>NC_052309.1:75338143-75938143 GCF_016432855.1 Salvelinus namaycush
ACCTGGTTAAACCCTAACCCTAGCTTCATGTCCACACCCTGGTTAAATCCTAACCCTAGCCTCAACCCTAACCCTTGCTTTATGTCCTCACCCAGTTCAACCCTAACCCTAGCCTCAACCCTAACCCGGTTCAACCCTAACCCTAGCCTCAACCCTAACCCTAGCTTCATGTCCTCACCCAGTTCAACCCTAACCCTAGCCTCAACCCTAACCCTAGCTTCATGTCCTCACCCCAGTTCAACCCTAACCCTAGCCTCAACCCTAACCCTAGCTTCATGTCCTCACCCAGTTCAACCCTAACCCTAGCCTCAACCCTAACCCTAGCTTCATGTCCTCACCCCAGTTCAACCCTAACCCTAGCCTCAACCCTAACCCTAGCTTCATGTCCTCACCCGGTTCAACCCTAACCCTAGCCTCAACCCTAACCCGGTTCAACCCTAACCCTAGCCTCAACCCTAACCCTAGCTTCATGTCCTCACCCCAGTTCAACCCTAACCCTAGCCTCAACCCTAACCCTAGCTTCATGTCCACACCCCAGTTCAACCCTAACCATAATATCAACTCCTGGATGTTCCTACATGTGTGTATTATCACAACAGTGATAGTAACTGGGATTTGGCTTAACTACTACTTTTCCCTCCCACGTTTTTGTCACCCAGGCTCTGGGGTAGACACAGACTCAGTGTTGGGGATTGTGTTTGTTGCTTTCCTTCTGGGCATCTGCCTGATGGGGGCGCTGTGGTGCATCTACTCTCACACAGGTAACCACACAGGACAGTTACTAAAGTCTATCCTGGACCAAAGGCCAAAATACTGAGCTATACCACCATATTCACAAATAAACATAGAACATTCTATACCTGCTGCTACTGTTCATTATCTGTCACTTTATTTCTAGTTATATGTACATATCTACCTCAATTACCTCGTAACCCTGCACATCGACTCGGTGCTGGTTCCCCTTATATAAAGCCAAGTTATCGTTACTCATTTTATTATTTCTCTATTTTCTTTCTCTCTGCGTTGTTGGGAAGGGCCCGTAAGTAAGCATTTCACTGTTAGTCTACACCTGTTGTTTTTTCGAAGCATGTGACGAATAACATTTTATTTTATTTGACCTAGTGTAAGAGAAGATACTATGACAACTTTCTTACTATTTTTGAGAGAAATACTGGGTTTATTCACCATGTATAAATGTTAGTGACACACTTGACATGTGATTGGTTGCAGGGGCTCCTCCACCAACCAGAAGAGGGGGCCTGATCGAGTATACTAACTCTGCTTTATTAGACTCTTCCAACAGCTCTGTAGAGGTGAGATGTGGAACGTGAGCAACACACACAGCAGCTGGGTGACCACAAAGTAAAGAGAATGTCAAATTTAGACTAGTATTCTATAGACTTATCATGGTGGCACTAGCACCCTTTGTGAATTAGTCAAGCACCTGCAGATTGCAATAGTGATATCTTGTATCATGTGTAAGAAATACAATATTATCATTCTCTATCTCATTTTCAGTGTTTCCTCTGGTAAATCTGAGACCGAGGGTAAAGTGGGACAGAAGATAAAACACCTGGTGTGTGTATGTGAGTGTGTCAGACCTGGGTTGAAATACATGCGTGTTTAAGTATTTGTTATTTAAATACTTATTTTCTGTGTATTTTTGTATTTTCAAATAATGTGGCCAATCAGCTATTTTTCCTTTAAGTATTTAAAAAATAACTTCCTATGAATAGCAGAAAATATTTTCAAATACATTATTTCAAAAACCCTAGGACCAAACAGACCTGGGTTCAAATGCATGCAGTATTTTAATATTTGTATTTGAAAATAGTTGAGCATTTCCAAATTCATTCCAATATTTAAGTACTGAAAAATATCCAGATACTTACTTCGAAATGTTGTGCAACTCAATATTAGGAATATGTCCTTAATGTTTTGTATACTTGGTGTACACATGCTTGAAGCAATGAGATGTGTAAAGGTCTGAAAGACTGAGACTACATGAATGTCTACAGGTACATGGCCTCAGCAACTCCTCAAAGTGTTGGAAGAAATACTATTCAGTGCATCTGATCCATTACACTGTATCTACAATGTCATAACCTGGGCTCATAGAATGGAATGGTGTGATTACTGGCTATAGGATGAGCATGAATCTGAACCTAGCCTAGTCTAATGTTACAACAGAAATAAGCACTACAGAGTTTAAAGAGGAGGAACACATGAAGTGAAATATATGTCATGAGTAGAATATGTGTGAGGGGAATTGCCATTTTCCAGATCCTTATTGTATATATCTATGTTGTAACTGTGACCCTTTGTTTGATATTATCTGTGATGTTGTTATTTAAATTAAATATCTGTGACTGAGTTTTTGTGTTTTATCTTCAAATAAAGTGCGGGTGAGAACAATGAATGACGACCCAGAAATTCTAAACTTAAACAGAGTATTTAATTGTTTATATCTAAATCCCTTTTAATATATACTCATGCTGACCAGGCTGTGACACTGAAAATATACAGTCACGTTGTCTCATCATAATTGTGGAGCATCATTTCAACATAATCATTGTCTCTCTCTGCTCGTACTGCAGTCAGAGACATTATTTTTCACATGTTCCACATGGCCTGAATGTATATTATTATCCCCTTGGGTGGGCTGCCACAGGGAAGTGAAAATGTCAGCTTCGTTCATACACCAACAATGGGAGCTACAATTGCAATGGCTCTCTGAGGAAAATTGACAATTACAGTGGGAAATAGGGGTTTGCTTTGTCACTCTACAAACCACCTTTTTTTAATAAGGTGTCTTTTAGACATACAGCACAGTAGAGTCCAGGGCCTAAAGGGCTGGATTCAATCCGTAGCGTTAAAGCGTGACTGACATTTAAAGGCAACGTTTCCGTGTTGGCGGAGACAGCATTTATGGTAAACGTTGCATATGTTGGCTCAATCGAAAATGACCTTTACATTTCAACCGGCTAAAACGCTGAACTTCTGCGCTATGGATGGAATCTAGCTCGTACACTATATATGGCATTGCTAGAGATGTTAACAAAGTGATCAGGTCCCCTCAAGGCACTATCCAAACAGTCAACCTGAAAAGCTGTGAGCGAAAGCAAATCCACAAAAACAAATGCCCAAATAACTTGAACACAAGTAATGTGCTTAGCCTCAGTCACTGATCAAAGTACCATATAAAAACAGAACTGCAAATACCGGTCAACAATCTCTTTACAAAGCACTAATTCTTGTGCTACATACAGTACTTGTGTAATACAAATCTCCATTATACCCGTGGCCTCAGCTCTGTGTGTACACGCTGCTATGAAAACATGGTGTCTCCTGGTGGCGCTGTAGGTCCAGTCTGCGCTGGAAGCTGCTTTGGCAGTGCGTGCAGCTGAAGGGCCAGTAGCTGCTGTGTTTACGCTTGTGGGTGATGAGGTTGGAGCTCTGGCTGAAGGCCTTGCCACACACCTGGCACACATGGGGCTTCTCACCTGAGACAGACAGGGACAGACAGCAGGACATGACATGGAATTCAAGAAGAGAGATACTCTGTGACAGCAGACAGTGTGTAGGGCAGAATCCTAACTTCAGATGTAAGCGACCTTTGCAAAATGTGTATGTCAGTTGTACTATAATGTACACACACCAGCTGACCTATGTTCTACACACACTATGCTCATTTGTGTATGTGACCTTACAGTGTACCTCCCCGCACCTCAAATCAAATATATTTATATTGGTCACATACACATGGTTAGCAGATGTTAATGCGAGTGTAGCGAAATGCTTGTGCTTCTTGTTCCAACAGTGCAGTAATATCTAACAATTCCCCAACAACTACCTAATATACAGAAATCTAAAGGGATGGAATAAGAATATGTACATATAAATATATGGATGAGCGATGGCCGAGCGGCATAGGCAAGATGCAATAGATGGTACAAGATACAGTATATACATATACCTGTGTGTATGAAGGTGTGTTTCTTCATGTCTGACTTCTGGTGGAACCTCTTGCCACAGTACTGGCAGGGGTAGGGCCTGGTGTCAGAGTGGATGAGCAGGTGGGTGGATAGAGTGGAGGAGCGCTTGAATACCTTCCCACACTCCTTACAGCTATAGCTACGCTCCTGGGACACACACATTCACAGAGATGTGGTTAGGATTTTGCCATTTAGTATTTTTATATAGTTTGTGTTGGGAAGTGGAGAGACCTCCACCAATGTACTTCTGCCAGATATACCTTTGGTCTTCCGTACATGCCCAGAGCTTGTTTGAACTCGTAGGGGTGCTCTGGGGCTTTGGCTGATGTGGCCAATGGGACTGCAGGCACGCATGCACGTGACCTGAGTAAATGAGTCTTCAGTACAGCTCCTGAGGACAAGACCTGAGAAAAGAGAAAGCTAAGAGTAACAGCAGCAGTAGCTCATACTCCCAGAGATGTTAACCATATTCAACACAATTACCCCTCACAGCCTCTATTCTCACATCAAACAAATCTGCTGTTATGTCATTTTCTGACATGTCACAGAGCCCTGTTGGGTACAATTTTCACCACTCTACTGTCATTCTTGTCTCAGGTCACAAACACCAAACAGTACTGTATCTCATTTATTCCATTTTAGTCATGCCTGAAGTGGTTTGCATGGTTTGGAACCACATACTTTTGGTTGATACACCCTATAAGGGCGGATGTGCTGTTCTGATTATATTGTAATTCCTGACCATTGCTGGTTCTTCTTACCTTTTCACAGAGGGGGCATGGGCTGGTGGAATTGAGGTCTATATGTGGCCTGTGGCTCAGTAAGACATGGACCAGTTTCTCCAGCTCCCTCTCTCTGTCAGGGCCCCGGGGCCAGTGTAGGGACCAGGGCAGGGCAGACTCGGATGGCTCCACACCATCGTACCCTCCGGTTTCTGTGGAGTAAGTGGCATACTAGTAGATTGAGTTTGAAATAAAAAAATGTATTTTTGATTTGATAAAGTTAGTTATGACAATCAAATTGAGGCAATTTGAATACAAATACATACAAATATCTACATCTACTTATTTATTATTTACAATAAATAGTGTAGAGCCATAAAGTCAGGATCAGTCGGGTACCTGCAGACCAGCTGGTCCAGAGGTCAGCTGGCGAGGTGCTGTGTGGTCTGGTTGCCATGGCGCCCCAGCTAGGACAGGGGTAGTCCAGGGTGTCCTTGACTTCTGACCCTGAGCACAGGTTGCCCTCGTCCTCCTGGAAGGGGCTTCGATGTGGGGACCTTACTTCCTGCCATGCCCTGTTCTGCCTGTCGTGATGATTTGTATGAGGTTGTGGCTGGTCAGGGTTTGTGTGTCTGGTGCCTTTAGAGAAGCAAGGGGGATGAGATCCTGGTCTCTTACTCTTGACCAGGAATGAGCGAGGCATGACAGAGCTGAGGCAAGGGGAAGGTGCAGAGCGTGAGAGAGATAAATACCTACAGAACAGACAAGAGACGAGGGGTCATTCGAAATTCCTTCACAACTTAATGACAGATTATTTGACAAAGTGTTCCTCTGTACTAAAGAACAACAACGAACTGATATTATTTATTGATTTTTTATTTCATTTTTCTACAAATACCAATGCCCTAAAGACATACATTGAGTATACCAAACAACACCAACAACACCTTCCTAATATTGAGTTGCTCTCAGAACCGCCTCAATTTGTCTGGTCATGGACTCTATCAGGTGTGGAAAGAGTTCCACAGGAATGCTGGCCCATGTTGACTCCAATGCTTCCCACAGTTGTGTCCTTTAGGTAGTGGACCATTCTTGATACACACAGGAAACTGTTGAGTGTGAAAAACCCAGTAGCCTTGCAGTACTTTACACAACCGGTGCACCGGTCCTTCTACCATACCCTGTTCAAAGGCACTTAAATGTTTTGTCCTGTCCACTCACCCTCTGAATGGCACACATACACAATCCATGTCTCAATTGTCTCAAGGCTTCTTTAACCTGTCTCCTCCCCTTCATCTACACTGATTGAAGTGACATCGTTAAGGGATCATAGCTTTCACCTGGATTTACCTGGTCACTCTACTGTATGTCATGAAAAAAGAACATGTTCCCAATGTTTTGTACACTCAGTATATTTATCCACAGAATCATTCACCTCACTTATAGAATTTCTGGAGAATGTGAAATGTGTTTGGATCGTAATGACATTTTGCTGCAATTAAGTAATGACCATAAAATAGTTTGATATATAAATATGTTTCTACTGTAAGAGATAGCGAAATTAGAGATAATACATGTTTTGAATTTTCCACGTAATGTAACATAGCCATTCACCAAATATATATATTTTTAATTATCTCTAAAAATTGCTCTGTGAAAATATACAATTACAGATTGGCACACATTTACACACATCACACTTATAGTAAGCTGTAATGTCACTCATGTTGCTCTGAGTTAGTATTCCTTATCTTCGTATGTAAATGTGAAACACACACACACCTGTTGATAAATATTCAGTTAAAATGCCAAAGCCTGTGGTTTGGGTAAGAAATGCATCATGGCCACCTGCACACTGTTTAAAAAAAAAAACATTTCAAAAGCACTTCTTTCTCTGAGGACTACCCTACTCCGGCATTGTTTAAAGTCAAGCAATTCAAACTGAAATCTCACGATCTGTTGTGATAAATACATTTTGAGCTTTTTACTAAATAGATCTACGTCTCTATAAGTTTTCAAACGTTTCTAAATATGACATATGAACCCAATCATTCATACAATAGCATACAATCCTACCATACAATGCAATCAAATTACAAATGCAACATATTTCCTTTGAAATTCTCCTAATGATATTCACAATTCTACACATTATCAGAATATATTTTTTTACCATTGATCACCCAGCTGTATATTAATAAACGACACAAACTTTTGCAAAAACAATAACCTATTTTGGTCAGTTTTCAGTCAAGCTCAATCCTAAAAATAACTAATATTTTTTATTGCTCGTCAGTTAAAAGTATTAAAATTATTTATATCTGTACTGAATTTATCCTCAAATTCAATAAAAATCATGCTAAACATTAAACACCAATCTCATATTATAAAGTTGAAATCTGGAGAGAGGCTGAGCTCTTTAACTTACCACTTGTATGCACAGTTGAATCTGGAGTGGTTGCTATCTCTTTGGTGTCAGTAACATCCCCTTTTCTTTACCCTCTCACCCATTAACTGATGACATGACAGAAAACAATTGATTTGGTTTGATTTTGAAGCAGTTGCTGAACAAAGGATTGTGGGAAAGCTCAACAAAAAACCCACCAGCCAACCTTTACAGTGCATTCAAAATCTATACCTCAGCGTACAATTCAAAGCATTTACCTAAAGGCTAGAAATTTAAAATGTTAATCTATTAAACTCATACTGTAACATTAATTTGGCTCTTACACACATAACGACAGTATGTGACAATGATACATAACATTGGTTATTTTTCAAGATTTATTCTAATCTACACCAGAGATTTTATAATCAGAAATAGTCTATCAGCTAGATAAACTGTTTTTCTTTGTTTTAGTTTTTGATTGAATAAAACAAATCTGATATTCCGAGTTGTTAACCAACTCCTGTAATGGAAACCTGTGCTCGGTGTTCAGCTTGTTGTTCGCATCCTGCCTGTTGTCTTACCTCTAGAGAGGACTGATCCTGCTACCGTACACAAGAAAAGACCAAGCACACATCCAAACCTGTCCATCTTGGTCTGAGAGTCAATGTTCTATGCTACTGAGTCACAGGTAACTTGGAGATGCCGGTAGCAACAGTCATACTGATGGTAGGAAGTGTGTACATTGTCACTTGATTGTGTTTAAATACCTTAGTCTCACGTACAAATAGGGACCTTACTTTAACCATGTAATCTTGCTATGGGAGATTATTGACACACACATCACTGGTGTCTATGCAGTGTGGAATGTGTATAATACACAACCCACACAACTCTCTTCCTGTGACTGAGGTAATTTAAGTGATCTCCACCACAGAAACACTCTCCCACACTAGAACAAAGATGAAAAGAGCTGCTAGAAGATGACAGGATTTTACTAATCAAGTGAAGTCAAGAAGTGAGATGGCAAAGATAACTGTATTATAGCTGATGTCCATTGAATTACAGTGAAAACTACATTGGAGATCACTGTATGACTCAGCACACGACACCTTAGATTGAAACAGGTCAGAGGCCCTCAGAAGAGCCTCAATTAATTGGGGCATGGACTGTACAAGGTGTCGAAAGTGTTTCACAGGGATGCTGGCCCCTGTTGACTCCCATGTGGACCATTCTTGATACACACGGGAAACTGCTTCAAAAACCCAGCAGCTTTGCACTTCTTGACGGAAACCGGTGCGCCTGGCACCTACTACCATACCCCATTCAAAGGCACTTAAATATTTAGTCTTGCCCATTCACTCTCTGAATTTCACACATACACAATCCATGTCTCACCTGTCTCTAGACTTAAAAATCCTTCTTTAACCTGTCTCCTCCTCTTCATCTACACTAATTGAAGTGGATTTAACAAGTGACATAAACAAGGGATCATAGCTTTCACCTGGATTCACCTGGTCAGTCTATGTCATTGAAAGAGCAGGTGTTCTTAATGTTTTGTGCACTCATTGTATTGTATCCTGTGAGCAGCAGACAGTGGAGTTGAGTGTGCCACTGCCTTGATGTTCTGGAGTGGAGCTTGGCAGAGCGCTGTGGTTACTGTGGCGGGGGGCTGGCAGCCTTCTCCCCAGGGTTTCAGGGAGTGCAGGCGAGGGGGGGGCAGGTTGTTGAAACGAGGTGGTAGGCTCGGTGGGTTTGTGTCTCGTCTCTGATGGGGGGGGGGGGGGGGGGGGGGTTCAGGGGCTTCTCTTCCTACATCCGTCCCTCTGCTCCTCTGCTGCTGCTCCTGTCTTTCTAGGAACCTGAATCTTGGGGGTCTGGGGTGGAGGGGTTTAGGGAGGGGGAGGGGGTTCTGGCTGGTTGGCATTTAGTGTACTTTTCCTTTCTTTGTTTTTGTCTCACCTGTTCTGCTTTCCACTGTGATATGTTCCCTTGTGTTCAAGTATGCTCCTGGCTCTGAGCTCCAATGAAGCAGTCTGTATAAGGCTTTGGTTATGAAACCAGCATCACAAGCACGAATGAAGCGACAGGTGAGGATGCAGACACAAGACTCTCTGGTCAGAGAGCGACCTGGGGTTGGACTCAACCAGTGAATACACGATGTTAGGATGCGGTCTAGGTGCCCTGGTCCCCCTCGTTTATCACAACTGAGCAAATTTTCCATCATGGCTCCCAATATTGTTGGAAGGATAGGTGCCTAGTAGAGAGTACGTGGCTGAAAACCTACTGCACGACTCCCAGTGTGTTACATCTGCTCTAGCCACGCCCTCTACTGCTCATCCTGTGTCTCCTTGACCTGCCGCCACTCCCCCAATGCTCTCTCTCTCTCGCTCTGTGTGATTGTGTGGGTGGAGACAGGTGTTCTGGAGTCAGAGCAGATCCCCACCAGCTGCAACCTGTTCCATAATCAAGACCTCTACAAATACTCAGCCCTGCCACTTCTACACTGTCAGATCGTAATCTCTGCTCAGTCAGTCTACGTTTCTAGCCATTTGTTCCTGTTTAGATCCTGTTATCCTGTTGTGCCTGTTTTCCCTTGCCTGACACTGTTTTCGTCTCCGCTACAGTTCTGCCCGCTCTGACTCTGGTCCCTGTCTCCAGTCCCATGTCAATCCTGCTACCCTGTCCTGGATCTCCCACTCTACTGCTCCCTTGGATTCCCCTCCGGACCTGCTTACCCTGTCTCAACCCCTCTCGCTCCAGCCTCAGCACCTGGTTTCCTGCAACCCGCCCAAGCTTCCCCTGGCCTGCGCTCCATCTTCCCCCTGTGTTTCAATAAATACCTTGGTTACCTCATCCCAGTCTCCTCGTCTGCTCTTGGGTTCGTCTGCTCTTGGGTTCACCTGTTCCGCTCCGTGTAACAGTATGATCTGGCTAGAGAGATGAACTCAGCAGACTCAGATCCTCTCCACCAAAGGCGCCCTGATCGAGCAACATCACCAAGCCCTGAAAACCATTCTGGAGCACATCACAGAGTTTTCACGGAGCCTTTCGGACCTGCAGGGCCGAACCTACGCCCAGAGCTCGCAACCAGCCCCTAGTTTTTCTCCTCTGCTCCGTGAGTCATTTGTTCCGGCCCCCGAGTGTTACAATGGCAACCTTGCAGCTTGCAGAGCCTTTTTGGTACAATGTTCACTGTTATACGAGCAACAGCCCTACTCTTATGCTAGCAAACGGGCCAAGATTTCCTTCCTGATTGGGAGCCTCTGTGGAGCAGCGCTTTCTTGGGCCACATCTGTGTGGGAGAAACTGTCCCACTTCTGCTCCTCCTACTCCAGCTTCACGGAGGTGATGAGGAGAGTCTTCGACTACCCTGTCTGCGGTAAGGATGCCGCTAAGCAACTCCTGTCCCTCCGTCAAGGCTCCCATAGTGTCGCTGAGATGGCGATTGAGTTTTGCACCCTCGCCGCTGAGAGCAGCTGGAATGAGGAGGCCCTTCAGCGAGCATTCCAGAAGAGAGGCAGCGGTAGGAGCTGCCTATACTGTGGCCAGGTTGGTCACTTTGTATCCACTTGTTCACTGCAGTGAAACAAAAGGGGGTGGCTCAGCAGTTGTGGGGGATATACTGTTGAGCCAAATCGCCGGTCCATCTCCCCCCAGACCCTTGCTAGACGTCACTCTCCTGTGGCAAAGCCAGGCTTTTCCTCTACCTGCCCTCATCGACTCGGGTGCCGACGAGAGTTTCCTGGACCAAGGTGTTGTTATCCAGTTGGGCCTGGACACTGTTCCACTCGATTCACCCCTCGATGCCAACACTCTCAATGGACAGCTCCTCGCCCGTGTCAGTGAGAGAACCGTCCCAAGTCTCCACTTAATCGAATGCCTTCACTCTCCCCTGGTTCTTGGCCATCCTTGGTTAAAGCTGCACATGTTACGATGAGCGAAGAGGGGGAACCCAAGAGTGGACTCAGCAGAGGAAACCGGGATGAATGCACAAAATGTTTATTGAACACAGAAAATGGGGAGTGCATTACCGGGGCAGCTCAGATGAGTTGCAATAACCAGGAGTGTAGAGTGAGGTTGGAGTTGACAGCGTGGAACAGGGGAACAGGTCCTGAGGGGAATCCAAGGTGATGGTGGTGAGTAATATCCAGAGCAAGGTCGTTGGTGGTGAGATGTCGAACAGGAGACAGGAGCCGGAGACAGAGCAGTACTGCAAGGAGAGATAAAATGGTGTAAGACAGGGAACAAGCACTGTAGAGCAACCAGGATCTTGAGCTAAGACAAAAGGCTAGAATCATTACTGACTGATCAGAGATTACGATCTGGCAGTGTGGAGATGGCAGGAATGAGTTTATGTAGAGGTCTTGATTATGGGACGATATGCAGCTGATAGGGATTTGCTCTTACTCCAGCACACCTGTCTCCAACCACACAATCACACCAAGAGAGAGAGAGAGAGAGAGAATACAGGGTGAGAACTGAAGGTTATGACAACACCGGATGGACACCAGAGGGCGTAGTGGGAGCAGATGTGACAGCACAATCCACAGATCGACTGGACCTCTGGAAAGGTAACCACTTGGAGTTCATTTTGTCACTCGAATTGTCTACATTCTGCCCTTGCCCCTGCCTTGTCTGTGCCCCAGTCCATTCCAGAAACTCCGGACCTGTCATCAGTTCCTCCAGAGTATCACGATTTAGCTCTTGTGTTCAGCAAGCACCACGCCCTGTCGCTGCCGCCTCATCGGCCGTACGACTGTGCTATTGACCTCCAGCCTGGAGCTCATCTCCACTGTAGCCTGTTGTATAACCTCTCTCGCCCCGTGCAAGAGGCTATGGAGGGGTACATTCAGGATTCCCTGGCTGCAGGACATGTCAGGCCTTCTTCATCTCTGGTAGGGGCTGCCTTTTTCTTTGTAAAGAAAAAGGATGGTTCACTGAGGACGTGCATAGACTTCCGTGGGCTGAATAATATCACTGTGAAGAACAAGTATCCCTTGACACTCATCAGTTCTGCTTTTGCCCCCCTCCATGGTGCCACAGCGTTCACTAAACTCGACCTCCGGAATGCCTACCACCTTGTCCACATCAGAGAGGGGGATGAGTGGAGAATGGCGTTCAACACACCACTTGGACACTTTGAGTATTTGTTCATGCCTTTTGGTCTCACTCCTGCCTTTTTACATAGCCTGGTTCATGATGTTCAGAGGGATGTGATTGGACGCCTCGTTTTTGTCTATGTGGACGACATTCTAATTTTTTCTAAGGACCCTGAGGCTCACCAGCAACACGTTCGCCAAGTTCTCCAACGGCCGTTGGAGAATAAGCTTTTTGTTAAAGCTGAGAAATGTGATTTTCATGCTTCCTCTATGTCCTTCCTGGGTTACATTATTGCACAGGGACAGTTACGGATGGACCCTGCCAAGGTCAGGGCAGTCACAGAGTGGCTCGAATCTGAAGCAGCTACAGCGCTTCCTGGGGTTTGCACATTTTGACATCGGTAACCGGGAACACCTGGCAGTGAAGCTAGCTCTTGAGGAATGGCGTCACTGGCTGGAGGGCTCGGTTCTCCCTTTCATTGTGTGGACGGACTACAAAAACCTGTCCTACATCCAGACCACTAGACGTCTGAACTCCCGGCAAGCAAGGTGGGCATTGTTCTTTGGGAGATTCAACTATACACTCACTTATCACCCCGGATCTAGGAATACCAAGCCTGCCGCCCTCTCCCGCCAGTTCACCGCCGACTACATAGGTACCTGAGCCAGAGACCATTGTGCCATCAACCTGCATCGTTGCCGCCGTCTCCTGGGAGATCTAATCCCATATTTGCCAGGCTCAGCAGAACCAGCCTGACCCAGGAAACGTTCCTAGAAAGGCTCTGTTTGTTCCAAATTCAGTTCGCTCTGAAGTTCTTCACCCTGGTATGAACCCGACTCTCGCCTTCCTGCATCAGTGGTTTTGGTGGCCCATTATGGAGAGAGGTCCGGGAGTTCGTCTCAGCCTGCTCGGTCTGTGCCCGGAACAAAACCTCCACTAAACCCACTTCCGGTCTGCTTCGCCCTCTTCCCATACCAAGTCGCCCCTGGTCACACATTGCTCTGGACTTCGTCACTGGCCTTTCCCCATCCGTAGAGGGGGGTACTGTTACATCTTCTCCTGCCACGCCCTCTACTCTTCATCCTGTGTCTCTTTGACCTGCCACCTCTTTCTCTCTCTTTCTCTGTCTCTCTCTACTAATCCAAACTTGAGGCTGTGGATGAAGTTAGCGCGGCCTACAGAGGTATATAAGCCCCTGAGGGTAGGGGTTTAATGCAGCTTCACAATGTCTCTTCTCTTGTTGACCATCCAAACCTCCATACAGTTGAAGTCGGAAGTTTACATACACCTTAGCCAAACACATTATAGCTCAGTTTTTCACAATTCCTGACGTTTAATCCTAGTAAAAATTCCCTGTCTTTGGTCAGTTAGGATCACCACTTTATTTTAAGAATGTGAAATGTCAGAATAATAGTAGAGAGAATGATTTATTTCAGCTTTTATTTCTTTCATCACATTCCCAGTGGATCAGAAGTTTACATACACTCAATTAGTATTTGGTAGCATTGCCTTTAAAACTTCTTAGGGATAGGGGGCAGTATTTTCACGTCCGGATGAAAAGCGTGCCCAAAGTAAACTGCCTGTTGCACAGGCCCAGAAGCTAGGATATGCATATAATTGGTAGATTTGGATAGAAAACACTCTAAAGTTTCCAAAACTGTTAACATAATGTCTGTGCGTATAACAGAACTGATATGGCAGGCGAAAACCTGAGGAAAATCCATCCAGGAAGTGCCATTATTTTGAAATGGTGTTTTTCCATTGAAAGCCTATCCACCATATAAATGGTTATGACCCAGATTGCGTTCCCTATGGTTTCCACTAGCTGTGAACAGTCTTTAGACATTGTTTTACAGTCTTTAGACATTTCATTGTTGAAATATTATTGATTATTTAGGCAAAAAACAACCTGAGGATTGATTATAAACATTGTTTGACATGTTTCTATGAACTTTAATGGTACTATTTGGATTTTTGTCTGCCTGTTGTGACCGCGTTTGAGCCAATGGATTACTGAACAAAACGTGCCAACAAAACTGAGATTTTTGGACATAAAGAGGGACTTTATCAAACAAAATGAACATTTATTGTTTAACATGGAGTCTTGTGAGTGCAACCATATGAAGATCATCAAAGGTAAGTGATTATTTTGATTGCTATTTCTGACTTTTGTTACTCCTCTACTTGGCTGGAAAATGTTTGTATGGTTTTGTGAGCTGGGCGCTGTCCTCAGATAATCGCATGGTATGCTATCGCCGTAAAGCCTTAAAATCTGACACGGCGGCTGGATTAACAAGAAGTTAACCTTTATTTTGATGTATTACACTTATATTTTCTTGAATGTTGAATATTGATATTCCTGTAGTTTGAATTTGGCTCGTTGCAATTTCACTGGATGTTGTCAAATCGATCCCAGTAAAGGGATTGGCGCGGGAAGAGATCATCAGGTTAAATTGTTTAACTTGGGTCAAACGTTTCGGGTAGCCTTCCACAAGCTTCCCACAATAAGTTGGGTGAATTTTGGCCCATTACGCCTGACAAAGCTGGTGTAACTGAGTCAGGTTGTAGGCCTCCTTGCTCGCACACACTTTTTCAGTTCTTCCCACAAATTTTCTATAGGATTGAGGTCAGGGCTTTGTGATGGCCACTCCAATACCTTGACTTTGTTGTCCTTAAGCCATTTTGCCACAACTTTGGAAGTATGCTTGGGGTCATTGTCCATTTGGAAGACCCATTTGCTTTAACTTCCTGACTGATGTCTTGAGATGTTGCTTCAATATATCGACATAATTTTATTGCCTCATGATGCCATCTATTTTGTGAAGTGCACCAGTCCCTCCTGCAGCAAAGCACCCCCACAAAGCACCCCCACAACATGATGCTGCCACCCCCGGGATGGTGTTCTTCGGCTTGCAAGCCTTTTTCCTCCAAACATAACGATGGTCATTATGGCCAAACAGTTCTATTTTTGTTTCATCAGACCAGAGGACATAAAAAAAAGTATGATCTTTGTTCCCATGTGCAGTTGCAAACCGTAGTATGGCTTTTTAATGGCGGTTTTGGAACAATGGCTTGTTCCTTGCTGAGCGGCATTTCAGGTTATGTCGATATAGGACTTGTTTTACTGTGGATATAGATAATATTGTACCTGTTTCCTCCAGCATCTTCACAATGTCCTTCGCTGTTGTTCTGGGATTGATTTGCACTTTTCGCACCAAAGTACGTTCATCTCTAGGAGAAAGAACGCGTCTCCTTCCTGAGCAGTATAACGGCTGGGTGGTCCCATTGTCACGACTTCCGCCAAAGTCGGTCCCTCTCCTTGTTCGGGCAGCCTTCGACGGTCAACGTCGCCGGTCTTCTAGCCATCGCCGATCCACCTTTCATTTTCCATTTGTTTTGTCTTGTTTTCCCACACACCTGGTATTCATTCCCTCATTACATGTCGTGTATTTAACCCTCTGCTCCCCCCATGTCTGTGTGTGTACTTGTTTATTGTCAGGTTGGCACTCTTCCGGCTGGTTTGCGCCGGGTTATATTTTACACCCGTGCTTTTTGACAGCCTGTACTTTGTACCTTGTTATTTTTGTACTTAGTGCTGCCTCACTTGTTCTGAGGGCATTTGTTGTTGTACGCGGTTGCGTTCTATTCATATATTGCCTCAGTAAAGTGCCTTGTCCACTCATCTCTGTTCTCCTGCACCTGACTTCCAATGCACCAGCTACACCCACACCTTGACACCCATGATGTTAATACTTGCGTACTATTGTTTGTACAGATGAACATGGTACCTTCAGGCATTTGGAAATTGCTCCCAAGGATTAACCAGACTTGTGGCGGTCTACAATTTTACAATTACAATTTTCTGGGGTCTTGGCTGATTTCTTTTGATTTTCCCATGATGTCAAGCAAAGAGGCACTGAGTTTGAAGGTAGGCCTTGAACTACATCCACAGGTATTACCTCCAATTCACTCAAATGATGTCAATTAGCCTGTCAGAAGCTTCTAAAACCATGGCATCATTTTCTGTTATTTTCCAATGTCACGTTCCTGACCTATTGTTCCTTTTTCTTTTATTTATGTAGTTGGTCAGGGCGTGAGTTGGGGTGGGTTGTCTTTGTGTGTTTTGTCTAGTTTAGTGTGTGTGTATTGTTTAAGGGTTTTTTAGTATGGGGTAGTGTTCAGTGTAGGTGTTTAGGAAAGTCTATGGTTGCCTGATTTGGTTCTCAATCAGAGACAGCTGTTTATTGTTGTCTCTGATTGGGAGCCATATTTAAGGCAGCCATAGGCTTTAGGTGTTTGTGGGTAATTGTCTATGTCTGTGTTGCATGTTTGCACTTAGTCATTTATAGCTTCACGTTCGTTGTTTTGTTTTTTCTTCTTCTAAATAAAGAGAAGATGTATTTTTCACACGCTGCGCCTTGGTCCTCTCTCTCACCATTAGACGATCGTGACATCCAAGCTGTTTAAAGGCACAGTCAACTTAGTGTATGTAAACTTTTGACCCACTGGAATTGTGATACAGTGAGTTATAAGTGAAATAATCTGTCTGAAAACAATTGTTGGAAAAATGACTTGTGTCATGCACAAAGTAGATGTCCTAACCAACTTGCCAAAACTATAGCTTGTTAAATGATTGGAGTGGTTGAAAAACAAGTTTTAATGACTCCAACCTAAGTGTATATATACTTCCGACTTCAACTGTACGTACCGTCTCAAGATGGTGAGTAACACCAGTCCTCACTTTCTGACTCTGTCTCTCTCTCTGTCTCTGTGGGTGTGTGTGGGTGGAGACAGGTGTGCTGGAGTCATAATCAAGACCTCTACAAATAGCCCTGCCACTTCCATGCTGCCAGATCGAAATCTCTGCTCAGTCAGTCTACGTTTCCAACCGTTTGTTCCTGTTTAGATCCTGTTGTGCCTGTTTTCCCTTGCCTGACACGGTTTTCCTCTCCTCTACAGTTCTGCCCGCTCTGACTCTGGTCCCTGTCTCCAGTCCCACGTCTCATCAGTCCTGCTACTCTGTCCTGGATCCCCCACTCTACTACTCCCTTGGATTCTCATCCGGACCTGCTTACCCTGTCCCAACAACTCTCGCTCCAGCCTCAGCCTCCCACCTGGTTTCCTGCAACTACCTTGGTTACCTCATCCCAGTCTCCTCGTTTGAGTCTGCTCTTGGGTTCACCTGTTCCGCTCTGCGTAACACAGTGGTTCACTGCTGCAAATGTCTATTCTTACATAGCCCTCCCAAACCGGCGAGAATATGAAATATGCTTTTTCTCAAACAACCCCCTACGCCAGTTTCACCGCAATGCAAATGTACATGAGCAGAATTGGAGTGACTGGGAAGTGGAGTCCCCATTCAACGTGGATGAGAAGACAATAATGGTAATTATCGGACAGGAAGAGTCTCTGACCATGACATAGAACTGTATCTGCAACATTACTGCACTCTCCTTCAGCTTGCCTTAAAACCAGTAGACAACAATGGGATATGGTATGGCCTAAGGAGGTACAAGGTCCAGACCAAGAGAGGAACAGATAGTGAAGCTGTAGAGATATCCAACAACATCATGCTGGGGCCACACAGCTGCAGAATCTTCTACCCAGGACAGACCACCCGCTGCTATGTCTGTAAAGCCAGACAAAGCCAGACAGTTGAAGGATTGCAAGACTGTCAAGTTCTGGAGATGCAGTGAGTTCAGCCACAAGTTCAGAGAGTGCACGAATTAAAACAAGTGAACACTCTGCAATGGTGATGGGCACACTTACTTCAACTGTCCACAAGAATACAGCAACAGAGCAAAGAATGGTGGAAGGGGAGCAGAACCTGAAGCTCAACGACTAACTCAGCCAGCAGACAAGCCCGATGACCTCCAGATCCCTCCCTCCCTCTCCTAACAAGCTGAGCAGCAGAGCGGTGAGGAGGAGGAGGACAAGGGAGCAGAGAGAGTTGAGGAAGAAGGGGACAAGGGAGCGGAGAGAGGTGAGGAAGAAGGGGACAAGGGAGTGGAGAGAGGTGAGGAAGAAGGGGACAAGGGAGCAGAGAGAGTTGAGGAAGAAGGGGACAAGGGAGCGGAGAGAGGTGAGGAAGAAGGGGACAAGTTAACAGAGAGAAGTGAAGAGGTGAAACAACACGAACCCGAGTGCAACAGCCAGTCTGGCAGTCAGTCTGACAGCACACCAGAGAACAAGTGATGAGGAGAACGATGACAGCTTTGAGTCCGCCAGTGAAGAGCCATCCCAAGACTCTCCCCTCCCTGATGACACAGGTCCTGCAGCAGTCAGGTCCACTCAAATGGAAGCTCATGATGACGACCCACCAAACCATGCCAGTACTCCGGCCACCTCCCACCTCCCTCTCTGGTGGCTACCCACCTCTAATTTAAAAAAAACTGCTCTAAATGAGTACCATTAAATAGACTGCATACAAGCAAAACTTAATCAATAATTACAGGACTTTTTTATTATCAGTATTTATTATGATTTTCTCTAATGACCAACAAATTGAAGTATTTTTTAAATGTGTGCCTTCTATTTTGCAATGTGTATTTTAAAATATTGTTAACTCATGAATTGTATTAATTATTGATTGAAAATAGATAATTAAGATTATATTAAAACTAAAAAAGCAAAAAGATATGATGCAAAACAACTTGTCTGTATCTAATAAACAAGAAAAGAAACAGTCTTTTTTTCTAGAGCTGGGTGTGGGGCCAGAGGAGCGAGTGCTGGGCCCAGCCCAAAGCCACTGACTGTTGTGGTTATAACACATCAACCAGAGATGGCCTTAAGCTCTCCCAGAGACACAAACACATGAATACATACACACACATACCACACGTTATTGTGCATCTGCAAGCAGGCAAAGTCCAATGCAAACAGGCAAAGTCACATACACATGTGCATGCATACAGTGCACACACTCACAAACGTGAACAGTCCCACACAGGCATAAAGTCACACAGGCTACACCATTCAGGACACACTCTTGAAGACATACAAACAGTTAAACAGTAAAGACATCCAAATTCTGTAAACAAAATCGTCCGATACAGAATAGAGGAGAAACAATAGGCGTTTTCACACTTGCACATTTTCTCTGCATGGGGCAACCACAGGAGGAAAGTATATAATGAAAAAAACGCCCATCACTGATAGCAACAAGGAGTCCAAATTTTCCTCACTAATCACACATTACCACACATTAATCAATAAAACATATCCAACAAATGAACATGCAAAGAGAGTAAGAGGGAGAGAGATGGAGATGGTCAGAGGTCTGCCGTCAGCAGTAGGCCATGGTTCCAGGTGGCTGTGCGTATCTCTGTATATGTGGTTGGTTGGTGGCTGTGGTTCCAGTCAGGTGGCTGGGTGTACTTTCTCATGGCCCACATATTATTTTTCTCTGTCACCAACAGGACTCGCTCCCCCACCCACCCACCCATCTCACAAATGAATTTCCCCTCTTTCTCTCTCTCTCACATTGCATGGTAAAATGTGAGAAGGTGAGTGAGAGGACAGGAGCTTGTGACTACTCTAGATTTGGAGAACAACAAAAAACCGACCCGTGGTATAATAATAGATCACGTTTGTTGAAGAGGTCTCCTGGCCATGCCTACTACCCGACATCTCTTGACACATATATGTGTTGTGGCTGCTCTGTAGCTCTGCCTTCCTGTTATATTCTCTCACTCTAAATCTTTCTTCATGACATTTGACTCTGTTTCTAGTCTTGTGTATAGGGCCTAGAAGCCTATCACGTGATGCTACTCTCTCTCTTACTATGAAAGGATAGTGGGAGGTCAGGGGGTGTGAGAACTCTGAAACTTTATGGTACCCAAGGCAGTCATACCTCCCTCTACACTACATTACAGTATAATAACCTAACACCACCACCACATGGAAATTTCATGTATCCTAATTTATTTTGCATTTACCATCTGTCATATTGTAGATGAGTGAAGAGGAGGTGACTGCTCTGTGTGGTCTCATCTTAACACTTCCCCTCATTCACAGCTAAGATATCAGTCATAGTGTTAAAAAGCACTTGTGTCACTGTCACGAATCTCGCTAATCTTGATCCAGCAAAAGTGTTATGAGATCATAAAGAGGCACTTATATTTTGGGCGTTGATGGTAGTAAAACGATGTACAGTGCCTTCAGAAAGTGTTCATACCCCTTGACTTTTTCAATATTTTGTTGTGTGACAGCCTGCATATAAAATGGATTACATTGGTATTTTGTGTCACTAATTTACACACAATACCCCATAATGTCAAAGTGGAATTATGTTTTTAGATATTTTTACACATTAATTAAAAAATGAAAAGCTGTAATGTCTTGAGTCAATAATTATTCGACCCCTTTGTTATGGCAAGCCTTCATACGTTCAGGAATAATACGTTTGCATAGACTCAGTCTGTGTGCAATAATAGTGTTTAACATATTTGTTTTATGACTACCCCATCTCTGTACCCCACACATACAATTATCTGTAAGGTCCCTCATTTGAGCAATGAATTTCAAGGACAGATTCAACCACAAAGACCAGGGAGGTTTTCCAATGGCTTTGCAAAGAAAGGCACCTATTGGTAGATGGATTAAAAAAAAGCAGACACTGAATATCCCTTTGAGCATGGTGAAGTTATTAATTACACTTTGGATGGTGTATCAATACACCAAGTCACTACAAAGATACAGGTGTACTTCCCAACTCAGTTGCCGGAGAGGAAGGAAACCGCTCAGGGATTTCACCATTAGGCCAATGGTGACTTTAAAATAGTTACAGAGCTTAATTGCTGTGATAGGAGAAAACTGAGTATGGATCAACAACATTGTAGTTACTCCACAATACTAACCTAAATGACAGAGTGAATATATTCCAAATATTCCAAGACATGCATCCTGTTTGCAACAAGGTACTAAAGTAATACTGCAAACAATGTGGCAAATACATTTACGTTTTGTCTAAATACAAAGTCTTATGTTTGGGGCAACTACAACACAACACAACACATTACTAAGTACCACTCTCCGTAGTTTCAAGCATGGTGGTGGCTGCATCATGTTATGAGAATGCTTGTCATCGGCAAGGACTAGGGAGTTTTTTTTTAGATAAAATTAAATGGAATAGAGCTAAGCGCAGGCAAAATCCTTGAGGAAAACTTGGTTCCGTCTAAATTCCAACAGACAGAGGGAGACAAATTCACCTTTCAGCAGGACAATAACCTAAAACACAAGGCCAAATATACACCGGAGTTGCTTAACAAGACAACACTGAATGTTCCTGAGTGACCTAGTTACAGTTTTGACTTAAATCAACTTGAAAATCTATGGCAAGACTTGAAAATGGCTGTCTAGCAATGATCAACAACGAACTTGACAGAGCTTGAAGTATTTTAAAAAGAATAATAGGCAAATATTGTACAATCCAGGTGTGCAAAGCTCTTATAGACTTACCCAGGGGGTAAGTGGATCTCTATGTGTATGAAGGGACTATTGTTTTGGCCAGGTGACTCAGGTCTCTGCTCTCTACCCCGCATTGATGTTGAATGTGATATGTATGAATTGTAATATATTTCCTTCTAAAATAAAACATTATATAAAAAAAAACTCTGATGTAGGGAGAAGTCCATTTACTGACACTCATACTCACAAGTGCACTCAAGCACTCACACACACACCCAAACACAAGGGGTGGACGTGTGAAGCCTGTCACACACACCACACCCAAAACACCAGTCTCTCTGCCTCACACACATGAATAAGCAAACACAAACAAATAGCCAACACACCAAATAAACAGAGTATTTTGTATTCAACTGACTTTGCAGGTTTGTATAGAGATACAATATCAACAGAAATATCCAGAATAGCGATAGTTCATTCAACTACTATGCCCAATATGTAAGGATATGCAGGTAACTGCCAAAATAAAGGAAACACTTGAGTAAATGAAGGATACAAAGTATAGCCTCCTGAGACCCAGCAATAAATGTTGTCCTCTTTAGTGGACATCAGTTCGTGGTCCTTATCTCTGAGGCCATGCAAGCCACCCTATTAAGTCCTGTTGTCACTTTGAGAGGACATTCTGGGCGTGTGGGGGTGTGACCTTGACAACTTTATCTTACTGCTTCTTTAAAAAAAGTCTGCCGTCAAAATTAGCCCATTTTATGGAAATCAGATTTTTGTGAGTTTGATATTCAAATTGTCTCTAGTAAGTGAATATCTCAGGAATAGTTAAATGAGTTGTCAGGACTCTGTAATATTTTTGTCACACTAAATAAGAGCTAAATAAGAGCTTATCAAGAAATATCCTCTGTAGTGAACACCTGGATGGCGCAACTATGTTTCTTAGCTACCTATTGGCTGTAATGTTCATATTTATGTCCTAATGACCACTACAGAAGACAATTTTGCAATTACAAAAAAAGATAAATAACAATATATATATTTTTAAAGTTCTTGGTAATGTTTTTTTCCACCCCAAACACTTATGTCTCAGGAGGGTTGAAAGCAGGTGCTTCCACACAGGTGTGGTTCCTGAGTTATTTAAGTGATTAACATCCCATCATGCTTATCATGTATAAAAATGTTTCCCAGTTGCCCACTCGGGCGGTCTAAGGCACTGCATCTCAGTGCTAGAGGCGTCACTACAGACCCTGGTTCGATTCCAGGCTGTATCACAACCGGCCGTAACTGGGAGTCCCATAGGGCGGCACACAATTGGCTCAGCGTCGTCCGGGTTAGGTTTTGGCAGGGGTAGGCTGTCATTGTAAACAAGAAGTTGTTCCTAACTGACTTGCCAAGTTAAATAAAGGTTAAATAAAATACGTTTGGGCTACCATGGCTAGAAGAAGAGACTTCAGTGACTTTAAAAGAGGGGTCTCAAAGGAGCATAGGGGATTTAATAAAGGGTGCGTGTGTGTCTCAGTTACCAGATCTCAACCCAATTGACCACTTATGAAAGATTTGGAGCCGCGCCTAAGACAGCATTTTCTACCACCAACAAAACACCAAATTATTGAATTTCTCATGAAAGAATGTTGTGGCATCCCTCCAATAGAGTTCCAGACACTTGTAGAATCTATGCCAAGGATAATTAAAGCTGTTCTTCCAACACCCTATTAAGACACTTTATGTTGGTGTTTACTTTATTCTGGCAGTTATCTGCATATAAGGATAGAGGTGAATTGGACATGCATTTAGAAGCACCTGCTTATCATATATGAGGCAGAATAATCTGCACAATCCTCCTCTGTCTCTTACAGCTGCGATTCACACTCTCATGAGATTTTCTCTCTCGACTTGACACATCCCTTTCACATCCGCTCTGGTTCCCATCACTGCAAGGTCGCACCCATCCAGTCCCAGCATTGGTTTTTCTCACCTCTCTAGGCCATCACAAATAGACATACACACTAAGAAACACACTGCTGTGTACAATAGCTACATCATATTGGCCATCTCCCTCCATGTAGTTACTGTAAGCCTTCTAAAACTCCACCTGGCCCAGATACCACACACACCTGCAAAATGGAACAAATAGAAGTTCAATAACATAAAACAAATGGCAAATCCAATAACCCAATCCCATGCTATTACTGCACAGTAGCCTACCTATGTGTGATCACCAGGACAAGACAATGGACCAAGAAATACATTTCCTCCCACATTAATTTAGTGACTCTTCAACATAGTTAGAAGCCTATAGTGGCGGTGCTTGACACTCTGGTAGTCTTTGCCTAATCATCAATGACCCCTGGTGGATATGGAGCATCAATGCATCTTATTGTGCATCTTATCGTGTGTGTCAATACTATACATGTGAGTTTGTACGCATTAAATCAACCCAGAATCAACCAAATAGAGATTTTATTTAGATTGACATCTTTGCTAGAGGAAAAATACATGCTCCAGTATGGAAAATAAGATATTATTGGGTTGGATGACACACACACTGGTGTTGGGGTGGATGACACACACACTGGGGTTGCGGTGGATGACACACACACACTGGGGTTGGATGACACACACACTGGGGTTGGGGTGGATGACACACACACTGGCGTTGGGGTGGACAGAGGATCTGTCTCACGCAGAAGGCATCTTGCCGTGAACCCGGAAGCGATACAGACATGTGTAGTCCTGGTGACCCCAGTTGCTGATGATACGGAGCTCCACATAGCGATACACACTGTTAGGGTTCTGAGAGAGAGAAGTCCACTGTTATAATCATTTTGACACTTTTATTATATCAGCCCGCCTATTGCACAAACAATCACCCCAAAAGTTAAACTGCTTAAAGATTATTCCAAATGTAATTGGAATAATCTGTGTCAATGTCTGTAATCATGTTATCTGTATCTCTACCATGTATATCTCAATCATGTGTATTCCCACAGGGCACAGATGTCAAGTCAACGTCTATTCCACGTTGGTTCAACATAATTTTATTGAAATGACGTGGAAACAACGTTGATTCAACCAGTGTGTGCCCGGTGGGTCTCTACCATGTGTATCTCTAATATCTCTTTGTTAGTGTCTGACTCACAGGCAGTTTAAATGTCTGGATAGGATCCCCAGCCTGGTTAAACATGAAAGTCCCGAGCAGGGTTCCCTCTTCACTGTCAGTAGTCATGCCCTACACACACAGAGAGGGAGAGGGAGAGAGCGAGAGAGAGCGAGAGAGAGAAAGAGAGTTAATTAAAGGTACTAAGCATAACACTCCAAAAACATTCCTGTGTGGTTCTGATCAAATATACAGGGGTCAGAGGTGACTCACGTAGACGGTGAAGTCCTTAGGAGCGGTGTCTATGTGTCCGGTGGGAGAGACGGCAGTGGAGATGTGCTCCATGGTAACGTGGGTGACGTGGACAGGGTGAGACAGAGCCACAGTCATGGAGCCCTGGGCCCCGCGGAACGGCCAACACTTACCAGGCTGCACCAGCTGGCCCTTTGGAGAGGAGAGAAAGGGAAAAGTAGGGGGGAAGCAAGACAGATGAGTGTCAGGCTGACAGTGATATTTAAAGTGCATTCAATCATGGTCACATTACATTACAGTTTACAAAGGAGAGAGACAGATGGAGGGAGCGAGAGAAAGTGTGAGTAGGAGTGAGGCAGGGGAGAGGAAGAAAGAGAGAGAGAAAGATACTTACCTGAATTACAGTCCGGGGGCTCTCTGATGGAAACCACAGGGGAATCCCCAAGAAACTCACTCGGGCCGAACCGGTCTTATATGTCTCAGAGCACCGACTGGTTACAATGCTGCCACCTACACACACACACACACACACACACACACACACACACACACACACACACACACACACACACACACACACACACACACACACACACACACACACACACACACACACACACACACACACACACACACACACACACACACACACACACACACACACACACACACACAGACAGACACAGTGAGCTCTGAGCATATTCAATAATATAGTCTATACCAGGGATCATGAACTAGATTCAGCCGTGAGCAGATTTTTTCGTGAGTGGATGATCGAGGGGCTGGAACATAAAATAATTCCAAACAGAAATAATATTTGACAAAAACATGATCACTTCAAACCTTGCTTACATTTGTATACGATCATGTGGCTCTCTATTATGCGTGGGAATACTTGAGAACAGATTTATTTTACGTTTTATACAGTATACAATGGTGCTGATGTCACAAACCTTGGGACTCGAGGGCGAAGTTGGGCATTTTGTCAGCCAGTGGACGACTGCAGTCTTTCACCACCTGTTTCACATCCTGTCTCTCATCCTGACACACACACACACACACACACACACACACACACACACACACACACACACACACACACACACACACACACACACACACACACACACACACACACACACACACAAACATTTACACACAATTATTTCACAATTCATGTTAATTTTTGGGGCAAATAATACAAAATATCAAAAAAATTAAACAACTACAGTGCCTTGCAAAAGTATTCATCCCCCTTGGTGTTTTTCCTATTTTGTTGCATTACAACCTGTAATTTAAATTGAATATTATTTGGATTTCATGTAATGGACATAAACAAAATAGTCCAAATTAGTGAAGTGAAATGAAAAAATTACGTATTTCAAAAAATTAAACAAATTAAAAACGGAAAAGTGGTGCGTGCATATGTATTCACCCCCTTTGCTATAAAGCCCCTAAATAAGATCTGGTGCAACCAATTACCTTCAGAAGTCACATAATTAGTTAAATGAAGTCCACCTGTGTGCAATCTAAGTGTCACATGATCTCAGTATATATACCTCTGTTCCGAAAGGCCCCAGAGTCTGCAACACCACTAAGCAAGGGGCACCACCAAGCAAGCAGCACCATGAAGACCAATGAGCTATCCAAACAGGTCAGGGACAAAGTTTTGGAGAAGTACATATCAGGGCTGGGTTATAAAAAAATATCTGAAACTTTGAACATCACACGGAGCACCGTTGAATCCATTATTAAAACATGGAAAGAATATGGCACCACAACAAACCTGCCAAGAGAGGGCCTCCCACCAAAACTCATGGACCAGGCTAGGACGGCATTAATCAGAGAGGCAACAAAGAGATCAAAGATAACCCTGAAGGAGCTGCAAAGCTCCACAGCGGAGATTGGAGTATCTGTCCATAGGACCACTTTAAGCCGCACACTCCACAGAGCTGGGCTTTATGGAAGAGTGGCCAGAAAAAAAGCCATTGCTTAAAGAAAAAAATTCTATTTTGGTGTTCACCAAAAGGCATGTGGGAGACTCCCCAAACATATGGAAGAAGGTCAAATTAGACAAAAATTTAGCTTTTTGGCCATCATGGAAAACGCTATGTCTGGTGCAAACCCAACACCTCTCATCACCCCGAGAACACCATCCCCACAGTGAAGCATGGTGGTGGCAGCATCATGCTGTGGGTATTGTTTTCATTGGCAGGGACTGGGAAACTGGTTAGAATTTAAGGAATGATGAATGGCGCTAAATACAGGGGAATTGTTGAGGGAAACCTGTTTCAGTCTTCCAGAGATTTGAGACTGGGACGGAGATTCACCTTCCAGCAGGATAATTAACCTAATTATACTGCTAAAGCAACACTTGAGTGGTTTAAGGGGAAACATTTAAATATCTTGGAATGGCCTAGTCAAAGCCCAGACCTCAATCCAATTGAGAATCTGTGGTATGACTTAAAGATTGCTGTACACCAGCGGAACCCATCCAACTTGAAGGAGTTGTAGCAGTTTTGCCTTGAAGAATGGGCAAAAATCCCAGTGGCTAGATGTGTAAGCTTATAGAGACATACCCCAAGAGACTTGTAGCTGGAATTGCTGCAAAAGGTGGCCCTACAAAGTATTGACTTTGGGGGGGTGAACAGTTATGCACGCTCAAGTTTTAATTTTTTTGTGTAATTTCTTGTCTGTTTCACAATAAAAAATATTTTGCATCTTCAAAGTGGTAGGCATGTTGTGTAAATCAAATAATACAACCCCCCCAAAAATCTATTTTAACTCCAGGTTGGAAGACAACAAAATAGGAAAAATGCCAAGGGGGGTGAATACTTTCGCAAGCCATTGTACCTGGGCCAATCTATCTCTGAGCCATTTGCCCGTGGCCTCTTTGAACTCAGGGGTCAGGTGTGTGTTGGTTGGTGTCAGAGCGGGAGGAGGCTGGTTCTTTATAGAGGTCACCTGATGCTGCAGCTACCGAAACAGAGAGATTATACATTAGGAAATAAAGGGTGTGTGTGTGTGTGTGTGTGTGTGTGTGTGTGTGTGTGTGTGTGTGTGTGTGTGTGTGTGTGTGTGTGTGTGTGTGTGTGTTACCGTGTCGCTGACGTCCTCCAGGGCCCTAACTCTTCCTCTAGTAAAGAGTAGGTGTTCTTGTAGATCAGCCACCTGCTTGCTGAACTCTGTAGCTTCCTGATCCAGGCGACGATCAAAGCGCACACTCTCAAAGTCCGCACTAGAGACAATACAATACAAACCAATACAATACAACTTTATTTTCCATTTTGGGAGAGGTTTGTCTTGTAGAATAGAATACAACATAACTTTTAGGAGTAGGAGCTAGGGGCTAGGAGCTAGAGGCAAGGCACTGAGCTAGTTTCAGGACTGGCTCACACTCACCTGTCCACCCTCACTCTCATGTCGTCAATCTCGGTCTTCATACACCTCAGGTCCTTAGTCATTTTTTGTAACATCTATAGGGGAAGACACCTCAATTCAATTAAATTGTCTTCATTCCTTCCTGAGAGGCAATTATTGACACCTAAATTAAAGAATATTGGACGAAACACAACGTTGGGCAGTCTTTTTAAACTTTGAAGGTATGTCAATTTAAAGGGTTAGATTGACGCGTCTCACCTCGGAAATGTCCCGTTGCTGGTTTTCTTTCTGTTTCATAATTTCAATCTCTCTCTGCAAGACACACACATGCAACAAGTCAGATAACCAAATGAATATGTCCATCAGGATTGAGGTCAATTCCATTTCAATTCTAGTCAATTGAGAAAGTGAACCAAACTCCAATTTAAATAAAAAAAAATTGTAATTGAAAAGCATAAGAGGCTAGGAATTGGAATTTTAGTGTACTTCCCTGAAGTGATGGAATTAAAATGGAATTGACCCCAACCTATTTTCAGCATGCTCTCTCTCTCTCTCTCTCCCCCCCTTCTCTCACTTTCTCTCTCTCTCTCACCAGTATAGTGTCCATTTGCATTTCGAAAGCAGAATTCATGATAGGAGTTCCATGCTGTAGAAAGAGATTCAACAATATTTATTGGACAATCAGGCTCATAACTTCAATGCTGCATTCACCCAATCAAGGCATAGATAATAGATATGAGACAAACAGTAGGGCTAAGTACAGTATTAGACAGATGAAAAACAGGTCCTACCGTAGTCTTTTGAGTCAGATCAGGTCGAGGGTCAGGTTGAGTCGGTCGGGTCATCAGATTAAGGTTCGTGGTGGGGAATACAGTCGAAAACAGGAATACGGCTGGGAAGACATTGTAGTACTAGTTACACAGAGGACATCTAGTTGATTAGGAGGACATTTAGATGTGTAAATGTGATGTAGCACTCACCGAAGGTCAGAAGAAAGGGGAGGAGGAAGAGCAGGATGGCAAACCAGAAAGGCAACCAGGAAGGCAACCATGAACGGGCTACAAGGGTAAACACATAGAGCCAAAGCTAACGCTCAGCTAATGCTAACAAACAAACTACGAGCATAGAGACCAGCTGTCTCTAATGTTGTCTCTCGTACACAAACACAAACACATTGCACTCACTGCAGCTAGCACCGGTTCTTGAACCAATTCCACTAGAGAAGCTCCTGCTGGAGCATGTCCTAAGCCTTTGTGGCTCGTCAGAGCAGTAGCCAGAGCTGTAGCTCATGCTCGAGAAGCTCAGGCTGGGCTCCAGGGCCACACTAGGAGGAGACAGGAAGGTCTGCCTTCTCTGGGTGGCCCTCAATGTCGGAGCCAAGTCTGACATAGGGAGGGATATGGGAAAGGCAGATAGAGAAAGATAAGGGAGGTTGAGTATTTTAGACATATACAGTATATTGTGTATACATATTCAATTATTTCAGACTGACACACATGTCTAATCCAAGCAATGGGGTTAGAGGGTAGGCCTGGTCCCAGATCTGTTTGTGTTGTCTTGCCAACTCCTATGGCCATTGCCATGGCGTGACAATGACCACAGGAGTTGGAAGGACAGAACAAACAGATCTCAGAACAGGCGACTAGTCGACACAAGGGGCTAATAGACGTTGGCAATGTGAACACCAACTAGGTAGGACAGGAAGTGATGTCTGCAGTACCAATGTCATCAGCATTGATGTTTCGCTCATTGGTGAAGTTGGTGGCACTGACAGTGCTGCTGGCCTGACTGGATCGGGAAGAATCCTTATGTCCCCCAGTTATCTTCTTATTAAAAACCCTGAGAGGGACACACACAGTTTTAACACTGTTCTAACACTACCGTTCAATACAAAAAAGATCACACGCAAGATGAACTCATACATATAATCACCTGAAGGGGCTCTCCCTGTAGGAGATGCTGGAGGAAGACTCATCATCAGAGGACTGGTTATAGTACCCTCCGGTTACTAGCCTCGCGCTTCTCCTGGGCATGACTGGGGGAGTCATCTCATTGCAAGAGAGATTTATTTATTGATTTCAAATTAGCCTACCTTTAAACAAATAGGCCTACTGACTAAAACCAGGCATTTTATCTCAGATATAATAGCCTTCTACTTACCGGAGTCTTGCAATCATAGGCTACAGTAATTTTCGCAGTCTGTAAAATCAGATGTTACAAGAGCAAGTGAAACTTTGCAAATGAGCCACTGTGTTGAAAACTGCAATTACGCCGTTAATTACATTGTTGCGTAGAAGGAGCCCAGGGCACGTCATAATCGGCTCTCTGCGCGCTCTGGACTACTTGATTGATGGGCAGTGCAATCCCTACCCTAAACCCTAACCTTAACCACTACACTAACCTTAACCACAACCTAACACTTACCATAACCCTTTTAAATGTCAACTTCAATTGGGTATGTCCCAAGGATCCCGGATAGCACTGACCCTTGATTTACAGCGGTCCTCCCGCTCATTCGTCTCCAAATGTCCATTGATTGTTCGAATAAGTAACCCCATGAGTTCATTTTATTTATTTATTACGTTTATTTAAAAGGGACCATGTAAAATTTATACAAATCTCACAAGAAATTTGATGCATTGTAATTTGAATTATATGTAGCCTAGCTAAACAGCTCATTAAGGCTTCATCTCCCTGGCCCCGGCAGCTGAACAGTAGCCTTCATCTTTTCGGTTTATTGGAGTCTCATTATACAAATTGTAAGCCTATAAGCTACTGTAAGAGGGAACATGTGCCAGCCAGGGTGAAATAAATAAGCACAAAAGACACTGTATTTTTTTGTAGTCATTTATTTTTTTTGTAATAATACTTTTTGGGGGGGAGTAGGCCTAGGATACAGGCAGAGCCTTCTATTGCAATAAAAGGCTTTGGCTACGGAAAATAATTAGATTTCTTCTCAACATCTCACTTCGTCATGACAACCGTTAAAGAGCCAAAACCCCGTGTTTGTCACCACTGCCGCGGCGCTCCACTCTCAACACCAGTCACCGCCCGCAATAGAAAAAGTTTTTTATGAAGTTATATTCTTGAGAGAACCGGACCGCACCGGACTAGTCACCCCAGAGCGATGCACCGCGCAATTCACTGTTGTTTTTCTAGACACTGTTTGAGCAGCATACAGACAAGAAAACGTTTTTGTGAAAGAAAAAGCTGTCTGACAAACGTGCTGTGGTTACAGGTAAGTTTTATTATTTTTGCATTGTGTTATTTAACAACGCTTGAGAATAATTAACGCATCTGATTTAATAACGGATTAACTTTAAATGCAAATCTTAGCCTAAATATTGGCTACTAAAATAGTGCATTCCAATGTCACACTCACATTAATGTGTAACACAATGCGAACGACACTTCCAATATTCTGTAGTGCACTTTTCCTCTAGCGTACCCTACCTGTCATAACCAGGGCACACTGGTATACTGACTAGACTACTGCCTAATATATGGCAGTGTGTGTCAGGGGGATGAAGAAGACAACCAGGAGCCAGAAACGTCCTCTCATTCAGTTAAATCTACAGTCAACGACATGTCACACATTACCCTATTACCTTAAACTATATTACACAAGTAGTTTTGAATCATATTCTCTTTCAGCAGGATAGGGTTTAACAAAGCTCTCTGTAACAGTTCTAAACCACAAGACTTGTTGGTTGGGGGGAGAACGTACAGGATTGAACTAGAGTCCAGTCTTGTAAATAGTCTGTCTCCTATAAAGTGCTCTTTTTCCTCTCACTTCCTTTTCTGATTATTTTGTCTCTTTCCCAACAGTCAAATCTCCTACACCAGTATTTTTTAAATGTTGGGTCTGGTCCCACTGGAGGGCTGCAACTGATTCCTTTCAGGTCTGGATCCTGGCACAATAAGCATTGGAGTTGGTGACAGCAGAATCACTATTCCACCATTTTGTTAGTCAGTCCTTCACCCAACATAAGCCATGTTCAGCCTGTCAGAGCTGGCCTCTCTGAGTGAGCGTCAGGGCAGCTCCAAGCTGCTGAAGCCCTGGTGGGAGGTATTCATGGAGTACCTGGTGGTGCTGATGCTCATGGTATCTGTGTTGTCAGGCACCCTGTTGCTATCTCGCGACAGGGTGGTGTGTCTCCCCCTGGACCTCACTACCACCCCCACTAACCAGAACCCCTCCTCCAGCAGTGGTGCCGTACCTCAACCCCACCCCCCTAACAGGCCCCCCACTAAAGCATCCCCCCTACCAGCCAACCCTTGGACCCCTGCTAGGGGCAGACGCACCCACCTGGACTACCAGCAGTATGTCTACATTAGCCAGGTGTGCTACCACGAGGCCCTGCCCTGGTACTCCCGCTTCTTCCCCTATGTGGCTCTACTCCAGTCCCTGGTGCTATTGGCCAGCGGTTGCTTCTGGTTCCACTTCCCCCTCACCTCCGCCCGCATAGAGCACTTCCTGATCATCCTGGCCAAGTGCTGTGAGTCTCCCTGGACCTCCCGCGCCCTGTCCCATGCCGCCCGCCAGGAGGAGGGAGGGGAGGAGACAGGCCCCCAGGATCTCCAAATGCCTCCTCCTACTCTCCTGTCTTCACTCTCCGTATCCCGCAACCGCCAGTCCAGCCTGGACTCGGGCACAGACAGCCCCCTGCTGGTGAGATCGGATAGCGCACCCACTGCCACCCCTCCCTCGCCCTGCCCCTCCACTCTCTCCCGGACCTCCTCCCTGTCCTCCATGTCTCTGTCCCGGACCCATGTCCCGGCTTCAAAATCCCCTGTGGTGCTGGATGGTTCACGGCGGGTTGCCAGTTTGGACCGGAGTGACGGGGAGCAGGCCAGGGCACTGTTCGAGAGGGTGCACCGCTTCCGCTCCCACTGTGAGAACTCTGAAGTCATCTACAAGGTCAGGGGTCATTTACGGAACGTGTCTGAACTATTTTTTGATGTATCTGTTTACCATACCACACCTTCACATTCACTATCCCTGTTTTCTGCTCTCTGTAGGTGTACTTGGCCCAGACAGTGTTCAAGCTGCTGCTGGTGGTGCTGATAGTGGGCTACACCACTCCTCTGATGAGCTCCATCTCGTTCACCCACACCTGCCTCCCCCAGGCCCATGCCCTGACTGGCTACAGTGCCTTTGAGTGTACCCATGCCCTGGCCTCTGTCCTCCACAAGTTGCTGCTGGCCTACATCAGCCTGGTGGGGCTCTTTGGCCTGCTGAGCATCTACACCCTCAGCTGGATCCTCCACAGGTCTGGATAGCAGATTAGTGGCAAAATTTTTATGAGTGTTGTGACTGTAATTTGCATTTTATTTTCCCAATCTATTTTAATTGGCTTTCCTCTGCAGCCAGTGGTATAAAGTATTTAATTAAAAATACTTTAAAGTACTACTTAAGTAGTTTACTTTACTTTACTATTTATATTTTTTACTAACTTTTACTTTTACTTCACTACATTCATAAGGAAAAGAATGTACTTTTTACAACTGACACGCAAAAGTACTTGTTACATTTCGAATGCTTTGCATGACAGGAAAACAGTCCAATTCACGCAATTCTCAAAAGAACATCCCTGGTCATCCCTACTGCATCTGGTCTGGCAGACTCACTAAAGACTAAATGCTTCATTAGTAAATGAAGTCTGAGTGTTGGAGTGTGCCCCTGGCTATCCGTAAATTTAAAAAACTAGAAAATCATGCTGTCTGGTTTGCTTAATGTAAAGACTGAAATGATTTATACTTTTACTTTTGATACTTAAGTATATTTAAACCAAATACTTTTAGACTACTACTTTACTCAAGTAGTATTTTGCTGGGTGACATTCACTTTTACTTGATTCATTTTCTATTAAGGTATCTTTACTTTTACTCAAGTATGACAATTTGGTACTTTTTCCACCCCTGTCTGCAGCATATTACACTCTTAGTACCTTTGTTGTTAACTATACAGTGCTCTGTTTGTGGTTGTGCTCCCCTCAGCTCCCTGCGTCAATACTCCTTTAACAAACTGAGGGAGCTGGGCTCCATGAGGGATGTCCCTGACTTATGTAATGATCTGGCCTTCCTGTTACACATGGCTGACCAGTACGACCCCCTGCTGGCCCAGCGCCTTTCCGTCTTCCTGTCACCCGTCAGCGAGACACGCCTGCTGGAGGAGAGCCTGGAGAGACGCTGGGGTGCCGATAGGCTGCGCTCCATGACCACGGTCGACCCAGAGGGACGGCCCCTGCTGCAGCTGGTGGCCCTGCCGCGCCTGCCCCCCGCCCTCTTCACCCTCAGCCAGCTGGTGGTGCTCAAGCTGGAGCTCATCACGGACGCCAAGCTCCCCGCACAGGTGGCCAACATGACCTCACTCAGGTGAGCCATATAGCCAACAATGAAGCCACCAAATATTGAAATAATCTACATACAATATACACTTTATAGAAGTGTTTGGTGTGTTCTAGACAAGGGGCTTCAATTGTTTTATATGTCACAACAGGGAGCTTCATTTGTACCACTGTACTGCAGCCATGCAGCCTGGTTCCCTGGTGGTTCTGCAGGAGCGTCTGGAGGCCCTGCACCTCACCTTCACCCAGGCTGCAGAGATCCCTGGCTGGGTCTACTCTCTCCGCGGCCTGCAGGAGCTGCACCTTTCTGGCCGGCTGGGCTGCGAGGGCGGGGTGGGCCGTGGCTGGGCCCTGGGAAGCCTTAGGCAGCTCCGTCACCTCCGGGTGCTGGTCCTGAGGGGCATGCTGCAGCATGTGCCCGGGGAGCTGGGGGAGGTGGCAGGGAGCCTGGTGAAGCTGGAGATCCACAACGAGGGCTCCAGGTTGCTGGTGCTGACGGGCCTACGGCGTGTGGCCGGCCTGACCGAGCTGCAGCTGCAGGACTGCCGCCTGGAGCGCCTGCCCTCTGCCCTGCTGGCCCTCACCAGCCTGCGCACCCTGGACCTGCAGCACAACAGCCTGCGCACCCTGGAGGAGCTCCTAGGGCTGGCACACCTCCGCCACCTCTCCTGCCTCAGGCTGGCCCATAACCGTGTTCTGGCCCTACCGGCTAGTGTTGGTGTACTGCGTGCTCTGGAGCTCCTGGACCTGGGGTACAACCAGCTCCAGAGCCTTCCCCCGGCCCTCTTCAACCTCCACCACCTACGTCGCCTCCTACTGGCTGGAAACCTGCTGGACGAGCTGCCAGCAGAGGTAGGGGCGCTGACATTTCTCACCGAGCTGGACCTGAGTGGGAACAGGCTGGAGAGCCTGCCTCCAGAGCTCTTCAGTCGCTGTTTGGAGCTGCGGAGCCTGAATGTATCCCACAACTCCCTGGGTTCCCTGCCTCCAGGGCTGAGCAACCTGAGCCAGCTGTCCTGCCTGGACCTGCGCAGCAACAGTCTGGAAGAGCTGCCCATGGAGCTGGGCTGCTGTTCAGGACTGCATAGAGAAGGTCTGCTGGTGGAGGACTGGCTGCTCCATGCACTGCCACGACATGTGAAGGAGTTCCTAACCCAGTCTGGCTCTCATACCGGCAAATCCTTAGAATCACACTCCCGTCCAGACTCAGATAGCTTCCCCTACTTCTCGGCTACCCAGTGGAGTTTCTCCTCCACTCTGGAATCACGGATATAGAACTGGAGATTAATATTGTCTAACCATTCATAGAATACATTCAACATCTTGTAGTGTTTGTATTGTTTCGGACAATTCACATATTTTTTACTGCTTATTTTATTTCTGACTACATTTTATTTTTGAACACCTCTTTTCTATGTTTATCACTTGTTGTGTTTGTGGGGTACATCACTGCAGCGCGGACACATTCACAATCTTCCTAGACAAAAGGGATTTTACATGAAAGTTCATAGACTTTGCTGCAGTGAAATGTTTGATGCCTTATGTCCCTGTACAGTTTATATAACATCCATATACGTAACCCTATGGAAAAACTGAGAAGTCTTTGCTTCCACTTTGAGAGTCCTCTATTCATTTAATTTCAAGGTAAAAACATTATTTTGAAGGAGGCTGCACTGGATGAATGCATGTCCGGCTACACTGGATTAGACATTGACATGGAACGATCGTTATTATCCCCATGGCGGAGCTCAGAGATCCCTCCACAGGCTTACTGAAACTCTGTCCTTTCTGGGACTTGTTTGTCTGAGGACAATACCCTGAGCTCCAATGAGGTTCAAAGGCCTAAACTGCACATGTGGAAAGACTGAAATTGGACAGACTGAAAGGACTTAAACGACCAATAAGATTAACATTAACATTTATTCCTACTTGTTTTGCACATATTTAATCTTCAGAAAACTCAAATTAATTTTACTAGCATTGGGTGCAACCTTTTGTGAAACTACTACTGACGTGAAACTAATACAATAGTGTGCTTGTTCAGAACAAGACCATGGTCAATCTTTGTGACTGAATTAATTTAATAAACTATGAAAGTCCCGCCTACTTCCTGGATCATGTTCCAAATGTTTTTGAATGAGATTCAACATTATATCATAAAATTCATAAAAACGCGATCATTTATGATATATGTAAAATTATATTTGTTTTCGTGGCTTAATTTACTTCTGCCCAATACGTTGTTATAAGGTATTAGATTACAAAATAGAAAATGCAATCTAAAATGTTAATGAAAGACAACAGGCGGACTAAGATTGGTAGATTTTGCCCTTTGTCAAAGTTTTAAAAAATCGCGTTGTTTAGAAGGAGTGCAAAGGCGAATCGAGCTATTGCGCACGCGCACTTCACAGAGTAGGCGTTCCCTAACGGAAATATGCAGAAGAACTGGCTAATAGGATCTCGCTAGCTCGTGCTTGGCTTTTGCCCACTATTTCCCATTGGAAACGACAGTCTGTGGCCTATCTTGGTTAGTTATAAAAATCTTTGTCAGCAGTACCTATCGTCACTGATGATTGACAGCTTAACTTGGCCAATCGTGATACGATTAGGAGTAGTTTCGTTAAATTGACACGTAGACCAACCAATGATATTGATGTATTTTGTGGAGGCGGAAGTTCCGGCTTGTCGTATAAACTGAGGCCTCCTCTCCATGTGGTTTTGAGGAGTATTTTTTGGAGGTTGAATTGTAACATCACTGTAAGGTAAGACAATAGCGAATATTGCTTATTTGTGTCCTTTTGGCAATATTCTGGTTCTCGTAGTTGTATTAGAAATTACCAACAGCTTTTGATGGTTTTCGGATAAGCAAAATATTGGCAAATGCAATGTAAGCTGTGTTAGTTCTGAGCAAGGCATCTGAAAATAACGAAGGCTATTTTGCTAGCTAGGCTAGGACTAACGTTAGCTAACCAAAACCGATCCAAGTCGTGCAAAACATTGGAGTTAGCCACGTGTGACTACATGTTGTGTAATTTGGACAGTAGTTGGTTTAGTTCAATAGCTCGCTACATTGATAGTTTTATTAGGTAACGTTAGCTACCAGAACTGCTAGTAATTTAGCTAACTAGGTTGGCCTGAGCTGTGTGCGGCAACGGCAGAGTCGATTCATGACATTGTTTGCGTTACTATACGGATGTATAGAGATACCAGAGATATCTCTGATTTTACTCGTAAACAAGTTACGGAGCTAGCCAATACCAACCGTTGTTGACGGAACCTTTTGTAGTTGCTTACCATTTATTACAAATTGCTAGCTAGCAACCATGGCCCCAGGTTTTGTTTGTAATACATAATTGAGCTGTTTATTTTGCTGTTGAACGTGGATAGTTTGCAACTAGTTAACTACGTAACTTAACTGGATAGTCATGGCGTAGCTAGTTTGAGACGTTTCCTGCAACTGTCAACGTCATGATTTATTTAAACGTTATGATGGTTTGGTGTTACTGAATGTTAACTTAATAGATGGCTCAGATGTAGACTAACGTTACCATAGATAGTGGCGATGTTGGTCTGTTAACTACAAAATCTCCTAATTGAATACATCTTTTTATAAAAAATATATGGTCTCAGGGACAATCTTTAGTCAAACGCAAATGGTGACAGCTAGTGTGAATGACCAGCCATTATTCCCCCCCCCACCCTCTTTCTAAAAAAATATTTCTGTAGACATAATGGCTGAGAATGACGTTGACAATGAGCTGCTGGACTATGAAGAGGACGACGAGCCTCAAGGAGCCCTGGAGACTACTGCCCCAGCAGGCAAGAAGGAGGTGAAGGGCTCCTATGTCTCCATCCACAGCTCTGGCTTCAGAGACTTCCTGCTCAAACCAGAGCTGCTCCGCGCTATTGTCGACTGTGGCTTTGAGCATCCATCTGAAGGTGAGTGCAATGAGTGGATGAGTGCTGGGAGTGGCATAAATGGAGGCTGAGTGGCATGAATAGCTGAGTGGCATGTCTGTGGATACAATGGAGTGCATGTATAGGAGGACAGTGTATAGATGGCTGAGTGTCCATCGTCATTGGGTGTTGATGGACCACTTGTCAAAACAGTGCATGTGTTGTCCAAGGTGTGTTATGGTAAACAATGGCTTTTTTTTGTTCAGATAAAGATGGTGAACTGCATTTGGGTGTACTGACCAAATGCCTCATTGTTTTCCAGTTCAACATGAGTGCATCCCTCAGGCCATCCTGGGCATGGACATCCTGTGTCAGGCCAAGTCTGGTATGGGCAAAACAGCAGTGTTTGTTCTTGCCACACTACAGCAGATAGAGCCTGTGGATGGACAGGTCAGTATCTGCATTCTGCAAATGTCTCTGGAATGTCAAGTTTCAAATATTTGTTATGCATAACCCACAGGTGATCTATTCGCATCAAATACTACTCTTTCCTCTAGGTGTCAGTTCTGGTAATGTGCCACACACGAGAGCTGGCCTTCCAAATCAGCAAAGAGTACGAGCGTTTCTCCAAGTACATGCCCACAGTCAAGGCAGCCGTGTTCTTCGGGGGCCTGTCTATCAAGAAGGATGAGGATGTGCTGAAGAAGAACTGCCCTCACATTGTGGTGGGAACCCCTGGCCGAATCCTGGCCCTCATCCGCAACAAGACCCTCAACCTAAAGAACGTCAAGCACTTTGTCCTGGATGAGTGTGACAAGATGCTGGAGCAGTTGGGTGAGTCCTGCTTATTATTGCTGTCCTTTTTGGAAATGTGCCTTTTCACTCGACTTTTAATCCAACCCATTTTTGTTATTTACCCCCCTGGGAAATGATTTCTATCAATTGCAATCTTGAATGTAACGTGTGAACAAGGGTTTCCCCCATGGAAATCTGTTATCGCTTATAGGCTGAGTAAAATGGATGTCTTGGCTGTTCTGGGGGTAGTTTGAGACTTATCCATGGTCCCATTTCTCTCATGTTTCAGACATGAGGCGTGACGTACAGGACATCTTCAGGCTAACACCACATGAGAAGCAGTGCATGATGTTCAGCGCCACCCTCAGCAAGGAGATTCGACCGGTCTGCCGCAAGTTCATGCAGGATGTGAGTACAGGGCCAGCAGGGGGTAGCACTGCCACTTCATGCGGTTATGGACTCAAGTTGTTTGTAAAACAGCACATCTTTGCATTGACTTAATAGAAAGATTTTTGTGGTTCTGAAGTGACATGCTCTGTCTCCTGTAGCCCATGGAGGTGTTTGTAGATGATGAGACCAAGCTGACGCTGCACGGTCTGCAGCAGTACTACTGCAAGCTGAAGGACAGCGAGAAGAACCGCAAGCTCTTTGACCTGCTTGATGTGCTGGAGTTCAACCAGGTAAACCCACACACTAATGGTGTAACTTTTATCCCTGTATAAATTAGTTGTATTTGTGCTGTTTCCTTGTAAATCTGTTTGCTATATTTCTGTAATGTCTCCTGTGTACCTCTAGGTGGTAATCTTTGTCAAGTCAGTGCAGCGCTGTGTGGCGCTTTCTCAGCTACTGGTGGAACAGAACTTCCCTGCCATTGCCATCCACAGGGGCATGGCTCAGGAGGAGAGGTCAGTCTCTGATGCTTACATGCACGCTTTTTTTCTCATATCTCAACTGAAATGGAGCCCCAAATGCTGACTTTTTATGTAGCTGAAAGCCTCTTCAATTAACTCAACACATAGTTGCCTTCAAAGGGCAGCCTCTACATCTAGTAATATCTATAGCAGCTGTGTTAATCCTCTCTGGCTGTCTATCCCCAGGCTGTCCCGGTACCAGCAGTTCAAGGACTTTCAAAGGCGGATCTTGGTGGCCACCAACCTGTTTGGCCGAGGGATGGATATCGAGCGGGTCAATATTGTCTTCAATTACGACATGCCTGAGGACTCGGACACCTACTTACACAGGGTGAGTCACATAACTGAAGGAGCCTCAAACACCTGTCTTCTGGTTGTGAATGGTATTTCCAAATACCCATTTCAATGATGACATCTGACGATTTCATCAACTTGTCATTGGCCTCTGTAGAGCTCCCTCTAAAGGCTCATATTATTTGAGTTGTCACTCTCATCTGACCCTCTTGCCCCTCAGGTGGCCCGTGCTGGGCGGTTTGGAACCAAGGGTCTGGCTGTGACCTTTGTGTCAGACGAGACCGATGCCAAGACTTTGAATGACGTGCAGGACCGCTTTGAGGTCAATGTGGCCGAGCTGCCAGAAGAGATCGACATCTCCACTTACAGTAAGGCTCTCTCCATCCTTATACATGCAGCCTCCCATGGAGGTTTCTCCATTCAAACTGACATAACTATTACTCAACTTTTAAGAATAAAAAGTGATCTTTGTCACTGTCTGCTGATAATTGTTTAATTCAGTGTTAAAGGGGAATGAATGTAGTGAAGCGGGTCAAAGTGACTTGGTGATCATAACAAACGTCAATGTGCCTGGGGTATGCCACATTTGTTAATCATTAGTACTCTAATGCTGGGCCTGAAAGGTCAGGGGGATATTGTTAGCTCATTGAAACCCCCAAGATAATTGCCTGGTATAATAACTCCCTGAGTAATGGTGATGACTAGAGAGAATTGGACTGCCACGTAGGGCTGTCCTCCACACAATATCTTTGCCACCCGAAAGTCATCTGTTCTTTTGACAATCAGTTGGTCGACATTTTAAAGTGTTATTTATATTTTTTTTCCATAGAGCTTGTCTGATGCTTTAAGCCAGGGGTGTCAAACTCGTTCCATGGAGGGCCTAGTGTCTGCTGGGTTTTGGTTTCTCCTTTCAATTAAGACCTACACAACCAGGTGTGGAGTTCCTTACTAAACAGTGACCTTGATTGATGAATTAAGTCTAAGGGAGGAGCGAAAGCCCTTAGACACTCTTCCCTCTAGAATGAGTTTGACACGTGCGTTAAGTACACATTTTGATGAAATAAACAAATGACTCCGGGGCCAGAGAACCTGTACATGACCATCCTGCTGGCCTTCAGATTCTGCCGTTATGCTCCTGAAGTTGACAGTAATACGTTACACCAGGGGTCGGCAACCTTTTTCATGTGGAATGCCAATTTAGTCAATTTCTACCAATTTGTGTGCCAGTTAAGGGTTTCATATTCACTTTTTCATGGAACAGTGGTAATAAATTATATACACATATAAAAGTCACTTCTATTGCCAACTATGTAAAAGATGCCAACAAATAGAAACATTGTAGGCTGCAGATTAATATTGTGATAAAAAATATATATCACATACACAGTTGAAATCGGAAGTTTACATACTTAGGTTGGAGTCATTAACTGGTTTTTCAACCACTCCACCCTTGTTAACAAACTATAGTTTTGGCAAGTCGATTAGGACATCTACCATGACACAAGTAATTTTTTTCCAACAATTGTTTACAGACAGATTATTTCACTTATAATTACTGTATCACAATTCCAGTGGGTCAGAAGTTTAATTCACTAAGTTGACTGCCTTTAAACTGATTGGAAAATTCCAGTAAATGTCATGGCTTTAGAAGCTTCTGATAGGCACTTTTTGTATTATTATTTTTTAAACGAGTTTATTTAACTAGGCAAGTTAAGAACAAATTCTTATTTTCAATTACGGCCTAGGATCAGTGGGTTTACTACCTTGTTCAGGGGCAGAACGACAGATTTTTACCTTTGAAAAATCGTATCCCCGAGCTGACACGATCTTGCAACATTTCGGTTACTAGCCTAGTGTTTTGAGTGTTGGACTATCTGCCGCCCATCATTTGGGTCATAAAGGGGTGTACCTGAGGATGTATTTTAAGGCCTCCCCTCAAACTCAGTGCCTCTTTGCTTGACATCGTGGGGAAACCAAAAGAAATCAGCCAAGACCTCAGAAAAAAATGTAGACCTCCAAGTCTGGTTCATCCTTGGGAGCAATTTCCAAACGTCTGAAGGTACCACGTTCATCTGTACAAACAATAGTATGCAAGTATAATCACCACGGACCACGCAGCTGTCATGCCGCTCAGGAAGGAGACGCGTTCTGTCTCCTAGAGATGAATGTACTTTGGTGCGAAAAGTGCAAATCAATCCCAGAACAACAGCAAAGGACCTTGTGAAGATGCTGGAGGAAACGGGTTCTTAAGTATCTATATCCACAGTAAAACGAGTCCTATATCGACATAACCTGAAAGGCTGCTCAGCAAGGAAGAAGCCACTGCTCCAAAACTGCCATAGAAAGCCAGACTACGGTTTGCAACTGCACATGCGGACAAAGATCTTACTTTTTGGAGAAATTTCCTCTGGTCTGATGAAACAAAAATAGAACTGTTTGGCCATAATGACCATTATGTTTGGAGAAAAAAGGGGGACGCTTGCAAGCTGAAGAACACCATCCCAACCGCGACGCATGGGGGTGGCAGCATGTTGTGGGGGAGCTTTGCTGCAGGAGGGACTGGTGCATTTCACAAAATAGATGGCATCATGAGGAAAATTTGTGGATATATTGAAGCAACATCAGTCAGGAAGTTAAAGCTTGGTCGCAAATGGACAATGACCCCAAGCATACTTCCAAAGTTGTGGCAAAATGGCTTAAGACAACAAAGTCAAGGTATTGGAGTGGCCATCACAAAGCCCTGATCTCAATCCTATAGAAAATTTGTGAGCAGAACTGAAAAAGCGTGTGCGTGCAAGGAGGCCTACAAACCTGACTCGGTTACACCAACTCTGTCAGGAATGGGCCAAAATTCACCCAACTTTCTTGTGGAAGGCTACCCTAAACGTTTGACCCAAGTTAAACAATTTGAAGGCAATGCTACCAAATACTAATTGAGTGCATGTAAACTTCTGACCCGCTGGGAATGTGAAAGAAATAAAAGCTGAAATCATTTTCTCCTATTATTCTGACATTTCACAATCTTAAAATAAAGTGGTGATCCTAACTGACCTAGGACATGGAATATTTGCTAGGGTTAAATGTATTTGGCTAAGGTGTTTAAACTTCTGACTTCAACAGTAAATATCCTATAAATCGCATTGGATACGCATGGCCTGTCTGCAACAAACTCAAAACATTATCAATTGGGTCCCGCCTGACCCGTGCGCTAGTGAACTTGCAACATGATATAAAATACCCTGTTTTGCTGCACCAGTGAGCTCTGAACAGAAACCACTGTAGGCTATTTGCGCAAGGGTTAAGAAGTAATCAGGTAGGCCTATTTTTATTTTATTATTTATTTTTTTACATTTCCACTGGATCAGAGCATGACATTTTTCCCTTTCGCTCAGTGGTTATCAAAAAAGACAGGGCAGGAAAGATTTTAAATACATTAACATGCATTGAGTGACAATAGTTACTTAACAGACTTTGTTTACTTGCTGTTTTTGAGGTGATAAGTTACTTTAAAGCTCCAACTCATTAGTGGTGGTGAGTTAAGCCAATCAGAAATGCAGTCACATCCCCAAATGGGCACTTTTAACAATAGTTTAAAAAAAATATATGTCTACATTTGCAAGCAGACCATGTAGCCTTAGGCCTAAATCTATACGTAGTCAGTTAACCATCCTTACTCAACATTGACAGGAGCACTTTAAACGAAAGACAATTAGTAAATGGAATTAAATACATCTGAAGTTGTTTCTTACAAGTGTAGCATAGGTTGTGCGCTCTGACAATGAACAGTAAGACTAATATTAAATGCATAAACAGAAATTATGGTTAACAAACATTGTAGATTAGAAATTGTGGATCAATGGTAAATGTACTACTGGTGACGTAATGGGGAATTGATAAGACACTAACAAAGGGCAAACAATTCTCACAATGAATTGGCGGGAGCGTGTTCTGGAGAGGTGTTTTGTGCATCTTCGCCACAATCCCCTTGGACTGTGCCATCCCTGTGGCCTCCAGTGGGTTAGTCCACTGAGACATGCGCGACTCACGGGTTTCTTATGTGCCATAAAGACACAAATGTGGGGTCAGCCCTAAACTGGGTAGGTCTTAGTGAATGGAGACTCCGTACATGTTTAAACGTACGGTGAACAGCTGAATGCCCAGCTGTTGCTTATGGAGATGGTCTTCAGAACAGTGTCTCTTCTCTCCTTTCTCACCCACCACTTTTTTTTTCTAGTTGAGCAGTCCAGATGAGTCCTCCATCCCAGAAGAAATGTCCCCTAACCCTGAATCTGTCCTTGTTTGGATGAAAAACCTTCCTCGCTGTTTCATTTTAAAGCTCTGTTCCTTGACTGTTCACCAAATGTATTTTTATTTTAATGTATCATTGGGGGTTGTCTGGTTTTAATTTTGTTGTGGTTTGCTTTTGGTCAATGAAATTAACTTTTTATAAAATTCCAGTTTCTTGTCTAATTTGACAGGTTACATGTTACTTACAATGGTGTGCGTATTATGAAATTCTTCAAGTGACTTTTTTGCTAGTTAATTGGGACCATCAATTCCCCATTCAGATTGATTTAATGCAAGCTTACAAACGTTGGGCCAAATCTAAAATGCAACATCAGGAAAGTGTATAAAGGGCTTCTTCGAAGTTACTTTACTTTAAGTCCCAAGCATGTGGTGGTTGCATGTTGGCTCGCTGGGAAATCTAGGCACAACTTCATTCTTTGTAAGGGCTTGTAAAAGGAGGGACCATCACGGCTTATTTGGAAGAACCATAGTGTCTGCTGGTGCATGATTGACCCCAGTGATCATGGCTCTATTAATGGGAGCGGGGCATCTGCGGCATCCTTCCATTGCGTAACCGCATATCTGCCTAATGGTACAATTATTTATACAGGAATCAAACGGTTATAAGCGTTTGCTGTCAAATAAAACAACCTATTAATGCTAATTGGCCACATCTCTGTGTAGTGTTTGAACCATATTTACCCAGATATCTTTAGTGAAACAGGGTTGTGACTAAAGGGAGTATAGCCGTTGATCATACCTCGGTTTCATTACAGAAGTCATTGGACGAAGGCGCCTGGAAGCACAAGACCTTTCATATCAGCAAATTTATTTTCCAAAACACAGGTTTAATGTGTATATAACGTTTTTAATAGTGTTGGTGTTCCCACCAGACCATATCTCCATGTTAGTGTTTGTTTACGGGCAACTGATGGATGTGAGCAACTGCGGATTATCTATGTAGCTTGCCCCGAACATGTGGAAGAGTAACGTTAGCTGTGTCAGATGCACCTGTATAGATCTGTGAAACTGCTATACAATCTTATTTGAATTATTTCTCGCTGATTTTAAGATGAGGGCCTTATTTTTCGAAAGCTGTATCGCAAAGACACGTTTCTTAACGGTGACACCCCACGTCGGGTTTGTAGTTCACATGACCCAGTCGTGGGCGACGCTGAGAACGGTAGGGAGAAGGCCGACAGTTTGGGAGCTAGGAGTGCAGGCGTGACTTTTGTAGCTGTTTAGGATATTTCTTTTAGCTAACCCTTAACCTAAATCTCCCAACCTTCTACGTAATTCACTTCCGGTTGTAGCTGTACTCCAGGCAGAACTGAAGGGGTGCACTTGTTCATTTGGTAATACATCAACATACTTTTTATTCCAAATGCAGCATGAACTCAATTACCCTGTGGACAAAACAACCAGATATGTTTTTATACAAGTTGTCAATCACTTGCTCTATAAAGTGCAGAGATTTCAAATGGCAGTGTGTGCTGTGCCCACATCACAGAACCCAGACTTGCTCAGTGCTAGCTATACATGGACTGGTTAATTGGTTTTAAGTTATAACTCAAATGGATTGGTCTATACGGCAAACAAGGATGCATCTGTACATGGCTGCTCTATAGTGTCCAGTTATAAAACCAAAGACTTCTCAAATCACAATCTACATGGGTAAGAGTGATGGCAGTGTCTAACCAATCAGAACGTCCATTTTTATTTTACAAAGTCAATCACCTAACAGGCTGTGAGGCAACTATGAAAGCCTGTCCCAACCTAGAAGTTGTACAAAAAGTTGAATCATAGAAAAATACAACTCATGGACTACAATATAATATTGGCTTCAATATTTGAATCCTCTGACTCCATGAAAAGTATGAGGGAAAAGCATGCAAATTACATATTTTAGTCAGACACCACTCAGATTCAGTCATGAACAAGGCTAAGGTGCATGAATGATCAACCCTTCCTAATAGGGAAGAATTTAGTAATTCTAAAGAGGTCCATGTCTCACCAATACAGAATCTTAACCTCCAACTTCAGACAACTGTTATGCTAATCTCTTCGAGGTGCTATAACCGACTACTGACACATGTCTATGCAAAGGAGGCCATTTGTAACTGCTGTAGTGCTGATCCCTTTGTAGTGTCCTCATGTCTGCTTCAGTCTCTAATGAGCATGATGTTATCGTCGACATGTCAACCTTCAATGCAGAGAGCGGATTTAGACGCCTCAAACATAAAGCAACATGAGTAAGAGTTTTTTTTTTTGTGGAGTATTGTGGATCAGTTGCTAGATTACAGGCCAGATTGAGTCTAAAACAGTCCCGCCCGCTAGTTACAAATTACATGTTTACTTCATATGCAGCCATTTTTATAACAAACCAGAGGGTGGCTGAGGTTCTTTCTACCCCTCAGTCAGGATTGTAATTTGCGTCAAATCAGCAACACGACTTCTCAATGCCAGAATCCGAGGCTTGTTCCGCTGGCGCTAGGTTAAATGTCTCTGTTTCAGGGCTGAGGCATAGAGGAGTAAGAAAATGGAGACTGGTCCAACATCTAATGACCAATCACACACACAAAGCCTCAGCCAACAGGTACTGTGCCAGTCTGTCTCTAACCATAACATCTCTCCTTGGAGTTGTCATCCACTATTGCTCAGGTAATGTGGCTGTTTGATTACAGTGAACACTGGTGTGACCAGGGGTCAAGTCCCAGACCTCATGGAACTCCCCTCTCTCTGCTGACAGATCTCAGCTGTTTTGTCTCTCTCAGGGCCCTCCGGTCATGCCGCTCCAAACATAGCATCGCTTCTCTCATTGGCAACCACTGTCATCGTGTCACAACAATAAATATCTTTACAAATGTTCCTTCCAGAGCATTCTGTGGAGTTTCCATCTTCTGTCCCACAAACATTGTCTTTTAGTTTCTTCATTTGGTTACGCAAATAGCAGGTATTGGAAATCTACTGGAGAAGTCACTGTTGCTATGCGAGTCTGATTCTCCTTCCACTCAAACCAGACCTGCTTGCCATTGACAGGCCTATTCTATGCTGGCAGTCACCATGAAATGTAACACCTTACCATCCCACATCCACAAGTCTACTGGGTGTGTTTGCAGCAGCTGGGTTGGAGTCTGCATTGGGTGTGTCCCACCTTTCTCTATTGTCCCCACAGTGCGGGTTCAGTCCCAGAGTACAGGAGTGTATGGGGAGTGACAAAATGGTGGCTGGACAAATCCATATTTGTCTATTTACACACTTTGGTGATTCAGGTTGATTAACCACAATGGACCGGGTGTCTACTCTAAGGCCGGCACTAGTCACTCATCTCTGTCCAGAATGCAGATCAACCAATCAAATTCCTTCACTCAGGTCTCCCAAAACATTCTCCAGAAGGGTGGTGGGGGATCTTTGCATTTGGCTAGTGTCTACTCAAAGTTACTCTTAGGACTGCTCTATCAGGGGCTTGGCAGGGGGGGGGGTAAAGTGATGGGGAACGAGTAAGGGATTTGAGGGGGACGCTAGTCGGTGAACTTGTGTGTGTCTCCGTAGAGCCACTGCTGGGGTGGGAGGGCAACCTCGTTCAGATGACTGCACTTATCACTGCACTTGCAGGACTGCACGAACATGACGGAGTGGTCGAAGCGCTCGCCATCAGGGCAGGCAAAGGTCACGGAGGCGGTGCGTGTGCGGCGGGGTGAGCAGCAGCGGCCGTCCACACACACGCCGCAGTAGTTGGGCCGGTAGAGACGCGTGCTGCGGCAGCCAGCATAGGACAGACGCAGGGGCTCTGGGGCCTTGTGGGTACGGGAGCACTTCCTCCCTTTCTGTGGAGAAGAGAGTCTGGGTTAGTCACTGTACAATCCCAGTGAACCACAACTGCAGTTATGCTGGCACAGGGAGAGAATCTGAGGAAAGGTCAAAACAACAAGACCAGGGCTAGAGGGGCATGATGATGGTATGGGTGGGTGGGCATCCAACAGTTATGAGGTGGCATAGTGTCACATTAACGCCCCAACAACTCTCAAAACACAGGGAGAACATTAAGACAGGTGCCTGACAACCAGACTCATCAGTGAATCACTGCTCTGGTGAGATGTGGAGAGTGTTTTAAGGGTGTTACATGAAACAAGAGAAAGCGAGGGAGTGGGAGAATAGAGAGCGCTTTGCGTCATACACACAAGGGCCTATTAACACAACACACAGACCTGGGCAGAGTGGGCAAGGCTGGTAGCATGGATGTGGCTACATGTTAGCTCCCACAGAACTCAAGGATAAGAGTCTCTACATTCCACTGTCACAACAATTTGGTGCCTTGTACTGTTAGTCTTTAGGTCTTCTAATGATGCTTTTTCCATTCACAGTTCAGTTGAACTTGTTCCACAGCAACAGTACTGTGAATAGAGTGGGCTCAGACCCACACTGGGGGAGCTTGCCAGAGGGAGGGGCACTTAATACCATGATATTAATATGGATGTGGGCACACCCCTGTCCACAGTCTCTTAAGGTTTAGACTGGGATGCAGGCATTGACCTAAATACATGTACCTACAATGTATGAAGACGGGGACTATTAAATGGTTGCCACACATGGTGACCGCTGCAATCCCTTCCTTAAAGGCGGGCTGAACTTCCTGAATTAGCCTCGGTTTCAATTCTCATTAGGAAATGGGACAGAACGTGTTTTGGGTCATGGACTGCTTTGATGTGGGTGTGTGTAAGAATGTGGGAAGCGTTTGTACTTTCACTCTGCCAAAAACAGTACACAGTCACTCTTCTAGATCAAGGGTTCCCAACCTTTTTTCCTCCAGGGCCCCCTTTTCCACGTAAAAAAAAAAAGTTGGGCCCTCCTTTATTTTTGACGTGATTGTTTATTGATTTAGCCTTTATTAACACGACCAGCTTGATTTGATTTAACGTGAAGTACTTAGGAAAATGTTATTTGAAGCTAATTTTCAGAAATTTTTCGTAGTTTAACAAGACTCTTGACATCTTTTTGGTGATAATCAAAGATAAGTTCTAGACCCGTTTCCGCCTGTTATTCCGCTACCAAATGTGGTTTATGATATTTTATATGTAATCTCAATTTATATATATATATATATATTCTCTTTTAAACAAAGTGAATAGATCAATTGATAGTGACAGTCACACATTGTATAAGATTACCTCTCAAGCACAGTCCAATTTCTTTGAGTCCTCGACTTTTAGAAGGTCGTAGCTCCACTTCTGAATGTCATAGAGCCAAACCAAATATTCCCATGTGCATCAGTCGAGTGTTTCTCTAGCATTTTACCACTTGTTTCTAGCCGAGTGTCAGCGACGTATGCGTCATCTCAAATCAAGGAATGTCCCACGCCCCACCACGAAATGTTGGCGCACCCTATGGGGGTCCGTGACCCATAGGTTGGGAACCCCTGTTCTAGATAACGTTAAACAGTCTAACCAGGTCTTGTCTGGAAGTAGACTAGCTAGCCAACTTCCGATTAGCTTCAGCTGGCCAGTGAACAACCATGGCAAATTTGGTTTGATAGCATATCTGTGTGGCTAGTTGGGGACCGTCAATAAATTACAATGTAAATGGGACAATATTTTCATGTTTCACATCTTTCAGTTGTCTAATTAAATGCTTTCAATATATGCATTTAATTTCTACAGCTTCTAATTAAATCAAATTTGGAGCTGTTGACATTTTAAAATATTGTCCCATGTACATTGTGTGATTTACTGGTCTTTAGCTAGCCCCATAGTGATATTGAATGTCAAACCAAATTTACCTTGGGGCATTACGATCGGGATGTGTGCAACTGGTTTCTGAATTGATGATTACTTGGGTGCTGTGGGCAGGATTGAAAAACCCAACCCAAAAAAACTGTTGTGGTACTTTTCATTCTGTGACATACCATTTTTTTCCTAATTATCTCAATTTGGGACGAGACTGACTTTATGACCCAAATTATCCTATTTATACTTTGTAGTCAATTTTGACACGAGTAAATGTTTGACGAATATAGATGCCACATAGGCCGTTTACTACAAGATAAGTTGTTTATTGCCTCTTTATGGTTTCTAGACCCTTTACACACACACTTTACCTTGACGGGGATGGACATGGAGCTGCAGGGCCGGATGTTGCACAGACGCGTCTCCTTCACAAGCTTACACCGGGCATTGTCATTGGTGACACGAGAGGACACGGCCATCCCACAGCTGCGTGAGCATTGGGACCAGCTCGTGGTCTGGACCACACACTGCCCTCCAAACTGCCTCCATGCTGGACGGAAGGAGAGAGTGGGGGAGAGAGGACCAGAGGGAGAGGCAGAGAGATGTAAGCACACTGGCCTCATTCACAGAACAGGCAACACTGATGCATAGAGGAGGGTGATTACAGAGAAGGAAAAGCTGGACGACAGAGGTATATGCTGGGAGAGAGTGGTATGTGTGTGCCTCTGGTGCACAAGTAGTCAGTGGAAAACATGGCACACTGACACACACACATGCAGGGAGATGCAGGGGAAAGGCTAGGAGTGCACAGTGGGTCTGTTTGTGAGTCGGGGGCTAAAACACAAACATGGCGTTTTACTGCAGGGAGGAAACAAACGGCGCTCTAAGGCGACATCACGGCGCCCTCTCTTACCCGCCAGGTGCTTGTGCCCGCGCAGCTTGTCCCACGTCTTCTCTACCTCCACCAGCTCATTTCCCATGGTATCCTTGGGTTTGTAGTGGTACGGCTTGAGGTATGGTTTGTAGGGGTAGGCATGGTAGGGCATGAAGGGGAAAGGCAGGTAGGCTGGAGGCAGTGGGTGCCCGTGTACTGAGGGTACAACGGATGAGCCCTTGTGGCAGTCGATACTGAGGCAGCACTGCCCAGGCACCTTGACCAGGCGCAGGGCAGGGCAGGAGTGTGATGCCAGGGGCACATGGTTGGGGCACAGAGGCACGCAGCCCACCGCCCCGTCAATGCACGTACACTGGTGCTTGCAGCCAGCCTGGAAATTCTCCCCGTTCTGGTAGATCCGTCCGTTGTATTCGCAGGAGCGACCCTCGAGCTTCGCTGTTAGGGGAGACAGATTTTTAAAAAGGAAAGACAATGATGTCTGTATGTAGAAGGATCTGAGGTATCACTAGCCTATGGCCATGCCTTTGGTTGTATTGCTTAAAACACAATGAGTTCAAGTTGAGTGAGGTAATGAACAAAGTGGAGGAGAGGGACAACAGAGACAAAGGAGTAGAGAGAGAGAATGGGCACATCAACAAGAAAGGTCCAGAACTAATTGTGTATTAGAAGTAGGAAGTGAAATGACAGAGGTAGTATACACTCTATCCCTAGTTTAATGAAGGAGCCTCTATTCTTAGTCCAGAGAGGAATTTTGACTTGTTTACGATGTCGTTCCGCTTCAATCCCTCTGCGGGACTCCCATACAACACCCCCAAATACCCTCCTTTATATAGAAACCACCCCCCCCTCACATAAAAATACCCCTGTGTGTGTGTCTGTGTGTGCGCGCGCATGCGGCAACACACGGACCTAGATAAATACATTCTGCCCCCTGCTCTCAGCAGTGTGGCTCAGGAAGATGCTCTCTCTTCTAAACATGGCACCAATTTCAAACGCCAGATCCATATCAAAGACAACCAACATTCACCATACAACCCCAGACTAAACCCTGACAACCCCGTTTGTATTGTGTACATACCCCTACAGATGCCATGAGTGTGGCCCACGTCATTGCCATAGTTACACTCCAGCCCCTTGTGGTGGTCACAGGGGTGTGAGTCGTGGCAGTCCTGGTTGAGCTGGGCAGCACACACCTTACAGCAGCCACAGCCGTCAGGTACAGAGCTGACCCCCGGGGGACAGGAGGGGGGGCCAGCCGGGCACTCACACATCACAGGGCAGCCAGCACTCACCTGGTTGGAGGGAATGGTGCAATACAGAGGATTGGAAAAAAGGATTTCAATGAGGGCAGTTCGTAGCCTAAACATTAATAGAACGATAAACTGTTTCAAGTGGAGTCAGGCTACACAGAGCACAGAAGATCTTCAAAGTGTGTTTGGCTTAAATATTCACTAAATACCCAGTAGCACCGACCCCCCGGGACACTTTCCCAACCTCTGTCGCTGTCGCCTTCCTCTTGGCAGGGATGGAAGAAAAATTCAATGTGACCCCCTCCCTGAGTCCCAACACCACAGCCCCCCGTAACCCTGATAAAAAGGTTTTGGGTCTGCCTGTCTACAGTTGGATAAGACTATCCAAAGTATCCCTCTACTGCCATGCCATCCTGGGCCAGGGGGATTGAGTGGTGGGGTCTAAATTGTTTCCGCACAGCAGGTTCCATCTATTTCCAGACCTGAATGTGTCACTTTTCATCTCAGGTTGGGAGCCCTAATTGGGTCCTTGTGTGCCACTGGGGTTTAAAGGGCAGTAGTGGTCCAATATTCCAATGATATTCAGGAACTAAGGTAAAACATGAGCACTTGAGTCAGGTTATCATCATCATCTGTCATGTCATGCATAAGAGTCAGATAACTACACTGTTCCTTTCTGTCGCTATCTTAGTGTATAGAAGACACTGTGGTCAACATCACTTTCATTACAGAGTACAGTACCCTATTTTAGTTTTATGGAAACATATTTTAGTAGTGGGGTGGCACCATCTGGCCATAAATGTTCACTGTAAAGGTAAAACGACAGCATTTACTCAACTGTAACATCAAATTCACAGTGCCTTCACATTAACGCAATATTCAGAGACACAAAGGTATTTCTTATAACGCTAAAGACAGAGGACCAGTACGCTTGTCGGTGGTGCAGTCTGTTGACTACCCGCCACTGTGGTGACAGGAGACTGACCCGACACGTGAACTTCTATTTACAATGTTTACACAAGCTTGGCTGAAGCCAAAATAGTACAAAAACATTGCACACACTTACCAAGGCAATAGTCGTCATTTGAAACAGAACAAGCAATATTAACGTCCTCATGTTGTCAAATGACAGTTGAATGAAAGTATAACTTCTGCCACAAGACAATTGTTGTTTACGTCCACGGACAAAACCCCACAACGGGAACTGTCAAACAAGGCGCAGTAATTCCACAGTTAATGTGTAGTGTTCTTCCTAGAATATCAACACCTGCATATTTTAATCCATTCATTTTTGCAGCTCGGTTATATATTGTCCCCGTGCTTTTTGTTGCAGCTCCGCCTACCACAGTCGGTCTAGCCAATTAAGAGGCGGGCATGAGGCCAGGGTATTCCAAAGGGGGAGGAGAGGTTTGAGGCTTGGCCAACTATGAATGCGTTCATTCATTTAAAAATCTGAATTACTACATTCCAAAGAGGACCTGGCTTTTGGTGTTTATTTATTTATGTTTGAATTAAAATAATATTATTTCAGCTTTTAAGTTGTTTTCACACGCATACCTCTGTCCAGCTGTTTTGTGAAAGGCAAGATAAATATACTCAGCTGGCTAGTGTGTGCTACATTAGTACTGGAACAGCCATAGAAAACAGTTAGGAATTTGGTCCCCTTCTTTATAAAAATACTTGACGAGGAGAGCGAGACGGATAAAGTATACATATAGATGGGCGTGTAGACGTTTCAGTGGAATTATCTCTGATATACCAAAATATTGCACAAGTCTATGAAGATGATGGTGGAAATGATAGCGATAACTCCCCTTTCAATCCATCACTCTCTCCTTCTTCCATATCCTGTCTGTCGTCAACATCCATCTCTACCCTTCATAGATTCCCTTGGTGCCCCTCTACGTGGCCTTCATTCGTCGCTCTCTCTTTCTCTCACAGACATTTATTGAAGAAGGGAGTGTGCTAAAGGTCCAGTGGTGGTGAGTCCAGACCGGAACGGAGGTGAGAACTGTTGGGCTAATCCAGGGCTCGCTCTCATGGACACGAACACAGGAAGCTCTCGGTTTACCTGAGCTGGTACACACTTTGACCACATAGTGTGCCCTGTTACACACTGATACTGTGTTAGAGGTAGACACACATACAACAATCCACTGACACACTGTTAAACTGTACAGTATATCATGCAAACATACAGTACCAGTCAAAAGTTTGGACACACCTACTCATTCAAGGATTTTTTTTTATTTTTACTATTTTCTACATTGTAGAATAATAGTGAAGACATGAAAATTATGAAATCATCTAGTAACTAAAAAAGTGTTAAATCAAAATATATTTTATATTTGAGATTCTTCAAAGTATCCACCCTTTCCATTGATGACAGCTTTGCACACTGTTGGCATTCTCTCAACCAGGTGGTCACCTGGAATGCATTTCAATGAACAGGTGTGACTTGTTAAGTTAATTTGTGGAATTTCTTTCCTTAATGTGTTTGAGCCAATCAGTTGTGTTGTGACATGGTAGGGGTGGTATACAGACCACGTCCATATTATGGCAAGAACAGCTCAAATAAGCAGAGAAACGACAGTTCATCGTTACTTTAAGACATGAAGGTCAGTCAATCTGGAAAATGTCAAGAACTTTGAAAGTTTCTCCAAGGGCATTCACAAAAACCATCAAGCGCTATGATGAAACTGGCTCTCATGAGGACCGCTACAGGAAAGGAAGACCCAGAGTTGCCTCTCCTGTAACGGATAAGTTCATTAGTTAACTGCACCTCATATTGCAACCCAAATAAATGGTTCACAGAGTATAAGTAACAGACACATCTCAACATCAACTGTTCAGAGGAGACTGTGTGAATCAGGCCTTCATGATCAGATTGCTGCAAAGAAACCACTACTAAAGGACCAATAAAAAGAAGAGACTTGCTTGGGCCAAGACACACAAGCAATGGACATTAGACCGGTGGAAATCTGTTCTTTGGTCTGATAAGTCCAAATTTGAGATTTTTGGTTCCAACCGCCGTGTCTTTGTGAGACGCAGAGTAGGTGAACGGATGATCTCCGCATGTGTGGTTCCCACCGTGAAACATGGAGGTGTGATGGTGTGGGAGTGCTTTGCTGGTGACACTGTCAGTGATTTATTTAGAATTCAAGGCACACTCAACCAACATGGCTTCCACAGCATTCTGCAGCGATATGCCATCCCATCTGGTTTGTGCTTAGTGGGACTATCATTTGTTTTTCAACAGGACAATGACCCAAAACACACCTCCAGGCTGTGTAAGGGCTATTTGACCAATAAGGAGAGTGATGGAGTGTTGCATCAGATGACCTGGCCTCCACAATCACCTGACCTCAACCTAATTGAGATGGTTTGGTAGCAGTTGTACTGCAGAGTGAAGGAAAAACAGCCAACAAGTGCTCAGCATATGTGGGAACTCCTTCAAGACTGTTGGAAAAGCATTCCTCAGAAAGCTGGTTGAGAGAATGCCAAGAGTGTGCAAAACTGTCATCAAGAAAAAGGATGGCTACTTTGAAGGAAATATATATATTTTGATTTGTTTAACACTTTTTTAGTTACTACATGATCCCATATGTGTTATTACATAGTTTGTATGTCTTCACTATTATTCAACAATGTAGAAAATAGTAAAAATAAAGAAAAACCGTTCATAGAGTAGGTGTGTCCAAACTTTTAACTGGTACTGTACACTGACACGAACTGTGACGACAAAGTGTGCCGCATTACACACTGTTTTACTGAAGACACGCAGACTGTACACACACATACACACACACTCCTTTATCCTCTTCCCACTCAATCCATCTCTGTCTCTTCCTGACTGTGTAATGAGGTGATGTAATTGGTCAAGGTAAGAAGATCCCCCCCCCCCCCCCCCCCCCAGCGAGAAAAAATGGAGGGGTAAGTAATAGATGGACACACTCACAGCCATGTTGTTGTTTTCATATTTCCTCAAAGCTTAGGCTACCATGACTCATCAAAGGACTTGTCCTTTCCACTGTAGTCTGAACTGGTCCCACCCAACGCATACATACACTTTCCAATATAACACCAACAGAAAACACACACGCACAGACACTCAAATTCACACACACACACACACACACACACACACTTCTCTCTCTCTCTCTCTCTCTCTCTCTGAGATAGATATTCACGCATAGACATTGCAAGTATTCAATTACCTTTCTGCTGACCTTTGCATTCTATGTTGACAGCAAACGTCAACTGGTAATAGCTAAAGTGACACTGGTTTGTTTTCAGATCTTTAACTACTTCAGTGGAAATCCCTCCCTGTTTATGATCAAATGGAATTCACGGCGGTAAGCGGGAAGGTAAAGGGGGAGTGGAAAAAAGGTGGGCGGTGCAGCTGAGGAAGAGATCAAACATTATACTTTCATAAACAAGTCTGTGGAAATCAGTGGAGGCTGTTGAGGGAAGGACGGCTTATAATAATGGCTGGAACGGAGCGAATGGAATGGAAAGGGGGTTACCTAGTCAGTTGTCCAACTGAATGTATTCAACTGAAATGTGTCTTCCGCATTTAACCCAACCCCTCTGAATCAGAGAGGTGACTGCATCAAACCACGTGTTTAAAGTATTTGATACCATTCAACTCATCCTCCCCAAGTAAGGTGCCACAAACCTTCTGTGGTGGAAATAGAAAAAGAGAGGGAGAAACATGGAGAGACTGAGAACAGAGAGAGAGAGAGAGAGAGTAAAGAAGGGGGGATAGTTCTGTGAGATCACTGAAAAGAAAGACGAGGTCTGCCATTTCATGACTGGCAGTTTAGACCTAATTCCTCCATTACCAACTTTTATTCCAAAACAACAGAACAAGTTGGTTCCATGAGAAAGGTAAAACAGAGATGGTCAGCTGGAGGGAAGGCATGGGGTGTGTAAGCGGAATAGATAGTGTGTTTAAACCACAAGAGGTTGATGGTACCTTAATTGACCATATTGTTGTCATGTGCTGCTACCATGCTGTGTTGTCATGTGTCACTGCCTTGCTATGTTGTTGTCTTAGGTCTCTCTTTATGTAGTGTTGTGTTGTCTATCTTGTTGTGATGTGTGTTTTGTTCTATATTTTAATTTTATATTTGTATTTTTAATCCCAGCCACCACCCCGTAGGAGGCCTTTTGCAAGGCCTTCATTGTAAATAAGAATTTGTTCTTAACAGACTTGCCTAGTTAAATATATACAAAAAATTAAAACAATTGGGGAGGACCGGCTTGTGGTAATTGTTGGAGGAATTGGTGAAATGGTATCAAACACATAACCATATGCCATTCCATTTGCTCCATTCCAGACATTATTATGAGCCGTCCTCCCCTCAGCAGCCTCCACTGGTTTACACATGCGAGGCGAAGGGGGAGGATTAGAAGAGAAGGGGGACAGGTGTGGAGTGTTCGTTAAAGTCAGGAGGGAGCTCTTGCTTGCCACACCTGTTGAGGTGCATTCTGTTACACACAAACACACACAATTTTGTGCACTACAACTGTATGTATATGGCCTCTGATTGTCCAAATCACATCAGCATTGGGTGTGTGTCTCAATGCTGGCACATGGGAAGGGGCAGGGTGACTGGGAGCGAGAGAAAGAACACAGCCTGTTCCAAAACAAGTGAAGAGAGAGAGGTTATGGGAGAGGGAGGGAGAAAGAGGAAAGAGAAAGAGAGGAATTTAAGTCCCACAGTTATTTTTAAACCTAGAACAGGAACTCTTCTGTTGACTTCCACACTGGTAGAAGAGTAGAGCAGCACGGAGGAGACGGAGAGGGCAGAAACATACACACACATATGTCCCTTGTGCCCCTACACACGTGTGCATGCCTCTACTGCTACACACGATCAGGTTTAGCTCCCTCCATGCATTTACATCCTTATGCAGGTACACTTTACTACACTACAGTATGTGTGCATGCACATATTCACACTCACTCTTAAACACATGCGTGCATTAGCATTATACTGTACGTGTAAATATGCTTTCCTATATATCAACAGTCTGTGTACACTTTCACTCTTCACACAACATAGACCAAGTAGTCATTCATTTCAATCAAACAAAGCCCTTTTCAAATAGCTATGCATTTGAAATCAACCAATCTCCTAATTGACAATAAAGAGCAGACAGAGGTCTAAATTAGAGAGCTTGCGTCTGGACAGAGAGAGAAAGGCTCGGAGTCTGTATACAGCACAGAGTGAAAATGAAGAGACTGAGAAAAAGCTGACTTGGACTTTGGTTTCTGTTTCACTTTAATTTAAATAAGTACAAGGCCATTTACTGTACTTGCCCTGTTGGGAACAATTTAACCTAACAGCCATTTTCCTGTGCCATGTACTATATGTGTCACCAGGCCATTATGAGTAAGGACATTGGCGTTTGGCGAGGACGAGGCTTGGATAAAACCCAGATAGCACCCTGTGAACAAAGAGTATACACTTTCTCATTCATTATTCCTTTGTTTGGGGGTGACATAAAATCTCAGCCTCACCAATGGTTGTACTGGGCCCACTGTCCTGTCTGTTCTGTGGAGTGAATGGACAAGGAGGGAGAAGGAATGAGAGGAAACAAGCTAGACCAGTTAGCAGTCCAAAAAAGAGGTTGCTGCTACATGTGACACGGGGCCTTATAACAGCTACGTCAATGGTTACCATTAGCCTAGCGCTCGGGTCAGCTTGGTGATGTGAGGTCAGGGGTGGCACGCACTGTGGGCTCAAGGAACGTAACAAGGTCAAAGGGCATCGGAAACTGGGTCACCTGTGCCTGTTGATCAATTGTAATGAAGCTTACTGACTCTGCCCACCCCCCCGCCTCACCTCACCTCAAAGATGTCACAGAAAGCACCCTTGTTCTCGACCTCGCCCCTCTGCTGGGACCCCTCAAAAATCCCAGATATCCCTGCAATTTCCGGTGCAATGTTTGTTTGGCGGCTAATGGGAAAGGGGCGGGTGGACTTTAAAAAAAAAAGAGCCTGACTCACAAACATTTTGGGCTGTGTTTGAGGGTAAACACATAAACGGCAGGCTGTGCGAGGCGGGCAGTGAGGAGGACTGAGACGCCGGTGTTCTGGCCCTGACACGCAGCTCCCACCACAGGCTGCACACAGAGCACAGCACTGTTCAGGCCCCAACCGACACCTCAAAAACAACATGGGCCTCCTCTCTGATCAGGGGAGGGGGCCCTCTGCGGGGGATATCTGGACACGGTCTATAGACGGACAAGGCAGGGCACACCATTACTGAAACACTGAGGTTGGTTCACTTGTTGATGTTAATCCTGAGAAACAACAATGCCCTGGATCTTTCAAACTATACATGCTACATTTAATGCAATTGAAATGTGACAGGACAGCATATCCTTAGAAACTATTCATGTGATTATTTGTAAAGGACGTACAGTATAATAGGCAAGAGCAACATACATTATACCTGGATAAGACTTGTTAAGGATGTGTAGGCGTAATGAGCTATATGCAAATACATTATATAACCTTACATAAGCTAAGTATCAGTCAGAATATGCCAAAGTAACAAGACAGAAAACTGCATACAGCATAAACACAAATGGGCCTCTTGAGTTGAGAGACCCCTTTCCTTTGCTGGACAATATCACTTCCTCCTGAACGGGAGAGAGTGGAGGAGGGGTACAGGCAAGGGATGGAAGGGGGCGTGTGGGGAGGTGCATGGCGAAGGTGGCGGGGAGTTTTCGGGAAGCAGCAGGGGTACATGCAGGAGGGAACCAGACTGACAGATAGGCGGGAGGAAGTGGGGGCGTCTGTGTCTCCTGTGGTTGGCTGCTGGATGTGGATACCCCTCTCTGTGTCCAGCCATCCTCTCTCTGAACCCATTCTGCTGCTGTTTACTTCTGTTGGGGGAAGTGGCCTCCTCCTCTCTATCTCTAATCCCCAGACTCTGTAACCACTGGCACAGTCCACCATCTCCCTCTGTCTCTGGGGTGAAGGACGGGACATATCTGTCATTGGCTTGGTCCTCTCCTTTACAGTCCAGCCTCCTCCTCCTCCTCTTCACCTTCTGCTTCTCTTTCACTCCTCCCTCTCCAGTCCCAAGATCCTCTCGCATTTTAAGAGGAGACACTGCTCTGCCCCATCTTGCCCTGCCTTTGATATGGGTCCTTAGGGGTGGGGAAAGCTGAGAAAAAGGCTGTCTGCCCTGCTGTCTGCTTTCAGCACTGATTATGAATGAGAGTGTATCTGTGAGAGGTCCTGTTGGTGGTTCTAATACAGTGAGTCCATGTGCACTCATGAGTCTCTTGGGCTGTGTTTGTGTCTCTGAGTCTGTGTTTATGTGAACGTCCTTCTCTGACACTACGTCATTGTGAGTCAGTTGATGTGGGAGTGTGTTGATGTGGGTGCCTGACAGTAAATCTTGGAGGGTGTGTGTTCCTGAAACCTCGCCGGCGTGTGTATTCGCAGGCAGAACCGCTCTGGATCTGCGGAATATGGAGCGGAGACGTCGGTGGGGTGGTAGGCTGGCCGACAGCCCCGACGGTCCGATGCTCCGGAACAAGGGTGGGGGGCAGAGGGTGATAGAGGGTCTAATCTCTTCACCCGTCCTCTGGAGCATTACATCTGCTCCTCTCTCCTCCTCCCCCTCTTGAAGGTGCCTGCAGAAGTCATCAGATCTGTCCCCACGTTCAAACTGCCAGTGTCGGGAAGGCTGGGACATTTTCCCTTGTTACAGGTGGAGGTAGATGGGAGTCTGTGTTTAATGGTATTGGATGGGATAAAACATTTCACTTGGTAAGATGACCACCTCTGGTTGATATGCTCAGGAAAGACCTCTTGTTAGGCTTTTCCTAAATGTACTTAGTTTTTTTTTTTTTATCCTGAAGTCACTTCACCAATGTCCGGATAGGTCATAAACATCTTGTTCAACGAGGCACCCTATAAGTAGACAGTGGATACAAATTTACAGAATTAACACAGAGCACAGGAGGTTGGTGGCACCTTAATTGGGGAGGACGGGCTCATGGTAATGGTTGGAGGGGAATTAGTGGAATGGTATCAAATACATCAAACACATGGTTTCCATTTGCTCCGTTCCAGCCATTATTATGAGCCGTCCTCCCCTCAACAGCCTCCACTGATACAGAGTTATTCAGAGTTAAGTCATCAAAGCTATTGCACTACATCCAGAGAAAACAGTCCATATCCAAGAAATCACTGTGACATAATACAGCAGTGGTGAAACAGGGGAGGCTGGTGGGAGCAGCTATAGGAGGACAGGCTCGTTGTAATGGCTGGAATGGAATAAATGGGACGGTATCAAACACATCAAACATATGGAAACCACAGGTATGACTCCGTTCTATAAATTCCATTCCAGCCATTACAATGAGCCTGTCCTCCGATAGCTCCTCCCACCAGCCTCCACTGCTGTGAAAAGACAGAATAATAAACACAGAGAGGAAAGGACAGTCAAAGAGAAAACATTGAGTGCAATGCAATGAGTATGTGTACAAAAGCTAATTCATGGTAAGAAGTACTACAGGTCTACAAAGAATACGTGAAAGCCACTCACAGGGTCAGGTGTATTCTCTCTGCCTTCTCAGTTCTCAACTTCAGGAATGAGCTGTCTTTGATTGAATATCCATTCATTGTTAATGCAGTAGTCTGGTCCTCCTGTCCATCTGTCCACATCATCAGCAGCAGCAGCAGCAGCAATGCCTTGCCCCCATTTCTGAATCCATTGTCTGTCTGTCTGCTGTCTACTCTACTCTCTCCACTCTCCTTATCTAGTCTCAGTCTCCTCTGCACCTCACACACCCACATCTCTCTACCTTTCATCTGGTGGCCATCTGACATGAAAGGTGGTCGAGACAGCCTCACTTCTCACTTTCATTTTAGTCTCCCCATCAATTATGAATGAATAGCTCTCTGAAGAGAAAGGGCCAGCATGGTACCCATATTGATAATTTCGCTTAGGTGAATTTATAGGTGCCTGAGCTCAATGCAGTGAACTTTGTAGGCAGATAGCCTATAGCGGTTTAGAGCGCTGGGGCAGTAACCGAAAGGTCGTTGGTTTGAATCCCTGAGCCATGAAGGTGGAAAAAATATACCGTTCTGTCCTTGAGAAAGGCAGTTAACCTCCAACAACTGCTCCCCGGGCACCGATGACGTAGACGTCGATTAAGGCATCCGCCAGTACCTCTGTGATTCAGAGGCGTTAAATGCGGAAGACACATTTCGTTTGAATACATTCAGTTGTGCAACTGACTAGGTATCGCCATTCCATCTGTTAAATCTTAAAGATTGAAAGCAGCTCCTTAGGGTAATTTTGTATGGGTATCCGCAATATTTTGCGATGTATGATTAACTGACAAAGGTAGACAATAATATCTCCTTCTGTGTCAGATTCCGTGTGGTGGGGTATCCACGATTTGCAAATCCACCTCACCTCTATCTCGAGGTCTTCCCATTGTTTTGCTAGAGAACCTTTCATAACCCTTCAAGTGCACTGGCGCACTGTAGTTCTGAATTTTAACTCGTGGCGGCGCTACTCGCCCAAACTTAAACATGAGACCCACAAATAATCTTAGCGTTTAAAAAAAAATCTGAACTGTAAACGGAAGTACTTCATACAGGACGATAGTGTACAGAACGGTAAGTGTTTTGTGTTATTTGTCTGTGTCACTACAATGATATTCTGGGTGACATTGGCACGTAAAGGCAGTCGTTTTTCTCCGGTTTGTGGATGTGGGCGTTTTATAATGGGAGGACACAGGCGCGTGGAAAGAGAGAAGGAAGACGCAGGCAAAGTCACACGGAGGTTATTCGAAGAAAAAGCTAAGCCCAGTTCGTAAATACGCACACAGTGGTTGCGAAACACGACGCCGTTCTATTGGATGGTCAAGCCACTAGAAAAATAACTCTAAACTCTTTGTGGTGGTTTATTGTTCCCCCCCCATCAGCAGTTGTCAGTGAAGTTAGCTAACGTTAGCTAGCTAGGAATCTGTTTGAATCTAGTTCCCTGCTGTTTATGTTATGCATAGCCACTAAGCCAGCCATCTCTCACACACCTACATGTTACTGTATGGTGGTAAACATTAATGTCTTGTATAGGTGTCCTCCCCCTGATGTCACTGTCCAACCATAGTAGCTCTGCCTGAGTAGTGGACCAGTTTTGTATTATGGTGCCATGACATTACATTTATTGATCAGTCTTCTGTTCTCTTCCCCCTATATGTCTCCTTTCAGATGGCTCACCGGCTGCTAGTCTGTAGAATTTGGACCCTCTCAGTAAAAGACCTTCGCTGTCTCCCGGCCTCCACCTCCTCCTTCTCTACCTCCCTGCGTTCATCCACTACCCCTCTATCCCTCCTTTCCCCCAAACGCACTCTGCCCCGCTCCCTGCCCCACACTTCCCGCAGAGAGGTCTCCTTCAATGTGCAGGACCATGAGGACTTCACCCAGAGAGTCATCAACAGTGAGCTGCCTGTGCTTATTGACTTCCATGCCCAGTGAGTAGCTAATAGATTAATTAATATGCTTCATGGACCCCCAGAGGGGATATTAGGCTCCACTTACAGCATTTACTTACAAACTACCCTCTTGATGAGAAAGCAAAGCCCCTAAGAGAGAATACATGGAGAAGCATCTGTCTGCCTGTTGGAATTAGACTACTGAGATGACAGCAAGAAACAATTTTTATAGCAGGTATCAAATGATGCTTTGCAACCATGCTTGTAAACCTGACCATAGCTTTTTCAACAATGCACCCAACAGGTGAATGTATTTATCAATTATATTGAGTTGGCATAACATGCTCAACAGCTATCCTATTGTAAGACTAAAGCATAACAGTGAAAGTTGTGACTGAGTCCATATCATGTGTGATATCAACACCTTACCCATACTGTATGTGTCTGGCTGCATGGCTTGACATCTGATGGTGTTTCCATTGGAGGTAGATCATTTGAGGTTACACAACAAGGGGCAATGCCAGAACAGGCACATTGGGTTCATGCTCTTCTACAACGTGTCAAACTCATTCCACGTAGGGCAAAGTGCCTGTGGGTTTTCGCTTCTCTCTTGGGCTTGATGAATGAAGGTCACTGTTTAGTAAGGAACTCCCCACACCTAGTTGTCTTAATTGAAAGGAAAAACCAAACCCCAGCAGACACTAGGCTCTCCATGGAATGAGTTTGACACCCCTGCTCTAGAAAATTACACACACAGCCTGAAATAACATACATGCATGCGCACACACACAAGTCGCTTGCGAAAGTATTCACCCCCCTTGGCATTTTTCCTATTTTGCCTTACAACCTGGAATATAAAAAAAAAAAAAATGGGTTTATCATTTGATTTACACATGCCTATCACTTTGAAGATACAAAATATTTTTTGTTAAACAAGCAAGAAATAAGACAAAAAAACACCACTTGAGCGTGCATAACTATTCAACCACCCAAAGTCAATACTTTGTAGAGCCACCTTTTGTGGCAATTCCAGCTGCAAGTCTCTTGGGGTATGTCTCTATAAGCTTGGCACATCTAGCCACTGGGATTTTTGCCCATTCTTCAAGGCAAAACTGCTCCGGCTCCTTCAAGTTGGATGGGTTCCGCTGGTGTACAGCTATCTTTAAGTCATACCACAGATTCTCAATTGTATTGAGGTCTGGGCTTTGACTAGGCCATTCCAAGACATTTACCGTAATTTCTGGACTATTAAGCGCACCTGAATATAAGCCGCACCCACTGAATTTAAAAAAAATATGTATTTTGTACATAAATAAGCCGCACATGTCTATAAGCCGCAGGTGCCTACCGGTACATTGAAACAAATGAACTTTACACAGCCTTTAAACGAAACACGGCTTGTAACAAAAATAAATAGGCTTTTAAACGAAACACGGCTTGTAACAAAAATAAATAGGCTTTAACGAAACACGGCTTGTAACAAAAATAAAAAAAAATAGCAGTAAACAGTAGCCTACCAAGAAAGTCATTGGTCACTATCTTCCTCCTCCTGTGCACTGAAACCACTGAAGTCATCTCCTTCGGTGTCGGAGTTGAATAGCCTCAGAATTGCTTCATCCGATGTTGGATCGTTTTCATTGTCGCTCTCGTCACTTTCATCCGGAGGCAAATTCCCCGCTGAGCTCATGCTGCCCTCTTCAACACGCAGCAGTCCAGCCTTTCGAAACCCGTTGATGATAGTGGATCTTTTGACAATGCTCCACGCTGTCAGGACCCACTGGCAGACTTGACCATAAGTTGCTCTTCGCATGCGGCCCGTTTTAGTGAAGGATTTCTCCCCACTTGTCATCCAAGCCTCCCACTGAACACGGAGCGCCACCTTAAATGCACGATTTACACTGATGTCGAGTGGCTGCAAATACTTTGTTGTGCCCCCAGGAATCACAGCTGGAATTGAGTTTGTCCTCTTGATGGCTTCTTTCACAGAATCTGTTATGTGGGCCCTCATGCTGTCCAACACAAGCAATGCCTTGTTCTTGTGAAAGAATCCTCCCGGTCGCTTGCCGTAACACTCCGTATGCCATTCATGCATTAGGCTTTCCGTCATCCATCCTTTCTTGTTGACTTTCACAACAATTCCTCTCGGGAATTTTTCTTTTGGCATCGTCATGCGTTTGAAAATCAACATCGGTGGAAGCTTTTCTCCCGATGCCGTGCAGCTCAGAACACAGGTGAAGTGCGTTTTTTCATGCCCAGTTGTTTTCAGCGTGATGGATGATTCGCCTTTCCTGTTGACAGTCCGAGTGAGAGGCAGGTCAAACGTCAGAGGAACCTCGTCCATATTTATGATGTCGTGCGGGCCAATGGAATGCTCCGCTATCTTTGCATCAGTGAATTTACGGAAGTTTGAAACTTTTTCCTCGTAGTCGGGAGGGAGCTGCTGACACAGACTCGTCCGTACCCTGATGGACAGGCCTTTACGTCTCATAAATCTTAGACACCACAATGGTCCACCTCTAAAATCCTCAAACTTCATTGCGGTGGCGATTGTTTTGGCTTTCAGTCAGATCTGCACAGTTGAAACACCTCGGCCGTCTGCTCTCTGTGTGTTGACCCAGTCTTCAAGCTCATTTTCTAGTTCGGGCCATCTGCTTTTCTCTCCTCTGAAAGCTTTTGTTGTCTTTCTGCACTGAGTCAGTTGCTCATGTTGCTGTTTCCAACGTCTTATCATAGACTCATTAAGGCCAAGCTCCCGTGCAGCAGCTCTATTTCCTTTTCCAACAGCCAGATCGATCGCCTTCAACTTGAAGCTGCATCATATGCATTTCTCCGTGTCTTTGCCATGATGAGGGTGACAAAATGACTACCGTAATCAGAATGATGGGAAGTTTGAGCGCGCTCGATTTGCGTCACATTATGTGACGGTGCTCAGTTTTTTGGCGGCATGAATTTGTGAAAGCGGGAAAAATCCATAAATTAGCCGCGTCATTGTATAAGCCGCGAGGTTCAAAGCGTGGGAAAAAGTAGCGGCTTATAGTCCGGAAATGACGGTATATACACTGCTCAAAAAAATAAAGGGAACACTATAATAACACATCCTAGATCTGAATGAATGAAACATTCTTATTAAATACTTTTTTCTTTACATAGTTGAATGTGCTGACTACAAAAGCACACAAAAATTATCAATGGAAATCAAATTTATCAACCCATGGAGGTCTGGATTTGGAGTCACACTCAAAATTAAAGTGGAAAACCACACTACAGGCTGATCCAACTTTGATGTAATGTCCTTTAAAACAAGTCAAAATGAGGCTCAGTAGTGTGTGTGGCCTCCACGTGCCTGTATGACCTCCCTACAACGCCTGGGCATGCTCCTGATGAGGTGGCGGATGGTCTCCTGAGGGATCTCCTCCCAGACCTGGACTAAAGCATCCGCCAACTCCTGGACAGTCTGTGGTGTGGCGTTGGTGGATGGAGCGAGACATGTTGTCCCAGATGTGCTCAATTGGATTCAGGTCTGGGGAACGGGCGGGCCAGTCCATAGCATCAACGCCTTCCTCTTGCAGGAACTGCTGACACACTCCAGCCACATGAGGTCTAGCATTGTCTTGCATTAGAAAGAACCCAGGGCCAACTGCACCAGCATATGGTCTCAAGGGGTCTGAGGATCTCATCTCGGTACCTAATGGCAGTCAGGCTACCTCTGGCGAGCACATGGAGGGCTGTGCAGCCCCCCAAAGAAATGCCACCCCACACCATGACTGACCCACCGCCAAACCGGCCATGCTGGAGGATGTTGCAGGCAGCAGAACGTTCTCCACGGCGTCTCCAGACTCTGTCACGTCTGTCACATGTGCGTGTGAACCTGCTTTCATCTGTGAAGAGCACAGGGCGCCAGTGGCGAATTTGCCAATCTTGGTGTTCTCTGGCAAATGCCAAACGTCCTGCGCGGTGTTGGGCTGTAAGCACAACCCCCACCTGTGGACGTCTGGCCCTCATACCACCCTCATGGAGTCTGTTTCTCACCGTTTGAGCAGACACATGCACATTTGTGGCCTGCTGGAGGTCATTTTGCAGGGCTCTGGCTGTGCTCCTCCTAATCCTCCTTGCACAAAGGCGGAGGTAGCGGTCCTGCTGCTGGGTTGTTGCCCTGCTACGGCCTCCTCCACGTCTCCTGATGTACTGGCCTGTCTCCTGGTAGCGCCTCCATGCTCTGGACACTACGCTGACAGACACAGCAAACCTTCTTGCCACAGCTCGCATTGATGTGCCATCCTGGATGAGCTGCACTACCTGAGCCACTTGTGTGGGTTGTAGACTCCGTCTCATGCTACCACTAGAGTGAAAGCACCGCCAGCATTCAAAAGTGACCAAAACATCAGCCAGGAAGCATAGGAACTGAGAAGTGGTCTGTGGTCACCACCTGCAGAACCACTCCTTTATTGGGGGTGTCTTGCTAATTGCCTATAATTTCCACCTTTTGTCTATTCCATTTGCACAACAGCATGTGAAATGTATTGTCAATCAGTGTTGCTTCCTAAGTGGACAGTTTAATTTCACAGAAGTGTGATTGACTTGGAGTTACATTGTGTTGTTTAAGTGTTCCCTTTATTTTTTTGAGCAGTGTATATATTTTGTGGAGACTTTTGATTGAAATTTCACAAATACATTCAGTATTATTAGTTCTAACCAGAAATTCCATGTTTGTTCTATGAAGGTGGTGTGGTCCCTGCAAGATACTGGGGCCAAGATTAGAGAAAGCTGTCGCCAAACAGAAAGGCAAAGTTGCCATGGCAAAGGTCGACATAGACGAGCACACAGACTTGGCCATTGAATATGGGGTAAGTGGAAGCTTACAGCAACCCAGTCATATCAGATCAGGGATTACTAGAAGGAAGGAAGGAAGGAAGGGAACAGTGCCTTTGACTGATGTCATTGTGGCTACTGACCTCTACTTCTCTCTACAGGTATCGGCGGTCCCCACGGTAATCGCCATGCGAGGAGGTGATGTCATCGACCAGTTTGTGGGAATCAAAGATGATGAGGCGCTGGACTCGTTTGTCAGCAAGCTTGTTGGACAATGAACATGTCAATCACATCCCTGTGATCCAACCACTTATGACCCCATTGTTGTCTGAGCCTAGACTGGTCCTCAGTGCTTCATGGCCATGTTGAACCTGTTTAAAACAACTAACAACCCACCCACCACTTGACCACAACCCCACTTGACCACAACCCCACTTGACCACAACCCCACCTGACCACAACCCCACCTGACAAACAGGCACACGCTCACACCCATCCCTAACCTCTCTGCTTTGTATTATTCTGTCTGTCTATTGTCTAGTGATGGGTGTGTGCTGGTGTGAACTTCAATTCCCCTCTTTACTCATATAATGCTCCCATCTTGCAGCGGTTTCCTCCCTCCATCAACCTGTAATATAATGGCCCCACCCTGTGGAAACTAGTAGAGCAGCCTGAGCCAGTGTGTACCAGTTTACTACAATAAATTGTTTAGGGTGGGCAACTACACTGCTGTACTTTACTGCATTGTACAAGTCGTTTAGTATTAAGTGGGGAGGGACGTTCACAGGAAATGTGATATTGGTGAATGAGCTGTGATGTCGCTCTCCTTGCAGTTCCTGCTTAGTCCACTCGAGTGTGGCCTTCCCCAAGCATTGTAGGCTGCACCGTCATTTTACACCATTATGCCTAATGTGAGTGGAATGTGTCTGTATGGATGTGTATGAGTTTCTCAGTCTGTCTCTTGGTTTTGACTGAGAAATGTGAGATAATCGGGAAACACAAATATGGTTATATGGGTTCGATTTATATTTTATTTAAATAAACTATGTAATATGACCAAGAGAATAAATAAAAGATATTAAAGGTGTTCTATATTTGGAGTGTGAATTGGTTTGTGGTCTACTATTACATGCGGTAAAGGACTAAATCATGAGGAAGTGGTTTCATAGTAATATTGGAGGACTTTAGACCTATATATGACTTCTTTAGCTGTAAAATAATATTCTTTGTAATTTTATTTTTGGGGCTATGCCAACTATGAAGTTTACATCTAATCAGTTGTGGTAATATTTCAGCCATGTGATTCCCTTGTTAACTATGTGGGCAGTCTAGTTAGGGGAGTGGTGATGGAATGTTGACTAAGGATGATGGTGTGATCTTTGTTTGCCTGGGAGGCAGGGATGTTTTCTGTCACGCAGATTAATTGACATATTTCTTTCTAGTAGAATGGGTGTGATGTTCTTACCATTACTGACAAACTTCTGTATGGCCCTAATGAGCTGGAATAGTCTTCTGTCTATTAAGCTACCTTGCCACATTCTTTAACTTCTCATTTAATTATTTATTTTTATTTAACTAGGCAAGTCAGTTATGAACAAATTCTTATGTACAATGACGGCCTATTTATCCCCCATTCAGTTTCTCCTCTTTTCCATTTCATGTCTCTCTCCATCCTCCTGTATTTTCAGTTTCTATTTAATCAGTCTGTCTCTGTTTCGCTCTGTTTCTCTCTCTCTCTTTACTTGTTTCACCCCCCTCTCATCAGTGTAATGGTGTGGAAGGCTGAAGCGTGCCCCACCCCAGCCTCCACTTAACTCCTCTAAATTACCCCTCTCTCTACCCCCACCACCAAGCTGTCTAGGTAGGCACCTGGCTCTGACTCCCCATCTCCAGGTGTCATTCCGTCTCACATGACAACACACAGGGTCATTCCCACACTGCGTGCCTCACAATCATAGCGTGTTATTACAGAATCACCGCTGACATCGTCATGGCACAGGCTTCCAAGCTACTTATTTGCTACCCTTAAACAGAGTACATTTTACAGGTTCCGTCTGTAGTTTTAATAACCTTGGATTAGATCATTGTTACACAAATAACGGCCACCAAGAAATTGACTGAGTGTTGAGCTGTTCAGTAGCCAGTTATAAAGGATATAAACATCCAGGGATTTTCTAAGAGGAATTCCATAGGTATTACATAAACAGGTGTGAGTAAGCAGGTACGTTTGGAGTAGCTAATGGTCTCGATCTATAATCCAGACTGCTGTTGTACTCAATGAAAGACATTTCTGTTTGGACTCTATCACATAGTTGAAATGGCTGGAATAGTAGTTCAGCAGTCCCTTTGTTAATGATCTATTTTGAACCAGTCCTCCCTCTCCCTTCATGTTCTCTCTTTTCCCCCTCCCTTTCTTTCTCTGTGTTCAGTGTCTTGACCACAGTGCTGATGATAGGTATAGACTTATGCAGGCATACTTGTTGATTCCCCTTCTTTAAAGGACCAGTGCAGTCAACATTATTTCCTGATAGTGGCTGGTTGAAAATACAATCTACACAGGTCCTTCTAATCAGCAGGTTTGCAATAGGTGGGAGTTTCTGACATGGTTATGCAGTAAATTAGTTAATAGACTAATAACAAAGAGTTCCAAAGAGAGTTCTAATGAACATCTATTACAGTAAGTTACTTAATTGTTACCCTGAAATTATTTGCTATTGATATAAAACGGCTGCATTGGGCCTTTAACTACTCTTTGTCTGACTTATGCTGTGTTTGTAACCAAGTGGGAAATGAGAATTTACCACATATGTCTGGGAAAAATCCACTTTAACGCCCCTTCAACTGGTAATCACTAGTGGGAAACTTGTCTATCATCCTGAGCTCCCACTTTTCCCACATGCTGACCTCTGACATCAACTACTAAAGAAATTACCTCGTTAACAGCATTTTCAGCAGATAAATGCAATAAGAAAACATTATTTATAAAAAGCAATCTATTAATAGGGTTTTTGAACACTATAATTTCTTTACAAGCATTATAGCTGTACTTTTAGTTTTTGGTTTATGCAGCTTGTTGGTCATTAGCCAATCAGCGTTTCTCAACAAGTTCAAAGCACATGAATGCATCCAACTTGTATTTACGACTTCACAACTGGTAAATTCCCACCTCCCAGTTGTTTATGAACGTGACATTAGTCATAGGAATGAGGTGAAGAGATGACGGAATGCTGGAAAGGTTCATGAGTAGTGTAACCCTACACCTCTTCCGCCAAAAACAATAGACCACACCTCCATCCTCGCTCCCGCTGTCTCTCTCTTTCTCTCAACCACTCTGTTACCATATAAGGCAAAAAGACTGGGGAAGCCAGTGACTGTTAAACAAACGGGCTGAGAAGGGAGAGTTGCAGAATTCCTCTGCCATCTCTCTCTGCTTTTCTCATACTCTAAAAACTTGTAATGTTTGTTGTGTGATAATTTGACTGGCCCTGCCTGTGCCACATAGTCAAAATGCCTTTGGAATGTGTGTGTGGGTGATGCTGTAACAACAGCCATACCTGGCACAGCCCAAGAGTATTCTGTGTTTATAGTAAATACTTAGCTCAATTTATATTTCAAGCACATATCACCCTCCAGCTTGTTGAATGTCCATTCTGTTCCAGACAAATGTAAATTTACCATACCCAAAGCAGACATCGTTTCTATTTATTGCTCCCACCTTCTCTTCGTCATGTACATTTATTTTATATTTAACCTTTATTTAACTAGGCAAGTCAGTTAAGAACAAATTCTTATTTACAATGAGGGCCTAGGAAGAGTGGGTTAACTGCCTTGTTCGGGGGCAGAACGACAGATTTTTACCTTGTCTGCTCGGGGATTCGATTTAGAAACTTTTCGGTTACTGACCCAACGCTCTAACCACTAGGCTACCTGCTGCCTCAATGAGCAATGTATACTTTTTATATATACAGTATACATGATCTGAAATTATATTTTAGCTATGAGAGTTGATTACTGCTGAGTGGGAAAGAGAATATGAAAGAAAAGGAGCCCCCCCCCCCTTTCCCTACATTCCAGAATTTTGTGAGTCAACATGGGTCTGTCTTATCACCCTTTCCTGTGTACTGATTACTGGGGGAGGGAAGACGCGAGGGATGCTGAAAAGGACAAAAGAAGGAATAAATTGCCATGTGTTCTACTACTATAATTTCATGACAGCATATTTGGCATACTGGAGCTGCTTTTAATTACTTTGCGGTTGTGTTTGGACATTGCCCCTCAGGGATGCTCTATGCCATTTAAGGACACACAAAAATACTTTCACACAGCCATACTCTGTCATGTCAAGACAAGCTGGCTAAATTGAAGTGAATTGCGTAAATAGTCTTGACAGGGGGTTTGACATTATTGGTGAATGGTGTAAAACAACAGCAAGGTGCTGGATGCTGACAATGTGTTTCTACAGATAGCCGTTAGGCTCATATTCAAATGTGTTGTATGCTTAATATGTGTCACCATCTTTAGATATGGTTTTTATCTGGAATGAACAGGATACAGCAATCCAATCACTTATAAATCTGACACACATGCAGGCTGGCCCATACACATTACTCTCACATATGAATACACACACATGAATTCACAGAAGCTATTGGTGTGTAAAAGAGCTCAATGAACTCATACCAGCCTGTTCACATAGTGCGAGTCAATGGGTCCCTTTCTTTCAGAGCAGATGATGTGACTTTACACACCCAGAATTACAGACACACCCGGTTGCTATTACAACTGCAGGTGAAAGAGAGAGAGACTGTCATAGCAAGGGAGAAGGGACGGAGTGAGGTCAGGAGTGTGTCTCCATATTTGGTTATCTACTCTTAGTTATAGGCTGCTTTTCTTCTGTTTTAATCCCTCGTTGCTGCCGTCCGGGCCCAAATCAGTTTGTTGTGTCCTGTCACTCCTGTTGTGACTATGATTGAGCAGAGTATGATGTAGAACTCAGATTAGGTCTGGATGGGCGGCTGCACATATCTTTCCCAAATCCCTTCCTTTCTGCTCCCTCAGCATCTGGTACTGCTCAGAGGGGACCCTTGACCCCCGGGCTAAATTCCTTGTATTTCCCAACCAGCCCTGACTGAGCGATGTATTGATTTTTCCAACTACATGGCATGTTCGTCAGGGTTGTCGTGGGCTATATGTGATGCAGGAAAATATGCAGGAACAAACACAGACACATTCCACACAGAACAGTATAACGTTGAACAAGTCAAACATGAATCATGTTTTTCTGCTTTAAAAAAATGTCATTAGTGGGTAGATCAGCTTTAATATTGCAGATAAATTTTGGCTTCTATCAATGTAATTATCTGCATCATTTCCAATCCCCTATATAAACTCAGCAAAAAAAGAAACGTCCTCTCACTGTCAACTGCGTTTATTTTCAGCAAACTTAACATGTGTAAATATTTGAATGAACATAACAAGATTCAACAACTGAGACATAAAATGAACAAGTTCCACAGACGTGTGACTAACAGAAATGGAATCATGTGTCCCTGAACAAAGGGGGGGTCAAAATCAAAGTAACAGTCAGTATCTGGTGTGGCCACCAGCTGCATTAAGTACTGCAGTGCATCTCCTCCTCATGGACTACAGCAGGTTTGCCAGTTCTTGCTGTGAAATGTTACCCCACTCTTCCACCAAGGCACCCGCAAGTTCTCGGACATTTCTGGGGGGAATGGCCCTAGCCCTCACCCTCCGATCCAACAGGTCCCAAACGTGCTCAATGGGATTGAGATCCAGGCTCTTTGCTGGCCATGGCAGAACACTGACATTCCTTGCAGGAAATCACGCACAGAACGAGCAGTATGGCTGGTGGCATTGTCATGCTGGAGTGTCATGTCAGGATGAGCCTGCAGGAAGGGTACCACAAGAGGAAGGAGGATGTCTTCCCTGTAATGCACAGCGTTGAGATTGGCTGTAATGACAACAAGCTCAGTCCGATGATGCTGTGACACACCACCCCGACCATGATGGACCCTCCACCTCCAAATTGATCCCGCTCCAGAGTACAGGCCTCGGTGTAACGCTCATTCCTTCGACGATAAACGCGAATCCGACCATCACCCCCGGTCAGACAAAACCGTGACTCATCAGTGAAGAGCACTTTTTGCCAGTCCTGTCTGGTCCAGCGACGTTGTTGCCGGTGATGTCTGGTGAGGACCTGCCTTACAACAGGCCTACAAGCCCTCAGTCCAGCCTCTCTCAGCCTATTGCGGACGGTCTGAGCACTGATGGAGGGATTGTGCGTTCCTGGTGTAACTTGGGCAGTTGTTATTTCCATCGTGTACCTGTCCCGCAGGTGTGATGTTCGGATGTACCGATCCTGTGCAGGTGTTGTTACACGTGGTCTGCCACTGCGAGGACGATCAGCTGTCCATCCTGTTTCCCTGTCGCGCTGTCTTAGGCATCTCACAGTACGGACATTGCAATTTATTGGCTTGACCATATCTGCAGTCCTCACGCCTCCTTGCAGCATGCCTAAGGCACGTTCACACAGATGAGCAGGGACCCTGGGCATCTTTCTTTTGGTGTTTTTCAGAGTCAGTAGAATGGCCTCTTTAGTATCCTAAGTTTTCATAACTGTGACCTTAATTTCCTAACGTCTGTAAACTGTTAGTGTCTTAACGACCGTTCCACAGGTGCATGTTCATTAATTGTTTATGGTTCATTGAACAAGCATGGGAAACAGTGTTTACAACCCTTTACAATGAAGATCTGTGAAGTTATTTGGATTTTTACAAATTATCTTTGAAAGACAGGGTCCTGAAAAGGGATGTTTCTTTTTTGATGAGTTTATGTTATTTTAAATATACTGTATATATTTTCAAATATATTTTCCTTCTTCATTATTTTCCACTGAACACAGACATATTCCACACCTGCTGACACATTGAACAGTATAATGTTGAATATTGGACATATTTCTTTGCATGTTAACAGACATTCTACCTTTATTGGCTCATACTTTTACTTAGTTCTAGGCTATATCTAGGCTCCTGAGTTTTTGCTAATCATATTGTGTGGTCTGGAAAATCTCCTTTCCCTAATAATCGTTATGTCATCCTATGGTTATGATAAAGCTGTTTACCCAGACTGCCTCTGTTAAGTGCACATGAGATATAGGTTGTGTATGTCAATATGTTGATGTCACCTGTCGAGGATGTTTTTGCCAATGTTGGTTGTGTTAACCCTTGTTTATCCAATGAGGTCACAACATCATCTGTTTCACATTCAGGTCGTTTGGAACGCATACAGAGCCGGGTGAGTGAAGATGAGAACGAGTGAGGTCAGGAGTGCAAAGTATTAAATGACCTCATTCTTCCTCTTTCATCTTTATTCTATCCCTTTTCTTCTTGTTCCACCATACTAATTTTCACCTGGGCATTTCTTCAATTTAGTTCCTTTGCCACATTTCCTTTTTCCTTTGCAAAGGGTATTGTCTCCCTGCTGTTAGTGGCCTGTATACTGGTCTAATGCCTTTGTTCCGTCAGACTGTCTCACCTTCTCCAGATCTCAGGGGAACACAATGGAATGACTAAGTAGACGTGATACTGAACCACTCTCTATGTACTTACACTCTCTACCCTCTTAGCATCCATCAGCTCATATCATCCCCTATTTCTTTTTCATCCTTTCATAGTCTCATTCTTCACTTCTGCTTCTGCTACTCTACCCCCAATTCCAGCCCTTCCCCCATCACTTAACCATGAAGTTGAAATTGTTGTCTTGTGTTTTCCAGTATTGTTATTTTAAGGTTCCTTTCCAGGCAAACTTGTCCAGAGATCTGGATGTGCCTAGGATGTGCAGCCTTGGTACACACACACACCCACACATACATACACACCCACACACACACATACATACACACACACACACACACACACACATACATACACACACACAGCAGTGCTCTACTTGGGAGTGAATCTGGTTCTCTCCACTTTTTCAGCCTGCTGTACATAGTACATCTCTTGGCTTCCAGTGGGGGCTAAGCTTGCCCTTCTCACTACAGCCATAGTTTTAGCAATCTCAGCTACTATATCTAGACTACTCTCAGTTAGCAAAATTACAATGAAATAAGTAATCCCAGACGTTGACATCACATTCATTTCAGGTGCTGAATGGAAGGTTAGAAGACGTATATTCCAGATGTCAAAAATAAAAACATTTTCTGGACGTTAAAATCAGGTGCATCTTAGGTGTTGAATGAAAGTAGAAAACGTGACATTTCCAGTACATGTTTTCCAAAATGTGAAAATATGTAATTTAATTTAATATGTAATTTACAGACATTGAAAATACTTCTTTTTTGATCCTTGATTCCATGGCCAGATTTCAACTGCTATAGATTCTCAATTAAGTAAGCAATAAAACACATTTTTCACACCTCTAAATGGGAAAGAGGAGCAAAGTGAAGATTGCAACTAAATATTTGTTTTATTGCTCCCATCTATCACATGCACTTATGTTAGCGTTTTCAAAAGCTTTAAAACTGACACCATGACATGCTGACTACACCGCTCACGTCACGTGCGCGAGCATTGCAAAATAAATGTACACATACATGTTATTCAATCATTACACCCACACTGCTCACGGAGCGTCTGTGTAGCCAGGTGCTAAAATAGAAATTGGTTCTATTTGTGACGCTCAATGCGCTGCAAGTCCGGCCTCTCCCATCTCCACATTGGTTTTTAGGAGCATATACCCATGTGCCATCTCCTCATTAGTTTTTAGGAGCATATACCCACGTGGGTGATTGAAAGATTAACTGAGGTCCGCAGTCCAGTCAGTTGTAGTAATGCACTGGAAATGTGTTTGCCAACTGTCTTATAAAGTCCAAAGAAGAAAAAATAAGCCTGAAGGAAGGAGGAGAGATGATGAGAAACTAATTTGGTTTACCGTTTTATCTGTGGATTAATTGTCAGAGTAGTGGATCTTGTGCATTTCAGGTAAAATAACAACCCAATGTTTATATCCCAGGACAAATTAGCTAACAACAGCAAGCTAGCTAGCTAAATTGCCATAAATGTGTAGCAAAATGCTGATATATCCGACAGTGCAGCAGTATCTAACAGGTAATATCTAACAATTCCACAACAAAACCTAATGCTTTTTGACCTGTCCCCAAATTAATATAATTGGTTCAGAGTTAGTTTTGATATTTCAACCTGTAAATCCTGATCGCTTTAGGTGTGAGTGAACAAAATCATCATGCACACATACAGAGTAAACCAACAGACCAATTCAACTACAATAATATTCTGTATAATGGTTACAGTTTTTTTTTTCTTGCTATGACTGTGATATGTTGTTGTTTATCTACCTTAGTTGAATGCACTGACTTTAAGTCACTCTGGATAAGAGCATCTGCTGAATGACTAAAATGTAAATGTAACAACACACGTGCAAAGCGTGCTGGGTATTATTTTAATGAGCTCCGCCCACAAACAAGTACAAATGTGGTCATGTGGACCAGATTTAAATCTGAACCAATCACAGACGTCTAGGTGATGTTTCACAGGTTTGAACATCACAGTACTGTATGGCAGTTTAGTACAGTAGAACACAGAAGAATACAGTACTGTATGGTACAGCACAGTATAGTTTAATTCAGTAGAGTACAGTACAGTACAGTAGAGTTTAATTTAGTACAGAGAGTATAGTACAGTAGCATAAACTACAGTACAGTATAGTTTAATTCAGTAGAGTACAGTACTATACAGTAGAGTTTAATTCAGTAGAGTAGAGTACAGTGCAGTAGAGTACAGTATAGTTTAATTCAGTAGAGTACAGTACAGTTTTGTTCAGTAGAGTACATTAGAGTAAAGAAGGGTAAAATACAGTACACTATACTTTACTTGTCTTTACTGTATTGTGTACTGTAATATACCTTACACTGCTGTGATCTACTGTGATGTAATGTGTTGATCAAACTTGTGAAACATAGATGCCAATGATTGGTTCAGATTCGGTTTGGTATGGGACGGACCAAATCTGAACCAATTATAGACGTCTATGTTTGGGCTAAATCAAGGCTAGACCGGACAAAATCTGAACATCTATGTTTGGCCCCCGTCTGTGGACGTTGAAATCAAGGACCATGAACCAAATATACACTGAGTGTACATGACACAGACTGATCAGGTGAATCCAGGTGAAAGCTATGATCCCTTATTGATGTCACTTGTTAAATCCACTTCAATCAGTGTAGATGAAGGGGAGGAGACAGGTTAAAGAATACTTTTTAAGCCTTGAGACAATTGAGACATGGATTGTGTATGTGTGCCATTCAGAGGGTGAATGGGTAAGACAAAATATTTAAGTGCCTTTGAAAGGTGTATGGTAGTAGGTGCCAGGTGCACCGGTTTGTGTCAAGTACTGCAATGCTGCTGGGTTTTTTACACTCAACAGTTTCCTGTATTTATCAAGAATGGTCCACCACCCAAAGGGTGTCCAGCCAACTTGATACAACTATGGGAAGCATTGGAGTCAACATGGGCCAGCATCCCTGTGGAACCATTTTGACACCTTGTATGCTAATTATCCTCCTCCTTGTCTGCTGATGTTTTAGGAAACAGATTTTTAATATTTAAAAATAATAGCCCAACGAATTGAGGCTGTTCTGAGGGCAAAAGGGGGTGCAACTAAATATTAGGAAGGTGTTCCTAATGTTTTATACACTCAGTGTAGATGTCTAGGATTGGTTCAGATAGACTTGATACACATTTTTGTCTATTGTCAAAAATCAACGTCGGTAGACGTTGAAATCAAGGCCATTCTGGACCACACCAAAAAAAGACCTAAAAAATACCGTTTGTCCGGACAGGACCGAAAAAGACGTACAGAAGACGGCCCCTGGCGGTAAATGCTTAGTGGGCTTTTGCACCTCAACAGGAAAGCACCTGTGTTTGTTGAATCTACCTATCTTTCAGTTGTTATTGTTTTTGTCAGTTTTTATATTTCCTGGAAGATTCTTGATCATTCAGCAACACACTATTGACAGCTTTCTATGATATCAGCATTGTACATTGTTTTTGTTTGACAATAGACACTTCCCTGTGGACCAGGTCTACCTGTCAATAAACTGAAACATATCAATTCACACAATCACACAATAAGTGCTTTGCACAGGTCAAGTTTCTGTCACGTGGAATGCTATTGACCAATTTAATGCAATTTGTCTTTTTTTTCTTAGGGTGGAAAAATAATCTGAATTGTTGTTTGTCTATTTGGTGTGTATTTTCAAATGCACATACACCTACATTTATTATGCCTCAGTGTGGTTTTAGTTTCAGTATGTTTCTCCAGACAATAGTGTTTCTGTGTCCCTAAATATCACTATTATTAGTGTGGTGATGGTAATACTATCACTAACTGAAAATGTGTTCTCAGTTAACTTACCTGTCAAAATAAAGGTAAATGGATAAAGAGTAAAACAGTAGGCTACAGTTGTAGCCCACTTTGTGTAGTGGTAGGTTTTAGAGAGATAAAACAGTGTCTGTGAGCTTCAAAGCAGACAGTCTAGGCCGAATGACACAAGGGGATAACCTGGATGATGTAGCCCATCCTGAATGGACTGGTACTTATATGGTCATAAAAATCCTTACAGTGCACATACCTCCTTCATTAAAAACCACCTTATCTGTGCCCCCCTTCTCCTCCCCTCAACTATTTCATGTTCATGATTTTTTTGCCGAGTGGCACTAGTTTCTCCACTGGGAAACGCCCCTTCAATAACATTATTGGCCCAGACGGTAAGGATTATTATAACATTGGCTGGGAGAAGCTGGGATAGCGGAGACATAACATATAGGCCCCTCCTCCTCTGGACCGCACCCCGACTGACTACGCAAAGAGCGAATTTAACTAGCTAGTGGAAGAGAGAAGGAAAAAAAGAGAGTGAGGGAGAGCAAGAGAGGGAAGAAGAGAACGCTATAGTTTGATCCGAGTTCTTTGCGAGGCTGTTTTCGACTGAAAAGGAGTTTGTTTCGCGGCGACACGGAGACAGACTCAGCCACCGGTTGTAGGTAGCCAACCCCAAAAGCCTCTGCATCTCAACAGCAGGTAATAGTCCAGCTAGCTAGATTTCTCTTCTAGCTACATTCTCATTTCCGTCAGCCTTGGCTCTTCACATGCTTGTGTCTAGCGGTGAGCAAGTGTACCTAACCAGGAAGGACGAGAACTGCAACTTCATCACCTCACTGGGTGGGACCTCATAACCCAGATGTATGAATTATTGTAAACTTTTTTTTGTCTACATAGTCAATACAATTTAAGGTGGAAAGTAGTTTCATATTACCAGGCACGGTGTCAAAGCAAGATTATATCAGCGACTAAAGAAGCAATGGCGAAGTATGTCGCAAGTAACGTAAGCTAACTTGCTAACTACAGGAAGTGATTCGCATGAATGAGATGTAGAAAGGGAGGGAATGAAAAGTAACGCCAAATAATGGAACGCATCAACTATAAGCATGGTCCTGTTAGAACCCGTTTGAAGTGTCTATTTCATCGTAGATTAACATGTTGTATAGTTTAGGTCTCGCTGTGTGATCAGCCGCGGGGCAAGCAAACAAGTTTGTAGGCTAATGTACCCCGGGAGAGTTGTTGCACACCATTACGTCACTCTTTAATTGATTCGCTGTGTACGTCCACGCTTCCTGTTCGATTGGTATTTTAGGTCTACGTCATTGAATTTGTTTGCATTTCTCATGGATTTCATCCTACACTCCAATGAACTCATTATGCGTGAAATAGCAATGTAGCCAGTCGTGTGCAGTTAATGTATTAATTTTCTGAGTTTAGGATAATTTATCTTTCTTGGCTTAAGTAATTAAACTAAATTGGACTAGATTCCCTTTACTCGGTAGGCCTAGTGAACCTTGTTACACGACCAGACATTATATATGCAATGACCCCAGTCTATTTAAGTGCTTTTTAAGTAATTTGGGTTTGGTTAGAGTCAGTGTTTTGTGTTGTGAAATTATAGATTGCTGCAGTAATTTGATTCCGATTATTTCGACCTCAGGGACTTTGCCTGGCTACCCAAACTCGTTGCTCCGGCCAAACGCTACGCCACTCCCATTGACGTTAGTTTCTTCTCCACAGTGAGTCTGGATCGGAGTACCTCCCCAACGCAGAGGCTAGCATTCTAGAAATCAGAGTCCCCAACAAGGGGGTTTTCAGGGTAAATGGAAAGCATCTGTGATGCCACTTTCACTTTTGGACGTTAACAATGTGCCTCCATCTTAATAACTCCTCCTGCACATTTATCGGATTGGTTGAACATTACAGAAGAGAACCTCCCCTAGGTTTTTCTTCTCATCAAGACCAGTATGTAGGGAATCTAGTTTCAGGAGTTTCTTTTACACCTGCTACTTAGGTTACTAGAACACAAACCCATTCTAACCATTCTGATTGATCCCAGAAACCAATGGTTTGGACCAGAACCAGAACACATGTTGCTAAAGCAGCATTTTGAACGTGTCACTGGCTTTGATACTCTGATTTGTTTGGTTTGAGATGATCCAATCACTGGAAAAAAACAAGTTTGTTTTTCCACCACAAACGACTTCAATGTTGGCAGTCTCAAGCTGAAGTGTAGCAAATATAGAGCACAGGAAGAATTCAGTTTGAGTCGCCAGGCAATCCGGGACACACACATTACACATGGTTCTCCAGTCAGCTTGGGCAATTCTCCTGATATAGCAACATGGCTCAGTCTAGGTCTGTGCAAAAGTCTGTTCCCACTGCACTGAGGGAATGTCTGCCCTACAGATATGGCCACATTTGAATATCATGCCCATTAATTCAAACATGTTATTTCAAGTGAAACACAGGCCTATGTCTTAGAACAGGGTTTCTGTCTTTTGAAGGCAACAGTATGCAAAGTCAAGTATATGACTTTCTTGCATACATCCTTGGTCTCTCTCTGGTGTCTTTCTATTTCAATAGCGCAGAGTGTTGGTTCCTGTCAGAATAACATAATTTCCTGTTTGTGCTTTCACTGCACTGCACTGAACTGTGAATCAAACCCCTGGCAACATCTGAAACGAATCCTCTTGATGTCAACATTGTTCATTGGAAAGGCATTCACCATTATTAGAGTTATAATGACCTGGTAGATATAAACTGATTAGTCTAACTTGTTGTGATCCTCTTACATTTACTGACTGTTTCAATGATGTCCCTACTAGAATGTATCCAGTTCATGACCAGTGGGTCGACCACATTTGATCAATATGTAGTCTAGCCTAAAAGTCTGCTTAAAATCATACAGGACAAATGAAAATGCCTGTGAATGTTAATGCATTGAAGGCCAGTTAGGATGCAGACATCCTGGCTAAGGTAGATTACCATTAGCAACCAACTTGCTTTTGTTTCAATTTGAAACATTTGGGTCAAGGGCACCGTGGCACAAAAGTGTCCCACAGTTATCCAAGGTTCAGTGGTAGCTGTGATTCTTGAGTTGACACTATCAGTCAGTCCCAAGATGTTTCTGTCAGGTGACGTTCTCTAAACTAACTGTAGATTTACAGGACTATAGTTGCCCTTTCAGTGATGAGGGGCAGTAACATGGGCAAATACTTGCTGATAATCCAGAAAAAAATGAGCCCTACATTTTTGACCATACCATCACAGTTAGGTCATTTCCCCAAGTAAACAATCCTCATTTTATATTCCTTTTAGGCCTGATAATCCAGCTAGCTACAGCAGATCAGATGTATTTGAGCAGATGAAAGGTCATCTGGACAGGACTGCAGTTTATGCTTCTCTGATATTTATGAGCCTAGTCATATAATGTACAGTACATCTCCAGTCAAAGAGGCAAGTAGAAGGCAAAGATCAATCATCCACATGAGAGTCAATATCATTTGAGTAATGTATACAGACCTGCTCATAGCCACAGATCCTCATATAAACATGGGTCACATTCTCTTAAAGCTGGAATCCTTAATGGTGAAACTCATGTCAGTTTGGGATATTACAACAAAGTTACTGTAAACAAGTGTTTCTTCATCAGGCGTCATTGAGCGTGTGATACAACAGCAGAATATGTACTGCAACTTTTTTTTAAACTACACTGCTCTACGTACCTCACCTCTGTTACATTCTCAAAACGATAACGACGGTGCTGGGGCGGACAGTGGAGGTGTTTCCCCTAATACGGATTCCATTTTTAAACTAGGGCTGGGAATTGCCAGGGACCTCACAATATTTTCATGATATTTGGGTGCCGATATGAAATGTATTGCGTTTCTCACAATTGTATACGTATTACGATTTGGTCTTTGATTTTTAAAAAAGTATATATTTTTTTTATTGGGTTTTGACGTTCCAAACATATTGCTCACCATATGTATGCTGCCGAGATACAAGCGAGCGCATGAGAAATACATCATGGAAATTAAAGTCCTATAAACAAATTGGCTCCCTATTTAATAAGATGGAGAACAAGCTAAGAAGGAAAAACACTGGGGTTTTCAAATCAAGTTCAAGTACATTTTTCCCATCACTACTTTTAATAAAACAAGTTTGATATCATGGATTCTTAGTAATGCAGACATCAAACACAGGGTGTGCGTGCATACATCTGTGTTCTCTGATTCAGGCTTGAGTCATATTTTACTGCGGCTGGCTTGCCAGTCAACCTCTTTCAAACTTATTTTACTGCCATTACTCTCGCTATCAACTTCTGTCTATATGTAATAAACTCATTCCTTAGTTCAGTCTGGCTTGAACAATATGATTTGAATTGGGTCAATCGGATTGGTCGACTTGGCAGGGACAGCCAATGTATCAGCTAAAAAGGCCTAGTGCAAATCCCACTACTAGGTGTATTCTACTGTTTGCTTGCTTGTTTCTTTCCTTCCTCCTACTCCATTCTGTCAATTTCTCCCTACTCTCCATACCTCCTATTGTGGGCCTCCTTCCCATCCTCCCCCTCACAGCGCACACCTGTAGGGTTCCACTGAATGCAACAATAGCAGGAAATGACTAATCTATGGCTGGGGTTCCAAACAAACAAGGCTTGTTCTCACTTCTCTGGATTTAACCGTGTCAACACTGATTGCTGCTTGGTTTATGATACATGCTAGGCCTATGCTGGGTGGGTGAACAAAAATAAAGCAACATGGAACAATTTCCAAGATTTTATTGAGTTACAGTTCATATAAGGAAATCAGTCAACTGAAATAAATAAATTAGGCCCTAATTTTTGGATTTCATATGACTGGGAAGACTGATATGCATCGGTTGGCCACAGATGCCTTAAAAAAAGGTAGGGGGGTGGATCAGAGAACCAGTCAGTATCTGGTGTGACCACAATTTGCCTCATGCAGCGTGACACATCTCCTTCGCATAGGATTGATCAGGCTGTTGATTGTGGAATGTCGTCCCGCTCCTCTTCAATGGCTGTGTGAAGTTGTTGGATATTGGTGGAACTGGAACACGCTGTCGTACACATCGATCCAGAGCATCCCAAACTTGCTCAATGGGTGCCATGTCTGGTGAGTATGCAGGCCATGGAGGAACTGGGCCTTCAGCTTCCAGGAATTTTGTACAGATACTTGCGACATGGGGCCATGCATTATCATGCTGAAACATTAGATGACGGAGGTAGATGAATGTCACAACAATGGGCCTCAGGATCTCGTCACGGTGTCTGTGCATTCAAATTGCCATCAATAAAATGCAATTGTGTTCGTTGTCCATAGCTTATGCCTAACCCCACCACCACCATGGGGTGCTCTGTTCACAATGTTGACATCAGAAAACCGCTCACCCACACTATGCCATACATGGTCTGCAGTTGGGATGCCAGTTGGACGTACTGCAAAAATTCTCTAAAACGACGTTGGAGGCAGCTTATGGTAGAGAAATTAACATTCAATTTTCTGGCAACATTTCTGGTGGACATTCCTGCAGTCAACATGCTAATTGCACACTCCAACTTGAGACATCTGTGACATTGTGTTTGACAATTGAACATTAGTGTCTTTTTGTTGTCACCAAAACAAGTTGCACCTGTGTAATGATCATGCTGTTTAACTAGCTTCTTGATATGCCACACCTGTCAGGTTGATTATCTTGCCAAAGGAGAAAGGTTCATGAAGAGTGATGTAGCCACATTTGAGAAGCTTTTTGTGCGTATGGAACATTTCCGCAAACTTTATTTCAGCTCATGAAACAGCAGACCGAAACTATATATATTGTGGTTATATTTTTATTCTATGTAACTAATGGAGAGAAGCAGATTACTAGATAGGTAGAGGTCTTTTACACAATGTGGGTGGTGAAAAGCTACCTTGCATGTCAGAAAATAGAACTTGTTCTGTGTTGGGTGTGATCTGTGCACCTGATGTGTTTGGTTTTGTAGGCGTGTATACATGTATGTGTCAGACTGGCTATTGCCCAACGCAGTCAACTTGAGCACTCGAACACAGTTTCACACTGAATTTTGAAACACTCTCTGCACAGGGACGTCCCTCTGACTGCCACTCCATATTTTATTTCTCCGTCAACCCAAATGCAGGTCAGGTTCCATATACCCCACTAGTTTGAATACAGCACCTGTTCAACTGTCCGTGAGTGCTTTTGTTTGACTGGTGAATAGCCTCCATAAACGCTAGACACCATTTGTTGTCTTCATGTAGCCTAGACTATAGTGATTCAAAGGGAGTGCTCTTATACTGTAGATTAGACTTCTAGTCAGAGATAAGGAGAGATAGACTAAACTATCCCCTCCCTTTTGTCTGCTAAGTGAAAAAAATGAGATGAGAAGACCTGTTCAGTGTTCACGGTCAGGTAAAATATGTTTTATGTCCTGAGTAGGGTTTAGAAAGATGTTTATTTAAGTGACCGAGGAAGCAGGTATGTATGACTCCCTCCAGCATTCTTTCACAACAGTTAAAAGGCTTATGTAACCATTATCTAATATCCAAAGTGCTTTCGCTTGTTCAGCAAGCGGGTGCAAATTTAAAAAGCCAACCGTGTCCAATATGGCTGTCAAAATGACAACAGAAATATGAGCCATTTCATCAGCCCTTTGACCCCAAATCATTATGCGTTTGTCAGACTGACACCTACTGGCTGTCAACCAGTACAGTTAATAGAATAATTCTAAAGGAAATGTCTGTTATTTGATCTAAACTAGACAGTTCAAATCAGTTATTCACTTTATGGTGCTGCTAGACTAACAGGTTGCTTAGAGTTCCAGTTTTTATGTGCATCTCTAGTGAGGAATGTGGAAAAATAGTGGATAAGGGTTTGTCATGGAGTGTGGTTAGTTTCCAGGACTTAATTTACTGCACAGTCTGCAGAGGGCTGAGAACTTCTCGTTTCAATGGTATCCCCTGGCGCACTCTGCAAGAATTCACACAACAAAGTTCCACAAATGGCAAAATAGTTTTCCCTCTTTGTCATTTCCTCTTCCCTCTCTCTCCTCGGCTCCCCCTCCCTCCCCTGTTTTAGGCAGAGAGACGGTGTCTGAGTCCATAATGAACTTAGACACACTCCACCTCTCCTGCCCTCTGGCCTCGTCTGGCGGTCACACTCTCTCCCTCAGGGCGCCAGACAGCGGAGAGGAATAGGAAAGCCAGAGGTAAGGTCAGAGGGCAAGGGATGGAGGGATAGGCCGTTGAAGCTTAACATGCATACAAGACTGACCATGCTAGACTGGATCCAACGAGAGACCATCTGATGAATTAGAGTAGGGACAGACAGGATGTGATATGAGAGGAGGATGTATTAACAGTTGTATTAATATTCCAGCCAATGGAGCCATACACCAGGGCCAGTTGGCCACGGCTGTTTAACCGCTTTATAATGTGGCTGGTGGGATACAAGGCTTATTGTATATGGTCAGGCTTTAAATGTTGCCTTTGGTCGCCGACTGACGAGATGGAGGGTCAAGACCTTGGCTTTTCCAGCTACTCAGCATAACTCTGGGTGAGAAGGCACTGAGCTGGAATGGAATGAGAGTGGAGCAGGGAAGGAGGGAGGGATGGCTCTGAAGAGCAAGCAGCCCTTGGTGTCCCTTTTAACGAGACGGCCAGGCGTTGACAAGGACACTCCTTACTTCCTCCCTTTGTGCCTACATTCTTGTCTCTGTGACGTCGGTTCTAAAACCACCCTCCCTCTTGTTTTTCAGCCCAGGCTTCCGCTTCTATAGTAGACCACTTCACTGACTAAGCACCACTCTTCCTAGATGTCGGCGGTCGTTTTCGTAGCCTTCAATGACATGTCTAGTCATTGATTGTCATAGGTCCGATAATATTTAGGGACTGTTGGAGGGGTTGGTTTCCTTGTATTCCACGTGTCGCTTTCATTAATGTGTAACTTTGCATGAGTAACTACCAGAATGGCTAATCTCAATGTAGCCAACCTTCAATAGATGAGTCTGTTTGTACAGCTGAACAGCATTTAACATGACAAGACATGGGGAGGCCTTGCAGCTGCGCAGTACTGGGCTTCAGGCTTAGTGGCATCCCAGGTTGAGTGAAGACATGGCCAGACAGAAAGCTGTGGACTTTGGTGGCCAGACAGAAAGCTGTGGACTTTGGTGGCCAGACAGAAAGCTGTGGACTTTGGTGGCCAGACAGAAAGCTGTGGACTTTGGTGGCCAGACAGAAAGCTGTGGACTTTGGTGGCCAGACAGAAAGCTGTGGACTTTGGTGGCCAGACAGAAAGCTGTGGACTTTGGTGGCCAGACAGAAAGCTGTGGACTTTGGTGGCCAGACAGAAAGCTGTGGACTTTGGTGGGGACTCTGAGTCACAATAAAAGACGTGGGTCTACCCAGTGTTCTCTTAATGCCATGTACAGGCTGGGCAGTGTTCTCTTAATGCCATGTACAGGCTGGGCAGTGTTCTCTTAATGCCATGTACAGGCTGGGCAGTGTTCTCTTAATGCCATGTACAGGCTGGGCAGTGTTCTCTTAATGCCATGTACAGGCTGGGCAGTGTTCTCTTAATGCCATGTACAGGCTGGGCAGTGTTCTCTTAATGCCATGTACAGGCTGGGCAGTGTTCTCTTAATGCCATGTACAGGCTGGGCAGTGTTCTCTTAATGCCATGTACAGTGTCTATCAATGGCAACGGCTGACCATCACACTTCAGGTTTGCCTTCACTTTTCAATGTAGAGCACCTTCCATAGAATGACTATGAAAAGAATGGATGTGGTTATAAATGTAGCCCTGTGCTGCTCTCAGGAGATGGATGGAGGAGATGCGTCACTGACTAATCTGTGTCAAGACGACGTGTATAGGACACGGCACAGGCCTCCCTCCCCAGGGCCGTCAAAAACGGCTGCATGCTCTCCTTTTTGAAGTCTCATTTTATCATTGTTATCTCTGTTCACTATCAGTGGGTCATATTCCTATCCTGCTGGCTTATCCATGTCTTGCTGGTAGACCATGCAAGCTAAACTCTCTGGCCCCCATCCTGCATCCACTCAACAGATGGCCTGTGTATGTTTGAGCTGCTTGTTTGAGTTTGTTTTCATGTAGGCTACACGTTTTTTTTTTTTCTTCAGGCCCACATTAGCCTAGCTGACACTGATAATAATCACTCCCAGAGTGTTGGTGTGTTGAGGCTGTACTCCCCACTGCTTGTTTTTGCCAAGCAGGAAAACAATAGTTAACTATTGCAGTCAGGCATTAACCGTGTTAGGCCTGCATGGAAATGACTAGACTGCCCCTTGGTGTGGTTGCTGGTTGTTTGCCCAACGTTGCAGATAGTTAGGCCCTGCCACAGTCAAGGGACTGTCTAAAGGCCACCGGCTTCACCACTGCACACAGTCTAACTGTTCTACTGTACAGCCTGTGGGTGCATTACCAGGGATAGGTAATGTATTTTGAGTGTTTAAGGGCTCGAACACACCAATAGCGCTTGCCTGCTGAGAGTACTTTGCCCAAAAATACTTTACATGTAGAATCGCGCAAAAATGTGATCAGTCAGACATCAACCGCGTGCTCAACGATCAGTAGATGAACGGGAGCTCCACATTCGTTGCGACGTGTGCGACCCTTAAACCCCCCGGGCTCGACTGATGGGGAATAGAGGCAGAAGGACTGGAAGGAAAGACCAGGAGAGACTGATGGTGGTAAGAGGAAAGAAATGTGCAGCATTCCTTTTCTCTCTGTCTCTGATAAAGGGTCAGTATGGGAGGAATGTGACCCTGGAAGACTGGATAAACAGAGGGGTGGTGGGGAGAGGGAGACTGGTGCTGACCGAGAGGGGTCCGGGGGGACTCATTTGTGGGGTCCCTCACTCTAAAGCAGGAAACTGGGAAGTAAGGGTTGAGAAAAAGAGTTGAGGAAGGGGAGGGTGTAGTGATGGAAGTCAGCTGTAGAGCTCTGAGGGAGAGGAATGGCGCTACAGTCCTGGTTGCCTGACGTAGGTCAGGGTTAATGTGCCATTTAGTATTTCTCATAACCCTTTCTGTCAGCAATGCCCATATCCAATGCAGTACAGCTTTTCTCGATACATTCTCAAACATCTACTTGCCCTAGCCTTTGTGTGCAGTAGACTGCATTGCCCCCGGTGTAGGTTAACATGCCTATAAAATACATTTTTCCCATTCTACAGCGAGTAAACCGCACATTCAATGATGTGCTATTTCGTAAGAATAGCTTTATGATTGCAGGCACTGTAGGAGAACTTGCCACCTGTAACCCCCCCCCCCCCCCAAAAGAAATCTCACAAATTGCATTTCCAAATTATCCAAACAAACTCTGCCAACAAACAAAGCTCATAAGTATGGTAAAGTGGAAAAATCTCCTGAACTTGTAACCCTTTTGAGGGTTAGCTGTTTTGCAACATTGAATATGTAAACATAATGGAGCCAGTTGTTGTAAAATGTCTACTTTTATTTCTCCCCTAGGGAGTAAAGGAAAGTGTTAGGCTAACGACCCTGGCGGTGGTGGGAAAGCGCAACGCTCCCGTTGTTGGAATGTTCAGATAATGGCCTTCCCTTTTCTCTACCTCTGTGTATAGCTAAATGTTCTGAAACACCCTTCCCTCACCCCCACTGGATTCTGGTAATACTTGTCTCTCCATGTGGGTTACACCATAGAACTGACTTCAATGACTTCGAGATGTTGTTAATGAGCTGTGAGCCGGTCCTGTTTGGGCCTGCAAGTCATGTCGCTCACCTCTGGCATTGTGGTTGTGTTTTACACGAGCGTTGTAAACAAGATTCAAGACTGAACATTGTGTTTAGGCCTTTAACCCCATTTTTGGGGGGGGAATATTTAGACTTGAAGTCCCTTGAATGTTCTCTAACTTTTGTTTTTGAATATGGGAGGTTCCTCGGGCCTCATTATGTACAACAGTCAATTAACCTCCCACTCTGACGTGCTCCTCATCCCTAGAAACCGAACGTTGCGAATCGCAAATAGTTTTGAAGATTTTCCTCCAAGCATGTAATCAACGAAGTCTTTCCCAAAACCACGTATTTAGATGAGATGGTCAGCACATGTTGCACATTACCACAAATACGTTTTACAGCACTAAGTTACATTTTGATAGAGGCCTGCTTGGCTGGAGAGGGAGTGCGCCCTGTAATTTGATTAGCGTCCGTAGTGGTTGCCAGAAACGTGGGGCCTCGTTGAGATTAGTTTGTTTTAATGTTGACCAGACCTAACCTGAGCACTCCATGTTGTAGAGGAAACATTGGTGACCCCGGCATTCCTCAGACATTACATCAAGACAAACGGCCAGGGACCAGACCTCTCTGACAGACATCAACTCACAACCCAACAAACTTTCTGGGCAGTGGCTGTCTTTAGCTCAGAACAATCCCATGGGTATTGCGGATAGAGATTGACGCGATGGTGAAATGACATTTCGTGCCCACATTATTGTTTTGGGGATAGATGATGCAAGATGATGCTTTGTAGTTTAAGGGAAGTCTTTGTTTACTTGGCTCAGTATATGTCAGGACTGTTGCTCATTTACATCAGGTTTGTTTGTTGGTTGAGGTCTAACTAAATTGAATTGGTACTACAACTAAATGCTCTATTTTCTAGCCCTAACCAACTTCCGGGTCTCTCTTTCCACAGCAACCATGGCGACGGACGCAGACAAGTTCCTATACGTGGACCGCAACATGGTCAACAACCCGCTGGCCCAGGCAGACTGGGCCACCAAGAAGCTGGTGTGGGTGCCGTCGGAGCGGCTGGGCTTCGAGGCGGGATCTGTGAAGGAGGAGCGAGGTGAAGAGTGCCTGGTGGAGCTGGCAGACTCTGGCAAGAAGGTGAAAGTCAACAAGGATGACATCCAGAAGATGAACCCGCCCAAGTTCAGCAAGGTGGAAGACATGGCTGAGCTCACCTGCCTGAACGAGGCCTCTGTGCTGCACAACCTCAAGGAGAGATATTACTCTGGCCTCATCTACGTGAGTATTATACACCAGGCACACACTGAACTGAAGAACACATTCCCAGCCTGTAGAACCTGTAGGATAAATTCTGATACTACAGCACATTGAAGGACCTCACCTCATTGTATGATACAAGTGTCAATCATTACTCTGTGTTCATGTGAACAATTCTGACTCACTCTTGCCCCCTCATACGAGAGCTGATAATATTTAATTAAAACTTTTTTTTTTAGATGTTATCCAAGGTCTTGCTTAATGCTGGTTACGAAAGCACTGTTTGGTCATATCACGACTTGGCCTGGTTCCAAACCAGGTAGCCCTCCTTCCTAGCCTCATTACCACCATTAAGCCCATTGTGTCAGATGACCCATTGTGTGCAGGTTGCCACCCCAAACGAAAGGCTGTAATCTGTTTACCAAACATACGAGTATGTTCAGTCCTCCCTTTCTGGCTCCCCTGTCTTACTCTCCTTCTGGGGTTGGAGTACTGCTGGGGGGGGGGGGGGTAGAAGAGAGGGACACAATGGGGGGGCAGAGAGTAAAGCTGTTCAGTTGAGTTTCAGGCGGAGCTGGAAATTAAATGGATATGGAATGTAAATCGTGCTCTAATTATTGTTCCCCCATAATGCCATTTATCCCTCTGTCCACGACGGAGTGATTTGGTGCCTGCTACATTGGGCTTTGACCCGGTCAAGTCAACACACCCTGGTCCTCTTGGGGTTTGAGTCTTGCCGTGTTGCGCGCCACTGGACCGGCTACCCTTCTGAAAACCCCCCTCTTGGGAGAGGCAGAGACAACTACCAGACCAGAAGCAAGGGCACGGAGCAATGAGGAGGACAGGAATGTAGCTGAGAGGGAAGGAAACTGAAATATGGAGGGAGGCTGAACATAAATGAAGTGGGGAGGAGAGATGCTCCAGATGCCCATACCAAGATGAGGGTTTAGAGGGGTATATGGAAAGGGACAGAGGGGCTGGGGTGAAATCACCTCGGATGATGTCACTGTTTGGTAGAAGCTCTTTGCGATTGTGAAACATGACTGATCTAGCCCAGCCTCTGGCTGTAGTCAGGGAAGGTGATTGGGAAATAAAGTATGGAGCTGGTGTTGACGAGAGGGTTAGATTCAGAAGATAATGTTCACTATGATTTCCCCATTCACATCTGTCCAGTCTTGTTTTCGGCTGTAGACCATCAGAGTGATATAATATGCAGTCAGTTTAAACTATTACATTGGCAGGTCAGAGTGATTCTACTGCAATCTCTCACTAACATCTACAGTGGAATTTTAATTGAAATCACATCTCTAGACTAGCCAAAATCCAATGTAAGAAGACCAGTCAAGTCCGACTGTATAATCCCTAGTGTTCTTGGTTCAGGACATGGATAGAGGAGATCATGTATGTTCAGTAGCTAATATTAAGTGTTTCTCTTTGTATCACAGACATACTCCGGGCTCTTCTGTGTGGTTATAAACCCCTATAAGAATCTGCCCATCTACTCAGAAGAGATTGTGGATATGTACAAGGGCAAGAAGAGGCATGAAATGCCCCCCCATATATACGCCATCACTGACACGGCCTACAGGAGCATGATGCAGGGTAAGCGAAGGTCCTTGTTTTACCACAACATCGTAGTAAGTAACCTAGCAAATTTACTCATTCATCTGAATACAAGGGTTATTGGTAGTATTTTAACATCCATGTTTAGTAAGATCATTTGTCTTTAAGATATGAATCGGTTTAGACTCCTCCAGGCAGACTTGTCTTTGAAAGTCTGCATTTAAATAGTGAAGCATTAGCCTTGATTTCTGAGGGTTCCTGCCTTCCATAACCAAGGAAAGGCCATTAGTCAGTCTGTAAGGGGATGTAGGCTACATACAGTACATTCTCAGTACTCTTTCCCAGACCCATTATCTTGATGTACTGTTTGGCATTGTCAGGCTGTCCATTCACTCACTCTTGTCTTGTTAGTCCATTGTTGGCCCCCATTGAAGTAAAGGGAATCATTTAACTAGAAGAGAGGGAGGGAGTTACAATGCAGTATTTGCATGGGGATGGTTAATTGGCTTGTTGGTTAAAAGGCATCGCCCTTTCCGTTCACAGGAAGCTGGATATTGATTTCCTGTGTGACCAATGCACTTCCTGTTTCAGAGACAAAAATGTGATCCATGTGTTCCTGCGATAACAAATCCACACTGAAGAATTCACATTTTATATAAAGCCAGCTGGCAACAACATAATTCAGTTGTTCTGACAATGGAACTGAAGTTCCTCTGCACAACAAGCACCCATGATGGGCTACAAATAGTAGCAGAAACTATTGAATTCAACTGTCCCCTCATGTTATTCAATCCAAACTTAAACCATGAAATATGTACCTTTTAAAAAAAATCTTGGCCCCACCTCTTTTCACAGACCGTGAAGACCAGTCCATTCTTTGCACGTGAGTCTTGAGCACAAAACCCTATGAACAGCAAATCTTGGTCTCTCAACATGACCTTGAAATATTACAGCGTTAGTTGTGATATTGCTGACAACTGATTGACTTCCTTACTTTTTGCTTCTGTCCTCCTCCCCTCTTCCTCCTTTTCTCTTCCACAGAGGAGAGTCTGGTGCTGGGAAGACGGAGAACACCAAGAAGGTCATTCAGTATCTGGCCCATGTGGCCTCTTCCCACAAGACGAAGAAAGACCAGGTCAGTCAGTCAGTCCTCATTTACTCTACTATTCTCTCTCTCATAATTCCCTCTGATCTTTATCCTCTCTCCTCTCTCTTTCTCTCTCTCCTCTCTATTTCTCTCTCTCCTCTATATTCTTCCTCTCTCCTCTCTATTTCTCCTCTCTCCTCTCTCTTTCTCTCTCTCCTCTCTCTTTCTCTCTCTAACCCTATTCCTTTTTTCTTTTTTTTTTCACCATGCTCTCGAACTCTCCCTCACTCTCTGACGTGGGCCTTGTTTCCTATGGTCCTTTATCAGCGCGGAACCAGGCTTTTCCGAGTCCTCAATGCTCAACTACTTGTACTGTGATTGTATGTGCGTTTGAGAAATAGTGGTGCCAGTGGTACTTAACATTACTTCATTGTCAAGCCATCGCCATATTGTTCCAGGTCTTGGATAGGTGCTGCTTCTACATCAGTCACACTGCTCTATGGTGCCATAGAGTACCTCTAAATAAGGTTTGGCCAGTCTTGGTTCTTTAAGACTGACCGTAGCACTGCAGGATGTAGATTAAACTCCGTTAGTAGCTGGTTCATAGTGTGATATCTAAACCACAGTGGACTGACTATATAATTCCTTTTGTTGACATTTCTCCTCCAGCGGCTGAGCTGAATCAGTGACCTCCGGTCAACTCTATAAAGCCATGAGACAAAATGTAACCCTGCAGTGCTGTAGTTGGCCACCCCTATGATAGATGCAGCTGTGACTACAGGGTTCAAGAGAGGCCCAGTCTTTTCTGAAAGCAGACCAGTATCTGTATCTATCATTCCTTTGAGGTTGTGTGTTTCTCTTTTCCCATCAACAGACCAGCTCGTTCCTGTCACATGTGAGTTACCCTGTCCCTTCACCCCCCCACCACCCCCTTCCTTCCTCTCCCATCACACATCTCTGGATCTCCTCCTCCACACCCTTCCTCCCTCTCCCTGGCTCTTGCGCTGTCTCTCCCTCCTCCCCCGTGCTGCTGGAGCGTGCTCTGTGGTGGGCTAGTGGGTCACTTGGAAGTGTACACATGACCAGTGTCAGTCCAGAGGAAGGAATGTTCTTTATTAAAGTGGAAATTGCCATTTGAATTCAGCCAGACAAAACTGAGAGCGCATCCTTTTTGTATTGTTGATTTGATCTTCTTTAAATACTAAGTTTAAAGATATTTAATGAGTAAACAGCTCTGCAGTTTGACAAGTCTGGCTGAATTTTGCGTAACGCTGTTGATCCTTTGTTTTCCCCCTGGTGGTTCTAGAAGTGTGCTTGATGTGTTTACGACTCCATGTCTGCTTGCTGTGTGTGTGTTCCAGTGTGTCTGTTCAGAGATCTGGTCAACGTTCTCTCACAGTTCCCCCTCCATTTCTCACTCTTTGTCCACACCATTTTAAAGATCTCTGGACAAACTCACTGAGTTGCCGTGTGCATTGTGATGCCAGTGGACTAATTGTGTGTGTGTTCGTTCACTGGGGATGCTTCATACCGGTCATATCCATTATTCCCTGCTCCTTACTACCGTTAAAAGCCTCATAGTGGTGTAATGTATAGGATAAGTTAGGGATTGGTTTCAAACTAACATTGTCCTTGACGATTCAGGAAAAAGGTTCAGCGAGCTCCTCAGATTGATAACATTGACAAAGCCACTACTATAGCAGCTACATTTTTAACATTTGAGTCATTTTAGCAGACATTCTTATCCAGGAAGAGTTACAGGAGCAATTGGTGTTAGTGCCGTGCTCAAGGGCACATTGACAGATGTTACACCTAGTTGCTTGGGGATTCGAACCAGCAACCTTTCGGTTACTGGCCAACCTCTTAACTGCTAGGCTATGTAAGAATATTAGTGTGAGTATGTATTTTTATTGTGTGGATTGAAGTGATTTCAACCCAATATGCGCCAAGCTCCTCACATGTTGACACAGCCTCAGCTGTAGCAGACTCTTGAAGGCTTTCCTGTCCATGTATAGATATTTTAAAATTGAAATTCACTGTAGTGGCCTTTTAGATGGAGTCATGTGCATGGATTTACCTGTACAACAACAGTCTGAAGTAGAGCTCAGTGTGAACTATGTACAGATTTCTGGCTGTAGGGGTTGTGTATACTTCATGTCAGTGTAGTGAATCTTGACAGTCAGTTCTCTGCATGGGGTCTGGGGGTTACTCTGGGTGAAGGGTTACTGATGAGGGCCACAGGGTCATCCATTGGGTGTCAAGGTGTGGGCACTAACACTGCGCTGTGTGTGGGGGTATTGTGTACTTGTGTATGTGTTCCTTGGTGTTGTGATATTCAATGGTCTGCATGCAGTTTGTTTTATTTTCTCCATAAGTAAGGTAATGCAGTTGTGTCAATTATCTTATGATTCAATTATGGACTTGGGCGTAAAAAGGGAACATCCAAACACAAATCAAATGTTTAAACAACTGAAATCCTCACAATGAAGTGAAACTAGAGTAAATGAAAAGCAGATGACTGTAGTTCTCACAATGCGTGACTATGAATCATCCATTGGAATCACCAAAGGTATTCAGTTTGATCCCACTGCTGAGAAATGACAAATGGCATGTCCTGTTAGTGTCAATATAGAATTTGTACTAATCTAGATGCGTCCTTATAAGGAGGTGGTGGTTTAAAGAATCCAATGGGATAAAGTCATTGGTTGATGGCGAGGTTCTGTGTTTGTCCTCTAGGGTGAGCTGGAGAAGCAGCTGCTGCAAGCTAACCCCATCCTGGAGGCCTTTGGAAACGGCAAGACTGTCAAGAACGACAACTCCTCCCGATTCGTAAGACTTTTTTTATTTTTATCTCTTAGTGATGCTTGTTATTTTTCTGTTGCACAAGTATTTTCTGCTTCCTTAGTCATTCACTATGTTCTCTCTCTCCCAGGGAAAATTCATCAGGATTAACTTCGATGTCAACGGATACATCGTGGGGGCCAACATTGAAACCTGTATCCTTCATACTATGTTAACCACAATGAAATTCACTCCCTCATTTGAAATATACAAAAGTTTGGGGTCCTGAGTGGCGCAGCGGTCTAAGTCACTGCATCTCAGTCCTAGAGGCGTAACTACAGACACCCTGGTTCGAATCCAGGCTGTATCATAACCGGCCGTGTTTGGAAGTCCCATAGGGCGGCCCACAATTGGCCCAGAGTCATCCAGGTTGGGGTCTGGCCGGGGTAGGCCGTCGTTGTAAATAAGAATTTGTTCTTAACTGACTTGCCTAGTTAAATAAATATTCTGTGGGCTATAGATTGAAGTGTAGTTTAACTCCAGACACCTCTCGGTTAGGCTTTACAGTAAACTAGACAAATAAGTCACACACACTTGCCCGGCCAGCAGAAGCTCACAATCCAGTCTGAATGAGTGGCTCCTTGACGGTCTGACCACCAGACCTGCTGGAGAAGTCCCGTGCCATCCGCCAGGCCAAAGACGAGAGGACCTTCCATGTCTTCTATTACATGCTCACTGGTGCTGGAGACAAACTGCGCTGTAAGCCTCCTTCGTTATCACCTTTATCAAGTACAGCTAACTGTGCGTATCAGATGTAATAACTCTGTGCTCCCCTCAGCCGAGCTGTGTCTGGAGGGCTACAACAACTACCGCTTCCTGGTCAATGGAAACGTGACCATCCCTGGCCAGCAGGATAAGGACCTGTTCACCGAGACCCTGGAGGCCTTTAGGATCATGGGCATTCCAGAGGACGAGCAGATTGGTGAGGGGGAGGACGGGACACACTAACCTCTCACTGGTTTATTTTGGGGGGGTGTGACTCTAACCTCTTGTCTCCTCATGCAGGTCTGCTGAAGGTGGTGTCTTCCGTGCTCCAGCTGGGCAACATGAGCTTTAAGAAGGAGCGCCATTCAGACCAGGCCTCCATGCCTGACGACACAGGTACAGCAAACCTTTATTTGGGCTGGTTTGATCCTAAAAAGGAGATCCTAGTATCTGTCAATTACACTCTACTGACCAGCAGATTATACACCTATCGGTCCACCAGAATTATCTAATCAAACCAGTTTATTTGTCACGTGAGCCAAATACAACAGGTGTAGGTAGACCTTACAGTGAAATGCTTACTTACAGGCTCTAACCAATAGTGCAAAAAAGGTATTAGGTGAACAATGGGTAAGTAAAGAAATAAAAGCAACAGTGAAAAATAACAGTAGCGAGGCTATAAAAGTAGGGAGGCTACATACAGACACCGGTTAGTCGATCTGATTTGAGGTAGTATGTACATGGAGATATGGTTAAAGTGACTATGCATATATGATGAACATAGAGTAGCAGTAGCATAAAAGAGGGGTTGGTGGGTGGTGGGACACAATACAGATAGCCTGGTTAACCAATGTGCAGGGAGCAGTGGTTGGTTGGGCTAATTGAGGTAGTATGTACACGAATGTATAGTTAAAGTGACTATGCATATATGAATAACAGAGTGCAGCAGCGTAAAAGAGGGGTTGGGGGGGGCACACAGTGCAAATAGTCCGGGTAGCCATTTGATTACCTGTTCAGGAGTCTTATGGCTTGGGGGTAAAAACTGTTGAGAAGCCTTTTTGTCCTAGACTTGGAACTCAGGTACCGCTTGCCATGTGGTAGTAGAGAAGTCTGACGGGTGGCTGGGGTCTTTGACAATTTTTAGGGCTTTCCACTGACACCGCCTGGTATAGAGGTCCTGGATGGCAGGCAGCTTAGCCCCAGTGATGTACTGGGCCGTACTCACTACCCTCTGTAGTGCCTTGCGGTCGGAGGCCGAGCAATTGCCGTACCAGGCAGTGATGCAACCAGTCAGGATGCTCTCGATGTTGCAGCTGTAGAACCTTTTGAGGATCTCAGGACCCATGCCAAATCTTTTTAGTTTCCCGAGGGGGAATAGGCTTTGTCGTGCCCTCTTCACGACTGTCTTTGTGTGTTTGGACTAGAGGTCAACCGATTATGATTTTTTCAACGCCGATACCGATTATTGCAGGACCAAAAAAAGCCGATGCCGATTTAATTTTTTAAAATATTTATATATATATATTTGTGAAAATGACAATTACAACTACTGAATGAACACTTATTTTAACTTAATATAATACATAAATAATATAAATTTAGCCTCAAATAGATAATGAAACATGTTCAATTTGTTTTAAATAATGCAAAAACAAAGTGTTGGAGAAAGTAAAAGTGCAATATGTGCCATGTAAAAAAGCTATCGTTTAAGTTCCTTGCTCAGAACATATGAAAGCTGGTGGTTCCTTTTAACATGAGTCTTCAATATTCCCAGGTAAGAAGTTTTAGGTTGTAGTTATTATAGGACTATTTCTCTCTCTACGATTTGTATTTCATATACCTTTGACTATTGGATGTTCTTATAGGCACTTTAGTATTGCCAGTGTAACAGTATAGCTTCCGTCCCTCTCCTCGCCCCTACCTGGGCTCGAAACAGGAACACATCGACAACAGCCACCCTCGAAGCAGCGTTACCCATGCAGAGCAAGGGGAACAACCACTCCAAGTCTCAGAGCGTTTGAAACGCTATTAGCGCGCACCCCGCTAACTAGCTAGCCATTTCATAGCGGTTACACCAGCCTAATCTCGGGAGTTGATAGGCTAGAAGTCATAAACAGCGCAATGCTTGAAGAATTGCGAAGAGCTGCTGGCAAACGCACGAAAGTGCTGTTTGAATGAATGCTTACAAGCCTGCTGCTGCCTACCACCGCTCAGTCAGACTGCTCTATCAAATATCAAATCATAGACTTAATTATAACACACAGAAATACGAGCCTTTGGTCATTAATATGGTCAAATCCGGAAAGTATCATTTCGATAACTAAACGTTTATTCTTTCAGTGAAATACAGAACCGTTCCGTATTTTATCTAACGGGTGGCAACCCTAAGTCTAAATATTGCTGTTACATTGAAGGTTGTGCAATGTTATGTCATAATTATGTACAATTCTGGCAAATTAATTACGGCCTTTGTTAGGAATAAATGGACTTAACACAGTTCGCATTGAGCCAGGTGGCCCAAACTGCTGCATATACCCTGACTGCTTGCACGGAACGCAAGAGACGGGACAAAATTTCCCTAGTTAAATAAAAAATATATATATATATATTAAATCGTCAAATCGGTGTCCAAAAATACCGATTTGTTATGAAAACTTTAAATCGGCCATTCCGATTAATCGGTCGACCTCTAGTTTGGACCATTCTAGTTTGTGGACACCAAGGAACTTGAAGCTCTCAACCTGCTCCACTACAGCCCTGTCGATGAGAATGGGGGCGTGCTCGGCCCTCCTTTTCCTATAGTCCACAATCATCTCCTTAGTCTTGGTTAAGTTGAGGGATAGGTTGTCATTCTGGCACCACCCGGCCAGGTCTCTGACTTCCTCCCTATAGGCTGTCTCGTCGTCGGTAATCAGGCCTACCACTGTTGTGTCGTCTGCAAACTTAATGATGGTGTTGGAGTCGTGCATGGCCATGCAGTTGTGGGTGAACAGGGAGTACAGGAGGGGAATGAGCACGCACCCCTGGGGGGCTCCAGTGTTGAGGATCAGTGTGGCAGATGTGTTACCTACCTTCAGCACCTGGGGGCGGCCCGTCAGGAAGTCCAGGATCCAGTTGCAGAGGGAGGTGTTTAGTTCCCAGGATCCTTAGCTTAGTGATGAGCTTTGAGGGTACTATGGTGTTGAAAGTTGAGCTGTAGTCAATGAATAGCTTTCTCACATAGGTGTTCCTTTTGTCCAGATGGGAAAGGGCAGTGTGGAGTGCAATAGAGTGCATCATCTGTGGATCTGTTTTGGTGGTATGCAAATTGGAGTGGGTCTAGGGTTTCTGGGATAATGGTGTTGATGTTAGCCATTACCAGCCTTTCAAGCACTTCATGGCTACGGACGTGAGTGCTACGGGTCTGTAGTCATTTAGGCAGGTTGCCTTCGTGTTCTTGGGCACAGGGACTATGGTGGTCTGCTTGAAACATGTTGGTATTATTACAGACTCAATCAGGGACATGTTGAAAGTGTCAGTGAAGAAACCTGCCAGTTGGTCAGCACATGCCCGGAGCACACGTCCTGGTAATCCGTCTGGCCCCGCAGCCTTGTGAATGCTGTTTAAAGGTCTTACTCACGTCGGCTGCGTAATCACACGGTCGTCCGGAACAGCTGATGCTCTCATGCATGCCTCAGTGTTGCTTGCCTCAAAGCGAGCTTAGAAGTGATTTATTTTTGGTTTCATGCACTCCTGTAGGCATCAAACTGTTATTCCCTGGGGGGATCCCTCCCTCTCACCCCTATGTCTTGTTTCTCTGTCCCCCGTCCCTCCCTATCACAGCTGCTCAGAAGGTGTGCCACCTGATGGGCATGAGCGTGACAGACTTCACCCGTGCCATCCTGTCCCCCCGTATCAAGGTGGGCAGGGACTACGTGCAGAAGGCCCAGACCCAGGAACAGGCTGAGTTTGCAGTGGAGGCCCTGGCCAAGGCCACCTACGAGAGGATGTTCCGCTGGCTGGTGATGAGGATCAACAAAGCCCTGGACAAGACCAAGAGACAGGGAGCCTCCTTCATCGGCATCCTGGACATCGCTGGCTTTGAGATCTTTGAGGTAAACTGGAGAGAGACCAAAGCGATTACAATGTCTTGAGTAAGACCCAGAGGGTATATTTGTTTAAAGTGATTTCCTCTTCTCTCGCCATTTCCTCTTATCTAGAAAGACAGATGGGGGTGGATGCCTACAGGGAATCTGTTTTCACCTGTCTAGTTCTTTCACATCACTGCAGATTAGGAAAAGGGGACAAATAGACACTTGAGCCTCTTAGTATTTGTTCATGATGGTGAATGCACTTTCTGACATTTTCTCTTTCTCCTCTAGCTGAACTCATTTGAGCAGCTGTGTATCAACTACACCAACGAGAAGCTGCAGCAGCTGTTCAACCACACCATGTTCATCCTGGAGCAGGAGGAGTACCAGAGGGAGGGCATCGAGTGGAGCTTCATCGACTTCGGCCTGGACCTGCAGCCCTGCATCGACCTCATTGAGAAGCCTGTGAGTCTACCCCTCTGACCCTTTGTATCTCCCTACCTTTAATCATGTACTGTATACTCCCTTTCTCACTCCACCCTTCCCTGTATGTAACTCCTGGTTAACCTCTCACTTCCTACAGTCTCATCCCTTTCTCCCATATCTCTCCACCTGCCACCTCCTGTTCTCTCTCCTCCTCCCTCCATCTCCTTCAGTTCAGTCCCATGCTATGCTGCCCCTCCAGGCTCCCTGGTCTCCCTGTAAGCCTTGTTCTCTGCTCTCCCCCAGGCTAGCCCCCCTGGTATCCTGGCCCTTTTGGATGAGGAGTGCTGGTTCCCCAAAGCCACTGACAAGAGCTTTGTGGAGAAGGTCCTGCAGGAGCAAGGCACCCACTCCAAGTTCCACAAGCCCAAGAAACTGAAAGATGAGGCTGACTTCTGCATCATTCACTACGCCGGGAAGGTAAACGGACCAGTAATGAAGACGAAGTTTAGACTGCTTAAACTGTGTGCCTTTGGACATGTACCAGGCAAACCTTGTGTAATACTATTGTCTGTATGGTGTGCCGTCTCCTCAGGTGGACTACAAGGCTGACGAGTGGCTGATGAAGAACATGGACCCTCTGAACGACAACGTGGCCACGCTGCTCAACCAGTCCACTGACAAGTTTGTGTCTGAACTGTGGAAGGACGGTGAGTGCAGCCAATGATATGGAGTTAGCAACCAGAAAGAAGAACAGACTTAAGTGGATTAACCTTCATGCTGGGAATTGCTGCTATGTTTTCAGTGAAGGGTCTCTTCCTGTCTCATATCCACTTTTCTCTCTTGTCTCGTATCCAATGTCTGGTGTCTGGACCTTTGTTCTTACCCGTTCACTCTGTTTTGGTTTCTATCCATCTGTTCCTCTGTATGGCCCATTTTCGTCTGTTATTCTCCCTCTTACTGGGTCTCAGAGGTACAGAGGTCTCAGAGAGCTTATTTTTATCAGCGTTTTCCTTTTCTCCACTCAGATTCAGGTGACTTTCTTTTTCATCATTTCAGTCTCCTTTATTTACTCCAATTCTGCTCATCCTTCTGTTCACACTAATATGAACCTTTCCCTCATCTCAGCATCAACTGCCTGTTTTTATCCTGTACTCATACCCTGTTTTCCCTGTGGCTCAATGTTGATTTATCGGATCTATTTTTTAACAAGGGGTTGTAATGACTGCCCCCCCCCCCCCCAGCTCTGTGTGCAGTGAGATCTACCACTTGTTGCTCTTTCATTGGACTCTCCTCTCCTTCTCTCCCTCTGTGTAATAGTGTGGTTTGGGACCCCTGGTGTTGCTCATGGGTACTGCAGCAATGGGTATATACTGCATGGGTTTGGTTCCGTCGTCACCAATAAAAACATGCCCACAAATGCACAGTTTGTCACAAACGTTGATTTCCACATAGTATGTCGGTTCGCACCACATATTTACATATTAAGATGGTCGCATAGTGTAAGCAGTTACCTACACACACACCCTTCACTCACTGCATCGAGTTGCGTCTCGTTCTAGTGTGATTCCCTCCTCCCCCCCACGCTTCACTGGCATTTTGTGACCCCTCTCATTCCGCAAATCCCCCTTCCTACTGTATTTATCTTCTCTGCTTTCACCCAGTGTTGTGGTATCACTGGTTTTGAACCCGTCAGTCATCTCTCTCGCCATCCCACATGGAGAGATGGGATCCCCCTATCGCCATTATACTCTGCTTCATGTGTTTAATGTTGTGGTTTGTTTTCACTGTGTGGAGTTTGCCTGGTTGGATATCCTCAAATGTGAAAGCCTCCTATCTCACGTCACCCTTTCTCCTCTCCTCTTTTTCTTTTCTCCGTTTTCCCCCTCTCAGTGGATCGTATCGTGGGCCTGGATAAGGTTGCAGGGATGTCTGAGATGCCTGGTGCTTTTAAGACCCGTAAGGGCATGTTCCGCACGGTGGGCCAGCTTTACAAGGAGCAGCTGTCCAAGCTCATGGCCACTCTGAGGAACACCAACCCCAACTTCGTCCGCTGCATCATCCCCAACCATGAGAAGAAGGTACCAGTAGATCAACTCCACCAGTGAAAACATCCAAACAATAGTTTCTCTCAAGATGCCCTCAAACACAGTACGCAACATAGGCACCCACAGCTTATGCTAGTGGTGTTATCTTGGCAGCTTTTTTTATTTACATATCTAAACATGTTCCTTTTCTTCCCTCCCTTACAGGCTGGTAAGCTAGACCCCCACCTGGTTCTGGACCAGCTGAGGTGTAATGGTGTTCTGGAGGGGATCCGTATCTGCAGACAGGGCTTCCCCAACCGTATCGTCTTCCAGGAGTTCAGACAGAGGTAACTTAAACACTCCCATTGTCGCTGTATACAAATGTCTATTTTCACCAGTTCCCCAACTTAACCTCCTATTGTTGCATCATGCTGTGTATGTTGCTTTTAGTGAGTTGAGTCCAACTGATGATCCATGCATTTACTTTTTGTCTCTAAGGTATGAGATCCTCACTCCCAACTCCATCCCCAAGGGCTTCATGGATGGCAAACAGGCCTGTGTGCTCATGGTAAGAGAGAAGGGCATTATATCTTGTTCTAGAACATTGTCACTCATTTAGAATGAAGAGATGAATGTTGTCAGTTTAGCTGATTGTATACCTCACCCTCCTTCTGTCAGATCAAAAGCCTGGAGCTTGATCCCAACCTGTTCAGGATTGGTCAGAGTAAGGTGTTCTTCAGGGCTGGAGTGCTGGCTCACCTGGAGGAGGAGAGAGACATGAAGATCACTGACGTCATCATCAGCTTCCAGGCCTGGTGCAGAGGCTACGTGGCCCGCAAGTAAGGAGACCCCCTGACTCCAACTGTCTATCATATGGCTGCAGTGGAAACGTTCTGATTCATGTCTTATAACTGTATTTAGAAGATACCAAAGTGTTTCTCGCTCTCTCTCCGCTTGCTCTGCAGGTCCTTTGCCAGGAGACAGCAGCAGCTGACCGCCATGAAGGTGATCCAGAGGAACTGTTCAGCCTACCTCAAACTCAGGAACTGGCAGTGGTGGAGACTTTTCACCAAGGTACACATTATACTTATGCTAATGTTGTTCCTATACAATGCTACTCGACTCAGCCAAACCCCCGGGGAATACTGGCGTATAACTGCCTTTCTCTTCTCCTCTGAACTGTCCCTCTCCCCCAGGTGAAGCCCCTGCTGCAGGTGAGCAGGCAGGAGGAGGAGATGCAGGCCAAGGATGATGAGTTGAGCAAGGTGAAGGAGAGGCAGGAGTATGCTGAGATACAGCTGCAGGAGATGGAGGTCAAACAGCACCAGGTAAGATGGAGGCCCTCCATCACTGAAACAGCCCTGAAGTGACATGTTGATTTTATAATGAAACAATAATTGCTCAAGCTAACTTGAAAATGCATTCATGAACCCGTAACACCATATTGTCTGTCTCCCCCAGTTGAGTGCCGAGAAGCAGGCCCTGCAGGAGCAGCTGCAGGCTGAGACTGAGTTGTGTGCCGAGGCTGAGGAGATGAGAGCCCGTCTGGCCGCTAAGAAGCAGGAGCTGGAGGAGATCCTTCATGACCTGGAGGCCAGAGTGGAGGAGGAGGAGGAGAGAGCCACACATCTGCAGACAGAGAAGAAGAAGATGCAGCAGAACATCACAGTGAGGACACACACACAAACCAACACAAACTTTGTGTGCAGCATGGCAGGTACACACTGTACTAACTCTTTCCTCTCCTGTGTATGTGTGTAGGACCTGGAGCAGCAGTTAGATGAGGAGGAGGCTGCCAGGCAGAGGCTGCAGCTGGAGAAGGTGACCACAGACTCCAAGCTGAAGAAGATCGAGGAGGACGTCATGGTTATTGAAGACCAGAACAACAAACTCATGAAGGTCCGTATACAACCAATGGGCAGACAGGTGTGTGGATGGATACAATTATGTTGTGAACTCCTGGTTGTGTTGTGTCTCCCACAGGAGAAAAAGCTAATGGAGGAGCGTATCTCTGAGTTCACCTCTAACCTGACTGAGGAGGAGGAGAAGTCCAAGAGCCTTCAGAAACTCAAGAACAAACACGAGGCCATGATCACTGACCTAGAGGGTAGGTGGAGCACACACCATGTTTACCAAGTTGCTTATATTTCTCCTTAACACTTTATCCTTTATTAGACCGCCTGCGCAGGGAGGAGAAGGGCCGTCAGGAGCTGGAGAAGAACCGGCGTAAGCTGGAGGGAGACTCTACTGATCTCCTTGACCAGATAGCTGAGCTGCAGGCCCAGATCGCTGAGCTCCGCGCCCAGCTGGCCAAGAAGGAGGAGGAGCTGCAGGCAGCCCTGGCCAGGTGGGATCTCTACAAGATCTCTGCAGTCACATACATACATAATGGCTTTAGTGTGATCACTCTGTAAATTGTATTTTCGTGTTATAACACCCTCCATTTTCCCTCTCTTCCCCTCAGGATTGAGGAGGAGGCAGCCCAGAAGAACTTGGCCCAAAAGAAGATCCGGGAGATGGAAGCCCAGCTGTCTGAGCTGCAGGAGGACCTGGAGCTAGAGAGGGCCGCACGCACCAAGGCTGAGAAGAACCGCAGGGACCTGGGAGAGGAGCTGGAGGCCCTCAAGACTGAGCTGGAGGACACACTGGACTCCACCGCTGCCCAGCAAGAGCTCAGGTACTGACACCCAGAGGAGATCAGTTACGTAGTCGGCTATGTTAAGTTCATGTTTTAAGTATCCCTATATTTCTGTTATTACGGGGCTATCACTCAGTCAAGAGTGCGCATGCGCAGGAAGTCTTGTCGTTGTTGGACCTAGCCTTGAGTGTAATGGCTACCTTGTAGTGTGTTCATATAGTAGAGTAAACTTTGTTAAACTGGAACCTTGTCGTTGTGTCATTTCGAGTTAACATTGGTAGCAGAGGATGGTTTCTAACTACAATGTGCCACCTCACTTCGACGAGAAGAGGTCGTACGAAAGTTGGAAAAATGAACTGGGAATCTGGACACGCGTTACTAATCTGGACGCGAAAAAGCAAGCACTTGCGGTGGTATTATCGCTCGAGGGAAGAGCGAGAGATACAGCACTGGAAATATCCGTTGAGGATTTGAACAAGGATGACGGTATGGGAACTTTGATCACAGCACTGGATTCTGTATTTCTTAAAGAAGAGAAAGACCGTGCCTACGAGGCATATTCAAACTTTGACAGTGTTACGAGAGATATTTCGGTTGCAATGACGGACTACATCATTGATTTCGAACAGAGGTACAATAGGATGCGCAAGTACGACATGGTTCTCCCGGATGCAGTGTTAGGGTTCAAGTTGCTAGACACTGCCTGTCTAGATGGTAGGGAGAAACAGTTGGCTTTGACTGCTTGTACTGTGCTGACTTTTGCATCTATGAAGTCGGCACTAAAAAGAATATTTGGTGAAAAGACGTCTGTCGCGCCAATAACAGATGGAATGCAAGTGAGTGACGCAGCATATTACACCGAGCAGCACAGAAAAGGCGCCAACAAGTCACGTTCTCAAGACAACCAGAAGAGGGCGCCATTTCCCGGCACAAATCCACTGGACAAATATGGAAGGAGATCGAAATGTGCTATTTGTCAAAGCACTTACCATTGGGTTAAAGACTGTCCTCATAAAAATGAACAAGTTAAACTAACAGATGAAAATGTAAACACAGAGATAGAGCAGTGTAACATTACACTGTTTTCAAATGAATCTGCTTCTGATACTGAGATTTTTATAGTTGAATCCTTGGGATCTGCTGTGATTGATACTGCATGTACACGGACAGTGTGTGGTGCAAAATGGCTTGATAGCTATGTCAGTGAACTAAATATGAAAGAAGTACAAAATATGATTGACACACCAAGCAACAGAGCTTTCAAATTTGGAGACGGGAGAATTGTCCATTCTACCAAGAGAGTTAAGATACCAGCAAAAATTGGTCAGACTAAGTGTCACATTGAAACAGAGGTGGTCCCTACAGATATCCCCTTACTATTAAGCAAAGCTTCCCTCAAGAAGGCAGGGGCTGTACTAGACATAAAAAATGACAAGGCAGTGATGTTTAAACAACCAGTGACTCTTGAACTTACTACCTCAGGCCACTATTGTGTAAACATTTTAGACAAAGACATCACACAGAGTCCATGCAAAAATGAGATTCTGACTGACACAGAGCACATGGAAATTCTGACAGTCACAGAGAACATGAGCACTAAAGAAAAACACAAAGTCTTGTTAAAGCTTTACAAACAGTTTGGACATGATACAGTTGACAGACTTCAGAAGTTACTCAGCAGTTCAGGGAATAATGATGATGAGAAGTAAGAAACTGGAAACAAAGTGTACTACAAACGAGTTGACTGTCAAGAGTGGAAAGGACCGGGAGTAGTCATTGGTCAAGATGGTGTGGTGATATTTGTGAGGCACGGAGGCATGATTGTCAGGGTGCATCACTCAAGATTGCGGAAAGTAAATGATCAACAAGATAGAGGGGCTGTTGCTGAGAATCAGTCTCCTAATGAAAATGACAAAAAGGACACAGTAACAGACACAAACCTACCAGATGTCGCATCCAATGATATGGACACTGAAACTGACACAGGAAATGGAGCAGAGACCTTCAACCATGCCACAGGTAATAGTGTTGAGGGTTCAAATGAGGAAAACATTCAACAACAGCCACATGTGTTAAGAGAACATGGTTGTTCCAATCTGAAAACTGGACAAACTGTTAAATACATGGACAGAGAAAGTGGTATTCCACATACAGCAACCGTCATTGAACGAGCAGGAAAAGCAAAACACCAGAACTGGTACAACTTGCAGTACTCTGAACCAGCTACACTTTCTGGTACAACAGGGTCAGCTGACCTGTCACTTGTAGATAATATCAGAATTGAACCAATGGAAAATCGAGAAAAACAGAATGACATTCAAAATGATGATGTACTTGAAACAAAGGACGTGTCATTTGACTCAGCTAAGCTAGATGAGCTCAGTAATTGGAGGAAAAATGGAGTGTTTGAGGAAGTCAAAGACATTGCCCAAAAGTGTGTCTCAACAAGGTGGGTGTGTACCCTTAAAGAATCCTTAACTGGAATAGTGCCCAAAGCACGTCTAGTGGCTAGAGGTTTTGAGGAGCTGGCTGCTAAAGAACTCCCAGAAGACTCACCGACATGTGCCTCAGTCACTCAGATTGCTGATGTCAGTGATCTGCCAAAAAAAATGGAAACTTAATTCCATAGACATCAAATCTGGATTTTTGCAGGGAACAGAGCTGTCAAGGGACATTCACATCCGACCTCCGCCCGAAGCTAAAAGTGAAGGAACACTGTGGAAACTAAAAAAGTGTGTGTATGGACTGGCAGATGGATCACTCTACTGGTACAACAAAGTCAAGGCAACAATGCTGAATACAGGTGGAAAAATGTCACAAGTGGATCCTGCAGTCTTCTATTGGCTTGATCAAGACTGCAATGTGAATGGAGTACTTGCCTGTCATGTTGATGACTTTATCTGGGGTGGCTCACAGACCTTTGCTTCAACTGTGATTCCACACCTCAAAGCTGTTTTCTAGGTTGGCCGTGAGGAGCATGATCATTTTTGTTATGTTGGCATAGAGTTTATTACAGTTGATGGAAAAATACTGATGCAACAGGAGAGCTATATCAAGAATCTTCAACCCATCCACATGGATTCTTCAAGAGCCGTACAAAGGAATTCCCCTCTGTGGAATTGAAGCTGGTCAATTGAGGTCAAAGATAGGACAAATTTTATGGGCTGCGAGACAGAGTAGACCTGGTTTGATGGTTGCAACTTGGCATCTAACACAAAACACGCCACTGTACAAACCATTCATGAGGCAAACAAAGTTGTTCGTAAACTGAAATCACAACAAGTGACTTTAAAGTTTCAGCATGTTGGAAAAGATGACTCTTTGAAACTAGTTGTCTTCAGTGATTCTTCGCTAGGTTATCACTGGTGGGACAAAACGGCACTTCCTACCTGTAGTTTGTGTCACTGACAACTACTCATTAGTTGATGCTGTGAAGTCAACCAAGTCTGTCACAGAGAAAAGACTTTGAGATTAGCAGCATCAAGGAACTTATTCAAGCACAGAGAATCCAGCGGATTCTGTGGTCGACCACAAAGGAACAGCTTGCTGACTGTCTGACTAAAAAGGGAGCATCCGGTCTTGTGCTCCTACAGGCTCTCAGTAATGGAAAGTGGCAGCTTGAGTAATACAAATAAAAACTGTCACACAACCCATTTGTAATGGGGATCTTGAATAATACTTGGACATTTAATTATGTTGATGTTTTTTTTGTCTTTAAAGAAAAGGGGGAGATTGTTAAGTTCAGGTTTTAAGTATCCCTATATTTCTGTTATTACGGGGCTATCACTCAGTCGAGTGCGCATGCGCAGGAAGTCTTGTCGTTGTTGGACCTAGCCTTGAGGGTAATGGCTACCTTGTAGTGTGTTCATATAGTAGAGTAAACTTTGTTAAACTGGAACCTTGTCGTTGTGTCATTTCGAGTTAACAGGCTACTGTGTTTCAATGAAACTGGTTATTGTGAAATAAGATGACACATAGTGGATGCTATTTAGATGCCTTCATGTTGACCTTCTAGAAAAATTATTTAATGAGTTGTTGACAATTCTCAGACTCTCAAATTCGTTTATTTTCCTTGTTTCCCAGTATTTAGCTTAGCGCACAATCTGACAATTTCCAATTCCCTCTTTCCTTTGTTTCTATACTTCTGTCTGTCAGGACAAAGCGTGAGACTGAGGTGAACCAGCTGAAGAAGGTTCTAGAGGATGAAGCCAAGGTCCACGAGCAGCAGGTGGTGGAGATGAGACTGAAACATAGCCAGGCCTTTGACGAGCTCAACGAGCAACTGGAGCAGGCCAAGAGAGTGAGTTATTTTTATATATATATATATACACACACACACACACCCTCAAGAATTCCTGTGTATTACAGCATCTGTACATGCACTGACCCCTGGTGTTTTGTCCCCCCTCCCCTAACAGAACAAGGTGTCGGTGGACAAGACTAAGCAGGCCCTGGAGAGTGAGCGTAACGAGCTGGCCATTGAGCTGCAGACCCTGATGCAGGGGAAGGGAGACTCTGAGCACCGCAGGAAGAAGGCTGAGGGCCAGGTCCAAGAGCTACAGGTCAAACACGGAGAGAGCGAGCGCCAGAGGATTGAGCTGGCAGAGAGAGTGGCCAAGATGCAGGTACAGTACTATTAATTTCCTTTCAGGTACGATTTGGAGCATATGGCCTGTACACTAGCTGTAAGGCCCGTGTTGATGACTATTTTGGTTCTTGTGTTCCTCCCCAGGCTGAGTTGGAGACTGTCAATGGCTTGCTCAGTGAGGTGGAGGGTAAGTCCATCAAAGCGTCCAAGGACTGCTCTGCTGTGGGGTCTCAGCTGCAGGATGTGCAGGTACAGTACTCCATAGACTACAACAGATCCAGGTATTCAATATTGCACTAGTTTTGTCATGGTTGTAAAAGCTCAGTCATTAAGCTGCTATAACTGTGCCGGTCTTTCTCTTCTACCTACAGGAGCTGCTCCAGGAGGAGACTCGTCAGAAGCTGTCCATGGGCACTCGTCTGCGTCAGCTGGAGGATGAACAGAACACTCTGAGAGAACAGCTGGAGGAGGAGGAGGAGGGCAAGAGGAATGTGGAGAAGCAGCTGCTCACCGTGCAGGCTCAGGTACACACACTTACAGCAACATACACCTTAACATTGGATTGATGCAAATGTGCTATTAGAATGTTTTTGTTCAACACATCACTAGAACCATAAACCGCACCACAATGTTTGAGTGACAAGCGGTGTCCCCCTATAGTTGGCAGAGATTAAGAAGAAGTCTGAGCAGGAGGCGGGCTGTCTGGAGAGCGCGGAGGAGGGGAAGAAGAGGTTGCAGAGGGACCTGGAGGGGCTCGGCCAGCGGATGGAGGAGAAGTGCAGTGCCTTTGAGAAATTGGACAAGACCAAGACTCGTCTGCAGCAGGAGCTGGATGACATGGTGGTGGACCAGGACCACCTCAGACAGATCGTAACCAACCTGGAGAAGAAGCAGAAGAAGTTCGACCAGGTTAGTAGTAACACTAGCTAGGTTTCCATCCAATTGGTGATAGATTTTCATGCAAATATTCAAAAATCTGAATAAAAACAATATATGCATTTTACCAGCAGAGATGTTTCCATCAAATTGACTTGTTGTGAATCAAAGGCTGTACGTGATGACATGGTGCACATAAAAATAACTTTTGTGGGTAAATTCCCATGTACCGAGGGGGGAAAAATAAAGTTATGTTAAATGGGTTTTCATGAAATTTTCAACTGTACTACTGGTTTTGTCCTAATTTTGGGGGGGGCGTTCTACAACGAATGTGCCCGCTCTGGCCTTGATACGGGCGCTTTAGCCAACAGCTCGCCGATACAGTGCGGGTAAGCTGCCTACAAAAGGTTATTATGGACAGAGTTAAGATTTTTATTTGTTAAACGGCAGCCAAGCATCGACCATGTCACCAGAATAAGACCCTCAATATTTATTGGAAAGGAGCATCAAGCTCATTACTATGCACTTTCACCACCCTGTGAAATTCATCCCACCTTATTTCATCTAACCTAGTAAAACTGTATGCTTTCCCGAGTCGTAGTGGGAGGACCACACGTCATTGTGTTACTCCAAGTTTACTTCGATATGCTGGTTACTATATCAATATTTGTGCATAAAGGCGTTTCACCATTTCTCGCATAATTCATTTTAGACACAAAAAGATCACATCTTGTCCAGTGTATTTTGAGTTGTCGACAGATTTGCTGTTTCCATCAGGCCTGTTGTCACTTTTTTAAAATCTTTTATTTACCAGACATGTACTTTACTCGCGTAAAGGTTCTAGGAAACCTGGTTACTGTCAACAATTCACTCAAACTGGGGGGGTAAACTACTTGGAAGAGTTGATTCTGAAGATCCATAACTATTAGGGAAAAATCTGGGTCTTGAAGTATAGTATGACATTCCTCCATTTTACTTCTAGATGCTGGCTGAGGAGAAGACCATCTCATGCCGCTATGCTGAGGAGAGGGACAAGGCTGAGGCTGAGGCCAGGGAAAAGGAGACCCGGGCCCTGGCTCTGACCCGTGAGCTGGAATCCCTCATTGACATGAAGGATGAGATGGACCGCGCCAACAAGCTGCTCCGTGCTGAGATGGAGGACCTGGTCTCTTCCAAGGATGACGTCGGCAAGAGTGTAAGACAGCCTAGTGTCATTTTTTTTTTGGGGGGGGGGGGTGTGAATTGTTCTAGGTAGAAATCAATTCAAATCCTCTGTTTTCATACTGGTCCCAAAGTCCTATTTCTCATCACAATCTCCACTATTCTCCTTCAGGTACACGAGCTGGAGAAGTCCAAGCGTGGCATGGAGCAGCAGCTGGAGGAGATGAGAACTCAGCTGGAGGAGCTGGAGGACGAGCTGCAGGCCACGGAGGACGCCAAGCTGCGTCTGGAGGTCAACATGCAGGCCATGAAGGCCCAATACGAGCGAGACCTGGCAGGACGAGATGAGATGGGCGAGGAGAAGAAGAGACAGCTGGTCAAACAGGTACACTAGTAGCTACAAGTGTAACTTTGTCGGTAGTGGTTCCTTACTGTGTTATGTCCAATGCATGATGGGACATGTAGTCCAGTGATTGAAAACTTGAATCGCTCTGGTCCTCAGGTGCGGGAGATGGAGTTGGAGTTGGAGGATGAGAGGAAGCAGCGCTCTGTTGCCGTGGCAGCCCGTAAGAAGCTGGAGCTGGACCTGAAGGAGCTGGAGGCAGCCATCGACATGGCCAACAAGAACCGTGATGAGGCCCTCAAACAGCTTAAGAAGCTCCAGGTAACAACCAATTAAATTATCACCAGCTTCTGACTATTGTTTTTATACCATGACCACATTCTATTCTAATCAAGATGCATGCAGATGGTGAATAGTTTGATAGAAATATGCTTTGAACCTCTCCCTCTCCACCAGGCCCAGATGAAGGAGCTGCTGAGGGAGCTGGAGGACACTCGTATGTCCAGAGACGAGATCATGGCCCAGGCCAAGGAGAACGAGAAGAAGCTCAAGAGCATGGAGGCCGACATGATCCAGATGACAGAGGTCAGTCTGCGCTGCTGCTGCCCCTCACCTAAGCGTCTCACACTAGTTTCTCGGTTTATTCTCACCTGACACCTCGCCCTCCCAAACAATACAATACCTACTTCTGTAGCTCTTTATAAATTTTACTGTGAGAAACTGTATTTGCACTTCTCAAACTTTTGCACAAATCCTCCACTGAAATCATGATTAATGTGGAAAGTTAGTTATGAGAGCTTATCTCAAGTTAGGATTTGGCCCACTCCCATGCACACGCTTTGGTTCTGACACACTCCCCCCCCCCCCCCCCCCCCCCCCAGGAGCTGGCTTCTGCAGAGCGTGTAAAGAGACAGGCCCAGCAAGAGAGAGACGAGCTGCAGGATGAGATCAACAACCAGGCCGCCAAGAAGTAGGAACCATTTTCAAAAGCTTTCATAACCTACTGTTTATCTCTGCTTCTAATGACCTAAATGTCTATCCCTTCCTCTCTCCCCCTCATCTTTCTTTCCCCCCTTTCCTCTTCCCCCCAGTGCTCTGATTGCGGAGGAGAAAAGGAGACTGGAGGCTCGTATCGCACAGCTGGAGGAGGAGCTGGAGGAGGAGCAGTGTAACACTGAGCTGGTCAACGATAGGCTGAAGAGAGCTCTGCTGCAGGTAGGACAGCCAAGGACGGCAATTGACTTTCATGCCCCATGTGTACAGACTGGGATAGTGTACTTCTAATGATAAGGTGGGTCAGGCAGTTTAACCCCCTGTCTCTGTCAGACTGACCAGATGACTGTGGAGCTGACGGCAGAGCGCAGTACTTCCCAGCGCCTGGAGGGGGCCCGCTCCCAGCAGGAGCGCCAGAACAAGGAGCTGAAGCTGAAGCTGCAGGAGCTGGAGGGAACCGTCAAGTCCAAGTACAAGGCCACTATTGCTGCCCTGGAGGCCAAGATCGCCCAGCTGGAGGAGCAGGTGGACATCGAGACCAGGTGAGTGGGTCTGAGCCTGACCTTAGACCACCTGCATCCTCATTCAGATAACCCACATCTCCTGTGCTCTCCATAATGCATAAAATTACTGAAATTGCAGCATGGGTGAGATCAGATGGTGAAAATCCCACAAGCCATGGAGAAGTTAAGTAGAAGTTTCAGCCTGTCCATGTGACCCAAATGTATGTTTCCACAGGGAGAGGCAGCAGGCGTCCAAGCTGGTGCGCCGCACAGAGAAGAAGCTAAAGGAGGTCGTCCTCGCGGTGGACGACGAGAGACGCAACACAGAGCAGTACAAAGACCAGGTCAGGGCTCGAAAACAAGCTTCAACACAAGCCCAACAGCTTTACACCAGTAAATTTAGAATCACACAGGGGGAAATAGAGACTATTTTGAATGTATGTGAATGATTTAATGGACTACATTTACATAAAGCTTTCACACTAGATCTCATTGTACTTTACGTTGTCTTGGAACTCACCCTATCCGCCACCTATATGTAGCATCCACCTTGGTACTTGATGCTAATGCTTGTGTGTGTGTACACAGTCGGACAAGCTGAACTCTCGTATGAAGCAGCTGAAGAGGCAGCTTGAGGAGTCTGAGGAGGAGGCCCAGAGAGCCAACGCCAACCGCAGGAAACTGCAAAGGGAGCTGGAGGACGCCACCGAGTCAGCCGACTCCATGAACCGCGAGGTCAGCACCCTCAAGAGCAAGCTCAGGTACGTACACCTCCATCACCCAACCGGACTAAATGCTGATGCACTGACTCGGTTGTAAATGACACCGTCTGTACTAGCACCCTACACAGCATACTTGCATTTACAATGTATGTTTCAAACACATTCCCTCTGCTACATTACTGATCATATATCCGCAGAGGGCCTCCATTTTATTTTTTGGGGGGGCCCTCCACGACTCTCTTCCATGGTATGTGCTGTGCTCCTGTCACGATCTCTCTGCCCTAATCACTGATCTCTACCATCTCTGTTCCAGGCGTGGGGACCTCCCCTTCACCATGCGCCGCATTGTCAGCCGCGCAGGCATTGAGAGCGACGAGGAGAGTGAGCCCAAGAGCGAGACCCCCGAGCCCAAGACTGAATGAAAAGCCACAGTGTTCCCTGCTGTCCATAGGATGGAACTGCAACATTCATACACAACACACACAAAGCCACACATACCACATAAAGTACACTTAGAGAGACACAAACATCATGATACTGTATGATTTAGAGGCAGTAAATATACTTCACAGCCAGACCTCAGTCTCTCTTTAATAGGAGACTTGACAATCTATGTACACTTGTATTCCATATAAGCCAATATAACAGTACTTCAGACAATCGCCATACTGACATAACTCATACAAACTTGTGGGACAAATGTATTTTCTCTTGCTTCATTCTCTGGGAAAAAAATTAAAATGAATGATATTTTTGTAAGGAAACATTCCATTAGAAATAGTCCTGTTTTGGGGATCTTTTTCTAACTGAAGCAAGAACAAACAAAATAAATATGAAGAAGGATTACTCGAGGGGACCAAAGTAATATCGCAATCTATAGATTTGTATTCTATGCTTTAGTTTTTGTGATGGTTAAGTATGAAAGTACTACACGTCTATTATGGCTCTTGCTCGCTCTCACCTCAGTTTATAATGGAGGTTTATGTGCTCAATTGTACCGTATTAATTTAGCTGCAGATAGTACTTAAAACATGAATATGCTTTCGGCCTTAAAAAAACGATACATCTATAGACGCACACGAAGCACACAAAGAATTGGAGAATTTGATTTGTGTTGAGTTGTCTAATTTTCGCGCTGAGATTTATGACTGGATTAGAAATGATAGTCCACTGCATTTGTGCATTAAATGAAGACATTGATAGACAGCAGATGCAGCTCAAACAAGAAAAGACAAATTCAGATTAACTGCAGGCTCCTATGTATTCATGCCAACACACACTAAAGCCTCAGTCAAATTCTACTGTTCAAGGTTGTTTTTTCCTGGATCCACGTATTGATTTTTCTATATGCATTACTTTACTACTATCAATGTTTTTATTGATGCGCAGGGCGACGGTTACGGGGTGGTGGGGTACTTTATTACTCACGACACGCTGTATTCTCAGAGCACTGCTTGGCGGGGTATAGGGGTGGTTGAACAGAATAAAGCATGTTGGGATGAGGGGGAGGTTGTTAAATTTTGCAGCGCCGTAGTCTAACACATCACATGATATCCGGATGGCATATTTACTTTCTCTGACAGAAAGATTGGTAAAATGACTCCCTGTTGAAATGCCTGGCCAGGTGTTAATCCCATGTATTTAAGGGATGGGGTGAGGTAGATGAGTGAAGGTGCTTTAGGTCTGGGTGAACTGACCCCTGCAGGCTGTGCTCAGGGTTGCCTTTTTTTCTCACACTGCTGGGAAGTGAGAGGAATTTGTTATTTTTAATGATGGATAACAGACAAAGGATCACTCTCTCTTTCTCTCGCACTTGGAAGCAAAAAAATAAAAGAGAAAAAAATAAATCTCAACTTTGTACCGTTCATTTTCTCTGCAGCTCTGAAAAATGAAATCTTGAGTTGTGAATTGTTGGTATTATTGCAATAAAGATGGCTTTCTAAACTGCAACCATTGACTCCTGAGAATTTTTATGTCCATATTAAAGGGGCAATCAGCAGTTACTACCTAAAAAAAAATTGTACCTTGCTGCATTATTTTACATTATTTGATTTCTTAAAGAATACAATTTACAAATTCCTTATGAGCTTAGTTCAAAGTAAATGTAAACAAACAAATGGCCTCGAAACATGGTTAAAACTAAAAAAAGTTATCATGGATGGTCAGTCCTTGCATCCGTAGCTTTGTCTATGAGTTTGAGTGGTTACATTCCTCCAGCCCCATCCCTCAGCTGTTTACTGAAACGGGCTGGGATTTCGCGTTAATGTGTCTACTGCTGATTGCCTCTTTAAACTGGCAATACACTACCAGGGGTGTCAAACTCATTCCACGGAGGGCCGAGTGTCTGCAGGTTTTTGGTTTTTCCTTTCAATAAAGCCCTAGACAACCAGGTGTGGGGAGTTCCTAACTAATTAGTGATGTTAATTCATCAATCAAGTACAAGGGAGGAGCGAAAACCCGCAGACACTCGGCCCTCCGTGGAATGAGTTTGACACCTGTGCACTAGACTATCTGATCTAATATTGTCCTGTAGTCTTTATTTTTTAGCAACGTGATCTCAGACATGACCACAAGAGGACAGTCTTGACTCTGAAAAAAATCCCAGTTGCAATGGTTCCCCAGGACAAACGGCATAATAAAGCAAGTCTAAACCGGTTTAAACAGAATATTGCACAAGGATGGACAGATTTGGGTGAGAACTGAATGTCGTTTGTATATTGTGTTAATACAACGGCCTATTGTAAGCTACAATATTTCAGCGAATGGCCCTTGCTTGTTAATCATTATTTAATCAAATAATTACAGATGCCTGTTTCTGTTGATTACATCTTTTGTCCATTCTCCAGTTCAATGCTTTGCCCTATGCAATTATAAATGTGAGTTTCTATTCTCATTGTGCACGTTTTATAACTAACTTGTCTTCGGGTTGTGTTCTCATTCTAATTAATTGAAATAATATTAGACGTACGATTCTCGGTATAAATGTTTTGTTGGACTGGGAAACGCTTCTGACAACTATCCTGTTCATGATTGTTAGGGTTTTGTATTAGAGCTTACTATTCGTTGATTCTGGTACTTTCAAATTGGAAACTCAGAGCTCATGTTTCCAAGTCAGAATTGTCAGAGTTTCCTAGTTCCGACTAGCACGAGAACGAGGCATAAACGACAAAATTCCTGCGTGGGAATCCTGAGATGCTTATAGTTCCAAAGAAGATCACTGTAGGCCTCTGTTTAACATGATTGAAAATTATCTAGTGTGAGACCTGTGATAAATGTTGATCATATTTGTTAAAATTAATATAAATATTTTTTAACTACATTGAATGTTAGTCGACATGTACATTAGAGGTTGACATGGGAGTGCAAATTCATTCCTGTCCGTCTTTCCTGTACTGTCCTGATTCTGCAACAGTTCTATAACCCCGTATCATAATCACTCCTATTCCAGTCCCGTGCTAAGTTTTGGCTGAATGAGTGTGCACCTAGTCATTTAGCGATGTCTGTGTTACATTAACAATAGTCATTCATTGTATTAATCTGTTTCAATGTATATAATGTGTGCTGAGTCACTTGACTCTCTCACAAAATCAGTCACATAGATGTATGCCGATTGAGATGTCTGTCTCTACCCATTTAAAGTAATGTCTTGAAATGCAGAACATATTCCATAAAAAATGTATATCAAGATTTAAAGGTCTGGAGTCTGGACACATTATTAAAAACAGTCCTGGACTAAAAAGCACTTTCAAACTTAATTTGGCCACCTGTGCCTCCTCAAAAAGTATTGAGAGCATGAGGCTTCAGGGCCCCCCTCCACATATACACACATATTCACACCACACACAGAGACATATACACACACTCACACAGATGTGCACACACACACTCATGAGAAACATGTGCAGCGTGATCAGGGTGTATGTAATGCTAATGTGCTGGGTGGTGATCTTTGATTAGTTAATAAGTAACTGTGTGTCTTAAATGGGAACCATAGTGTGTGTCAGGTGATTCCTACATTGGGTCTGTGCTGTGGTGAGTGCCCCAACCCCTCGGTGGATCAATCAGAGGCAGTGCAGGTCTCCAGTATCTGCTGTAAGGGACACACTGTATCAACATTGCAAAACACCCGTGCTTTAAGTTACAGCCTGTAACATTCTATATCAGTTTTGAAAGGTTATTCTGTCTGTTATGTAATGGATTGTGCAGATGAAATGCCCATTCTTGAAATCTTCACTTGTAATCTCTTGTGCAGGAGCATTTGGAAAAGTTGAATGGACAGTGGCAGAGTAAGGACTGAGAAAGTGATTCAAAAAGAGGAAAAGACAAAAGAGGATTTTGATCATACAAGGACAACATTATTGGATTGGAATTTATTCTCAACTTTCAAAATAACCATGGAACTGTCTCTGGTGAGTGGGATTTTTTATAGATCATTAGTATTTGATGGTGAAAGTCTGAAGGACAATAATTCTAGAGTAACTTCAGTGACTGTTGTACATGTACAGTGTTTTATTAATGTGGTTTCGGTGGTCTAAGGGCTTGGGTTATAATATTTAATATCTCAGTTAAGATTTCACATGTATTTTATGTCAGGCTGTGATTTTGGATCAGGGTCACCCAGGACTACTTTCTCAATCCAGCCCCTATGTTAATCACATTACCATCCTGTGACATAGTTGATTGACCCAGTTGTCCTTACCCCTCCTCTAACCTGATGAAAGTTTCAGGACACTTTCATACTATGCACTTTCTCAGGCTGTTCTAGAATATTCTATGTTTTCAAGTTCTCTATTGTCCTCTGCCCTGAAGGTAGGTCAAACTCCGGTATGCCACCTTAAATCTTCATAGACATGCCAAACAAGTGAGCAAGGCTTTGCCAAGCCTCCCCTGTGCCAACACTGCCATTGGTCAGCAAGCCCTGTTGGGGGCTGTTGCCATAGCACCCTCATTAAGGGAGGGGCAGGGACATGTTGAGAAAGTGTGGGTTTCTCAGTGAAGGAGTACAGGTTGTCAATCCCAGTGAAGGAGTACAGGTTGTCAATGTTACATCACAGTACAGGAACTACCAAGTCATTTACCAGAGCTGAGGACATTGAAATGTACTAGAATTCATGCCCAGTGATAAGGAAATAAAAGCACTTTTACACTAGTTCTAGAGCAGCACATACCCTAAGAACATATGCTCTAGAATGTAAACTGTGATAAGTTGTTTTATGGAAGCCAGAACATACAAAACATGCGCATGCGCTCATACAAACACACTGACATTTCCATTGTATGACGCATGGCATTTTGCAGAGATGTGCATTAGCTGGAAGCAGAAAGATGAGGGGTAGAGTAGGAGAAGCAGCATTGAGAGGTTGTGTGTGAGAGAGAGTGGAAACATACGCCAGTGGATTAAGCTGCTTTGTGAAGGGAAACTGAGGAAAGCTTATAGAGAAGTGAAGAGAAGGATGGAGGCTTTTGCCCTGACAACCCACCACAGTTCATAACAGCTTAGCCGGAGAGGGGAAGAAAACAGGGACAAATGCAGGAAAAACAGGATCAGCCACTGAAAGTAGCCCGGGGAAGGTAGGGATGTGGGCTGTAGGAGGGATGTGTGTGTTGTTTTGTATATTGTGTGTGTGGCGTCTTATTTTTTGTCTGTAATGACAGCATGTGAAAATTGGAGTGACTGGGTATGGTGTATATGATGCTTTTTCTGCAGCCATCCAGTTCTTTGTTGATGTTTGTGTTGGCAGATTGTTTAGAGAACTAAGCATGCCAATTATGATAATGCATTATAACACATACCTGATGTAGGGTGACACTTGCAGGGAGGGGAATAGTGTGCGTGTTCATGGGTTGGTGCATCTTAGTTTTTCAATGGAGAGTCCTTTGCCCTTTTGCCTGTTCTCTTCGTGGTCCCATGTTAATTTACACACAATTTTTCAATCATTGCTTTGTGTTGTAATCACTCATATTCTTGAGTCTGAATGTTTGTTTTTACTACTTGTGTGGGTATTTATGTAATGTGAATTACTGTAGCGAGTGTATGTGCATTTGTCCTATTTCCCAGGACCCACTCTGCCTGGTGCTTTCCATCGTAAACAATCATAAGTCCCATCACGCTTTGGGCTCTCACTGAAGAGCACTCTACCATGACTGGTGTGTGATCGGTGTTATCACTCTCCCTTCCTCCCCTCTCTGCTTGTCTCTCCCTTCAGGCTCACCCGGCTCTCAAAGCCTTTATGTGTGGCTCTCTCAGTGGAACATGCTCCACCCTGCTCTTCCAGCCTCTGGACCTGGTCAAGACCCGCCTGCAGACCCTTCACAGCAACATGCAGCCTGGGTGAGTAGCCTTCAGCTGGCTCAGTCAATACCTCTGCAGCGTAGTCCACATACTTCCACATAGTAATCAGGTGAGGTTACGTTTGTAGTAAGTTTTCTGGCTCTAGATTACAGTCTTGTCCTAGACCATGAGACCAACTAGCATTGCATTACTCTATTGATTCGCCTCATTGACTAAGCAATATTGTAGATCTGAACATTGAGAGTCCAAAGAGTCATAAAACTCATGATGGTTCCACATGGCCTGCATGCTAGTACCAACTCAATGTCACGTCAGCTATTTTGAAATGAAGCGTAGTTGCAAGACACTTAAAAATAACTTTTAGGTCGTTTCATAGGACAGTGTGTTAATACTGCTTTCTCTCTCTCTTATGCTCTTTCAGTTCAGCAAGAGTGGGGATGGTGACTGTGTTCTTAAGTGTTGTACGGACAGAGAAGCTCATAGGACTTTGGAAGGGAGTCTCACCAGTAAGTTGGCCTCTCTTTATGATCAATAATATAAATAGAAACACATCATTGTGTTGAATCTGTGTGTTGAGTATATGACTCTGACACTATGTCTGCTCTGCTTCCTTCTCCAGTCGTTTGTGCGGACCATCCCCGGCGTAGGGATCTACTTCAGCACCTACTACTCTCTGAAGCAACACTACTTCCTGGAGCAGGGCCCTGGGGCCATGGAGTCTGTGCTGCTGGGAGCTGGGGCCAGGACTGTGGCAGGGGTCTGCATGCTACCTGTCACTGTCATTAAGACTCGCTTTGAGGTATGTTCAGGTAGAGAGACGGAGGGGAGGGGCAGGAAGGAAAAGATAAATACTTTTCTGTATACTGTATGATTACAGTAACTACATGAGTACTGTTTAATGTGTGGGTGTTTACTGTAGTGTCTGTTGTTGTTTCAGAGTGGCAGGTATAACTACGTGAGCGTGGCAGGTGCTTTGCGCAGTGTGTGTCAAACAGAGGGACCCGGAGCTCTGTTCTCAGGGCTGACCGCCACCCTCCTCAGAGATGCTCCCTTCTCAGGCCTCTATGTCATGTTCTACAGCCAGGGCAAGAACACTCTGCCACAGGGTCAGTATCAGGACACCGGACACACACCACACTAATGCTCAACACTAGTATTTGTTTCACTAGTGAGCGATCACTTTGAAATGTCAGTATGGGGACGCCGATGACATAAACATAGAGCAGTAGTATTGGTTACACTAGAAGCCACATTTGATAACTTTGACGTATCTGTCTCAATGTGAATTGTTTGGTGTGGAGTGGAATTTATAGTGTCTCTCTGTTTCTTCCTCCCAGAGATAAGCACGTCTTCCTACGCGCCCCTGGCTAACTTCAGCTGTGGGATTCTGGCTGGGGTCCTGGCTTCCCTGGTCACCCAGCCAGCTGACGTGGTCAAAACCCACGTCCAAGTCAGCCCACATCTGTACAGGAGGACTGCAGACGCTGTGCGATACATTTACAATGTAACTATCTCTCTGGGTGTTTTATTGAATACAGCGTTGTTACTATGCTAAGGCCAATAGCACTGTTATAATATACTGACGTTGTTCTTATATGGGTCAGGCTAAACTGTTGTCTGTATGTGTTTATATGCTGACCTCTAGCCTGCACACAGTGTCACACTATGTAATAAAACATCAGTGTTGATTTATAGTAGTTGACATGTGCCATTCTTTCTCTCCGTCTCTCAGGAGCACGGGTTTCAAGGGTTCTTCCGGGGTGGGGTGCCACGTTCTCTGAGGAGGACCATGATTGCTGCCATGGCATGGACGGTGTATGAACAGATGATGGCCCGCATGGGACTCAAGTCCTGAGGAGGGATGACAGAAAAGAGGGATGACAAGAAGAAGGGATGACAAGTCCTGAAGAGAGAGAATAAAATGAGGAACGTGTGTGGACCGAGGAAGAAAGTGAAAGTCAAGTCACCGAGGACAAACCAGTACAGTGAGGAGTGTCCTGGAAGGCACTGCTGTGTTTGTGTCTTTAAACTGCCTAGTTGTGAGAGTGTGCCAATGGACTTCTTCACTGACATACAGTATTCTGCCATAACATTATTAACACATTGCAAAGATATGATACCTCAAGGACTGGTATCTATACTTTGACAGAAAGATGGGGACTAGTAGTTTTATTAAAATGTCTGTATATTTGAATGGATTGCAATAGTTTTGCATTGCACAATATTGTCTGTCGTCATTGTATGTGAGGCTACACCAAACAAGACTTTAATTTATTTATTCTACTGGGCTACTTTCAAAATTCCATATTGCACTTTAAGTCGTAAAATATTGTTGGTCCCTAACTAGCCACTGGACTCCCAGCCACACTGACTGTTTAAGCTACTCCAGGCTTTAGATATACAGTATATCACAAAAGTGAGTACACCCCTCACATTTTTGTAAATATTTGAGTATATCTTTTCATGTGACAACACTGAAGAAATGACACTTTGCTACAATGTAAAGTAGTGAGTGTACAGCTTGTATAACAGTTTAAATTGGCTATCCCCTCAAAATAACTCAACACACAGCCATTAATGTCTAAACCGCTGGCAACAAAAGTGAGTACACCCCTAAGTGAAAATGTCCAAATTGGGCCCAAAGTGTCAACTACTCAAATATTTACAAAAATGTGAGGGGTGTACTCACTTTTGTGATATACTGTATATCCCACTGTAGAATTCTACAATGTTAGGTACCTGTTTTCCCTAGACTTTAGCACAACTTGTATCTGCTTGTCTTTAAATTGAAGGTAAAGAACACTAATTGCTTAACATACTGATCCTTAGCTGGAAATGCACTTTAACCACTTCCGTAATCTAAAACCCTGGACTGTCTCATGCCACAGTGAGTCTGCCTGCCTTCCCTTTGTGCCAAACTATTGCCACTGTTCTAAGATATTATTCTGGTAGAGATGTTGTAACATATAATAAGCTTTGCTTGCTGTCCATTTGAGCTGTACAGTTGATTTGCCTTAGAAGGGTATTATAATTGTTCATGTTTTCATATTTGATATAATTTATTACTGTTTATTGTAATGGTGAATAATTATGCTGGTGTGTTGAAGAGAACATTTTACATTAAAAAAAAAATTAAAATTAAAATTATATAAGAATACAACATGAGTCTGCTAATATTCATTATATAAGGTATTTGCTTTGTGTCTGTCATGCATCCCTTTACACCTCTTTTTCTCCCTTTTCTCTTCCCTTTCTCTCTCCACACTCTGTGAAACAACAGAAAGTGACATGACATTAGTGCCTTGGGGAACCTTTCCACCACTGCAACCCATGCGTCCTCAGAAGGAAATTAAATGACACATGACATACTGAATCCTGGCTGAGGCGGTGGGTAGGTGGTCACTGTGAGAGAGACAGGCTGACACGAAGGCAGCTCAGCTTAGTCCAGACACATGTTCCAGCAATGCCCTACTTATATGGCCCATAAATCACATGACAGTTGGTCTCTGAGCGTTAATAAGTACACCTACAACCCAACATTGACCTCATTATTCAAAGAGGTAATATGAAAAGCCCACACAGTACTTGGGAGCAGTGGATGTTTCTAGTACATGGGTCATTCTCAGTTTCAACATTAGTACGGCAATACCGGAGGTTGCTTTTATTTTCATTTCACCTTATACACAGCCATTATACCTACCAACAGTAATAGCAGTGCATGATGATAATATGCTTATCATAGAGCTGTCAGACATAAGACTGGGAGAAGGGGGCAGGGTTGTGACATCAAAGGGATAGTTAATGATAAGGAGAGTGAAAGGCAAGAGCCAAGCAAAAGTAAGGCATTAGGCTATACTGATCTAAACCAGTTTTCTTCTTGGCTATGTCTGTATTTGATTCTTTTTTCATCTAGAAATCTTGTTGTACAATTAAACCATATTATTAGCTAAGTATGCCATATTTCGTATGTTATTAGCTAAGTATGAGTCATATTTCATTGTTTGTGCATTACATGTCTGACGCATTATGTAAAACAAACTGTTAACATATTGGAAACTTGTGCAACTTTGTGGTTATTTTTAATCATAATGACATGACACCCAGTTCCAACCCAATCAGCTATTCTCATCAGAAACCTTATATCAAGGACTGCAGTGATAGCCTGTGTCACAGTGGCCTTTGCTTTCAGAATTAGATAGGGTACACTGACATATGAAGTGAGTTTGACACAGATTAGGAGTTTATTGAGGTCGTAGATGACATATGTGTGTAAACTTGCTGTGGAGAATACATAGGTGGTTGCTACTTAAAGTCACCAGGACATTCACAGTATTAGGCAAGACTGCCTTTTCTTGTGCACCAGACGCATGGAATAATCTAAAATCCATGCTTCATCTAGATATGTTAGTGCCACTGAATGAATTTAAAATATGGGAGACTTGTTACAGAGGAGTGTAAATGTTTTTTTTAGGCTGGATCATGTTGTATTGTATTGCTGTATGTTTTAATTATGTAATGTATTGATTGTTGCTGCCTTCTTGGCCAGGTTAACATTGAAAAAGAGACTCTGGGTCTCAGTGGGCTTTTCCTGGTTATATAAATATGAAATAAAATGTAAAAAATAGATGCACCGCAAATACATTAAGATTGAGCCACTGAAAGGACTTTGAGAACACCCCATTAACTTAATTATCCTTTTTTTAAGTGGCCTATTCAATAAGTCATAAAAGTAATTTTTTTATTCACTCAGTCACATAACCCCACTTCCCGCAATAACATGTCATACCCTCCACCTGTAATTACCCCATGACCTTGACATTGGTCAAAACATTGCAATGATCTTTTCCAGCACCCATCCCGAGGTCCAAGCCATCTTGTCTAGCACCCATTCTATCTTTGTATCTGAGGCAAGTTGGCATTTTTGCAATTTATCTCTTCTTATTTAAAAAAATGAATTTTATAACATATTGCAAAATCACTATGTACATATTGTGATACCTTCACCTGGAACTCCGTATCTCTAGCAAATAAAGTTGCAACACAGGCCACTCTAACCTGGAAGTCAACGTCTCCCCATTGTCTTAATATGGTCTTTCCATCGCATTGTCTTAATATGGGCTCCTCGTCCGACCTCCAGTTACCGGTTTCACCAAACCCATACGCTGCTACTCTGTGCTGCTAGTGCGCTGGAGTGTTTGCGCCATCTAGTGAATGAAATATCCAATTAGACAGTTATATTTCCAGTCAGCGAAACAACCAATCATGTGCTTTGAAACTTGAGTATATATTTGGCGTAATTTCCTTTAGCCTTCCTCTTTGACGCACGGGGTACATATTTTGCGTAGTTTCGTGGTGAGTTTTAAGTTACATTTCACGCTTTTTTAATGTCAAACGTCACTTAAATAGACGAAGTGACCATGTGCAGGATGTCTCACATTAGTCTATGTAGATGTTTGAATTTGAAGGCTTTATATGACTTGAAAGCTAACACTATGTCGAGTAGACACGTGCCTGACATGCTGTTTAGCGCACTGTGTCCTGCAAAGTACACTAGCCAGGCCATTTAATTCTAGGCAATGTGCCACTCGCGCATAAGCGTAACGCGTAGATGGCCCTATCAACTACAATGTCTGGGACTGGAATAATTGTTTACTTTTATAATATATATCTCTTTTGACTCCTGGTTCCTCTTTTTTCCGGCACTCAAGTCAGGGAAAGTGGTCAAGATGTCTGGAAATCTAGATGTTCTTCAAATGAAGGAGGACGATGTGCTTAAGTTCTTGGCTGCAGGAACCCATCTGGGAGGAACTAACATGGACTTTCAGATGGAGCACTACACCTACAAGAGGAAGAGTGATGGTGAGTGGTTGGTGGTCCTGAACACAACTACTTGTAGTGGTATAAGCCAGTGGTCAACCCACCCTGGTTGTGGAGGGATACTGTCTATGTAGGCTGCTGTTCTGACACAAGCATGCCTGATTTGGATTTTTGGGCTGTGTTTCTGTATTGCACTTTAAAGTCGGCTGATGTATAATGGGTTTTATAAATACATTTGATTGATATTTAAGGTCTTGATGAATAGTTGAAATGGATATCTGTTTCAATGCTGGGCTGTAACAACAAAAGCATCTGTCCTCCAGCTCACTGAACTAGAGTTGACCACTGATTGTTTCTCTCACTAGATGGAGCACATTTTGGCAGGGTAAACTGGACACAGATCTGGGTGTACTGACTGCCCCTTGTCCTCAGGTGTGTACATCATCAACCTAAGGAAGACCTGGGAGAAGCTACTGCTGGCAGCCCGTGCCATTGTTGCCATCGAGAACCCAGCTGACGTCTGCGTCATCTCCTCCAGGAACACTGGACAGGTACAGCTCCAACTGGCAGCGTAGTGGACACGGTGAATAATTAATGGACCTGAATACTTGCCTTGTGTTTACCCATCAATTAGACATGTTTCTGTATAGATGTGGCTGCATGCGTGCACACACAGCCTTGCACTGATGTCGGTGTGCAGGTGTCGGAAGTTTGCTAGATTGGGCCCGGTTTACGTTAACAAATCAAATGAAAGGTTAGATGTCATGTGTGCTGAATACAACTGGTTCATTAGGCCTTCGAGTGAAATGCTTGCTTAGAGGCCCTAACCAACAGTGCAATTTAAGTAAAAATGTATCTACTGTGCACCTATTTAAGGAAATAAAAGACAGTGAATAATAACAGTAGCGAGGCTATATAAAGGCACTGGTTTGTTGGGCTAATTAAGGTAGTATGTACATGTAGGTATAGTTAAAGTGACGATGCATATAAACTCAGCAAAAAAAGAAACGTCCTCTGTCAACTGCGTTTATTTTCAGCAAACTTAACATGTGTAAATATTTGTATGAACATAAGATTCAACAACTGAGACATAAACTGAACAAGTTCCACAGACATGTGACAAACAGAAATGGAATAATGTGTCCCTGAACAAAGGGGGGGTCAAAATCAAAAGTAACAGTCAGTATCTGGTGTGGCCAGCAGCTGCATTAAGTACTGCAGTGCATCTCCTCCTCATGGACTGCACCAGATTTGCCAGTTCTTGCTGTGAGATGTTACCCCAGTCTTCCACCAAGGCACTTGCAAGTTCCCAGACATTTCTGGGGGGAATGGCCTTAGCCCCCAACCTCCGATCCAACAGGTCCCAGGCGTGCTCAATGGGATTGAGATCCGTGCTCTTTGCTGGCCATGGCAGAACACTGACATTACTGCTCGTTCTGTGCATGATTTCCTGCAAGACAGGATGGCTGGTGGCATTGTCATGCTGGAGGGTCATGTCAGGATGAGCCTGCAGGAAGGGTACCACATGAGGGAGGAGGATGTCTTCCCTGTAACGCACAGTATTGAGATTGCCTGCAATGATGACAAGCTCAGTCCGATGATGCTGTGACACACTGCCCCAGACCATGATGGACCCTCCGCCTCAATTGATCCCGCGCTCTTTGCCAGTCCTGTCTGGTCCAGCGACGGTGGGTTTGTGCCCATAGGCGACCTTGTTGCCGGTTATGTCTGGTGAGGCCCTGCCCTACAAGCCCTCAGTCCAGCCTCTCGGCCTATTGCGGACAGTCTGAGCACTGATGGAGGGATTGTGTGTTCTTGGTGGAACTCCGGCAGTTGTTGCCATCCTGTACCTGTCCCACAGGTGTGATGTACCGATCCTGTGCAGGTGTTACACGTGGTCTGCCACTGCGAGGACGATCAGCTGTCCGTCCTGTCTCCCTGTAGCGCTGTGTTAGGTGTCTCACAGTACGGACATTGCAATTTATTGCCCTGGCCACATCTGCATGCCTCCTTGCAGCATGCCTAAGGCACATTCACGCAGATGAGCAGGGACCCTGAGCATCTTTCTTTTGGTGTTTTTCAGAGTCAGTAGATAGGCCTCTTTTAGTGTCCTAAGTTTTCATAACTGTGACCTTAATTGCCTAACTTCTGTAAACTGTTAGTGTCTTAATGAATGTTCCACAGGTGCATGTTCATTAATTGTTTATGGTTCATTGAACAAGTATGGGAAACAGTCTATAAACCCTTTACAATGAAGATCCGTGAAGTAATTTGGATTTTATGAATTCTTTGAAAGACAGGGTCCTGAAAAATCCTTTTTTCTTTTTTGATGAGTTTATGATAAACAGAGTAGTGTAAGGGGGGTTGGTGGGTGGCGGGACACAATGCAGATAGTCCTGTTAGCCAATGTGTGGGGGCACCGGTTAGTTGGGCTAATTGAGGTAGTATATACATGTAGGTATGGTTAGTGACTATGCATATATGATAAACAGAGAGTAGCAGCAATGTAAAAGAGGGGTTTGGCGGGGTGGCACACAATGCAAATAGTCCGGGTAGCCATTTGATTACCTGTTTAGGAATCTTATGGCTTGGGGGTAAAAAGCTGTTGAGAAGCCTTTTGGTCCTAGACTTTGCGCTCCGGTACCGCTTGCCGTGCGGTAGTAGAGGGAACAGTCTGACTGGGGTGGGTGGGGTCTTTGACAATTTTTTAGGGCCTTCCTCTGACACCACCTGGTATAGTTGTCCTGGAAGGCAGGAAGCTTGGCCCCAGTGATGTACTGGGCCGTACGCACTACTCTCTGTAGTGCTCAGCCTCCGACCAAAAGGCAGTTACCGTACCAGGCAGTGATGCAACCAGTCAGGATGCTCTCGATGTAACATTGGTAGGGCTTCCGCACAATGATTTTCATTTGATAGTTACCTGAGCCACATCAATTCTGCATGCTGTCTCGTGCCACTTGCCTTTAGATTCCAAGGGCAGTGATGGGTGTTACACATGCTTTCTGCAGCTTGGTCGCTAATAACCTTTCATATACATTTTTGTAGAGAGCTGTGCTGAAGTTTGCCTCGGCCACTGGTGCCACCACCTTCCACGGTCGTTTCACCCCCGGAACCTTCACCAATCAGATCCAGGCTGCCTTCAGGGAGCCACGCCTCCTAATTGTAACAGACCCTCGTGCTGATCACCAGCCCCTGACTGAAGCCTCTTACGTCAACATCCCCACCATTGCCCTGTGCAACACTGACTCCCCACTCAGATATGTCGACATCGCCATCCCCTGCAACAACAAGGTTAGACTGCTTTGCCCTCATACACTTAACACCTACGTGCGTTTCCTGGTTGTTTGACTTGCACACCGTTAGAGCCCGGCGCAGTCCTGTCAGTGCGGTGCTGGGTGTAGGATGTGTGCTACAGAAACGCAGTGCCTTTTTTTTCTCCCCTTGCTCCATCCGTGTGTAAGAGGGAGGGGGAATTAGGTATAGGCCATGCTACATATTTCCGTAAAAGACCGGTGTTCTAGTCTCATTGGTGTAGTTGGTCATGGTCTGAACTGTGCTCCAGGGTCACCACTCTGTGGGTCTGATGTGGTGGATGCTGTCCAGGGAGGTGCTGAGGATGCGGGGCACCATCTCCAGGGAGCACCCCTGGGAGGTCATGCCTGATCTCTATTTCTACAGGGACCCTGAGGAGGTAAGAAGCATGCCTTTTAGACACATACTTAAACCATTATACACCAAATTTACTGGTAGGGCAAGTTTGCCTTATTTCTCAACAGTAATGGATCTTGTATGTTCTGTTTGCGTTGTTAGCCTGACACTCATTGTTTTCCCTGGCAGATTGAGAGGGAGGAACAGGCTGAGGCTGAGAAAGCTGTTGGAAAGGAGGAGTTCCAGGGAGAGTGGACTGCTCCAGCAGTTGAGTTTACCCAGCCTGAAGTGGCTGACTGGTCTGAGGGAGTGGCTGTGCCCTCAGTCCCCATCCAGCAGTTCTCTGCAGGTAAGGAAAGTGAAGATGTGGTTTCTGGTTCCACTATGCTGAGACTTGGTTTTAGATTCTTGACTGATGCACTTGGCAGCATTTTCCAAATCTAATTGAGTTGGATGTATATGACTCTTGGTACGTCAGAACCTATCAAATGTGTTTGTCTGAAAGGTCTCATGTTTAGGTGTAATCCTAATTGAGTGTCCGCTTGTCTTTCAGCTGCTGCTCTTGCCAAGCCAGCTGCTGAGGGGTTCACTGGTGAGTTGTGAGCTTAACATCAGCCTCCCGCTAATTGATGCGCCATAATTGTCATCAGTCGGATTGATTGTTTAACCTACCCAAATATACCGAAATTAGTGGTTGTTGGTCATGTATTTGCACATCTTTAACGTTTTCTCTCTTGCAGAGGACTGGAGTTCCCAGCCAGCCACTGAGGATTGGTCAGCTGCCCCTATTGCCCAGGCCTCTGAATGGGGTGGGGAGACTGCTGCTTGGTCCTAAGCAATGGTGGCCTAATGTTTGACAGTACACTAAATTGCTTTTTTGGTGTACAAACTGACCCCTGACAATTTAAACACTACAGTGTAGTAGGCAAGTGACCATAACGGCAATACTACATTAATATTAACAACTGTTATGCTTACATTTCACATTGAAAGAACTTACTGACATTTAATTAGACTGTTGCCATATGTTGAGCCCTCTTAATGCTGACAAAAGGGGTAAAGCTCTTTAATTACACTGTTGGGTGATTCAGCAACTTTGGGTACTTTGGCCCTGCAAGCTTTCAGAAATTAAAACCTTCTGAAACGCCATTTACCAGTTGTCTATGATTTGTCTAGAAATAATATCCCAATGGCTGTAATTGTACTATTCAGGAATTTATTTTTCTCAGACAGCTGTAGACAAATGTAATTTCCATAATGTTGTAAAACATCAATAATAGTTGCAAATTAAATACAATTTAAAATAAATACTTATACATTTGTACATAAACTTGTGTGTATTAAGTGGTTATTAAGGTTTTCATAACTCAACATGCCTGAATGTATAAACTTGCCTTTGTGACAGCTGAAAACAATGACAAATAAGATATTTCCGCCCAACATTTGAACTTATTTCCCGATCTAAAACAAATCCTACTCAATTAGATCATATGGGTGAGGTGGAGATGACATGTAAAATATATTTTTTAATCAACTGTTAAACATGACAAAGTTGGACTCAAAGGAGCTGATGGGCCATGCTCAATGAAGTAGGCCAGTGTTTTTGAGAGATGGGCCCAGATTGCAGAGGGGTCATTCGCATAGAAGAGCTCAGTGAGCAAAGTGAAATGCCTGGATTTCATTGAATTTACACAGGTAATTCTCTGCAAAGTCAATATGCACGATCGCCTCTTTCTGCAGTTGGTCTTTTAATTCTCTGGAGTATTGGTGTCAAATGTTGTACATGTTTCCCCAACTTCTCTTTTCAATCCTTTGGACAAGTTCTCCAGTAGTCTGCAGTGAGCCACACCTTTTCTTTTACTGACAAATGTACAGGGACATCCATGTTTCTCTTTTTTTTTTTGCTTTGTTTTCCACTCAAACACCATGTCTTCTCACCAGCATCAAAGGCAGATGTTTTCAGCTCTTTTGGTTGGAAAAGGGAGCACTGTGTACATGCACTCTTCAGGTTCTCACAGCACAAAGACTCAAGCTGCAGCTGATCACTGTGATATTGTAGTTTTCCACCATGAACTGGAGGTTGGTGTGGGTTTAGCAGAGACGTGTCCCTATCGACTGTTGGCTTGACAACCCAAAAGGAAGTATTTTGCAGAATTCATAGGACATTTTAATCTCTGAATATTTCCTCTTAAAATTCTGATTAAGGTTCTGAATTGTGCCATTAAAGAAGTGCTTCTGCTTGTTTGTCTTGTTCCTTGTGTGTCCTCTTTCCATGTTGATCTACTGTTATCATGTTCATAGATTCTAGTGATTTTTCTCTTCTGTGGCTGTTCTGATTCTGTTACATTGCTTTCTCCTGGAGTATTGAAGACTTGTTGGCCTGTTTTCAATTGCCCTCATTGCTTTTGCTGAAAATCCAAATTCTCTGTTTGCAGCTTTTACTAGGCCATATTTTTCAGGATGTTGCCTGTGAGCATTTTTGAAGATTTGTTTGTCCTTGGCACTGCGCATGTTTTAATACTTTTGCTTTAACTGCAATAATGTTTCAGACAATGAAGGGGTGTTAGGGGCATGTGTTTTGCCCGCTGGCTGCAAGTCATCTGGTGACTAAGGTGGTGTGTTGCCTGATGGGTAGGTCTCCAGTGCAACTTGTCTTTAACATCTGCTATTCTGTTGGTTCCATTTCCATTGCCTTCTCTTGCTGCTTTGTTCTCGCTTTCGTAAGCTCAGATTTCCCTTTTTTCTTTCAGCATCTGTCTTTTTGCAAATGTTTCTGGTATTGTATAGGATTTTTTTGTCTGACCTTTGCTGGTTTGTGGCATCTTCTAAAAACAAAAATACTTACGTTTTCAACTTTTGCACATCTTGGAGCCTTTAGATTAAATGAATTTGAAATATGATTAAATAAGCCTAAAGTAAAACTAATTTCCAAAACATTGTCATGCAATAAAATGCAAATTAATTACTTAAAAATCATACAATGTGATTTTCTGGATTTTTGTTTTAGATTCCGCCTCTCACAGTTGAAGTGTACCTATGATAAAAATTACAGACCTCTACATGCTTTGTAAGTAGGAAAACCTGCAAAATCGGCAGTGTGTCAAATACTTGTTTTCCACACTGTATATTGTCTGATTATCTGAGCGCTGTTACTGTGCTTTCGTAACGACAATTTCCACTGGCCATGGTAAGTGTTTGCTTTACTGAATGCAGCTACGCTAACGTAACGTTCGCTAACATTAACGTACTGTTTTTATTTTATTTTATTTCACCTTTATTTAACCAGGTAGGCTAGTTGAGAACAAGTTCTCAATTACAACTGCGACCGGGCCAAGATAAAGCAAAGCAGTGCGACACAAACAACAACACAGAGTTACACATGGAATAAACAAACATGCAGTCAATAACACAATAGAAAAGTCTATATACAGTGTGTGCAAATGAGGTAAGATAAGGGAGGCAAGGCAATAAATAGGCCATAGTGGCGAAATAATTACAATTAAACACTGGAGTGATATGTGCAGAAGATTCATGTGCAAATAGAGATACTGGGGTGCAAAGTTCAAACAAATAACAGTATGGGGATGAGGTAGTTGGATGGGTTATTTACAGATGGGCTATGTACAGGTGCAGTGATCTGTGAGCTTCTCTGACAGCTGGTGCTTAAATTTAGAGAGGGAGATATGAGGCTTCAGTGATTTTTTTTGTGCAATTCGTTCCAGTCATTGGCAGCAGAGAACTGGAAGGATAGGCGGCTAAAGGATGAATTGGCTTTGGGGGTGACCAGTGAAATATACCTGCTGGAGCGCGTGTTACGGGTGGGTGCTGCTATGGTGACCAGTGAGCTGAGATAAGGCGTGGCTTTATCTAGCGAAGACTTATAGATGACCTGGAGCCAGTGGGTTTGGCGATGAATATGAAGCGAGGGCCAGCCAACGAGAGCATACAGGTCGCAGTGGTGGGTAGTATATGGGTCTTTGGTGACAAAACGGATGGCACTGTGATAGACTGCATCCAATTTGCTGAGTAGAGTATTGGAGGTTATTTTGTAAATGACATCGCCAAAGTCAAGGATCGGTAGGATAGTCAGTTTTACGAGGGTATGTTTGGCAGCATGAGTGAAGGATGCTTTGTTGCGAAATAGGAAGCTGAATCTAGATTTAATTTTGGATTGGAGATACTTAATGTGAGTCTGGAAGGGAAGTTTACAGTCTAACCAGACACCTAGAATATGTGGAAATACCTAAGTCAGAACCGTCCAGAGTAGTGATGCTGGACGGGCGGGCAGGTGCGGGCAGCGATTGGTTGAAGAGCATGCATTTAGTTTTACTTGCATTTAAGAGCAGTTGGAGGCCACAGAAGGAGTGTTGTATGGCAGTGAAGCTCGTCTGGAGGTTAGTTAACACAGTGTCCAGAGAAGGGACAGAAGTATACCAAATGGTGTCGTCTGCGTAGAGGTGGATCCGAGAATCACCAGCAGCAAGAGCGACAGCATTGATGTATACAGAGAAAAGAGTCGGCCCGAGAATTGAACCCTGTGGCACCCCCATAGAGACTGCCACAGATCCGGACAACAGGCCCTCCGATTTGACACACTGAACTCTATCTGAGAAGTAGTTGGTGAACCAGGCGAGGCAGTCATTTGAGAAACCAAGGCTGTTGAGTCTGCCGATAAGAATGTGGTGATTGACAGAGTCGAAAGCCTTGGCCAGGTCGATGAATACAGCTGCACAGTATTGTCTCTTATCGATGGCGGTTATGATATCGTTTAGGACCTTGAGCGTGGCTGAGGTGCACCCATGACCAGCTCGGAAACCAGATTGCATAGCGGAGAAGGTACGGCGGGATTCGAAATGGTCGGTGATCTGTTTGTTAACTTGACTTCGAAGACCTTAGAAAGGCAGGGTAGGATAGATATAGGTCTGTAACAGTTTGGGTCTAGAGTGTCTCTCCCTTTGAAGAGGGGGATGACTGGTAGCTTTCCAATCTTTGGGGATCTCAGACGATACGAAAGAGAGGTTGAACAGGCTAGTAATAGGGGTTGCAACAATTGTGGCGGATAATTTTAGAAAGAGAGTGTCCAGATTGTCTAGCCCGGCTGATTTGTAGCGGTCCAGATTTTGCCGCTCTTTCAGAACATCGGCTATCTGGATTTGGGTGAAGGAGAAATGGGGGCGGCTTGGGCAAGTTGCTGTGGGGGGTGCAGGGCTGTTGACCGGGGTAGGGGTAGCCAGGTGGAAGGCATGGCCAGCCGTAGAAAAATGCTTATTGAAATTCTCAATTATTGTGGGTATATCGGTGGTGACAGTGTTTCCTAGCCTCAGTGCAGTGGGCAGCTGGGAGGAGGTGCTCTTATTCTCCATGGACTTTAGTGTCCCAGAACGTTTTGGAGTTTGTGCTACAGGATGCACATTTCTGTTTGAAAAAGCTAGCCTTTGCTTTCCTAACTGCCTGTGTATATTGGTTCCTAACTTCCCTGAAAATGTGCATATCGTGGGGGCTATTGGATGCTAATGCAGTACGCCACAGGATGTTTTTGTCCTGGTCAAGGGCAGTTAGGTCTGAGTTGAATCAAGGGCTTTATCTGTTCCTGGTTCCATTTTTTTTGAATGGGGCATGCTTATTTAAGATGGTGAGGAAAGCACTTTTAAAGAACAACCAGGCATCCTCTACTGACAGAATGAGGTCAATATCCTTCCAGGATACCCGGGCCAGGTCGATTAGAAAGGCCTGCTCGCTGAAGTGTTTTAGGGAGCGTTTGACAGTGATGAGGGGTGGTCGTTTGACCGCGGACCCATTACGGACGCAGGCAATAAGGCAGTGATCGCTGAGATCCTCGTTGAAGACAGCAGAGGTATATTTGGAGGGCAGGTTGGTTAGGATGATATCTATGAGGGTGCCCGTGTTTATGGATTTGGGGTTGTACCTGGTAGGTTCATTGATAATTTGTGTGAGATTGAGGGCATCTAGCTTAGATTGTAGGACGGCCGGGGTGTTAGGAATGTCCCAGTTAGCTAGCTAGCTATTGAACCTTTGCTTAGTAGTCTATGCAATTTAGCATTAATGTTAGGTTAGCTACCACACGAAGAAGTCTGTAAACATTGCTGTGCTGGATGATTATTATATATTTTTTTGTTGTTGCAGAAATCTAACTTTACCTAGCACGCCAGCCTGGTCTCATAGACTAGACCGTAACATATGTAACAGTACACTTAAATCCGGGATACTGAAATGAGTATGTCATGTTTGGTATGGTTACAAGACAGATGGTTACTTAGGTTGTATGGTTACATAGTGTATGTTTAGCAAAGTCGTAACATATCATACGATATGGGCGATGGACATCCACAAATTAATACATTTCATACGAAACAGATCATTCTAAATCTGATTTACATAGAGAATAATACAAAATGCTTTGAGACCAGGTTGCAGCCCAGCCACAGGTTAGAGACAAGTAACTAGTTGGATGGGCCCTTAGTAATTATGTCTGGCTCTGTTGTGGACAGCACCGGCTGTGGAGTTCTATATAATTATAATTTTCATATTCATTCTCTCAGATTCTGTCCAGATTAAAGCCAGCAGCTGTTGGTGGGGAGATCCCAGTAAATAAGAAGATAAAAGAAAAAAAGTCACCGCTTGTGGAGGACTTCCTAATTCAAAGAGACTATCTGGGGGCCATTACGTTGTTGGAGGTAAATGCCATTCTGGCTGCATGCCTCCTGAAGTGTGACATATAGGTTTATAGAGCTGTTATATCTTTGAACAATGCAGTGCTTACATTACTGTCTGCGAAATAAGATGCTCATCCTATCAATATGGTTGAATTTGCTCAGTTTCAGCGCAATGTTGGCGAGCGAGGAGAGGATGCAGACCTGTGGTTGGCCTACTGTGCTTTCCACCTTGGTGACTATAAGAGAGCCATGGAGGTTTGAAAACCTTTATTGAATTCAGTAACATTGGTTTGGATGTGTGAAAGTATTTTCCTGTTTTTGATTGTGTGAGACATGAACTAATACCTATGTGTCTATTCCTTCCTCAGGAATACAAGGCCCTGACAGACAAACCAGACTGCCGCCCGGATGTGTGGGTCTACCTGGCCAGTACTCTCTTCTTCCTGGGGCTTTACAAAGAAGCAGAGGAGGCTTCACGCAAGGGTACCTCATCCACCGTGTTCCCCATTCTTACATTTTGTTGCTTTCTTACAAAAGGTGATATGGAAAATTAAAGACCTTTTCTCCCTGACCTTACGTGCTTCCTCTACCTCTTTCAGCCGCTAAATGCCAGCTGCAGAATTGACTACTGTTCCACTTGGCTCACAAGGTCAGCTTTCGCCCTTATCGCTAACTCATTCATTCAGTGCTATGGTACCAAACAACTTATATAACAGAATTTGTTATTTTATACCCTTATTTTTGGTCTATTTTTTTTCAGTTAAATGATGAGAAGCAGCTGATGGGTTTCCACCAGGAGTTGGAGGATGTGACAGAGGACCAGCTCAGCCTGGCCTCCATCCACTACATGCGCTCCCACTACCAGGAGGCCATCGACATCTACAAACGCATCCTGCTGCAGAACAGGTGACAGGCACCACAGAGTGACAGAGAAACCGGGCAACACTCCAAATGTAATCCTGACACATATGGGAGTAGCGGCACAGACTATGAGAGGGGGAGTTAGAGAGGGAGTGGAGGGAGGGAGAGTGATAGTTTCCCTGTGTTGAGGCAGAGAGAAGATAACGGAGACTGGAGAGGAGGATAGTGACTGCTTGTGCAGGTGAGAGGGTGGGAAAGAGAGATTCATTGTACCTACTGTGAGTCGGCGGAGCTCATGCTCTGTTCATACTGTGTCTGCTGCAGAGACTTCCTGGCCCTGAATGTGTATGTGGCTCTGTGTGCTACTACAAGCTGGACTACTACGATGTGTACCAGGAGGTGCTGGCTGTTCTCTGGTGTTCAGGTGGTGTTTCGTAGCGGGGAGGGGGCCTTGCAAGTGCTGCCTGCACTAATTGATGTCATTACTGAGGCTCGTCTCAATCTGGTCATCTACTACCTCAGAGAAGGTGGGCCGCCACTTTTATTACTGACTAGCCAATCTAATGATAACTGATTGATAACTAAGTGTGTTTTTTTTACTGTTAATATATGGATAGTAATTGTATTTTTCTATCTCTCTCAGATGATGTCCAGGAGTCCTACCAGCTCATCAAAGACTTAGAACCCACCACACCACAGGTTCATTCCTCTATTTCCATTCACCATTTCCAGATTTCTCTCCCTCCCTTTTTATTTTTTCAACCCGCCTATCATTCGTCTCCTGCCTCTCAGCTATTTTAGGGTCCAGTAATCTTACCCTCTCTTCCCTGCTCTCCCTTTTCCTCTTCCTCCTTCTACAAGGATAGTGTAGTTTGCGGTGTAGTTCTACGTTTGCAGGGTAGTCATTTGTGGTAGGCGTTTGTGTATTAACCTCCCCCTTTCTCTCTCTCACTCTCTTTCTCAGGTTCAGGGCAGTGTTAGTCTTAATGTACATCAGCGTACAGTAAGCTCTCTCTTGCCATCTCCCCCTCTTTCCCTATCCTCCTCCTCTCTTTGCCAGGGTTAGTGCAGCCATAAACTCAATGGATTGTGGTGTTTGGTAAGTGCATATGTGCTGTAACCTCTCCCTGCCTTTTTTTCAGGAGTACATCTTGAAGGGGGTTGTGAATGCTGCACTCGGGCAGGAGATGGGGTCGGTGAGTACCAGAGATACATTTAGATACTACACTGAAAAAATATATAAGCGCAACATGTAAGGTGTTGTTCCCTTGTTTCATTGAGCTTTCTGTGCACAAATTTGTTTACATCTTAGTGAGCATTTCTCCTTTGCCAAGATAATCCATCTACCTGACAGGTGTGGCATATCAAGAAGCTGATTCATTTAAATAGCATGATCAATGACACAGGTGCACCTTGTGCTGGGGACAAAAAAAGGCCACTTTAAAATGTGCAGTTTTGTCACACAATACAATGCCATACATGTCTCAAGTTTTGAGGGAGCGTGCAATTGGCATGCTGACTGCAGAAATGTCCACGAGTTGTTGCCAGAGAATTGAATGTTGATTTCTCTATCATAAACTGCCGCCAACGTCGTTTTAGAGAATTTGGCAGTACGTCCAACTGGCCTCACAACTGCAGACCACGTGAATGGCGTCATGTGGGCGAATGGTTTGCTGATGTCAACGTTGTGAACAGAGTGCCCCATGGTGGCGGTGGGATTATGGTAAGGGCAGGCATAAGCTACGGACGACGAACACAATTGCATTTTATCGATGGTAATTTGAATGCACAGAGAGGCCCATTGTCGTACCATTCATCGGCCTCCATCACCTAATGTTTCAGCATGATAATGCACAGCCCCATGTCGTAAGTATCTGTGCACAATCCCTGGAAGCTGAAAATGTCCCAGTTCTCCCATGGCCTGCATAGTCACCAGACATGTCACCCATTGAGTATGTTTGGGTTGCTCTGAATTGATGTGTAGGACAGCGTGTTCCAGTTCCCACCAATATCCAGCAACTTCGCATAGCCATTGAAGATGAGTGAGATAACATTCCACAGGCCACAATCAACAGCCTGATCAACTCTATGCGAACGAGATGTGTTGTGCTGCATGAGGCAAATAGTGGTCACACCAGATAATGACTGGTTTTCTGATCCATGTCCCAACCTTTTTTTGAAGGTACCTGTGACCAACGGATGCATATCTGTATTGCCAGTCATGTGAATTCCATAGATTAGTACCTAATGCATTTACTTCAATTGACCGATTTCCTTATATGAACTGTAACTCAGTAAAATCTTTGAAATTGTTGGGTTTTATATTTTTGTTCAGTGTAAATATATAACTATAGATTCATGTACAGTATATATATATATAGTTCTGCCTTGATACCCACCTGATTTTGTTTGTGTGACATTATCATGTAATTTTTCCATTACAGAGAGATCATCTGACGATTGCTCAGCAGTTTTTCCAGCTGGTTGGTGGCTCAGCTAGCGAATGTGGTGAGTGCTCCTCCAGATATTTAAAATACTGACTAGAATTACATTTTTGTACTGCACTAATTCAATGGTAAATGTGTTTTTACACTGGTGCTTTCTTTAACAATTCCTTTCCCTGTGTCTTAGACACCATCCCTGGCAGACAGTGCATGGCTTCTTGTTTCTTTCTGCTCAGGCAGTTTGAGGATGTGCTCATCTACCTCAACTCTGTCAAGGTAAGCACAGCATAATACCCTGACACATATTTGTGTCCACATAGAATATTGATGTTTGAAATATACTTAAGTATCAAAAGTAAATGTAATTGGTAAAAAAATACTTACGTAGTAAAAGTAGAAGTATAAAGAATTTCAAATTCCTAATATTAAGCAAAGCAGATGGACACTTTTTCTAGTTTTTTATTTATTTACAGACACTCCAACACTCCAATTGAGTCCGCCAGATCAGAGGCAGTAGGCATGACCAGGGATGTTCTATTGATAAGTATATGAATTAAAAATGTAACGAGTACTTTTGGGTGTCAGAGAAAATGTATGGAGTAAAAAGTACATCATTTTCTTTAGGAATGTAGTAAAGTAAAAGTAGTCAAAAATACCCCAAAAAACTACTTAAGTAGTGTTTTTACTTAAGTACTTTACACCACTGATTTGCACCATGTGTAACTCTTCTCTCATCTCATCTACAGATGGGCCAGTTCTACTACTCAGCAAAGGCATTTGATGTCTTGGAGAGATTGGACCCCAACCCTGAATAGTGGGAGGGCAAAGGGGAGCCTGTGTGGGTATCTTTCAGCTACTTTTGGCCAGCAGAGAACCCAGGTAGGTACCATGTCTACCGTAGCAATCTATTGGATTGATATAGGATCATGAATGTCACCACTTTGTATAGCGTTAAAATAATCTGTCCTCAGCTCAGTGACCTACACATTTTTTGACATGATGGGCTGTATTTTGCATTGCTGAAGTCTAACAATGTGAATGTTTATGTTACCATAATGTGCTCAATTGTGTGTATTTTACAGGGAGGCTTTGAGGGAAGTGCTGCCCTTGCTGAAGCACACTGGGAATCCTCAGGTGGAATACATTCTGAAGAAATGGGCCAAGGACAACATGGTTTCTCTGTGATGTTATCATTCCGTACTTAAGAATGCATAGCCTATATGAAGAAAAGGGTCATTATACTGTAGCGACCCGCACAGACAGCTGTGTGTTATGTGTTAGGCTAGTAGGTGGTTGTGTTGTACTGACCAGTACCCAGTGTTCGCGGGGTCCGACATGCCAATCAACCTGCTATCTGCCAATCACGGGAATGCCTGGAATGTTCTGATGCCGGGCATCCTGGCGGTTGGCGGAGTGGCGTGGAGGGGGGTTGGGCAGGGGGATGGAGCATTGGAAGTTAAGACCAGGTTTCGCCTTTGTTCTCCCTCTTACGTCTGGGCTTCACAAGAGAAGGTCACGATTGGCTTGTGGGTTATCTGTCATTTATTTGGCGTGTGCTACGGCCCAAACAGTAGCCGGTGTAAAGTTGGTTTAATAAACCGTCAATTCGCAAACTCAAGCCTCTGTCTGGACAATTGTTCATTTATGATCTTGTCAGGTCATTACATTGGTGTCAGAAGTAAAAACGTTGACAAAAGTTAGCCAGCTAGCTAGCTGACTTCTGTGGCTAGCTACCGTAGGTGAGAACCGGGGTTGAAAATGCTTCGAGGGAATCCGAAAGTGAAGGTGGAGGTAGGGGACGATTATGGCCAAGGAGGTGCGTGTGCATGGACGTCGGAGGTTCTGGCTGAGGAGATCGCCAGGGCGTCGGAGCGCAGAGGCCGCTTGAGGGAGGACGTTAGAGTGATGGCGGCTGAAGCGGGCATGAGCGCCTCGTCGACTGTGTTTCGCGCGGATTCTGGTGGGCTGACCGAAGTGGTGACGTCGACGCGGCGGGACGAGGAATCTGGGGCTCAGGATGTAAACAAACATGGCGACGCCCAGTTCCCGGCTGCGTCCGTATCTGTTAAGACCCCGAAGTATTCCGGTAAGGCGGATTGGGAAGCTTTTACATTTACATTTACATTTAAGTCATTTAGCAGACGCTCTTATCCAGAGCGACTTACAAATTGGTGCATTCACCTTATGATATCCAGTGGAACAACCACTTTACAATAGTGCATCTAACTCTTTTAAGGGGGAGGGGGGGGTAGAAGGATTACTTTATCCTATCCTAGGTATTCCTTAAAGAGGTGGGGTTTCAGGTGTCTCCGGAAGGTGGTGATTGACTCCGCTGACCTGGCGTCGTGAGGGAGTTTGTTCCACCATTGGGGTGCCAGAGCAGCGAACAGTTTTGACTGGGCTGAGCGGGAGCTGTACTTCCTCAGAGGTAGGGAGGCGAGCAGGCCAGAGGTGGATGAACGCAGTGCCCTTGTTTGGGTGTAGGGCCTGATCAGAGCCTGAAGGTACGGAGGTGCCGTTCCCCTCACAGCTCCGTAGGCAAGCACCATGGTCTTGTAGCGGATGCGAGCTTCAACTGGAAGCCAGTGGAGAGAGCGGAGGAGCGGGGTGACGTGAGAGAACTTGGGAAGGTTGAACACCAGACGGGCTGCGGCGTTCTGGATGAGTTGTAGAGGTTTAATAGCACAGGCAGGGAGCCCAGCCAACAGCGAGTTGCAGTAATCCAGACGGGAGATGACAAGTGCCTGGATTAGGACCTGCGCCGCTTCCTGTGTGAGGCAGGGTCGTACTCTGCGAATGTTGTAGAGCATGAACCTACAGGAACGGGTCACCGCCTTGATGTGAGTTGAGAACGACAGGGTGTTGTCCAGGATCACGCCAAGGTTCTTAGCACTCTGGGAGGAGGACACAATGGAGTTGTCAACCGTGATGGCGAGATCATGGAACGGGCAGTCCTTCCCCGGGAGGAAGAGCAGCTCCGTCTTGCCGAGGTTCAGCTTGAGGTGGTGATCCGTCATCCACACTGATATGTCTGCCAGACATGCAGAGATGCGATTCGCCACCTGGTTATCAGAGGGGGGAAAGGAGAAGATTAATTGTGTGTCGTCTGCATAGCAATGATAGGAGAGACCATGTGAGGATATGACAGAGCCAAGTGACTTGGTGTATAGCGAGAATAGGAGAGGGCCTAGAACAGAGCCCTGGGGGACACCAGTGGTGAGAGCGCGTGGTGCGGAGACAGATTCTCGCCACGCCACCTGGTAGGAGCGACCTGTCAGGTAGGACGCAATCCAAGCGTGGGCCGCGCCGGAGATGCCCAGCTCGGAGAGGGTGGAGAGGAGGATCTGATGGTTCACAGTATCAAAGGCAGCCGATAGGTCTAGAAGGATGAGAGCAGAGGAGAGAGAGTTAGCTTTAGCAGTGCGGAGCGCCTCCGTGACACAGAGAAGAGCAGTCTCAGTTGAATGACTAGTCTTGAAACCGGACTGATTTGGATCAAGAAGGTCATTCTGAGAGAGATAGCAGGAGAGCTGGCCAAGGACGGCCCGTTCAAGAGTTTTGGAGAGAAAAGAAAGAAGGGATACTGGTCTGTAGTTGTTGACATCGGAGGGATCGAGTGTAGGTTTTTTCAGAAGGGGTGCAACTCTCGCTCTCTTGAAGACGGAAGGGACGTAGCCAGCGGTCAAGGATGAGTTGATGAGCGAGGTGAGGTAAGGGAGAAGGTCTCCGGAAATGGTCTGGAGAAGAGAGGAGGGGATAGGGTCAAGCGGGCAGGTTGTTGGGCGGCCGGCCGTCACAAGACGCGAGATTTCATCTGGAGAGAGAGGGGAGAAAGAGGTCAAAGCACAGGGTAGGGCAGTGTGAGCAGAACCAGCGATGTCGTTTGACTTAGCAAACGAGGATCGGATGTCGTCGACCTTCTTTTCAAAATGGTTGACGAAGTCATCCGCAGAGAGGGAGGAGGGGGGAGGAGGGGGAGGAGGATTCAGGAGGGAGGAGAAGGTGGCAAAGAGCTTCCTAGGGTTAGAGGCAGATGCTTGGAATTTAGAGTGGTAGAAAGTGGCTTTAGCAGCAGAGACAGAATAGGAGAATGTAGAGAGGAGGGAGTGAAAGGATGCCAGGTCCGCAGGGAGGCGAGTTTTCCTCCATTTCCGCTCGGCTGCCCGGAGCCCTGATCTGTGAGCTCGCAGTGAGTCGTCGAGCCACGGAGCAGGAGGGGAGGACCAAGCCGGCCTGGAGGATAGGGGACATAGAGAGTCAAAGGATGCAGAAAGGGAGGAGAGGAGGGTTGAGGAGGCAGAATCAGGAGATAGGTTGGAGAAGGTTTGAGCAGAGGGAAGAGATGATAGGATGGAAGAGGAGAGAGTAGCGGGGGAGAGAGAGCGAAGGTTGGGACGGCGCGATACCATCCGAGTAGGGGCAGTGTGGGAAGTGTTGGATGAGAGCGAGAGGGAAAAGGATACAAGGTAGTGGTCGGAGACTTGGAGGGGAGTTGCAATGAGATTAGTGGAAGAACAGCATCTAGTAAAGATGAGGTCAAGCGTATTGCCTGCCTTGTGAGTAGGGGGGGAAGGTGAGAGGGTGAGGTCAAAAGAGGAGAGGAGTGGAAAGAAGGAGGCAGAGAGGAATGAGTCAAAGGTAGACGTGGGGAGGTTAAAGTCACCCAGAACTGTGAGAGGTGAGCCATCCTCAGGAAAGGAACTTATCAGGGCGTCAAGCTCATTGATGAACTCTCCAAGGGAACCTGGAGGGCGATAAATGATAAGGATGTTAAGCTTGAAAGGGCTGGTAACTGTGACAGCATGGAATTCAAAGGAGGCGATAGACAGATGGGTCAGGGGAGAAAGAGAGAATGTCCACTTGGGAGAGATGAGGATCCCAGTGCCACCACCCCGCTGACCAGAAGCTCTCGGGGTGTGCGAGAACACGTGGGCAGACGAGGAGAGAGCAGTAGGAGTAGCAGTGTTATCAGTGGTAATCCATGTTTCCGTCAGTGCCAAGAAGTCGAGGGACTGGAGGGACGCATAGGCTGAGATGAACTCTGCCTTGTTGGCCGCAGATCGGCAGTTCCAGAGGCTGCCGGAGACCTGGAACTCCACGTGGGTCGTGCGCGCTGGGACCACCAGGTTAGAGTAGCGGCGGCCACGCGGTGTGAAGCGTTTGTATGGTCTGTGCAGAGAGGAGAGAAGAGGGATAGACAGACACATAGTTGACAGGCTACAGAAGAGGCTACGCTAATGCAAAGGAGATTAGAATGACAAGTGGACTACACGTCTCGAATGTTCAGAAAGTTAAGCTTACGTTGCAAAAAATAAAATAAAATAAAAAATAATAAATAAAAAAATATATATATAATCTTATTGACTAAAATGATATAGTACTGCTGGCTGGTGAAGTAGGCTGGCTAGCAGTGTCTGCGTTGTTGACTTTGTTTGAAAGTGTAGCTGGCTAGGTAACCTCTAACTGGCTAGGTAACCTCGACAATTTCTCAAAATTTCTCTAAACTACACAATTATCTTGGATACAAGGACAGCAAAGACAACTATGTAGCTAGCTAACACTACGCTAATCAAGTCGTTCCGTTGTAATGTAAGTTTCTACAGTGCTGCTATTCGGTAGAAGTTGGCTAGCTAGCAGTGTTAGCTAGCAGTGTTGACCAGGTAGGAGAACGGCAGCGCGGCGGACGAAAATAGCTGGCTAGCTAACCGATAATTACTCAAAACTACACAATTATCTTAGATACAAAGATAGCAAAGACAACTATGTAGCTAGCTAACACTACACTAATCAAGTCGTTCCGTTGTAATGTAATCGTTTCTACAGTGCTCAGTTTGAACTGTTAGCTCATTTTAGGGGGTGGTCGGATGGGGGGTGGTCGGATGAAGAAAGGGCACTGCAGTTGGCATTATGCCTCACGGATGAAGCTCTGGCCTGTTTGATATTGATTAGCCCCGAGGACAGACATGATTATGGTGCTTTGGTGGGAGCACTGAGGAGGCGCTATGGACAGTGTGTACAGCCCGGGCTACTGCGCTCCGAACTGAGTAATAGACGCAGGCAGCCTGGAGAGCCTCTACGGGTGCTAGCTAATGACATTGAGAGCCTCTCTCGGCGGGCATATGCTCACATGCCCCCCTCCGTGCAGAGCGAGCTAGCACGGGACCAGTTCATACAGGCGCTCTCTCCTACGGAGCTGCGCATACAGACCCAGCTGGCTCATCCTGAGTCATTGCAGATAGCCTTGGAGATGGCTTTGGAGAGGGAGCTGGTGTGGGCTGGGGCTTCAGCTGGGGCTTTGGTGGGGGTGCAGGGAGACACACCCTCTGTGCGAGCTGGGGGGCAGAGCAGCCCGGAGCCGGAAAAGCCTGCATGGGTGGCTGAAATGACAGAACTCATTCGTGCTGTGTCGCTACAGGCGGCACGAAACACACGCCCTGGTCCCAGGGTCTGCTGGGGTTGTGGCCAGCCAGGCCATCTGCGCCGAAATTGCCCCATGTCCCCCAGAGCTCAGGGAAACGGCTCGGGGTCCGCATAGACCGGGTAGTGCGGACCCCTGGCTTTCTATCCCAACCACCATCTTCTTCAGGAGGAGCCCACCGGCACAGACGGGGAAGCAAGGCTCCACTTCCCCCAGAAGCAGACGAGAGCAAGCGGATGGAGCCTGTTGTTGTGGTGGGCCGGACCTGTGTTGGGGACTTTTGTCATGTCCCTGTCACTGTAGAGGGGGTGCCCTGCTCCGCCCTGGTGGACACTGGGTCCACAGTAACCCTGGTGAGGCCAGATATTGTGCCAGGTTGGACTCAGTGTGAGCCTACAACTGTGCAGCTCCGCACAGTCACAGGTGAGCTGGCACCCATGAAAGGGAAGGGAATAATGACTCTAACAGTAGGGGGCAGGACTGTGCGTCATCCTGTGTGGGTGTGCATCCTGTGCAGGACCCTTGTATCCTGGGGTTGGACTTTCTTAGGAGCACAGGCTGCCAGTTAGACCTAAATAGGGGCACACTGAGCTTCCAGGGAGGGCCGGAAGTCACCATGGCCCCCCCTAATGTCACATTCACTCAACCCAACAAACCCTTTACTCCAACAGTTAAAGCATCAGAGACTCATGGCTGCCCCCCCTCCCCCACAGCTGTGTGTGACTTTTCCCCAGCCCCCCTGTCACCTACGGCGGTGTGTTACATTCCCCCAGCTACCTCCATGACACAGCCCTCTGTGAGCCCGGGCCGCGCCCCCCCAGCCCAGCTACCCCAGATGGGAGAGGAGAGGACACTGTCTGCAGTGAGGGAGATATGGGGGAGGAACTGTGTTGGTCTTGACCCCGAGCAGCAGGAACGGTTATGGCAGTTCCTGTTTGAATTCAGAGACAGCTTTGCGCTGAGTGAGGAAGAGGTGGGTCAGACTCATCTGGTGCAGCATGAGATCGACACAGGTGATGCTCGACCCATCAAGATGCGTCCCCGCCGTATCCCGCTGGCACGCCAGGAGGCGGCAGACAAGGCTGTGTTGGAGATGCAACGGGCAGACTTCATTGAGCCCTCAGACAGCCCCTGGGCGGCGCCAGTCGTCATGGTTCCGAAGAAGGGGGGCAAGCTGAGGTTCTGTGCGGACTACAGGCGGCTGAATGAGGTAACCAGGAAGGACTCATACCCCATACCACGTATCGATGAGTCGCTGGACCTGGTTAGGGGGTCCTCCTGGTTCTCCTCACTAGACCTCCGCAGTGGCTACTGGCAGGTGCCCCTCTCCCCAGAGGCCAGAGCCAAAACTACGTTCTCCACTAACAGAGGACACTGGCAGTTCAAGGTCCTGTGCTTTGGCCTGTGCAACGCTCCAGCTACTTTTGAGCGTTTGATGGACAGGGTGCTGGATGGCATCCCCCGACAGCAGTGTCTGGTATACCTCGATGACATCCTGGCCCATGGCAGCTCCTTCCAGTCAGCCCTGGGGGCGCTACGGCGTGTGCTGGAGAGGGTGGCTGCCGCAGGTCTGAAGCTCCACCACGAGAAGTGCCACTTCATGAGGAGAGAGGTGTCCTTCTTGGGCCACCGAGTGGGGAAGGAGGGGATCAGCACCATGGAGGACAAGGTAGGGGCTGTCAGAGACTGGCCCACCCCTACCGACCAGCGTCAGCTGAAGAGCTTCCTGGGCCTGGCCTCGTACTACAGGAGGTTTGTATGGGGCTTCTCAAGCGTTGCTGCTCCACTGAACCGCCTGCTGCCGAAGGACAAGGCTTTCACTTGGACAGTGGAGTGTGAGGAGGCGTTCAACACCCTCAAACGTGCACTGATCGAGGCCCCCGTGCTCGCCCCCCCTGACCTCACCTTGCCCTTTATCCTGGACACAGATGCGAGCAATGTGGGCATGGGTGGGGTGCTGGCCCAGGTGGGGCCAGAGGGGGAGAGAGTGGTGGCGTACTTCAGCAAAACATTTGACAAACATGAGCGCCGCTACTGTGTCACCCGGCGGGAGCTCTTGGCTGTTGTGGCTTCCGTCAAACACTTCAAGTACTACCTGGGTGGTCTGCCCTTTACTGTAAGGACTGACCACTCTGCTCTCCAGTGGCTCATGTCTTTCAGAGAGCCAGAGGGGCAGGTGGCACGCTGGTTGGAGGAGCTTCAGCCGTATGACTTCACGGTGGTGCACAGGGCAGGGGCACGCCACTCCAACGCCGACGCCATGTCCCGTCGGCCCTGTACTGCAGACGGCTGCCGCCACTGTGAACGGAGAGAGGGACGGGAGAGAGAGCTGTGTGCAGAGGAGGGGGTCTGTGCCACAGTGTGTCGGGCGAGCGGGCCTGTCTGCTGTGAGCTGCAGACTGTCGACGTGGCTGAATGGCGGCAGCAGCAGGGACGGGACTCAGACCTACAGCCAGTGCTACAGTGGGTAGAGGCGCAGGTGAGGCCACCATTGGAAGAGGTGACAGCGCTCTCACTCGCGACCAAAGGGTTGTGGTCAAAGTTTGAGAGACTGCGGCTGGCTGATGGCGTGCTACAGCGGGCATGGAAGGAGTCAGCTACGGGAGAGGAGAGGTGGCAGGTGGTGGTCCCAAAAGCATTGCGGGAGGCTGTGCTCCAGAGTACTCATGGGGGGGTGGGGACTGGACACTTTGGGGTCACAAAAACACTGCGCCGTCTCCGTCAGGGCTTCTACTGGGGGCAGCACAAGAGGGATGTGGAGGACTTTTGTCGCCGCTGTGACAACTGCACAGCGAGAAAGGGCCCCCCAGGCCGCTCTCATGCTCAGCTCCAACAGTTCCCAGTGGGGGCTCCCATGGAGAGGGTGGGAGTGGATGTAGTTGGGCCGTTCCCCACCACAGACAGTGGAAACCGCTGGGTGCTCACGGCCATGGACTATTTCACAAAATGGCCCGAGGCCTATGCTCTGCCTGACCAGGAGGCAGAGACCATCGTCGACGCCCTGACAGCGGGGATGTTCAGCAGGTTTGGAGCGGCAGAGTCCATCCTCAGCGACCAGGGCAGAAACTTTGAGTCCCGTGTGTTCGCCACCATGTGTGAGAGGCTGGGTATGCACAAGACCCGCACTACTCCTCTCCATCCTCAAAGTGATGGCCTTGTGGAGCGCTTCAACAAAACGCTTGGACAGCAGCTGGCCATCGTCTCTTCCAAACACCAGTGTGACTGGGACAAGCACCTGCCTATGGTCCTCATGGCATGCCGCTCCGCTGTCCAAGACTCCACCTCCTGCACGCCTGCCCTCCTCATGCTGGGGAGAGAGATCCGCACCCCTGCGGAGATGGCGTTTGGTCGGCCCCTGGATAGCCCTCATGTTCCCCCGGGGCCGGAGTATGCCCGTAGACTCCAGGACCGCCTGGAGACAGCCCACACCTTCGCCAGAGAGCAGCTGGTGAATGCAGGTGTGAGGCAGAAGAGGAACTATGACGTGCACACCCGGGGAAGGCACTTTGTGGCTGGGGAGCTGGTCTGGGTCTACAGCCCGCTAAGGAAAAAAGGCAGATGCCCCAAGTTGGACAGTCACTGGGTGGGACCCTGCAGTGTCCTGGAGAGGGTAGGGGAGGTTGTTTACCGGGTGCAGCTTCCTCCCAGGGGGAGAAAGGTGGCACTGCACCGGGACAGGTTAGCCCCATACAGAGGGGCCTCTTCTCCCCAAACCCCAGGAACCCCCACAATTCCCCTCTCTGGCAATGACATTCTCCAGGCACCCACCCCCAGGTGCCGCAGACAAGGCTCCAGACAGCCCACTCCCCCTGTCTCCCCCCCTGTGTCACCGCGTGGTTCCCCAGAGCCACGGACTGTATTACCCGTTCCCGCTTCCTTGTCCCCCATATCCCTGCCTTCATCCCCTGGTTCCCAGAGGGGTTCCCCAGAGCCACGGACTGTATTACCCGTTCCCGCTTCCTTGTCCCCCATATCCCTGCCTTCATCCCCTGGTTCCCAGAGGGGCACTCTGCGACCATCACGGCCACGCAGGCAAAGGAGACCTCCGGGTCGCTTCAGAGACTTTGTTTGTTCCCTCGGGGACGAGGGACTTTGTGGTGGGGGGGCTGTGTAGCGACCCGCACAGACAGCTATGTGTTAGGCTAGTAGGTGGTTGTGTTGTACTGACCAGTACCCAGTGTTCGCGGGGTCCGACATGCCAATCAACCTGCTATCTGCCAATCACGGGAATGCCTGGAATGTTCTGATGCCGGGCATCCTGGCGGTTGGCGGAGTGGCGTGGAGGGGGGTTGGGCAGGGGGATGGAGCATTGGAAGTTAAGACCAGGTTTCGCCTTTGTTCTCCCTCTTACGTCTGGGCTTCACAAGAGAAGGTCACGATTGGCTTGTGGGTTATCTGTCATTTATTTGGCGTGTGGTACGGCCCAAACAGTAGCCGGTGTAAAGTTGGTTTAATAAACCGTCAATTCGCAAACTCAAGCCTCTGTCTGGACAATTGTTCATTTATGATCTTGTCAGGTCATTACAATACATTCATCTCTTTCCTGTTTGTTATTTTGTTAGTACAATGTATTGGTGTCGTTTTTTTTTGCACATTTATTCTGTACATATTTGCCTATGTGAATAAATATTTAAATCTTATACCACATCTGTGCTTTTACTATCTCTGGCCTTGACATAACGTTTTAGAGCACATAAAGACCCGTGCTTATCATGCATACAGAAATATAAAACATGAGAATTTGTTGGTTTCAATGCATATTTTCTAATGAAGGGTAGTCCTGTGTTTGTTAGTGCGTTCAGTCCAGGGAAAAGTGTTCAAAAGGAACCTCGTCAAAACATCCCGCGTGCCAGAGTCAGGGAACAATCGATTCTCCATATTCGCGCTAGTATGCAAAGTGGGCGGTTCTTGAAGGGCGTTCTCGCCCTATGATTGGTCAAAGACTGCTCCCTGACTGTTCTGTTTCCGCTTTCATTTCGTACGCACGCCCAGTTACTACTCTCACTGAATAATGATAATAATGGTCAAGATGGCTACTTCAGATGCCTACTTGCGGTAGCTACCGAACAATTTAATGTAAACAACTAAAACTATTCTTCCTCGTGATTTAAAGACCCCGGAGCTAACCTGGGAAGTTCAGAAGATAAAACTGTGTGGTTTAAGGCATTTTATTACCTGACATAGTTTACCATCTAGCTAGCTAACGTTAGTTGTCGAACATTCCCAATTTTAGATAGCAAGCTACAGTAACGTTAGTTCAGTGACGTCTCGTCCTCCCTTGTGTGTTTGTACCGAGGGGCTCTGTGACGGTCAGCATCAAATGGCCGAACCGAGAAAAGTACCGTTTGTCACAATCTCTTCCTTTAACAACAATGCACCGCCTTCGGATTCAAAGAAACGCCGCCGGGAAGATGAGGCCGAAATCAGTTTGGGGGAAGATGGAGGGGGTGGAAGTGCAGCAACCAGGCCAGGAGGTGGTACTGGTGCTAGTCCATTCGGTATCGTGAAAGCCGGTGACGGGGATTCAGCGGAAACAAAACGTGTAACAGTGCGCTTGAACCTCTCCTTGCCCGAACCCAGCGAACGGGGATCTGCTGAATTCAACTACAGTGAACTTGTTCAATCTACTCAGGTAAAGACGTGAAATCAGTCAAGGCTACAAGTGATAACAGCAGGCTGGGCCGGTGAACGCGTAGGCAGCTTGAAGTGTAAGCTCTCGAGGCTATGGTGCTGTTGTCAACAAGAGCGATGTTGGCCAACGGTAGCTACAGTATTCTTAGATATGATGTAAGCATGCCAACTTAATGTAGGCTATAATATTCATCTAATTTTGATATGAATGTTTATGTTACCGTTATATAAATCATATAATATGGTAATGACACATCTAGTTCCCATCTTGCTGGAGGTACAACTTTTAAGATGACATTTTAAGCTACTAAGAATCCACTGTTGAACCCATTTTACCTACTCTTATTTCCTGACATGCCTGATTGTCTCTTGAAGGTGAAGAAGCCTTCTGCTCCAGGACCTCCTAAAGACCTGATGCCAGCCCTGGACCCCAACGACCCCTTTGCAGACAACGAGAAGGAGAGAAGAGAAGTAGAGTCGCTCGCCAAGAAATTTGAGAGCAAATATGTAGGTCCCTTTACTTTGTGGGGAAACAAATAGGTCTACACATAGATCAAATAGATTGAATTAGTTTAATTTGCGTTGTATATTTTCACCTAGTCAACTGTAGTTGTTTGTTTCCTCTAGTCACAGGCCAATACAGGGAAAAAGAAGCGTAAGGACAGGGTGCAGGATCTCATCGACATTGGTTTTGGCTACGATGAGACTGACCCATTCATTGATAACTCTGAGGCTGTAAGTACCCTCTGTCTGCTCATATACTGCAGAATCCTTCCTTTGTGAACAGACTTAAGACTCATGTAAACAAGCATCAACATATGCTTTAACATATTTGCACTTTACCCCTAGCCTCTGTATCATAGATCCTTTTTCATTAACACATTGCGTTCCTCTCTCCCATACTTACTTATTAGTTTCTCTACTGTTTGTAACCCGTTATGCCATGGCATTGTTGAATAGTATTTCCTGATTGGCTTGAAGGGCATTCTAGAGCGTGCATTATTTCCCTATAATGCACGGCATATCAGCACGGTAGAATTCAATAGCTACAGTTCATTCTTACATGTTCTATCTTTGAGCTGCATTTGAAAGCAAAAGTTGAGTTGAGAACAGTATTGGCATTGTTGAATTTGATTTTTATAATAGCAAGCTGTTTGTTTGGTTACCAAGGCAACTACTGTAGCTACTATATCAAGTAAACTTGCTAGCTACTTCAGTGGATGCTGAACAAATTTCTAATTGTAAATTTGTTCAATTATAGCCATGGTATAAAAGGGAAAATCAACTCAGAAAATAATGCAACTCCATGGAAGGTTAGTTCATCTCCACTAGCGTGTAGTCGAACACACCTTCCATGTTGTTTATTATTTTCCAGAGAATACATAGCCCCTTGTTGATTATCCCTTAGCTACTTTCTTCCCCTCAGTATGATGAGCTGGTGCCAGCCTCCCTCAACACTAAGCTGGGAGGGTTCTACATCAACACTGGCACCCTGCAGTTCAGAGCAGCCTCTGAGTCAGAGGGAGAGGACTTCAAGGTGGGTTACACACACCTTTTCAATATATGAACAAATGTTATTCAGTGTTAAACTCTATTTCTATATCATGTGACAAGCTCAGTTTTTGTTCCTCCTGTCTGTAGAAGTTGAAAGATGGTGAGGAGCGTGTGATAAAGAAGCGAATGAAAAAGCAAGATGGCAGTAACATGGATGAGAAAAAGCCCAGGAAGATCAGGATGCCAAAGCAGGGGTGAGCAATGTTCTACATCTGTTGTGCCACTTCTGAAGTTAACTGATGTATAAGCTCATATGATGTATGAACTTATTGCCCGACTTTGACTTGAGCCGTGTGCTTCATAGTTATGCTATATGTCTATGGCTTGTAACAAGCTCCATGTAGCAACTCAACGGTCCTATGTTATCTTTCAGAGCGTCTGGCCTGAATGTCCACCGGCCAGAGAAGAAGAAAAGGAAGAAGTTGATGAAGGACTCTCTGAATCTGGCCGCCATGCTCCGCCGCTTCACGCGGGAGAAGGAGGAGAACCGCAAGAAGAACCCGGGCCTGCCCCGTGGCCAGCACAATGCCAACAGTGCCCTGCTCAATGCACACCCTAAACCCAGCGACATCAGCATGGCCGATCTGGCCAACGACCCTGCCATGATGTCACTGCTGGGCTCAGCCAATAACAACGACATGCTGCAGGACATGATGGGCGACCTAGACTTTGGGCTGCTGGACTCTCCTCAGCCCTCCAGCCCTGCGCAGGGGGAGAACGGTGCTCCGGGTAGGGTCCAGGGTAGGGTCCAGGGGGCACAAGGAAGTCTCCTGCCCCCTCCTCCTCTGCCTAATGGACTGTCTGCCCCTCTCAGTAAGCGCATTGAGGACCTCAGAGTGGTAAGTGACTGACATCTTCAATCAAATTCAGTTGCAGATATATTTCATATTTAGAGATATTTTAGGTCTTCAGTCAGTTTCTTTATTTGATTTGTAGGGTCTAAAGGCCCTCGCTGCTCGTTGAAAACGTTCAAGCACATTACATGGAATGCATAGATTTCTTTTCTTTAAAAACGAAAAGTGATTGTCACCATTCTGATATTTCCTTCCATAAAGAGACCGGAGTAACACATGCATTCTCTCAGGGGCACAAGTAGGAGTGAGAAGTAGAGTTTGCTGTGGGAACAAGAGAGCAGTGATGTTCTTTGAGGGAGATGATGAGGGGAAAAGAAGTGCCAACTCTCTCTGACAGAACGGTGAGGGTAAAGGGAAGGGGCAAGAGGGGAATATCAGGAAGAGGAGTGGAGGCAGGGAGGAGAGGAGGCCGCGAGCGAGCGAGAGGTACTGTAATGAAGGAAGTAAAAAAAAAAGAAGAAAAAAAAGGCTTAGACGACAAGGTGAGGCTTAGAGGAGTGAAAGGGCAGGCGATTGATTGATTTGCATTACATTTCAGTGTCCTTTTGAGCATACTATATTTTGTTTTAGAGAATCCCTGAAGTTGAATTATTCTCCAACAAACAGGCTTCTCATCAGTTTGATCAAGAGGGCAGGAAAAAGTTCTTCACGCTGGACATGAACAACATCCTACTGGAGTGAGTCTCTGCTCTGAGCTCTTTACAACAGTACAAACCCTCTTTCCTCCCCTTTCCTCCCCATCTCTCTGTATGTGTTAGTCAGTGTTTATCTCAATGTCTAACCCTCTTCCTCTGTGTGTTGGTCAGTATTGAGTTGCAGGTCCAGGAGCAGCCGGCAGCAGTGCGCTCTTCAGTCTACTCCCATCTCGAGGCCTTTGTGCCCTGCAACAAGGAGGCTCTGCTCAAACGCCTAAAGAAACTCAGCCTCAATATCCAGGTATGTGTGTATGCACTAAAATGTTTGACATTTTATGTGTATGTTTGTGTGTGCACATAATCTGCCTGTTCTTCTCTTCTATCTAATCTACAGTCTAATCTAACAATCTACAGATTGTTTGTTAACGGAGTGTGTGGCGTGAGTGTCATCTGGTGTGCGTGATTGTAACCTTTTCCATCTTTTGTCATCCAGGATGACCGTCTGCGTGCTCCGCTACTGAAGCTGAAGCTAGCTGTGTGCAGCGTGATGCCAGAGCAGATCGCCAGATACAACATGGACTGCATCGCCAAAGTGGCCAAGTAAGGCCTTCTCTGGCTCCTTCTCCTGCATTCTGTTCACCTCTTATTTCCTCTCATACCTCCTCTTTTGTCCCTTGTTGTCTATTTTTCCACTCCTCGTCAATATTCTCGCTGGGTTGTGTATTTACAGGCAGCAGTCAGAAGAGGGGGAAAAGAACGGGTCAGAAGAGGACGATGAGGAGAAGCCTGGGAAGAGAGTGATGGGACCTCGCAAGAAGTTTGTCTGGGATGAGAAGCTCAGGTGAGCTCTCATTCGTGAATTTAACGTCATACAATTATGTTATAGGTGTTTTGGTTTAGTGTAGTGATGGGACGTTCGACTCCTTTTACTGACTCCGATCTTTTCGACTCGTTCAGTCAAATGAATGAATCTTTCGACTCATTTTGTTCATTTGAGTCAATAACGCCCAAAGCATGCAGGACCCCGGCGAACGATAACTAAAACTAGAAATAGTCATAATTCTACAAGCCTCTCGTTCATAGGTCGTTCACCATAATGGGCTTATTGGAGATGTCATTTGTGACAGACTTGTATAATGGTGCTTTAAACAATGTATATTTGTTGATTGCTAGGTATACAAATACGATTTATTTCTTGCTACATTTTAAACAAAGTCTAGTTGTGACCGCAACCGGACTAGATTTTTTTAAAAATATTTAAAAAAAATCACCTTTTATTTAACCGGGTAGGCCAGTTGAGAACAAGTTCTCATTTACAACTGCGACCTGGCAAAGATAAAGCAAAGCAATGCGACACAAACAACAACACAGAGTTATACATTGAATAAACAAACATGCAGTCAATAATACAATAGAAAAAGTCTATGTACAGTGTGTGCAAATGAGGTAGGATAAGGGAGGTAAGGCAATAAATAGGCCATAGTGGCGAAATAATTACAATACAGCAATTACACACTGGAGTGATAGATGTGCAGAAGATGAGTGTGCAAGTAGAGATACTGGGGTGCAAAGGAGCAAAATAGATCAAATAAATAACAGTATGGGGGATGAGGTAGTTGGATGGGCTAATTACAGATGGGCTATGTACAGGTGCAGTGATCTGTGAGCTGCTCTGACAGCTGGTGCTTAAAGCTAGTGAGGGAGATATGAGTCTCCAGCTTCAGTGATTTTTTTGCAGTTCGTTCCAGTCATTGGCAGCAGAGAACTGGAAGGATAGGCGGCCAAAGTAGGAATTGGCTTAGGGGGTGACCAGTGAAATATACCTGCTGGAGCGCGTGCTACGGGTGGGTGCTGCTATGGTGACCAGTGAGCTGAGATAAGACGGGGCTTTACCTAGCAAAGACTTATAGATAACCTGGAGCCAGTGGGTTTGGCGACAAATATGTAACGAGGGCCAGCCAACGAGAGCATACAGGTTGCAGTGGTGGGTAGTATATGGGGCTTTGGTGGCAACTTATGGCACTGTGATAGACTGCATCCAATTTGCTGAGTAGAGTATTGGAGGCTATTTTGTAAATGCAAACGCATTGTGAACGACTCTTGGCAGAATGCATTGCTTGATTGGCGTGAGGGTGATAAGCACAATATCGTTCGCAGTTCACGACGATTTCAGTTTGTTGAGCAGAAGCCACGTATCTTTTGGTTCTACAAAGCTGTGTCCATCATAGCATTCATTCTTGCACCATGCAATAATTTGTCTTTTTTCTTTTCTATGCTGCCTGCAGCATGATCTATTTTACCTGCGCTCATATGACGAACAGTTGTTGGTCGGAGCACATCTCCGGAGTGACAGAGGGAGTGCGTATTAATCCTGCTGTAGAATTAAATGCAGCCAGTAAGTCAAATGAACGACTAAAATGAACGAGTCACTCAGAAAAGCGAATCATGACTCTCGAGTCAGTAAGAAGAGTTGTCCAAAAAGAACGAATCATTCGCCAACAGTGGAGCTGAAATTGTAATGCATAGTTGGTGGAATGTGTGTTTGTCTGTAGGATATTGCTCTGTAACCTGGTGAGGGTGAAGCTGGGCTGCTATGAGCTGGAGGGCCAGAGCTCCCAGTCTCCAGAGGACTATCTCAAGGCCTTCATGGAGACTGAGGTGAAACCACTGTGGCCCAAGGGCTGGATGCAGGGCAGGTCAGTGTGTGCGTTTGCATAAAAGTATACAATTTGACCATTTAACCTAGTTTGCATTTCACCACACCACATGGGGTGGCAGGTAGCCTAGTGGTTAGAGCTTTGGGCCAGTAACCAAAAGGTTGCTGGATCAAATCCATGAGCTGACAAGGTAAAAATCTGTCATTCTTCCCCTGAACAAGACAGTTAACCCACTGTTCCCTGGTAGGCCGTCATTGTAAATAAGAATTTGACTGACTTGCCTAGTCAAATAAAGGTTGAAAAAATCTCTCCACGTTCCTCTCCTCCTCAGGATGCTATTCAAAGAGAGTCTCATGGTTCATTGTCACCTCACTGGCAATCCGTGAGTCATTACTTTGATATACTCTGCTTATTTTAAAAATCACTATATTTAAGTGAAGGTTAACACTGGTGTTCTTAATTATGCACTCTTATTCCTTTTGATTTCACTGTTATCCAGAGCCAAGAAAAAGATGGTTCCTACTCCCAAGTCTAAACCCAAGGTTAGTGTTTTGCAGTCTGATGCACTGCTTGCATGCTTGACATTTCAATACCATTGTTGTTTGAATAGTTTTAGATCACACTAATTGTTTGCTCTTTCTATCTCCTATGTTGTTTGGTGATCCAGGAGGGTAGTTGGGTCCAGAGATCCACCCCCTCAGTTGGTGCGACCCCCTCCCCTGCAGCCCCGGTGGCCTGCCGGCCCTCCCAGTCCCCCACTGAGACCATCTGTCTGCTGGACTCCCTGGATGAAGAGCTGACCGCCCCCGCCTTGGACTCCATCTCCCAGGCCCTGGCCCTCCTCAGCAATGCAGCCAAGGGCCTGGTCCAAGGGGACAGTCCCCCCTCCCCTGATAGGCCCAAGACTGCCCCGTCCTCCCTCCATGCCTCACCTCTCCTCCAGAAGCACAAGAAGAGCACCATCAACACACCCAGCTCCAACACACCTCTCTACGTCTCTACCTCCTCCTCCCCCTCTCTCTCTCGGCCTCCCACCGTCTCCCCTTCTCTGTCCTCAGCGAGGAGCGAGGGGTTGGGGTCGATGAAGGGTGGAGGTGCTCTGGCTCAGGCTCACAGACAATCAGTGCAGAGCACTCAGAGGCTTGCTGGGACGGGACTGAGTAAAGCCAACGCTCCCGGCTCTCACTCCCAGCCTAAGCCGCGGCCGCCCCCCAATCAGAAGGGCTTTGGCAGCAATAATACTAAAGCCAACAGCGGTGACACCCCCCTCTCCTCCCCTTCTCCCTCCTTCTCCCACTCTCTCTCAGGAGCCCAAGCTCAGCAGCAGTCCAACTTCATCACCCCCATGCAGGCCACTCTCACCAAGTCCTCCCACAGCAGCACCTCACCCATCATCAAACTCACCCCTCGCCTCCCCAACCCCTTAACGCACACCACCTTCTCCTCACCCTCCACCAATCCCAGGCCTCAGGCAGCTTCCAGTATGCACCAGTACTCCTCCAAAAGCCCAGCAGGGTTCCGCCCACCTTTCTCATGTGCTCCGGGAGGGCCAGCCAAACTGGTCCAGGGCAGCTACACCCCTCCAGGAGGGCAGAAGACCCCCTCTCAGATCATCAGCAGCAGCGCCAACACCAGCCTTACCAACACCTCATCCATCAGCAAGCATTCGGGATCCAGTCCCTCCCCTACCACAGCCTCGGCCAATCAGCGACAAAGGCCGGCAGGTGGAACCATTCAGGGGGCTAAGCCTATTAAATCTGTATCCACACAGTCTGTCTCTTCTCAGTTGCCACAGGTAAGTGAGAAATAAGAGATGGTAGCTGGGTGGGACAAGGTTATGGTGCAGCATATGTTCAAAATTAGTTTGTCTACTGTGGTTTGTGTTGTCTGTGTATTTATGTATTTTATCTGTTGGTCTGGGTCTATATTTCTAATTAAAAATGGGGTGGTTCAAGCCCTGAATGCTGAAAGCCGTGGTGTATCAGACCGTATACCACGAGAATGACAAAACATGTATTTTTACTGCTCTAATTACGTTGGTAACCAGTTTTATAATAGCAATAAAGGCACCTCAGGGGGTTATGGTATATTGCCAATATACCACGGCTAAGGGCTGTGTCCAGGCACTCCACAGTGCGTTGTGCTTAAGAACAGCCTTTAGCTGTGGATTATTGGCCATATACCACACCCCCTCGGGCCTTATTGCTTAATTATATGCCTTTGTTCTCCAGGTGTCCTCAGCCAGCAGCAGTCTTCTTGGCTCTGCTCCGTCTCTCCCACTGGGCTTTGGGATGTTGGGGGGGCTGGTTCCTGTGTCCCTGCCCTTTCAGTTTCCTTCACTCTTAAACCTGCCCCCATTAGGGGGCACAGCTGGCTCCAGCACCGGGGCCAGCGGCTCCTCAGCCAGCAACAGCTCAGCATTCTCCCTGACCCAGAGTGAGTGACAGCCAGTCCACAGAAACATGAAAAAACTAAAATGTACAGTGATTTCGGGAAGTATTCAGACCCCTTCACTCTTTCCACATTTTGTTACATTACAGCCTTAATCTACACACGCATACATACAAATGTATTAAAAATTAAAAACGAACTTCTTTACATAAGTATTCAGACCCTTTGCTATAAGACTGGAAATTGATCTCAGGTGCATCCTGTTTGCATTGATCATCCTTGAGATGTTTCTGCAATTTGATTGGAGCCCACCTGTGGTAAATTCAATTGATTGGACATAATTTGGAAAGGCACCTACCTGTCTATATAAGGTCCCACAGTTGGCAGTGCATGTCAGAGCCAAAACCAAGCCATGAGGTCGAAGGAATTGTCCATAGATTGTTTTGAGGCACAGATCTGGGGAAGGCTACCAAAAAATGTCTGCAGCATTGAAGGTCCCCAAGAACACAGTGGCCTCCATCATTCTTAAATGTAAGAAGTTTGGAACCACCAAGACTCTTCCTAGAGCTGGCCGCCCAGCCAAACTGAGCAATCGGGGGAGAAGGGCCTTGGTCAGGGAGGTGACCAAGAATCCGATGGTCACTCTGACAGAGCTCCAGAGTTGCTTTGTGGAGATGGATGAACCTTCCAGAAGGACAACCATCTCTGCAGCACTCCACCAATCAGGCTTCTATGGTAGAGTGCCCAGACGGAAGCCACTCTTCAGTAAAAGGCACAACAGCCCACTTGGAGTTTGCCAAAAGGCACCTAAAGAACTCTTTGGCCTGAATGTCAAGTGTCACATCTGGAGAACCAGGCACCACTCATCACCTGGCCAATACTATCCCTATGGGGAATCATGGTCGTGGCAGCATCTTGCTGTGGGGATGTTTTTCAGCGGCAGGGACTGGGAGACTAGTCAGGATCAAGGGAAAGATGAACGGTGCAAAGTACAGAGAGATCCTTAATGAAAACCTTCTCCAGAGCGCTCAGGACCTGTGACTGTAGCGTCATACCCAAGAAGACTCGAAGCTGTAATCGCTAGCAAAGGATCTTCAACAAAATATTGAGTAACGGGTCTGAATACTTATTTAAATGTGAAGTTTCAAGTTTTTTTGCAAACATTTCTAAAAACCTGTTTTTGCTTTATCATAAGTTATTGTGTGTAGATTGATGGGAGGGGGTGATTTAATCAATTTTAGAATAAGGCTGTAACGTAGCAAAAGTTGAATGTAGAACAGCTGATCGAGATGGGGTTGCTTTAGTCTAGTCTGTGTGTATGTTGATGTCTGGGTATATGTATAGTTTGTTTTTGTGTATTTTATGTTGTTGGACCATTGTGTTAAATCCCCATGCTGTGTCTGGAAGCCTGCAATGTTTTTCTCCCTTGTCTGACATTCTCCCATATTGTTTCTTTGATTTATTCCTCATTTCTCCCCTTATCCCTCTGTGCCTCTTCTTTAAAATGTTATTCTTCCATTGATCTCCTGTGCTCTTACATCCATTTACTATTTGACCTGGCTCATCTCTTTTCCTTTCAACCTGTTTCTTCTGTCTTGCTTCCCATTCTTGTTTCGTCTACACTGCCTTTCCTATCTCACCATGCCCTTGACCTACACTCTCCTGTGTGTCTCCTCCTCCCTCCCATATCCTCCTGTCTCTCCTCAGATCTGTTAAAGAGTCTCCAGTCAGGGTCTCAGGTTGCTCTGCCTCCTCACTTACAGCTCGCTTTCTCAGGTAAAATCTGCCCTTCCCTGTGACCCCGCTCTCTCCTCTCAGCCCGCTGTCACTTCAAGTCTTTTTTTTCTCTTCTTGGGGAGATCTTCCCTGTCTGTCCCTCCGTAGTCTCTGTGCATGCCTGTCGCTTTCGTCATGTCAGTGGTTGTCATTTGTGTTATGTTTAAATATTTGTTTTTGTTTCCTATCAATATTTCAAGAACTCTACTCTTCCTGTCCAGATGTCAATCAAACCCAAGGAGGGGATGTGAAGAGGAAGTCTCTTTGACCACGCCTGTTTGGAACACTGAGGACATCCACTATGATATGACAGCTATCAGGACAAATCAGGAACTAGGACGACTTTGAATGAATGACTAACAGAAACTGCCCAAACACAGGATGGGGATGAAATGGGGAATTGGACCCTCTCGATAATCTTCCGGCTGTTACTTATTTTTTAAACAGCAATTTGATAATTGTTTAAATATTGTAAAATGGAAGGCTTAATGACAAGTTTGTTTTTGTCAATGTTTACAGAACAGACCTTTATCACTGTGGTCAGGGAGGGAGAATCAATGAGAGGTCTACTTGTTGGTGTGTGTGTGTGCACTATTCTTTAGCGTCAGTGTGCAACACTCCCTCTCTGATACCTGGGTTAGTGTGTCTATTTGGTGCTTCTTTTTCAATGTAATTATCTAGACCTGTAAGAAATGATACTAAATGCGAACGTTGTTGAATTTGTTTAGGGATCGGAGCTGTATTTTTTTGCTGTACATAACTCCACCAAATTCAATAAAACAAGCCATGATCTATGCAGGATTATAACAAAATGGTATATTGGTGACTTTATGGTCATCAGCATGGGTAATTCTGTTCCCTCATGTCTTGTGCCTTCACGAAGTGCTACACTCCATAACTTATAAAAATAGAAAACAAGCCAATAACATCCACATAGTGAAAAGTTAGTCTATCAGCTCTTAAAATCCACAAATGGTCAGCATTGCAAAGAAACACTTTACCATGCTACCTGGAGTCTGATTAATCAAAAGTTTATTTGTCGGGTAACAATCTAACTGGAGACACTACCTGACGGTTGCTTATCCAAAGCACCCCAAATGGTCAAACACAAGGCTGCACAACTTTCTGTGCCTCCACCAGACTGAGGTTGAAACAACAGAGGTTCTTTAGGGTTTTGGGTCCAGACAAAGCCAACACACCCAAGGCACAACACACTGTTCAAAGGGCGGTGCTTATTTCAACTTTGATTTAGCTGACATCAAATGCCATATCTCAAACTCAGAAAATGACTCGACTTAATCAAGGAGCTACAATCCTGACAGTATAACCCTTAAATAATCAAGCAGGACCAGTAATGTACTCCAATACAATCCCAAAAGCCTTAACTCCACATCAAAATGCTATTGCCCCATACAGCACACAAGCTGACATTCATTTAAACCCAAAAAGAAAACAGGAAAAACAAGATTAAACATTAAAATAGGTGATCGCTTCTACAGCTGTAAAGAGTCTGGCAGTATGCAGAAGGTTTGATGGCTGTCCCAATCCCTGTTGGTTTCTTTCTAAAGGTCCTCTAGAGTCTATTTGACCAGAGGCCTGGTTTTGTCATCATCGCCACACTGGTGGGCTTTATACTTTTTCACCTCTGCCATGTATTTTGTCCAGGCATCCCCCTTGCCCTCCACCTGGAAAACAGAATAAATAATTAGACAATGGTTTAGAAAAGTGGTATTTCATGAAGACGTTATGACAAAACTATCAGGCAAAAAATATTTCTTGAACCTCAGGGTCCACTTTCTGTATCTTCGCAACCATGCCAGTCTTGAGGGCCAATTTAGAGCCACCTCTGCGCTTCCCCACCTGGGTTAGGGGATAGAAGACTGAAACCGTTATACGAGCCCTTGCGGGTGGACTGCCAATGATGGAGACTACACAAGACGAGAGAACAAAGAAAAAGCCTATGTTATCACCGGAAACATTCCTGAAGTCGAGTAGCTAATGAATGCTTTCCATTGTCTAGACTTGATGTGGATCTCAGGTTACTTGTTGGTGACATTGCAGTGCACCTCTTCACGTGTGAATGTATCCCTCTATGGTGATGTAACTATACACTAACGAGCTGTGTGTGGTGGATATTTTTTGTGTGTAATTTGTTAATTGAGACATTGCCATTGGCTACAATCTCTAGCTAACAGCCAAACCCCTTACAAAGCTGGTCACACTTGGAGTCTTCTTTTCCTGTGTCGATTGTCCTTCGTCAGCAGTACTTTTATCACCGCATCCTTGGTCCATTTCTTTTTTCATTTTTTCTTCCTCCATTTTTTTCTTGAACATCTCCATAAAGCTTCCATCATTAGCAAATGAATTGGCCGCCGCTGCTTTGCTGACTCCCGGTGCAGGACTGGCTGGCGACCCCGGGCTGTTACTGCTCGAATCGCTGCTGTTTTGATGTCTTCTGTTGTATCCACGCTTCGGATCCATGTTAGCTTTTTTTTTGACGTAGAAGGGCTCAGTTCCTTTAGGCCTTTCTGCAACTAGTGGTGTGCTCTCTGGCCGTTTTGTGTCAATAACGCAAACTAAAGCCGGCTAGCTAATTGACAAAAAAAATGCTATCGGTGACAAGACTCCACCCGAACCCCAAACTAAGCAACAAACTTCGAGGCAAAGTAGCTAGCATACGAAGCCGTCTAATTAAACACGTGGAAATCCATAAATTAATCGGAGCGACACTTGTCCGTCTCCCAGCGAGCTAGCACAGGTCCTCACGGCGAAAAAAAACGCAGGCTTGTTGTTGGTGGCTAGCTAACGTTAGCGTTGTATCTAGCTAGTTATTCGAAAAATGTAAACCAGCTAGTGACCAAACAATTGTGTCATGAGTAGCTAAACTATTGCAAAACACAAATTAACCACATTAGATATATATAATAATATATTTTTTCAAACGACTCTCAAAGTGAAGTATATTACTGATATATTGGCTACATTTGTCCAGATGTGGTTTTCTTTCACTCGTTATCGGCCATGTTGAATTTCGGCTTATCATTTACGTCAGCACGTCAATATTCTATGGTATTATGGCGGTCCGCAAACATTCGTTAGAGGTGCATGCCGCCACCTACTGTGTGGGCGGTGTCAGTTTACTGTTCTGGAGTGTGAATTTATTACACTTCGTGAAATAAAAAGGGGAGGGAAAAGGGAAGAAAAATTGCCCTACGAACTAACCCTTCACACATTAAAACCTCACTACTATTCCACTACTTGACCCTATCTTTTTATTTAACCTTTATTTTATCAGGGAGTCATACTCAGGGCTCCCGAGTGGCGCAGCGGTCTAAGACATGCATCTCAGTGCTTAAGGCATCATTACAGACACCCTGGTTCATATCCAGGCTGTCTCACAACCGGCTGTGATTGGGAGTCCCTTAGGGCAGCACACAATTAGCCCAACTTTGTCCGGGTTTGGCTGGTGTAGGTTGTCATTGTAAATAAGAATTTGTTCTTAACTGACTTGCCTAGTTAAATAAAGGTTTGAATACTGGGACCAAGGTCTCTTTTACAGATGAGCAGCCCGGAATTACAGAAACTACAAACATCAAAATATTAACACAAAATACAAACTGAAAAAAAGGCACGGCCATAAAAAACAAACATCAGTAATAAGTTCCTCAGTCAGCTTTCTGAATTGCCCTAGAGCAGTGGTTCCCAAACTTTTTATAGTCCCATACCCCTTCAAACGATCAACCTCCAGCAGCGTACCCCCTCTAGCACCAGGGTCAGCGCACTCTCAAATGTTATTTTTGTTGTTGCGATCATTGTAAGCCTGCCACACTCACACTATACGATACATTTAGCCGGGTTGTTTTTGTCACTTCCCACGAGCCGGGTTGTGACAAAGAGCTCTTATAGGACCAGGGCACAAATAATAAGGGCACAATAATTTTGCTCTTTATTTAACCATCTTACATATAAAAATGTATTTGTTAATTGAACATTTTGAAAATTGTGAATAACTCACCACAGGTTAATGAGAAGGGTGTGCTTGAAAGGATGCACATAACTCTGCAATGTTGGGTTGTATTGGAGAGAGTCTCCGTCTTAAATCATTTTCCACACACAGTCTGTGCCTGTATTTAGTTTTCATGCTAGTGAGGGCCGGGCGAGAATCCACTCTCACATAGGTACGTGGTTGCAAAGGGCATCAGTGTATTAACAGCGCGATTTGCCAAGGCAGGATACTCTGAGCGCAGCCCAATCCAGAAATCTGGCAGTGGCTTCTGATTTAATGCAGACAGAGAATAGCTCCAACTTCTTAATCATAGCCTCAATTTTGTCCCGCACATTGAATATAGTTGCGGAGAGTCCCTGTAATCCTAGATTCAGATCATTCAGGCGAGAAAAAACATCACCCAGATATTCCAGTCGTGTGAGAAACTCATCATCATGCAGGCAGTTAGACAAGTGAAAATTATGGTCAGTAAAGAAAACTTTAAGCTCGTCTTTCAATTTTTTAAAAACGTGTCAATAGTTTGCCCCTTGATAAACAGCGCACTTGTGTATGTTGTAAAAGTGTTACATGGTCGCTGCCCATATCATTACATAGTGCAGAAAATACACGAGAGTTCAGGGGCCTTGCTTTAACAAAGTTAACCGTTTTCACTGTAGTGTCCAAAACGTCTTTCAAGCTGTCAGGCATTCTCTTGGCAGCAAGAGCCTCTCGGTGGATGCTGCAGTGTACCCAAGTGGCGTCTGGAGCAACTGCTTGCACACGCGTTACCACTCCACTATGTCTCCCTGTCATGGCTTTTGCGCCATTAGTACCGATACCAACACATCTTGACCACCTAAGTCCATTTGATGTCACAAAGTTGTCCAGTACTTAAAAAAATATCCTCTGCTGTTGTCCTAGTTTCCAGAAGAGGATGTCTTCCTTAATTGAGCCCCCATAAACGTAACGGACATATACCAGGAGCTGTGCCGGCCACGTCTGTTGACTCATCCAGCTGTAACGCATAGAATTCATTGGCTTGTATGCGAAGCAGTAATTGTTTCAAAACATCTCCTGCCATGTCACTGATGCGCCGTGAAACAGTGTTGTTTGATGAAGGCATTGTCTGTATAGTTTTTTGGGCCTTTTCCCCCAGCATTGTCCCAGAATGAAGTACTCCACAATAGTATGGGGCTTGCCTGTCCTAGCCACTCGGTAGCTTACCATATAAGATGCTTTTAGCCCCTTCTTATTAATGGTATCTGTTGCTTTTATACATGTCTTACTACTCGAAAGTCATCTTAATTCTCCCTCAAAAAACTCCTGTTGCTTATTTTTCAAATTGGCATGTTTTGTTTCTAAATGTCTGCGCAAGAGTGAAGGTTTCATCGAGTTATGAGATAGTACTTTTGCACATAAAACACACTGTGGCTGAGGAAAGGCACTACTCCCAATATAAGTGAACCCCAGATCAATGTAGTTCTCATCATATGTACGCCTCTTCGATGGTCCAACGTCCCTGTCTGTTGTTCAGTGCTTTCCCGGGTAAGGGGGCAGTAGCTCTTCGGCTGCATCAGATTCACAACTGTCAGTGTCCATACTAGCTGGGCTAACAACAAATGTAGAATTACTGATGCTAGAATTCGATGTGCTCGTGGAAGCAGAACAACTTGTTTCGTTGACAGGTGCAGGTGTAGTACTGCTGGTAGTAGCAGTACTACCAGTAGAGCTGGTATGTGTCTCTATGGACTTTTTTTTAACCATTTATCAATTTTCGAGCAAATGGAATGAGCAGCAGCTACATTTAGCTACATACGGACCGTTAGTGGAATTCCCATGAGAGAGTAACGGTTAATGTGATTGGATGTTAATTATTTGACTAGGCTACCTGTACTTGACATTGTGTTGTTATTTCACTGAACACTAGATGGTTTAATTTTATTTTTTGGCAGTGAGACGAGGATATTCAGGCAAGAAAAAAATCTCACCCAAATGTATAGCTCCGTTGGAAAATATAAATGGACTGTTTGAAAATGTGAACAAAAAATGTGTGAATACTTACCATAGAGAAACCAAAACATCCAATTTAAGAACATTTTGAAGATTTATTTGTGGAACAGTACAAGAAAACTAAAAGCTGATTTACCTAACTCAGTAGAAACCAAAGGAATTTCCAGAGTGAATGTCTGAACACAAAATCAAATAGGCTTCCCCAAAATAATATGGTCGCTGTGGTAGAACATTTATTTTGATTGGCGATTTTGTGCATTCATCAAAATCACATCAGGTAGCCTGATTTCAGACGTGTCATGTAAACAAGATTATTTACAGGGAATTCGTTCTTCTTGCTCAGCATGTAGGCTAAACACTTAAATCAAACTATTATATTCATCTGACTTGACACCAGCCACACACACTACATGATAAAGGCAACAAAAAAACTGACGCTGCTAGAACTTTTCCTGGTTGCTAAAACTGTACTAGCTAACATAATTTCAGTTTGTGACAAAACAAGAATCATTGTACCATCTAAACCGCGGTTAAATATATTTTCAATAACCCAAAATATTGTATATTCAACTTGTTTGAAGCTGGTGAACAAAACTGAAAGTGAAAGAAAAAAACTAAACTGAAGAATGTATTTGATCTATTTCACCTTTATTTAACCAGGTAGGCCAGTTGAGAACAAGTTCTCATTTACAACGGCGACCTAGCCAAGATAAAGCAAAGCAGTGCGACAAAAACAACAACACAGAGTTACACATAAACAAACGTAGCTTTATTAGGGGGTGCTGCAGCACCCTCAACACCCCTACCTCCCGCGGCTATGAGGAAGTCTCAAGGTTGTGCTCGCCTGAGTTAAAATACGTCATAAACTGTAGACCATACTATTTGATAATGGCGCCAGAGGAGATGGCTGCCGTTTTACGGTCCCGTAACCAATTGTGCTATTGTGTATGTTTTTTTGCGTTATTTGTAACTTATTTTGTACATAATGTTTCTTCCACCGTCTCTTATGACCAAAAAGAGCTTGTAGATTTCAGGGCAGCGATAACTCACCCTGTACTGGAAGAATATTTTATCTTTAACGAGTCGCACGCAAAGGATTTTCTCTAGACACCCGACAAGGCCCTCATCCCCGTCATTCGCAGGAGAAAGAGACAGAGATATCGGGGACATAGGTCTGGGTGCCTTGTAAGGATCCGACGGCGAGTGGGTAATCTTCCTTCCAATCTTCCTTCCAACATATAATCATTGGATAATAAAATAGGCGAACTACGAGCACGTATATCCTACCAACGGAACATTAAAAACTGTACTATCTTGTGTTTCACCAAGTCGTGGCTGAACGACAACATGAATAACATAAAGCTGGAGGGTTTTACGCTTTTTCAGCAGGATAGAACAGCAGCTTCTGGTAAGACAAGGGATGGCGGTCTATGTATATTTGTAAACAACAGCTGGTGCACAAAATCTAAGGAAGTCTCAAGGTTTTGCTCACCTGAGGTAGAGTATCTCATGATAAGCTGTAGACCACACTATTTACCAAGATAGTTTTCATCTATATTCTTCATAGCTGTCTATTTACCACCACAAATCGATGCTGGCACTAACACTCAATGAGCTGTATACAGCCATAAGCAAATAGGAAAATGCTCATCCAGAAGTGGCGCTCCTAGTGGCCGGGGACATTAATGCAGGAAAACTGCAGGGAAAGTCAGTTTTACCTAATTTCTACCAGCATGTTAAATGTGCAACCAGAGGGGGAAAAAAACTATAGACCACCTTTACGCCACACACAGAGACACGTATAAAGCTCTCCCTCGCCCTACATTTGGCAAATCTGACCATCATTCTATCCTCCTGATACCTGCTTACAAGCAAAAACTAAAGCAGGAAGCACCAGTGACTCGGTCAATAAAAAAGTGGTCAGATAAAGCAGATGCTAAGCTACAGGACTGTTTTGCTAGCATTGACTGGAATATGTTCCAGGATTCTTCCGATGGCATTGAGGAGTACACCACAGTCACTGGATTCATCAATAAGTGCAATGATGTTGTCCCCACAGTGACTGTATGTACAGTTGAAGTCGGAAGTTTACATACAATTAGGTTGGAGTCATTAAAACTCATTTTTCAACCACTCCACAAATCTCTTTTTAACAAACTATAGTTTTGGCAAATAGGTCAGGGCATCTACTTTGTGCATGACAAGTAATTTTTCCAACAATTGTTTACAGACAGATTATTTCACGTATCACAATTCCAGTGGGTCAGAAGTTTACATACACTAAGTTGACTGTGCCTTTAATAAACAGCTTGGAAAATAACAGAAAACGATGCAATGGCTTTAGAAGCTTCTGATAGGTTAATTGACATCATTTGAGTCAATTGGAGGTGTACCTGTGGATGTATTTCAAGGCCTACCTTCAAACTCAGTGCCTCTTTGCTTGACATAATGGGAAAATCAAAAGAAATCAGCCAAGACCTCAGAAAAAAAATTGTAGACCTCCACAAGTCTGATTCATCCTTGGGAGAAATTTCCAAACGCCTGAAGGTACCACGTTCATATGTACAAACAATAGTACGCAAGTATAAACACCATGGGACCACGCAGCCATCATACCGCTCAGGAATGAGATGCATTCTGTCTCCTAGAGATTAACGTACTTTGGTTTTGGTGCGAAAAGTGCAAATCAATCCCAGAACAACAGCAAAGGACCTTGTGAAGATACTGGAGGAAACAGGTACAAAAGTATCTATATCCACAGTAAAACGAGTCCTATATCGACATAACCTGAAAGGCCGCTCAGCAAGGAAGAAGCCACTGCTCCAAAACTGCCATAAAAAAGCCAGACTACGGTTTGCAACTGCACATGAGGACAAAGATTGTACTTTTTGGAGAAATGTCCTCTGGTCTGTTGAAACAAAAATAGAACTGTTTGGCCATAATCACCATCGTTATGTTTGGAGGAAAAAGGGGGATGCTTGCAAGCTGAAGAACACCATCCCAACCGTGAAGCACGGGGGTGGCAGCATCATGTTGTGGGGGGCATTGCTGCAGGAGGGACTGGTGCACTTCACAAAATAGATGGCATCATGAGGCAGGAAAATCATGTGGATATATTGAAGCAACATCTCAAGACATCAGTCAGGAAGTTAAAGCTTGGTCGCAAATGGGTCTTCCAAATGGACAATGACCCCAAGCATACTTCCAAAGTTGTGGCAAAATGGCTTAAGGACAACAAAGTCAAGGTATTGGAGTGGCCATCACAAAGCCCTGACCTCAATCCTATAGAAAATTTGTGGGCAGAACTGAAAAGGCGTGTACGAGCAAGGAGGCCTACAAACCTGACTCAGTTACACCAGCTCTGTCAAGAGGAATGGGCCAAAATTCACCCAACTTATTGTGGGAAGCTTGTGGAAGGCTACCAAAACATTTTCTGGCCATGAACCCAAAATATCGATGTTTTGTTCCCCGAGCCACTTAGTTATCACTTTTGCCTTATGGCAAGGTGCTCCATCATGCTGGAAAAGGCATTGTTCGTCACCTGGATGGTTGGGAGAAGTTTCTCTCGGAGGATGTGTTGGTACCATTCTTTATTCATGGCTGTGTTCTTAGGCAAAATTGTGAGTGAGCCCACTCCCTTGGCTGAGAAGCAACCCCACACATGAATGGTTTCAGGATGCTTTACTGTTGGCATGACACAGGACTGATGGTAGCGCTCACCTTGTCTTCTCCAGACAAGCTTTTTTCCAGATGCCCCAAACAATTGGAAAGGGGATTTATCAGAGAAAATGACTTTACCCCAGTCCTCAGCAGTCCAATCCCTGTACCTTTTGCAGAATATCAGTCTGTCCCTGATGTTTCTCCTGGAGAGAAGTGCAGAGCTGCCCTTCTTGACACCAGGCCATCCTCCAAAAGTCTTCGCCTCACTGTGCATGCAGATGCACTCACACCTGCCTGCTACCATTCCTGAGCAAGCTCTGTACTGGTAGTGCCCCGATCCCGGAGCTGAATCAACTTTAGGAGATGGTCGTGGCACTTGCTGGACTTTCTTGGGTGCCCTGAAGCCTTCTTCACAACATTTGAACCGCTCTCCTTGAAGTTCTTGATGATCTGATAAATGGTTGATTTAGGTGCAATCTTACTAGCAGCAATATCCTTGGCTGTGAAGCCCTTTTTGTGCAAAGCAATGAGGACGGCACATGTTTCCTTGCAGGTAAACATGGTTGACAGAGGAAGAACAATGATTCCAAGCACCACCCTCCATTTGAAGCTTCCAGTCTGTTATTCGAACTCAATCAGCATAACAGAGTGATCTCCAGCCTTGTCCTCATCAATACTCACACCTGTGTTAACGAGAGAATCACTGACATGATGTCAGCTGGTCCTTTTGTGGCAGGGCTGAAATTCAGTGGAAATGTTTTTGGGGGATTCAGTTCCTTTGCATGGCAAAGAGGGACTTTGCAATTAATTGCAATTCATCTGATCACTCTTCATAACATTCTGGAGTATATGCAAATTGTCATCATACAAACTGAGGCAGCAGACTTAATATTTGTGTCATTCTCTGCACCCTCTGCACACATCAACAACTGACACCCACGAAGCATCGTTACCCATCGCTCCACAAAAGCCGCGGCCCTTGCTGAGCAAGGGGAACAACTACTTCAAGGTCCTCAGAGCGAGTGACGTCACCGATTGAAACGCTATTAGCGCGCACCACCGCTAACTAGCTAGCCATTTCACATCGGTTACACTACACAAGGCCAGCAGCCTAGGAGGACAGGACACTGTCTATCGTTCAACACACCTTGGATCTCTTCTAAAGTAAAATCTTGTAAATCAAAGTATTTCTTTGCAGCTACCACCACATCTATTTTTTGTGATTTACGTTCCATTTCCGGGGTACAGTTGACAACCATGGCTATTGTAAGGGGAAAATTAGTATTAGCATTACTTTAAGGTTTAAATAAATGATAGGTGTGTACAATCCTGTTACTCTGGTTGTCAAAGTTGCTGTTTTCACATAACTCTGTACCTAATTCACCACGGCTGTGCACATCTCGTGTTCTTACTCCCACCCTCTGTACTCTGAAACTTGCATGAATGAAGTCTCTCCTTATCCTCTATTCTAAGAACAAACAATTCTTAGTACACGCAGGAGAACACCGAGGACTCAGAATATTTGGCCACCTCATCCAGTAGATATCTGTTAGTTCGACACATTGAGACAGTTGTGGTGGATTAAGGAAATGTTACAAGGTTGGGCTATATAAGGCAAGCCCCCAACTCAGAATCATTGGGCTCTCAACGAATCCCCTATGGGTGGTTCGTTGACCAGCTCCATTATTGCAATAATTAATCGATATCAAATAAAGGAGACTCAGGGAAGTAGGAGACTCAGGGAAGCCCGCACTCAGCTGGGAACTGCCTAAGATCCAAGAGGAGAGCGTTGGTGGGTAAATATGGGATCTCGAACATAGATAAATAAACTGTGGGACTGAAATTTCTTGGAAAAGATTATTAAGTAAAACCCGTGTGGTCTCTACCAGATCAAAAGACTAAGTGGTGGGGTCCTGTAAAAGGAACAACTATGACTGGTGAGACGGGTAGGTACTAGTTAAAAGCCTGGGATGTGATGTCTTTTGAATAAGGAATGTTATGACCAGTGAAACCAGTGGGAACTAACTAAAAGCCTAGGATATGTATTTTCTTTTCGAGATGTATGACTAGTGAAGTTAGGACTAGGTGAAAGACTAGGGTGTGGAAGTTCCATGAGAACTCTATGACTAGTGAACCTCGTGACTGATTAAAAGCCTAGGGTGTGTGGTCCCGAAGGGGAACAGTCCATGACCTGTGAAATCAGTAGTGTGTAACATAAGTATTTAAAGAGGTAATGCCATGGGTAATTATAGTAAGATGTAAATGTATGAGTTACAGTATCCCAGGAACTAACCTCGAGATAGAAATTAGACAATATTTCTGCAGGTTATAACAAAAATATTGTAGAAAACAACTAATTGATGAGTGTGTTTTGTGAACAGTACTGTGTGAATGTGATATGAGAGAATTAGAAATGTGGATAATAAGAGTTGTAGCAGCGGAGAGTCATTGGGGAATGCACATGGAGTGGTGTTGACATGAGTAACTAAGAATTATAACGTTATATATGGATTCTGTGAAGATATGAAAAAAATGAGATATTGTTTGTGTGTATAATCGATTACTGGAGATTTGATGAAGTAATAATAATAATATAGAAACTTGCACACCCAAACATAGACATAGTCAGGACCCGGTGTGAGAAACAGTCACTCAGTAAACTGAGCCACTAATAGTCGGCAGAACCCAGAAGATGAGGCAGACACAGCAGTACTAGAGACGGTGGTTTAATAAAGTAAAAAGGAAAAGATCTTCAGGCAAAAAATAAAAATCCACAACGTCAAAAGTAATATCCAAGAGAAAAAATGTATATCCTCTAAGACACAAGGAAAATCCACAAAGTGGTAACAACAGCAGGGAAAAAACAAACCTCAAAAGAATAATCAAAAATAAACAAGAACAAAACCAGAGTACCTCAAGAAAATCCAACAAGAGAAACAAATGTTCACAGCATGGCTGGGGCAGGGTGCTAACATACAAACACAGAGCAAAGAACTGAGGAACACTAAGGGTTTAAATACTTTCAAGGGAAATGAGGCACAGGTGCAAATAATAACTGGAACAAGGGAAAAAACAAAAGGGTAAAAAAAGCACAATGGGGGCATCTAGTGACCAAAACCTGAACTATCCTGGCCAAATCCTGACACATAGGTAAGGGGTGAAAAAAGTATCCTGAGTTGGTCACTTTATGGAGTATATAAAGTCAGAACATCTGTTGTCTCAGCCACTGCCTGTCACCAAGGGAGTACACCAGGGCTCGATCCTATGCCCCACGCTCTTTTCAATTTATATCAGCAACATAGCTCAGGCAGTAGGAAGCTCTCTCATCCATTTATATGCAGAGGATAAAGTCTTATACTCAGCTGGCCCCTCCCAGGATTTTGTGTTAAATGCTCTACAACAAAGCTTTCTTAGTATCCAACAAGCTTTCTCTACCCTTAACCTTGTTCTGAACACCTACAAAACAAAGGTAATGTGGTTTGGTAAGAAGAATGCCACTCTCCCCACCAGTATGATTACTACCTCTGTGGGTTTAGAGCTTGAGGTAGTCACCTCATACAAGTACTTGGGAGTATGGCTAGACGGTACACTGTCCTTCTCTCGGCACATATCACACCTGTAGGCTAAAGTTAAATCTAGACTTGGTTTCCTCTATCGTAATCGCTCTTCTTTCACCCCAGCTGCCAAACTAACCCTGATCCCTGATTCCTACCCATGCTAGATTGTGGCTGCTTTGCGTGATGTATTGTTCTCTCTACCTTCTTGTCCTTTTTGCTGTTGTCTGTGCCCAATTCATGTTTGTACCATGTTGTGTTGCTACCATGCTGTGTTATCATATGAAGCTGCCTTGCTATGTTGTTGTCTTAGGTCTCTCTTTATGTAGTGTTGTGTTGTCTCTTGTCGTGATGTGTGTTTTGTCCTATATTTATATTTATTATAATTTAAAAAAATCCCAGCCCCGTTCTTGCAGGAGGCCTTTGCTTTTTGGTAGGCCTTCATTGTAAATAAGATTTTGTTTTTAACTGACTTGCCTAGTTAAATAAATGTTCAATAAAAATACAAAAATTGATCATTTGACAGAGATACGGTTAAAACATTACATGACTGACTATACAGGGCCTGGGAAATAGTCTCACAAAAATATTGGCGTATGTCCACTTTGGGTAAAAGTACGGGGAACTGATTTACCCATAACCAATAAAACTATAAATACATGGGATGCCCTCCGTCCTGGTAATACATTTTGAAACAAAACCTATGCCCTGTTAAATAGAACCATTGAAATGTTGAACATGTATAGATTTGTTTTTAAACTTAAGGCTATAATTTATTGTAGTCCCGATGGAGTTTTTGTTCATATTCTAAAGTTTGACGTTCTAAACCAATTCGTGAGTAGGCAAAATGGAAAGTGTCTGATTTCTTATCTACACCATCTCAGGCGCCAAACATATTATGGACAGAGAGCGCCATCTACAGGGTAGATAGTGCCAGGCATGTTATAGTGATATAATCAGAAAGAAATCTAGTCTCGAGAGCTACTTTAGAAAGTTTATATTTTCCCTTCTGAAATTGCCCGATGTAGTTTATAAATTCGGCGCATTACATGTTAATCTTAAAATAGACATTTAATCAGTCTGAAGCAAATAGTGAATATCCAACGGAGATTGGTTATTTTATATACAGTAAATGTTGGAGTGGATTAAAATACAAATTAACATAAATTATCAGGTTTGTTTTGTCTATAATTTAAAACGTTTTGTTCACCTGGTAAAGTAACGTTAGACGGAGAGATTGTAGAGGGAAACAAGTATTTGAATGGAAGAGAAATGTACTGGGTGATAGTGATTGAGAGAGCTTCTGAGTTAAAGTAAACAGGTACTTAGACTAGTGAAAGTAACAAAGAAAGTGGGAAAGAAAGTAAAATGGAAAATAAGAATTCAAATTTTGAATTGCTTGGACAGATTAAGATTTAACATTTTTATTTTCTCCGTCAGGAGAGGATGGGGTGTCCCTATCTCTCCCTTTAAAATTGTTCCATTATTGCAATAATTAATCAATATCAAATAAAGATTGATTGTTTGAAGAAATGACAAGTCTCTCACTTGACTAGAATTTCCACAACACTATGCACACTAAGAAGCCAATCTTACTGAAGCACCTTATTTCTTTCACTCTCTATTGGTCTCGTCCTACTCACAGGTAGCATCTTAGGATCCCTTGCCCTGGATCCATCTTCCTCTAATACTCTCTTCACTGCTGCAGCATATGACACCTTCTGTACTACTCTGACCCTGGCAACCTTGACCTGCCTTTCTCTGAAACGGACACTTCTGTTCCCCAACTGGCGGCCTGCGGGCAAATTTACACACACAGTTTTTTCCACCAATACTACATATTCCTTTGTCTCATGCCCTCCTGCACACTTCTCACATCTCCTTCCTACACACGGCTGCAACATGACCATAAGCTTGGCACCTAAAACACCGTAATGGTTTTGGGACAAAAGCGCTCACGGAATAACTGACACATCCTAACTTGACTTTGTCGAGTCAAGACTTCATCAAAACTCAGCAGGATAGACAGTCTTCTCTGCTTCACAACGCTCTCCACTGGGCTTGCGTTGCACCAAACGGCGGGTGTCAGAACCTAACGCCACCCCAGTTAGCGCTCCTTTCAATGAAGCCCTGCTCCCGAGAGCAAAGCAAGTCACAGGTCTTTTTACAAGTTCACTTCGAGTTCCTTTCACAGATTCAACAGTCCCCAACCCCTTGTCCACCCAACCTGACACCACGTATGGATCAGCCAAAAGGAAAAGATCTCACTCGCACTGGGCCAGAATCATTGGGGCGAGGCTCGAACTCTGCGGTCTTCACCACACCTGCCACCGCAGGTAATTCACCCTCACGCTCGTCACATTCCATTTCTGAGCTACCAGGGTATTTTTTTGTTTTTGTACTTGACGTCAATCTTCCACACCATACTGGTTCCCTAATGTCATTTCCTTCTTCGTCGCTGTCAATATCCACATCTTCACGATCTTTCCGCTCCTCCATACGCTGTAGTAGCAAACTGTTCAAATGGTTACTGTATCCATGTCGCATCAACTCAAAAAGCTCTTCACCTCAGTCACGTCAATCGTCAGTTAGCCTAGTAAATGAATGCATATGTCGTCATCTACCGTACTGGAGGCCAACTTACAAAAACAATATCATCATCACTGGCTTTTTCAAATACAGGTGTCCCCATTTTATTTGTAGTGCAAAATACTAGAATAGACTGGACTACAAACTTGTCCTTCACCTTAATTTTTATATAACCCTCTATGCACTGATTAAAACGTTATACAAAGAAAAAGACAGATATAAAAAGAAAAACACAAACCCTTCACACCATGCATGCTTGAGTTACAAAAAAAGGTGTTGAGTCCTTCTTTTAGGAGGGTGCTTTGCTTTTGCCTGACACTTCAGCAAATGGTTACAGTGTCTTAGTACAAGGCGTGGAGATGGGTTGCATGGTAGGTCTTGCCGGCCAGCCAGGTAGGTCCGTCCAGCCAGGTAGGTCCGTCCAGCCAGATAGCTGGTAATAGATACTTAGCTATCTAGTACCAGTCGGCCGGCTGGTCCAATCCGGCAGACCAGTCCTATCTATCCGGCTGGACCTTATTTTGTAACAGTTGCCTGGACAGATTGGATTAGATGGTCCACCTGGCCGGACCCATCTGGCCGGCCAGACCTAGCTATCTGGCTGACCGGACCTAGCTATCTAGTCGGCCTGCCTATCTGGTTCTATCGACAAATAAAATATCCTTATCATGCTTCCACCACCTACTAACGTTGTGCAAGATGTACACTACATGACCAAAAGTATGTGGACACCTGCTTGTTGAACAGCTCATTCCAAAATCTAAATCAAATCATTTATATGGAGTTGGTCCCCCCTTTGATAGAACAGCCTCCACTCTTCTGGGAAGGCTTTCCACTAGATGGAACATTGCTGCAGGGACTTGCTTCTATTCAGCCACAAGAGCCTTAGTGAGGTCGGGCACTGATGTTGGGCGATTAGGCCTGGCTCGCAGTTGGCATACCAATTCATCCCACATGTAATCTAGTCTTCATCATTATGACTAAAATATCATTAAGTCTTAGTCACATTTTTGTCAGTTGAATAATAATTTAGTGTAGTTATTTTCAAAATGATGCAAATAGTGGGCCATTTTAGTCAACTAAATGTCCTTTAATTTTAGTCACATCACATTTGTATTGCCTCATTAACCTATAGTAAACATAAATCACTGACTTCCATGTGCACATACATAGCCTTGTCCTACCAACATATATTTCTGCTGTTGGGAAGAGAGTAGGATGTTATAACGAAAAATGACAAACATAAGAATATATAACAAATTCAGCCTACATAGATACTGCACATTCCGTTTTTTTAATGTAAACACACTTGACAGTAGCAAAATCACCAGTGTTACAGGATTAGGTTTTTCCATTTTATATTTAAAAGGTTGGACGTTAGCAAGTGGGGCACACCGATTGGCGTCACCTTGTTAGTCAGTCTGTATTACACCTGTTGGTCATCTCATTAGAAGGAAGGTGTTTCACCTGTGCTGGCCCAGGGGCTATTTAAGAGTGGCTAGCCCAGCACTCCAGTTGTCTTGCGAGACCTCCCTATTTGATTTGATTTGGCCGACTGGTCCTATGGACCTACCTATCTGGCCGGCAGGACCTACACTATATAAACTCAGCAAAAAAAGAAGCGTCCCTTTTTCAAGACCCTGTCATTCAAAGATAATTAGTAAAAATCCAAGTAACTTCACTGGTCTTCGTTGTAAAGGGTTTAAACACTGTTTCCAATGCTTGTTCAATGAACCATAAACAATTAATGAACATGCATCTGTGGAACGGTCGTTAAGACACTAACAGCTCACAAACGGTAGGCAATTAAGGTCACAGTTATGAAAACTTAGAACACTAAAGAGGCCTTTCTACTGACTCTGAAAAACTCCAAAAGAAAGATGCCCAGGGTCCCTGCTTATCTGCGTGAACGTGCCATAGGCATGCTGCAAGGAGGCATGCAGATGTGGCCAGGACAATAAATTGCAATGTCCGTACTGTGAGATGCATAAGACAGCGCTACAGGGAGACAGGACGGACAGCTGATAGTCCTCGAAGTGGCAGACCATGTGTAACAACACCTGCACAGGATTGGTACATCCGAACATCACACCTGTGGGACAGGTACAGGATGGAAACAACTGCCCGAGTTACACCATGAACGCACAATCCCTCCATCAGTGCTCAGACTGTACGCAATAGGCTGAGAGAGGCTGGACTGAGGGCTTGTAGGGCTGTTGTAAGGCAGGTCCTCACCAGACTTCACCGGCAACAACGTCGCCCATGGGCACAAACCCACCGTCGCTGGACCAGACAGGACTGGCAAAAAGTGCTCTTCACTGACGAGTCGTGGTTTTGTCTCACCAGGGGTGGTGTTCAGATAAGCGTTTATCGTCGAAGGAATGAGCATTACACCGAGGCTTGTACTCTGGAGCTGGATCGATTTGGAGGTGGAGGGTCCGTCATGGTCTGGGGCGGTGTGTCACAGCATCATCGGACTGAGCTTGTTGTCATTGCAGGCAATCTCAATGCTGTGTGTTCCTACAGGCTCATCCTGACATGACCCTCCAGCATGACAATGCCACCAGCCATACTGCTCGTTCTGTGCGTGATTTCCTGCAAGACAGGAATGACAGTGTTCTACCATGTCCAGCAAAGAGCCCGGATCTCAATCCCATTGAGTACGTCTGGGACCTGTTGGATCGAAGGGTGAGGGCTAGGGCCATTCCCCCCAGAAATGTCCGGGAAATTGCAGGTGCCTTGGTGGAAGAGTGGGGTAACATCTCACAGCAAGAACTGGCAAATCTGGTGCAGTCCATGAGGAGGAGATGCACTGCAGTACTTAATGCAGCTGGTGGCCACACCAGATACTGATAGTTACTTTTGTTTTTGACCCCCACTTTTGTTCAGGGACACATTATTCCATTTCTGTTAGTCACATGTCTATGGAACTTGTTCAGTTTATGTCTCAGTTGTTGATACTTGTTATGTTCATACACATATTTACACGTTACGTTTGCTGAAAATAAACGCAGTTGACAGAGAGGACGTTTCTTTTTTTTGCTGAGTTTATACACAAAAGTATGTGGACACCCCTTCAAATTAGTGGATCCGGCTATTTAAGCCACACCCGTTGCTGACAGGTTTATAAATTCGAGCACATAGCCATGAAACCTCCATAGACAAACATTGGCAGTAGAATGGCCTAACGGAAGTGCTCAGGGACGTTCAACGTGGCACCGTCATAGGATGCCACCTTTCCAACAAGTCTAAGATCACCATGCACAATGCCAAGCGTCAGATGGAGTGGTGTAAAGGTTAGGGCCATTGGACTCTGAAGCAGTGAAAACACATTCTCTGGAGTGACGAATCACGCTTCACCATCTGGCAGTCCGACAGCCGAATCTGGGTTTTGCGGATACCAGGAGAACGCTACCTGCCCCACTTCATAGTGCTAACTGTACATTTTGGTGGAAGAGGAATAATGGTCTGGGGCTGTTTTTCCTGGTTTGGGCTAGACCTCTTGGTTCCAGTGAAGGGAAATCTTAATGCTACAGCATACAGTTACATTCTAGAAGATCCTGTGCTTCCAAGTTTGTGGAAGGCCCTTTCCTGTTTTAGCATGACAATGCCCCTGTGCACAAAGTGAGGTCCATACAGAAATGGTGTGTTGAGATCAGTGTGGAAGAACCTGGCTGGCCTGCAGTCTGACCTCAACCCCATCGAACACCTTTGGGATGAATTGGAACGCAGACTGCGAGCCAGGCCTAATCGGCCAACATCAGTACCCAACCTCACTAATGATCGTGGCTGAATGGAAGCCAGTTCATGCAGCAATGTTCCAACATCTAGTGGAAAGGCTTCCTATAAGAGTGGAGGCTGTATAGCAAAAAGGGGGACCAAGTCCATATTAATGCCCATGATTTTGGAATGAGATGTTTGATGAGCAGTTGTCCACAGTTTTGGTCATGTAGTGTATATTGCCAGTGCCAACATTTCATACTGCAAATGTTGGTACTGGCATTTTATCATATGTCTAACAGACACTGTCCATTTCCAATATATTTAAAGGAGTGATTTACCATCACCAAAATGACAGGCTGAAATCAACACCAACAAACGAGGGAGAGGAATCACTAGCACTGTTAGGCCGTCCCGAGTTCAACGGGTCGGCGTTTCAGCATGTCCAATTAGTGATGGTAAATACCCATTCTGATATGTCCATTACACATATATTGCCAGTTTCAACATGTTATACTGCAATTGGACAGTGTCCATTGCCAGTATATTTGAATAGGGATTTACCACCACGAAATGGACAGACTGAAATGACCACCTAAGAGTGAGGGAGAGGAAACACTGTTTGACTCATACTGTATATTGCTAATGGACATGTGTGAGGTTACTGGATATTGGGCGGGAACTGGAACACGCTGTTGTACACGTTGATCCAGAGCATCCAAACATGCTCAATGGGTGACATGTTTGGTGAGTATGCAGGCCATGGAAGAACTGGGACATGTTCAGCTTCCAGGAATTGTCTACAGATCCTTGCAACGTGGGGCCGAGCATTATTATGCTGAAACATGAGGTGATGCCGGTGGATGAATGGCACGACAATGGTCTCCGGATCTCATCACGGTTTCTCTGTGCATTCAAATTGACATTGATAAAATGCAATTGTGTTCTTTGTCCGTAGCTTATGCCTGCCCATACCATAACCCCACCACGGGGCACTCTGTTCACAACGTTGACATCAGTAAACTGCTCACCCACACGACACCATACACGTGGTCTGCTGTTGTGAGGCCTGTTGGACATACTGCCAAATTCTCTAAAACAACATTGGTAGAAAAATGTACATTCAATTCTCTGGCACAAGCTCTGTAGGACATTCCTGCAGTAAGCATGCCAATTGCACGCTCCCTCAAAACTTGAGACATCTATGGCATTGTGTCGTCACAAAACTGTACATTTTAGTGGCCTTCTCTTGTCCCCAGGACAAGGTGCACCTTTGTAATGGTCATGCACTTTAATCAGCTTCTTGATATGCCACCCCTGTCAGGTGGATGGCTTGCCCTGGCAAAGGAGAAATGTTTAATAACAGGAATGTAAACAAATTTATGCACAACATTTGAGAGATGTGCGTATGGAACATTTATGGGATCTTTTATTTCAGCTCATGAAACCAACACTTTACATGTTGCGTTTATATTTGTGTTCAGTCGAGTTTAAGCCCTTTAACTGCATGTCCAATTTGTGATGGTAAATGCCAATTGTAATATATTGCTAAGGGACAGTGTCAAGTTATACTGCAATTGGATAGTACATTGGAAATCCCTATTCAAATCTGTCAGTCACGATAGGTTGAATTGCGCAGGCCTCATCTCTCAGTACTAGAACATAGCAGTTCAGTTGGAATGTTGATTTACTACTTTGAAATTAAAAAGGTCTAACTTCCCGATTTAATACCAAATAAACACATCTACTTAAAGAGTAAAACACTAAGTGAAGTTAAAATGTACACACAGTTGTGGTTTCATAGCCTGGTAAATAACATTGCACAGATAGTTACACACTTAAGAGGGTTAGGTACAAGTCATAGAGAGCAGTTTGGGTACCAAAGAGAAGTTCCATGTTTAAGTGGATACTGTCAAAGTAATCAGATAGATGTAGTGTTCAACAATAGTGCTGTCCTTCACAGGTTCATCTTGAGAAAATGATAGGTAAAAATGTACATAAATTCAGTTGTAAATAATTCTGACATTAAAGAGAGTACACATTGTCTGTTCATTAGCTAGGTAAGTTCGTGTCAGCGAACAAAAGCATCTATAGTTGAGTGCTTCTGCTGAGAACGAGAGAAAAGCTACATACCATTGCCATCTTGAAACCTTACTTCCCTTCAGGATTACACAGTAACAACATCCAGTGTGGCCAGTTTCCCCCACATATCAATTAACTATGTGAATCAATAACCCCACATTCTGGTTCACAAGCACCAGCGTTTCCTACATTCACATCAGTCTAAAGTGGTGTGTGCAACCAATTATAATTCTTAAAAACACCCTGTTTAACTCTTTAGAGGGGATAAATTAAAGTTAAAAAGAACTAAATGTAGTCCATCAGGAAATCTAGTCAATCATTCAAAGAATAAATTCCCATATTACAGCTTGAAACAAAAGCTTGTTCAATAGTCTGTGCAAATACTTCTAGTAAAATGGTCCTGACATAAGAGGACCCATATCTGCTAGTCTTTCGGAACTTCTGCCATTACATGTGAACACCACACCATACATGAATTTGATACAAAAGTTTTTAAAAGTAGATAGGTTAACAGAGTCAGGGACATTTGTCTAGTCTTTCACAAGGAAATTAATCATAATCAAAAAGGAGGGAGTGCTTTTCTGTACATTATTATACAGACTAACACAACTACAAAATGCCGAGGTTCATTTTGGAAAAAAAACTAAAATGTCTAGAAAGCCATTCTTCCTGCTCTTCAAACTCTAACAAAACAACTCATAACAAATGAAGAAAAAATCAAGTAGATGATACAGCTTGAAAGAAGAGTCTAAACACACAGAAATAAAGAGGTCATGACTGTGTGTGTAGAGAAAATGTGTTCCTCTCATATCAAAGACGTATTATTGAGCTCTTCTAGATCAGAGGTGCCAAACTCATTTTGCCCCGGGGTCCACATTCAGTCTTCAACAACATTTACTCGCCATCAAAATTGGCAAAAAGTGACTGTCATTTTGATGATTATTGGTGAGCTGGACACAGTCAATAAACTGTATGAATGTAGGTCCATTATCATTTCTACAGTTTCAAACTTGGTTTTAATCATTGAAAAAGTATATTGAGTACACCCCCCCAAAAAAAAAATCTGGATCCGGATGACACCCCTGTTCTAGAGCTTCACCAGTCTCTCTCACCATGTACATATAAAAAAAGTGTTAATACAAAATCGCACAAATTCACCATGTTCTCAACCCATAGGTCTCTCAGTGTTTCCATGTCATAGTAAGAGGATAATATCTATTTAGCCTGATAGTGGGCTGGATAATAAGGGTGAAAATATATAAAAGTAGTAGTAGGGGGAAGGTAAAGACCCCTACCCTATTGACAGCAGAAATCATCCCTTTCCATCGCTGTCATCATTGTGGCCTTCCAAAGCATTTATTCTCATAATGTCCTAATCTAAACCTTAAGAAAACATCAAATACATTATAGCTAAAAAAAGAGGGCTTGAAAGAAATGGAGGGACTGAATGATAAACATTGTCTAAGAATTCCATGACTAAGGATTAGTCGCTCAGCTTCTTTCTATCCACTTCATGTTCCTTCATTCCAGCTCTCATTTAGACCCAAGACTCATCTTTGTTCAAAAGTCCTGGCAGCTTTGAAAGCACTTGAAGGTGCATTAAGTAGCTCTGCATCACAGACACTCCAGAAAATTATGTAATAGAGATGTCCAGCAGGGGGCAGCAGCAGCAATCTTCACAAAACATCAAGTGGAGAAGGCATCAGAGCAGTGAGAGTAGGAGTACGGAAGAAGTGAACACTAAGATATAGACAATGTTTTGCCTCATTTCCACATCCTCCCCCAGAGTTGATATGTCTTATCTGGGCTGGTGGCGGGCTGCGAGGCCTCTCCTGGCGTGGGTGGACTGCCTCTGCTGGGCCAAGAAGGACTGGGCTTGGTTGGACGGACCCGACCGCTCTCCCACCACCTTCTGATGCAGGGCCATACCCTGGGGAGGGAGAGAGAGAAATAGAGCCATAAGACAGGTACATGTCTTACTACCATAAAAACCAAGACCATTATACAAGTCATTGCACAGCATTGTAGCACCCATCATGCCAACTGCTTTAATACTATGTAGATTAGGCAGATACGGAGAGGGTTACTTACTCACCATGTTGTACCAGGCACTGATGATGAGTTTCTCCTCCTGGTCATGTCTGGACCTGCTCTTCTCATAGTCATGCTGCACACAGAGGAGTTGTTCATGCATATGGAGGGTCAGACAATGCACCACTCATCTGCATCTCGTCAGTCAATGTAGAGTGGCTCTTACCTCCAGGTGCTGGATCTTCCGGTCTCTCTCAGTCAACTGGTTCTTGAGGGCCTGAACATCAGGAGACACAGTCAGAGGCGGCTGCTTGGGGTCCAGAGTCTTGATCACCTGCACAATGAACACAAACACACATATACTTGGTGCGGAAATTCTCTACTATGTCACGATGTGCATGACAATCTTTGACGATATCTGCAACTCAGATTTAAGGCGGCGGCCAAGCACCGTTGTGCTGTATGGATGAGTTTAGTGTCAGGCAGTGTTGACTGACCGTCCTGGCTTTCTCCACATAGCGCTTGTAGCGTTCCTCCATCAGCTTCATGTCCTCATCCTTCTTCTTCAGGATCTCCTGCAGCTCATCAATCTTCTTCGCCACTGACAGGAGGGAGGTTGAAAAGGAAATATTAACAGCATTTTCAGAGCTTGAAAGTGCTCTTAGATTGATACTATTTGATAGCACTGCTCCCAAGGGCAGGAAATAAGAGGCTGCTTACTGTTGCCGTCTGCTTTTGGCTCTAGGTCATCAATGACCTCTCTCTTCTTCTGCAGGTCTGAGTGGGCCTCATGGAGCTTCTCCCTGGGACGAGGACAGAGGGAAAGCATGGAGGAGCCGGACGTGCAAGAATCTACAGAGCGGTAATAATACTCCCTTCACAGGTGCAGTGTACAAGCATCAGTGATAATAGTACTCACAGGTGCTCCTCAAGCTTCTTCTTCAGCATGGAGGACTGAACGGGGAGGAAAAAGTCAGTCAACACTCAAACTACTGAGAAACAGACTTCTGTCAGACAGAGACACAAATAATAAGCATTATACACAGCTGAAGTAGTCAAAGTCAAATCAGAGCCCAGGCAGGGATGGGCCGTACTTACGATGGCCTGATTGGCCGAACGTCGGTCGGTGGGGGCAGGCGGAGAGACAGAAGGGTAGGCGTTAATGGTGAATCAACACAGCAAACAAGGGTTAAAGTTCCCACACAAAATCTTAGAGAGCAGTCACAGGCAGGCAGTCAGAGGGGAGAGAAGGATACAGTCTACAACAGTCCTCAAGGACTATATTGAGGTCTAGGTCTCTTTTTCAATTATAATGACTACAAAATAAATGATTAAAAACAAAAAAACATATTTGAACTAAGATGGTCAATCGATTAAGAGAGATTGGTCCTTTCCATTCCTGATTCCTATACATTTTCAGTATACTGTCGTCTTTGATTGGAGAAGACTGGGTCCACTCAGTGATTGGTACGGACAAGGTAACAGGAGTAAGAGGATGTTAGAGGAGGGTTGAATGAGGAGGCTGTCTCTCCACTCACATCCTCAGCCTTGCTGCCCTGCTCCTGTAGAGCCTTCTGGAGATCCTCCACCTGGGACCGCAGCTCACAGATCTGCTGCTGGTTCAACCTGGAAGGATGAGAGAAAACAAATAAGAAAAGCAGGAGGGGGAGAAGGGGAAAGGAAGAGAGAACGAGGAAATTAGATTAAGCTGGTTTTGAGTGAGTGGGAGAGGCTGGCGATGCATACAATGTCACATCAGCCGCTGCATTAGTCCATTCTAGAGGTGTCCCGCCCACCCACTCCCCTCTGTGTGTTGTGGTTCATTAGGGGAAGACGGAGCCACTTCAGCCGTACTCCACAGCTCGGGATGCTCTCCTCCTCCTGCTGCTGAAGATGGCTGCCTGCCTCCCACACTCTGGACCCATCGTCACACACACGATCCACTCAGAAAAACCGCCCACACACACACGCACTGTACGGACAGCCGGGGGACAATCTGGCTCATTGCTGTCCATCCTCTGCTTCGGCCCACACAACACAACTCAACACACAGACCAGAGAGTGAGCTGACATTTAGCTAGATCGCTCCTCCGTTTAGCCAAACGTGAAACTCAAACAGAAACTCTGGCAATATATACTGTGACTAATATCGTCACGGACTGACCTTGATACATACAATCAAATCACAATGTGCATAACTAAAAACGCTTTTGTGGATGATTTTACTTTTGTGGATGAGATGCAGTGGTATCCGTATAGAACGTATCTTTTATTTTACGCATGCCTACACACACACACACACACACACACACACACACACACACACACACACACACACACACACACACACACACACACACACACACACACACACACACACACACACACACACACACACACCTGTTTTGTGTCTCCAGGGTGTTCTGGCTGCGTTGAGACTCCTCAAGCTGACCCTGTACCTCCACCAGTCTCTGTCTGTAGCTCTCCTCCTGGACACACAGCATCTTGTTCTCACTCTGCAGACGCACCACCGTCTCCCTGTGGAAGCAGAAGGGATGAGGTCAGAGAGAGAAGGCAGGGAAGTGGGGCAGAAAGGCAAAGGTCTGTACATTACACACCAACAGAAGTTTTCAACTCCGCCTCAGCCAATTTAACAGCAGTGCCATCTGACAGAGCCATTCTATTCATGGACCCAATGGCACATTCTGGTTCTAAAAATAGTGTGGCTGAGGAATAAGACCTTTGCCATTTATCACAGCTGAACACTATGTTTGGGCGGATCCAGATTTCCATATCGTTCCTGAACCATACCGGGTTTACGGCATTAACGGCAGTGCACACAAAGGGCATCATTTATGTTCAAATGCTATCAAAGTACTAGCGAATTCCCATAGCGGACGTTAGCTAAATGCTAACAAGCGCAAGCCAACATAAACTAAAAGCAAAGACAGTTCTATAACTTTATGAGCTGGGTTCTATCTCAAAAGGCTACTCACACTTAATCTAGGAGGGGATTGATTGTCTCTGCTGTAACCACCTATAGCTAGCAGGTTAGCAAACCAAATGCATAGCTGGAGAAAATGTATTTGGCATTAAGATAGTTAACGTATAGATATATTTAGCTGGCAAACATTAGTAGTGAATTTCAAGTCTAACTTGATCAGCTCTTGTACTGCTCGACAGTGGACGTCACGAAACTTCAGTTTGCTCCACATGCTCTTAGTAAACAAATATACCATGTGACTGGCTCAACTGAATTGCAGTTAAAAAAATAATAATATTCTAAACACCCCGGTACCGCCCAAGCCTACAGTTGAAAATGAGCAATTGAATTCTGACACCACTGTATGTCTATTGATAGGTCAGATAGCTTCATCTGTTAGATAACACCTTTCACACAGTCTCACATACTTGAACTCTGTGGGCATCATCTCGGAGGCCAGGTTTCCCACTGTGCCAGAGTCCTCACATAATCCACCTGAAGGAGAAAGAGAGCCAAAATGTCAGGGGAAAATATATCACATTTGTTTTGACAGTAGTCTTATCAACTGCCACAAAAGGTCAAACAACCCCCCGCTACCATCTTGTCATTTAGAAAAACAGAGGCTGAAGGTTCAGGATGTTAGCTGTGTCCATTGAACTCACCTGGTTGATTGAGGCCCTTCTGTTGGACCTGTGCACACCTGAGCTCATCATTGGTTTCCCGCAGTGTGTCTCGCTCTGAGATCAAACGCTGGAAAACACATTGGGATAACGTGGGGATTAGACCACTCAATCTGATCCTACTAGAAGTGTTCAAAGTGACTGCCTCAGAATTTCAGAGAGTTTAAATCCACATCCACTTTGACATCATGCCCTTGTAATACATCTTAGTCTGGAGAGGAGTTGTCCCGGGCCATCCTCTCTCACCTCTTTCTCCTTAAGCAGGGCGTCATACTTATCCTGAAGGTTCTTGTACTCAAACTGCCACTTCTCAGCCTTCAGTGCCTCTGACAAATGCTTGGTGTGAAGCTCATGGACCTGACAGCAGGGAGGCAAACACATTCAGGGTCTGAAGAGAGGTCATAGCACCTTATGTCATACACACATTCATCTCCACACCTTTGTTAACCCTCCGCCATTCTCTAGCCCTCTCTGCCCACCTGTCTCTTGTAGGTGTCCAGCTGGGTGCGGACTGAGTTGGCCCTGCGTAGCTCCTCCTCCAGCTCACATGTGCGCTGCATGTAGACAGTGTTGCGCTCCTCCAGCAGACGCACCTGTCTGCGCAGGTCCCCCAGGTCCTCCAGCTTACGCTTGTACGTCTCTACCAGCGCCTCCAGCCGGCTCACCCGGTCAGACGAATGCCTGTACAAGGGGAGAGGGTGAGATGGGGAAGCCGTTTTGAGGATGGGGCAGGAAAGAAAGGAGAGAAGGATAGGAGGCCACAGACTAGTGAGAGGCTGCTCTCCCCCTTGGCTCACCGGAGGATGTCCATCTCATCTTTGAGAGTCTGGGCCTCCTGGGCAAGGCTGGTCAGTTCATCGTTACGGTGAGTGAGGTCCAAAACGTCACGCTCCAGAATCTCCCCTCGCACACGCATGTCATCTCGGCTGTTCTCTAGTCTGTGTCACAAACAGGGGGCAAACAGAAAATTATAAATTAATTGTATCAAAAGAGTAGAATGCATTTAGTTTGGAAGTCTGTGTTGAGGGTATGACTCTGACCTGTAGTTCTCCTCCTGTAGCTGCTCCATCTGGCTCTGCAGCAGCAGCAGCTTCTTGCCAGTGATGGTGGTGGAAGCATCCCGTGGGTCACTGAGGCTGAGCTTCGCCCTCAGGGACTGTGTCTCCACCTGCAGGGACGACTTCTCCTCCAGGACGGCTGCCAACTGAGGACCAAACACACACACAGACAGTCAGGGGTGGAGATGGCAGAGAGAGAACCAGACAAAGTGGCATGTAACCAAGGCTAGAGAGAGGGAGGAGACCTAGAGACAAATGAACAAACAGTCACACATTGAGTCATAGAAAGTGCTGAGCACAGAAAAAGGACACTTCAAAATGCAGAACACCGCCAAAAAAAAAAGAAAAAAAAGAATTACTCATGAAAATGCTGAACAGAAAAGACACTCCACAAGTGCTAAAGAAAAAAGAGCCACACTCACATATCCAGCAACAGACACTGTACATTGCTTGCAAAACATGCAATGTTTTTCCATGAGGGTTGGTGGTAACTTCACATGCACAAACGTCAAAGCAGTTAGTCAGCTGGTCTGCTATGTTCTCCATCAGGTGGGCCACTTTCTCAATGGAGCAGTTGTTAGCATTACCTCTCAAGGAGGTGAATAGAAAACCAGATGTCGGAGTCAGTCTGACTAACAGTTACAAAGTGGAGAGACTGGAGAGTGGGCTCAGAAAGGGATGTTGATTAAGGATTCAAGCTAGTGAGGCTTGATGAAAGATGAACTATCCTTGGGGTTATCATGGACAAGAATGTTGGTTGGTGGTTTAGGGTAAAATGTCCACCCTGAATATGTTTATGTGGGTTAGGCAAGCAGGCATGCCAATATTAAAAGGGGGCGTCTATTACTTACCTGTTGGACATCTTTCCAGTTTGAGCACAGCAAAACTCTACACTGAACTTTAAGGACAAATGGCTTGCTTTAGCATCATACCAAGGAGAAAGTAAAGAACTACATAAACTACTGAGAATTTCTTAATGTGTTGAATGTTAACATTAAGAAATATGCTGAATACATAAGTGGTAATTGCCTTCTAATCCTAAATACTATACAATGTAATTATTGGGGATCAATGACCTAAGTCTTTGTACCCAATGACATTGCCTAATCAGAGGCAGCATTAACAGCACAGTTAGCACATAGAGAATAATAGAGGATTCTAGTACTCAAAAGCCCATTTTAGCATGTGTAGCACCATTGAGAACTTTCACCATTTTGAAGTAGTCAACTGGGTGTGGCTTCCTATTGGTTAAGGAAGGATCACATAATTCCATCCAGGACATCAGGAAGGATCAGCCAATTAATTATTTGTGAGCAAAAATTCCATAACTGCAGGTGGCAGTACATCGCCAACATTCATACCCGTTCAAATAACACACTCCAGGTGGCAGTATGCACCCTTTCAGTTTGTTTACCAACTCAGAAGTAGTAGAAGAACATTCACTACTTCAAAATCAGTGGAGGCTGGTGGGAGGAGCTATAGGAGGACAGGCTCATTGTAATGGCTGGAATGGAATAAATGGAACGGCATCAATAATATGGAAACCACATGTTTGACTCCGTTCCTTTAATTCCATAACAGCCATTACAATGAGCCCATCATCCTATAGCTCCTCCCACCAGCCTCCACTGTTCAAAATGGAGATGGCCTCAATGGTGCTGCCTGTGCACTCACAGAAGCCATAATGGGACAGATACAAAGAAGAGTCCTCAATCACGCTCTATGCACCGTTTACACAACAAACCATCAGGGGGAATCAGACTGGACAACAATCCTCAGCCAAGCGAATAAATAGGGTCACTTCACTCATGGCAAAGAGCTGCAGATACACACTCAACATGCTAACTAACAAACAGTCCTCTCTGCCCACCTGGTGCTCCAGGTCCCGACAGCGCTGGCCCAGATCCTCCTTCGCCTCCACCTCCTCACTGAGAAAATAATACTTCCTGGACTGCAGACACAGAGAGAGGCACAAGGGAGGTTATAGACAGCACAGTGGGAGGTAGAGAACGAGAGAGAACGAGAGAGAGAGAGAAATACCACAAAGACAAGTAAATGAGACGGCAATTGAAGAACAGCGATAAAACCAACTTGCAGGGGAGTGAAAGTTTAATGTAAGAAGAGAAGCAGAGTAAGAAGAGAGCGGGTCCCACCTGGTAGTCAAAGTCCCCGTAGGTCTCAGGACTTCCTGGAACAGTTGGCTCTTTAGCTAGGAGCTACACCACAACAAAACAGTCAATTGCTGGTTCAAACTCCAGAAAGACAGATCACATGGTGAAACCCATTGTCAATATAGAAGTAAGCAGGCCAATAAGTGAGCTATTGCCTGTTTTAGTGTATATTGCTGTTAAATACAGAAAGGTTTCAGGGAGCAAAGAATTGTGCTTGTATAGTCGTAGCCAAAAGTTTTGAGAATGACAAATATTGATTTTCACGAAGTCTGCTGCCTCAGTTTGTATGATGGCAATTTGCATATATGCCAGAATGTTATGAAGAGTGATCAGATGAATTGCAAAGTCCCTCTTTGCCATGCAAAGGAACTGAATCCCCAAAAAGCATTTCCACTGCATTTCAGCCCTGCCACAAAAGGACCAGCTGACATCATGTCAGTGATTCTCTTGTTAACACAGGTGTGAGTGTTGACGAGGACAAGGGTGGAGATCACTCTGTTATGCTGATTGAGTTCGAATAACAGACTGGAAGCTTCAAATGGAGGGTGCTGCTTGGAATCATTGTTCTTCCTCTGTCAACCATGTTCACCTGCAAGGAAACACGTGCCATCATCATTGCTTTGCACAAAAAGGGCTTCACAGCCAAGGATATTGCTGCCAGTAAGATTGCACCTAAATCAACCATTTATCGGATCATCAAGAACTTCAAGGAGAGCGGTTCAATTGTTGTGAAGAAGGCTTCAGGGCGCCCAAGAAAGTCCAGCAAGCGCCACGACCGTCTCCTAAAGTTGATTCAGCTGCGGGATCGGGGCACCACCAGTACAGAGCTTGCTCAGGAATGGCAGCAGGCAGGTGTGAGTGCATCTGCACGCACGGTGAGGTGAAGACTTTTGGAGGATGGCCTGGTGTCAAGAAGGGCAGCAAAGAAGCCACTTCTCTCCAGGAAAAACACCAGGGACAGACTGATATTCTGCAAAAGGTACAGGGATTGGACTGCTGAGGACTGGGGTAAAGTCATTTTCTCTGATAAATCCCCTTTCCGATTGTTTGGGGCATCGGGAAAAAAGCTTGTCCGGAGAAGACAAGGTGAGCGCTACCATCAGTCCTGTGTCATGCCAACAGTAAAGCATCCTGAAACCATTCATGTGTGGGGTTGCTTCTCAGCCAAGGGAGTGGGCTCACTCACAATTTGCCTAAGAGCACAGCCATGAATAAAGAATGGTACCAACACATCCTCCAAGAGCAACTTCTCCCAACCATCCAGGAACAGTTCGGTGACGAACAATGCCTTTTCCAGCATGATGGAGCACCTTGCCATAAGGCAAAAGTGATAACTAAGTGGCTCGGGGAACAAAATATCGATATTTTGGGTCCATGGCCAGGAAACTCCCCAGACCTTAATCCCATTGAGAACTTGTGGTCAATCCTCAAGAGGCGGGTGGACAAACAAAAACCCACAAATTCTGACAAACTCCAAGCATTGATTATGCAAGAATGGGCTGCCATCAGTCAGGATGTGGCCCAGAAGTTAATTGACAGCATGCCAGGGCGGATTGCAGAGGTCTTGAAAAAGAAGGGTCAACACTGCAAATATTGACTCTTTGAATCAACTTCATGTAATTGTCAAAAGCCTTTTGACACTTATGAAATGCTTGTAATTATACTTCAGTATTCCATAGTAACATCTGACAAAAATATCTAAAGCCACTGAAGCAGCAAACTTTGTGGAAATGAATATTTGTGTCATTCTCAAAACTTTTGGCCACGACTGTAGGTGCAATCTCACAAAAGGACAGATCTACAAAGAGGATAATATCAAAAAGACTTATCACTCACCTCCTGTATGGCCGTCATGACAACGTGCTGGACAGACTCCTCCAGGGTCATTATCTGCTGGATTTGCTCTATGAGAAAAAAAACAGAGGAGTCCACTGAATATCACATTCACATCTGACAGTCAGACACTCAAACACACTGCTTTACACACAGTGCAACAGTTTCTCCTGCATTCACATCAAACCCACTAGCTTGTTCATCTGAGGATAACATTGCCTTTTAAAACTCTGTTTTATCATAATCTGTATACAGTACATGGTTGGGGCTTTGTAGGAACGAACCAATAAATGCTCAGTTTATCAACTCATCATAAATCAGGTCATTGCATTAATTCTGCATTTTCTCCATAGGTGACTTCCTGTTACCCAGCAGAGCCTCCTATCCCAGCTAGCTCACCTTGCTTCTTGTCACAGCTGACAGCACAGCCAAGCACCAACTGCACCAGCTTGCCAAGTTCAGTCACATCTCCAAACTCCCCAATCAGATTGATGTCTGGCAGGTGCACGTCTGCTACCTGGTGGCCAAGCACCTGTTCATGCAGGGATGGAGAGAAAATATATGCATTGAGCAATGATATTTCAAATGGACTAAGACTGGTGCAAACACTGACGAACAACTGGAAGAGATTGAGCTCTTAAAAGAAATGCAGGAAACGTGCATATACCATCCATCCTTCCTTCTGATCTTTAATGAGGAAAAGCCTTTACTCACATCATGGTAATACTCAAGCATGCTCTGAAGAATCTTCTTCAGGTTGCTGACCTGGAGGAAAATGAAAAAAATCTGAGCTGGAGAATACAGGCATCTTTGCCTTAGTGAAAATACACCATCTTTAAAAACAGTAAGGCCAGTGGTCACTAGGTTGCCTAGGTGACAACCTAGAAGCACTGTGTCATATCCTTCTGTCTCATACCACACCTTGAGGCGCCAGTTGGCCTCACTCTCCTCCTTGATCCTGCCCAGCCATGCCTCATTAAACCAGGAGGGGTCTCTGTTAACAAGATGACACACTTAACAAGACATATTCTAGGGACATACAATACACAGGAAGCCACAGGGCAGAGTATTTCTAAACTGGATAACACAAACTCCCTAATGTGACACTCAATGAATGTCACAAGCAAGCAAGCAATCATTGGAAACTTGCTTGAGGCCAGAATTGCCATTACCCAATTCAACTAACCTTCAGATAAAAGCACTGCTTGTTTCCAGTTTGACACAAAAACAGATACATTTCTGTGTGTGTGTGTGTGTGTGTGTGTGTGTGGACAGAAAGGCACACAAATACTACAGCAGATGAGGTATGAAGGTAATTTGGCTTGGACAGACAGTACCCTTAAAAATGGACAGGCCCTTGCACAAAATCCCACCTGGGCACAATCTGCCACACCCAGGCCTTGAGAAATATAGACCTATTCCCTATCAAGCGTAGGAATAGAAATAAAACAGACAAACTGCCCATCCTCTAACTTTATAAAAAGGCTTTTGAATAGATGATTGAATTTGCTCTAATCAGGTTCTATTCAAAGTAGTTAAAGGCCCAAAACAAAATGTCAGTGTGCAACTGATAAGCAAATCGGTCTGTGAATTGAGAATGACTGGGATTGACTCCACAAATCTCTTACTATTGCCATGTGCCACTGTGACAGGGTAATGGGTTCTGCAAGTAAGGACCTTTTCCCGCATTCACATGCTAGTCAGAACTAGGAAAATCAGAAATGTTCAACTCGCTAACTGGTTGCAGTTATACATATGCCACGTTCATCGAATCAGCAAGTCGGACATTTCTGAGTTTCCTAGTTCCGACTAGCATGTGAACACTGCATATATCTCCCCGTTTTCCTAAGCTTAGCTGTTGTCTACTCTTGTGTTAACCCACCACCACCATTATCACCAACCTCAAAACACACAAAAAAAGATTTGTGCCCTTACATCCTGTGTAGAACGTGTGCAATAGCCACTCCGCTCATCAGGTCCTGCTTGCTGGTGCATGAGGGCACCTGAAATGTCTGTAGCTGGAAGGGTTGGACATGATGAATGAGAAGAAAATGTGTTAGTGTTTTATTTATTCTACTTCCCGTGACAATCAATTAGAAATCAACTGATCGAGAAGAGGAACAATGCAAATGCTACTGCCAACACGTTGGGCAAATTGCTTGCTATTTGGGGTTTTAGGATGGGTATCTATTAAGCACTTTGTGACAACTGTTGATAAAAGAGGGCTTTATAAAATACATTTGATTGATTGTGCCGTCTAGAAGTGCTGGAAAGCCATTCTACGTATATGCTGTACAGCTAAAGTGTTTGCTAGCTATCAACTAGCTACTTAGCTGGCAATTTGTTTGTTAGAGATCATTCCACATTTCTAGCCAATTTTAACATAGCCTAAACAACCTATATTTGGAGGGTTCATGGCTGAGTTTTTCAACTATGTACCATCTTAATGGTACATATCGTGGAGTTGAGAAACTCAGAGGCTAGCTAGGAGTGTGACTGGCTTGCTGGGGCTTGGCTAGACCTTCGTACTGATTGCATAAGATAGTGGCTAGCTCAGTTGCTGGCTGGAAACTTTGGAGCTTGTCCAAGACGACAATTTCTGATGTGGACAGTAGACCATCAAAACAATTTAGTTAGCTTTATTTGACAGTGAAAGCTAGTTAATTATGTTATTTTTATTTGAGCTGGTTCAAGACACTATTAACTATAAAATGCCTAGCTACATTTAATTATAAAAACACCTAATTTAATTTCGCTAACTGCAAGCGAGAGGTCCTTTTCGATGACGACAGGCTAGCAAGATATCCCAGTTACCTAAATTCGCATTCATATTTAACTTTGTAAAACTTACCCAATTTAGTAACGAATCGCATAGCTTTGCTTTATCCATACTCATTTTGGTTTGTCTAACCGACACACTGCAGTTAGCACACTAGCAATCGATTGGGAGACTTTCAGCTTCAAGTTTATTTTTAGCTTGCACTATCACGTCAGCAAACCTTGGCCTCCTGTTAGCTAGCTTGACTTTCGCGTTTTAGCTCCATAAACCATCCGAGTGAGACTCCGTATTAAGAACATTGTCATGGCAACAGATGACCGTGTTTACGTGTTGTTGTCACAGAGTTTCAAAACCCAGAGACGCACGCAACATCGCGAGACTTCCGTAACGCTTGGGAGCAGACCAGGCCGGTGTTTGAGAGGTAACAAATTCTTCCTTAGTTGTTAATTTTCTCTAAATCTAAAGGCACAACCTAGATTCGAGACAATGTACTAAGTATTTGAACATGTTATTACTCCAACCTCGTGAAAGTGACAAACTGACAGGTTTTTATTTATTGCACATGCGCAGCTTGGCGCGAGACAACCGTTACGCCCTATTACGTGTTTCTGCGCATGAGCAGTTGCCGCGGTCACGTGCTCGTTGGAACTAGGAAACTCCGATATTTCCAGCATACTGATTCGTTGAACGCGGCACGTGTATAACTACAACCAGTTAGAGGTCGGACATTTCCGAGTTTCCCAGGCCCGACGAGCACTTGCACGCGGCACCAGCTATCCAACGTCGCCATGACATCGCCTACCAGCGTGATCAGGGGATTCTAATTGGAGAAGCAGTTTCTGCCTAACTTCATACTGTACTGTCTTTGTTATTGGCTCGCCTATATGTTGCTCAAAACAGAGCGCGGTATTGTAGAGATCATTTGTGGGTGTTATGTTGTCTATGTTTCAAAAACCTTTAGCATGCTTTTTTGGAATTAAAAAAGGAATTTGTTCGAAAAAGTTCCACAAAAGAACAGTAGATGGCTCAAGTTGACAAAATGACACAGAACTGAGGAGTGAAGGTGTCTCGATTCCTAACAAAACTCTGATCATGTAGCTAGCCTAGCAGAAACAAGTACACAAATCAATTTTGTTTAGCAATTAAAATAGAAAACACTTCCCTCCAGTTGAAATATTAAAAAAAAATACAATCTCACTTTGTCAAAATGTGTTTATCTAGTGGCTGTAAAGTAAGACACATTAATGTATCACAGCAATTAGCCCAATGGTTTAAAAATTATTCCAGGGTCTAAATTCACTGTGCCTAAGTGCTGATATATCGAGGCCATCTATACTAGGCATATGCATAGCTCACACATTGATCTGACTGAGAAAATGTGCTTTATCAGCTCAGTGTGAGGCCCTCCAGTGTCATAACATGCAGACATACACTTATTTTCCGAAGTACTCTATCTCCCTGTTTACACCTCTCCCTTCTCGCTCCAATGCTCACAGTTCAACCTGATGTATTTGCCAACTTCCTGTTTGCTCTGGCCAGCCCAACAAGTCAGGCTTCCTCCATGGCCCACCCACTGTAGGCTACCTGCTCTCCTAGAACACCTACCTGTGTGACATGTCTGTTTCCCTTCCTACAGTGGCTTGCGAAAGTTTTCAACCCCCCCCCCCCCCAAAGTCAATACTTTGTAGAGCCACCTTTTGCAGCAATTACAGCTGCAAGTCTCTTGGGGTATGTCTCTATAAGCTTGGCACATCTAGCCACTGGGATCTTTGCCCATTCTTCAAGGCAAAACTGCTCCAGCTCCTTCAAGTTGGATGGGTTCCATTGGTGTACAGCAATCTTTAAATCATACCACAGATTCTCAATTGGACTAAGGTCTGGGCTTTGACTAGGCCATTCCAAGACATTTAAATGTTTCACGTTAAACCACTCAAGTGTTGCTTTAGCAGTATGCTTAGGGTCATTGTCCTGCTGGAAGGTGAACCCCCCTCCTAGTCTCAAATCTCTGGAAGACTGAAACAGTTTTTCCTCAAGAATTCCCCTGTATTTAGCTCCATCCATCATTCCTTCAATTCTGACCAGTTTCCCAGTCCCTGCCAATGAAAAACATCCCCACAGCATGATGCTGCCACCACCATGTTTCACTGTGGGGATGGTGTTCTCGGTGTGATGAGAGATGTTGGGTTTGTGCCAGACATAGCGTTTTCCTTGATGGCCATAAAGCTCAATTTTAGTCTCATCTGACCAAAGTACCTCCTTCCATATGTTTGGGGAGTCTGCCACATGCCTTTTGGCAAACACCAAACGTGTTTGCTTATTTTTTTATTTTAGCAATGGCTGTTTTCTGGCCACTCTTCCGTAAAGCCCAGCTCTGTGGAGTTTACTGTTTAAAGTGGTCCTATGGACAGATACTCCAGTCTCCGCTGTGGAGCTTTGCAGCTCCTTCAGGGTTATCTTTGGTCTCTTTGTTGCCTCTCTGATTAATGCCCTCCTTGCCTGGTCTGTGAGTTTTCATGGGCGGCCCTCCCTTGGCAGGTTTGTTGTGGTGCCATATTCTTTCAATTTTATAATAATGGATTTAATGGTGCTCCGTGGGATGTGCAAAGTTTCTGATATTTTTTTATAACCCAACCCTGATCTGTACTTCTCCACAACTCTGTCCTTGACCTGTTTTGAGAGCTCCTTGGTCTTCATGGTGTCGCTTGCTTGGTGGTGCCCCTTGCTTAGTGGTGTTGCAGACTCTGGGGCCTTTCAGAACAGGTGTATATATATATATATATAGATACAGTTGAAGTCGGAAGTTTACGTATACCATAGCCAAATACATTTAAACCCAGTTTTTCCACAATTCCTGACATTTAATCCTTGTAAAATTCCCTGTCTTAGGTCAGTTAGGATCACCACTTTATTTTCAGAATGTGAAACGGCAGATTAATAGCAGAGAGAATGATTTATTTCAGATTTTCTTTCTTTCATCACATTCCCAGTGGATCAGAAGTTTACATACACTCAATTTGTATTTGGTAGCATTGCCTTTTAATTGTTTAACTTGGGTGAAACGTTTCAGGGAGCCTTCCACAAGCTTCCCACAATAAATTGGGTGAATTTTGGCCCATTCCTCCTGACAGAGCTGGTGTAACTAAGTCAGGTTTGTAGGCCTCCTTGCTCGCACACGCTTTTTCAGTTCTGCCCACAAGTTTTCTATAGGATTGAGGTCAGGGCTTTGTGATGGCCACTCCAATACCTTGACTTTGTTGTCCTTAAGCCATTTTGCCACAACTTTGGAAGTATGCTTGAGGTCATTGTCCATTTGGAAGACTCATTTGCGACCAAGCTTTAACTTCCTGACTGATGTGTTGAGATGTTGCTTCAATATATCCACATAATTTTCCATCCTCATGATGCCATCTATTTTGTGAAGTGCACCAGTCCCTCCTGCAGCAAAGTACCCCCACAACATGATGCTGCCACCCCCGTGCTTCACGGTTGGGATGGTGTTCTTCGGCTTGCAAGCCTCCCCCTTTTTTCTCCAAACATAACAATGGTCATTATGGCCAAACAGTTATATATATGTTTCATCAGACCAGAGGACATTTCTCCAAAAAAGTGCAATCTTTGTCTTTATGTTCAGTTGCAAACCGTAGTCGCTTTTTTATGGCTGTTTTGGAGCAGTGGCTTCTTCCTTGCTGAGCGGCCTTTCAGGTTATGTCGATATACGACTCATTTTACTGTGGACATAGATACTTTTGTACCCGTTTCCTCCAGCATCTTCACAAGGTCCTTTGCTGTTGTTCTGGGATTGATTTGCCCTTTTCGCACCAAAGTACGTTCATCTCTAGGAGACAGAACGCGTCTCCTTCCTGAGCGGTATGATGGCTGCGTGGTCCCATGGTGTTTATACTTGCGTACTATTGTTTGTTCAGATGAACGTGGTACCTTCAGGCGTTTGGAAATTGCTCCCAAGGATGAACCAGACTTGTGGAGGTCTACAATTTTTTTTCTGAGGTCTTGGCTGATTTATTTTGGTTTTCCCATTATGTCAAGCAAAGAGGCACTACGTTTGAAGGTAGGCTTTGAAATACATCCACAGGTACACCTCCAAATGACTCAAATTATGTCAATTATGTAAGGACTGGGTGTCGGAGTGCGAAGTCAAACGCAGGAAGCAGAGGGTGCAATAACAAATGTTCCCTTTTAATGAACACTGAGAAACTAAAGTCACCCTTCTAATACACTGGGTGCTCACAAAAACTACCCCAGAAACGGGGGGAATGAAAGCAGTCCAGTAACCACGTAGACACGTAGTTCAAAACACCTTAACAACTAATAATCCCGCACAAAGAACCGGGCGGGCCGGCTGACTGATAAGCCCAACTAATTACCAACAAATGAAAACAGGTGTAATCAATAAACACATAAGGAGGGGGAGAAAAGGATCAGTGGCAGCTAATAGGCCGGTGACAACGACCGCCGAGCGCCACCCGAACGGGAAGGAGAGCCTGCCTCGGTGTCCCGACGGGGAGGAGGGACCTCCGGCACCTCACCGTCCTGCAGGGGACCAGCTACCACCGGCCTGAGGAGAGACACATGAAACGAGGGGTTAATACGATAATAGGAAGGGAGTTGTAATCGATAACACACCTCGTTTATTCTCCTCAGGACTTTGAAGGGCCCTACACACTGCGGACCCAGCTTCCGGCAGGGCAAGCGGAGGGGCAGGTTTCGGGTGAGAGCCAGACCCTGTCCCCCGGTACAAACACGGGGGCCTCACTGCGGTGGCGGTCAGCACTCCTCTTCTGCCGTCCACTAGCTTGTTGGAGGGATTCCTGGACGGCCCTCCATGTCTCCTTGGAGCGCTGCACCCATTCCTCCACCGCAGGAGCCTCGGTCTGGCTCGGATGCCATGGTGCCAGGACCGGCTGGTACCCCAATACACACTGAAAGGGGGACACGTTAGTAGAGGAGTGGCGTAGTGAGTTCTGGGCCATTTCGGCCCAGGGGATGTATCTCGCCCACTCCCCTGGCCGGTCCTGGCAATACGACCGCAGAAACCTACCCACCTCCTGGTTCACTCTCTCCACCTGCCCATTACTCTCGGGGTGATAACCGGAGGTCAGGCTGACCGAGACCCCCAAACGCTCCATGAACGCCCTCCATACTCGGGACGTGAACTGGGGGCCCCGATCAGAAACGATGTCCTCCGGCACCCCGTAGTACCGGAAGACGTGGGTGAATAATGCCTCCGCAGTCTGCAGGGCTGTAGGGATACCGGGCAACGGGAGGAGACGGCAGGACTTAGAGAACCGATCCACAATCACCAGTACCGTAGTGTTCCCCTGAGACGGGGGAAGATTGGTCAGAAAATCTACGGACAGATGCGACCAAGGCCGTTGTGGAACGGGGAGGGGTTGTAACTTCCCTCTAGGAAGGTGCCTAGGAGCCTTACTCTGGGCGCATACCGAACAGGAGGAAACATAAACCCTAACGTCCCTAGCCAAGGTAGGCCACCAATACCTCCCCCGAAGGCTCCCCACTGTCCTCGTCACCCCAGGGTGACCCGAGGAGGGTAGAACGTGAGCCCACCGAATCAATTTGTCCCGAACACCAAGCGGCACGTACTTCCGACCCACCGGACACTGAGGAGGAGTGGGTTCCGCCCGTAACGCCCGCTCGATGTCCGAGTCCACCTCCCACACCACTGGTGCCATCAGCCTTGATGCAGGAAGGATGGGAGTAGGTTCGGTGGACCGATCGTCCGTGTCGTAAAACCGGGACAGTGCATCCGCCTTTACGTTCTGGGAGCCTGGTTTATACGATAACGTAAATTGGAATCGGGTAAAGAATATGGCCCACCTTGCCTGACGTGGGTTCAGTCTCCTAGCTGCCCGAATATACTCCAGATTCTGGTGGTCGGTCCAGATGAGAAAAGGGTGCTTAGCCCCCTCAAGCCAGTGTCTCCACACCTTCAGAGCACTGACCACTGCTAACAACTCCCGGTCCCCCACATCATAGCTACGCTCCGCTGGGCTGAGCTTCTTCGAGAAGAAATCGCAGGGGTGGAGTTTTGGTGGCGTACCAGAGCGCTGTGATAGCACGGCACCTACCCCAGCCTCGGACGCGTCCACCTCCACTATGAATGCTAGAGAGGGGTCCGGCTGACTGATAAGTCCAACTAATTACCAACAAATGAAAACAGGTGTAATCAATAAACACATAAGTAGGGGGAGAAAAGGATCAGTGGCAGCTAATAGGTCGGTGACGACGACCGCCGAGCGCCACCCGAACGGGAAGGAGAGCCTGCCTCGGTCGGAGTCGTGACAAATTAGCCTATCAGAAGCTTCTAAAGCCATGACATAATTTTCTGGAATTTTCCAAGCTGTTTAAAGGCACAGTCAACTTAGTATATGTAAACTTCTGACCCACTGGAATTGTGATACAATGAATTATAAGTGAAATAATCTGTCTGTAAACAATTGTTGGAAAAATGACTTGTGTCATGCACAAAGTAGATGTCCTAACCGACTTGCCAAAACTATAGTTTGTTAACAAGAAATTTGTGGAGTGGTTGAAAAACAAGTTTTAATGACTCCAACCTAAGTGTATGTAAACTTCTGACTTCAACTGTATATATAAACACATATATATTGATCATGTGACACTTAGATTGCACATAGGTGGACTTTTTAAAAACTACTTATGTGACTTCTGGAGGTAATTGGTTGCACCAGATCTTATTTAGGGGCTTCATAGCAAAGGGAGTGAATACATATACAAGCACCACTTTATGTTTTTTATTTTTTAGAATTTTTTGAGACAAGTCATTTTTTTCATTTCACTTCATCAATTTGGACTATTTTGTGTATGTCCATTACATGAATTCCAAGTAAAAATCCATTTAAATTAGAGGTTGTAATGCAACAAAATAGGAAAAACGCCAAGAGGGATGAATACTTTTGCAAGGCACTCTATGTCTCCCAATCAGGCCTGCCCGTCAACTTTGTTTGGTCACTACTGAATAGTAAACTCAGACTTATGTAACAGTTTAACTTTAGTCCGTCCCCTCGCCCCGACCCGGGCGCGAACCAGGGACCCTCTGCAAACATCAACAACAGTCACCCACGAAGCATCTTGCAGAACAAGGGGAACCACTACTTCAAGGTCTCAGAGCAAGTGACGTCACCGATTGAAAGGCTATTAGCGCGCACCACCGCTAACTAGATAGCCATTTCACATCCGTTACACTTACATGCGTCTTCACCATATTTGTCAAACCACCAGAGCCAATGTTCTGTGTGAATGACTGCACATGTTTATCCTCTGTCCGTTATAGACTACATTGCTGCCCACCCACCATCTACCAATATAGTCTCAAAAAATGTGTTTAGATGTTATATAATGTATCCATCATAGAAGTATAATACAATAACCCTATGGTATTTATTGAGGGATATTCACTATAATAATAAAAAACGATATTTTATAAGAATATGTGTTCTTGCCAGTTTGTTAACGTATAAAATGTTCCCCTGTAGGTAGGCTACAACACTATAGTACTGGGTTTATGTGATCCTTTGTGGAAATGGTTTTGACGCATATTTATCTGCTCTCCCTCCCACACTCCCCACTACCCGACCCCTGTGGGGAACACTTCAGGGGTGTGTGTATGTTTGGTTAGTGAGAGGGGGTTGCAGCCTGAATAACCCAGAGTAAGAGTATGAGACCTGGGAGGAAGTAAGGTTCATGGCTGGGGGTTCGGTGGTTTAGTCATCCACTGAGGGAGGGGTCTGCTGACTAACACCGTGTGGTGGGCTGGGGATATTGGCGAGGCCTAAGAGGAGGTTGACTATTTTTGGCCCGCTCCCCCTCCTTCACTCTAATTCCTCTTTTTACTTGTTCTTTCTTTCCTTATTCCCCAGATGTGTTTCCTTCCTGAAAGTCAGAAAGCAGTACTTCTCCTCTTTTCCGACCCCAGTCTGACGCACATGCATCCTCCAGGGAGGTGGGGAGGGAAAACAGAAAAAGATTGTGTAATTATAATTTTTTTTAAATGTTGTGGTTTCTTTGGTTGGAAAACTATTTGGTGATGGTTCCTTATTCACTCTTCACGGACCTACACACTTCACAGTTTTCACATTATTGCCTTTTCCACACAGGTTTCAGTAACTTTATCCATGGCATAGACACACAAGTATGTGTGTGCGTATGTGCACATGATTCAGAGTTCTTCTGTTGAAGGCTATCATAATGTCATGCTGATCTGACACTGGTGTAGAAGAAGAATAAAGAGCAAACATCTTAGCTCTCAAGTTCTCCTTCGTGTATTTAGCCTATCCCTGCACATTAATTAAGTTTGTGGTCGTGAGAAACAATAGCACACTGCGCCTTTAAATAAAGGAATGCGAACAATCCACTGCTGTGCCCAGGCATTGGGTGCTGGAATTTGTTGGAATGTTGGCAGAAGTTTCATCTCCCCACAGCTCTTTCCCAGGCCAGGTGTTGGAAATGCAGGAAAACAAAACTATCTGAAAAGAGGGAATAGAGCAGTGGGGGTGAAAGAGGGAGTGCATGGTTAGTGAGAGATACGCAGAAGTCCAATTAGAACCCAAGCTCTCTAGACATGAAGACATCCAGCCTATATAGTTCTACCGAAAATACATAAAATGGGAGGGAAAAACCTGACTGAGATTTACTGTTCCTCCTTATCGGCCGTCTCTTCCTTCGCTCTCTAAACAGAGATTTATGGCTTTGGCAATATCAGGTATTTGAGTGTTCATCACAAAATGCACGCACATAAACACAAGGCAACCTGGCCTAACTGGGCGCTGGGCCACTGACTGTAGTGATGCCTGTAGAACATCGTTCCGGGAGTAGCTAGTCTATACTTTATTATCATGTAGTTTAGCCCTGTCTGGTGACTCAGTGATAGGTCAATGTAGTTTGGACCACTGAAGTTAAGTTAAAGGTTATGTTATGTAACGAAGATGAGATGACCCTCAATGTTATTGAAATAGATCTCGATCTATGCAACAGCCACAACATACCAACCTCCTATTATAAAGCATGATCCACAGCATCAAACCAAGGGCATTAGCACTGGGTAATACCCTGGATTCAACTAATTGATGTAAGAGTACAAGTCTATCACTCCCATAGCATCTGAACATTAAAAACTAGGTGGGCCTCATTCCACTCACCTAGTTTTACATTCAGAAAGACAATTTTGGTTGGCATTGCTAAGTGTAAGAGTTTGTGTAATCCTCTCTCACCCATTCTCTCTCTCACCCATTCTCTCTCTCTCTCTCACACACACACACACACACACACACACACACACACACACACACACACACACACACACACACACACACACACACACACACACACACACACACACACACACACACACACACACACTCCCATGCAGAGGCAGCACACGGCCAGTGTAGGGTGAGTCACAGTGACCTGGCAGAGAGCGCCTCCCCTTGGGAGAGTCCTTACATGCATCCCTGTGATTATGGCCAACCCCTGAGGGCATCAGGTGGGCCTTCTCTCTGGGCAACGTGAGACCGCCACCCATTGTTAGATCCACAATGCTGCGCTCACTTGAAAGGTGATACAAACATTCCGCAAGATGAAAAGGGTTTAGCAGTGTATATCAATTGATAGCTGTTTTGGCCCAGTTCTGCTCTTTTATAGTGTTGTTGTGTTCCAGTTGTAGTCTAATATGACACCAGTATCGTATGGTTAAAAACATTTTCATGTTGAAGCGTATGCTATCAGGCATAGCAATCCTACACGAATCATCGCTGCATGCAGAACCATCTTTGTTCTGGTGCTGACAAAAGATCTGCCTGCTGTCCTCTCACCAGAGCCCCATATGGGGCAGACTGGCCATCTGGCATTTCGGCAAATGGGCCAGTGTGGGGACCACAAGAAAAAAAATGGTCCGGTATGTTAGAAATACCAGAGACAATTTCTAGTCCCAATCCGCCCCTGGCCCCATGGACACAGGATGGTTGACCTCCCTCCTCTGGGAAAAAGCATCTTAGCTCTGCACAACACATGGAGATTATATTATACAACCACTGTGTAATGTATAATGTATTTAACAATCTATAGGCTACATTATGACAAGACATTATTACATTTAACTGGCCCTTCGGCATTTTTTCCATGTTGAATTTAGGCCCAGTTGCTTAATAGGAATATATCAGTTTATTTAACCTATGGAGAACCAGTGCTTGTTTGGTTTGTTTATATTACTTGCATATCTGTAATGAAGAACGTACACCAAGTGAACAAAACATTAGGAACAACTGCACTTTTCATGATATAGACTGATCAGGTGAATCCAGATGAAAGCAATGATCCCTTATTGATGTTACCTATTAAATCCACTTCAATCATTGTAGATTAAGGGGAGGAAAAGTTTAAAGAAGGATTTTTAAGCTGTGAGACAATTGAGACATGGATTGTGTATGTGTGCCATTCAGAGGGTGAATGGGCAAGACAAAAGACTTAAGGGCCTTTGAACGGGGTATGGTAGTAGGTGCCAGGAGCACCGGTTTGAGTGTGTCAAGAACTGGAAAGCCGCTGGGTTTTTCATGCTCAACGGTTTCCTGTGTGTATCAAGAATGGTCCACCACCCAAAGGATATCCAGCCTACTTGACACAACTGTGGGAAGCATTGGAGTCAACATGGGCCAGAACCCTTTCGACACCTTGTAGTCCATGCCCCAACAAATTGAGGTTGTTATGAGGGAAAAGGGGGAGGGCAACTCAATATTAGGAAGGTATTCCTAATGTTTTGTACACACAGTGTATATACAGAATGTCTTCAACTACAAATAACAAATGCTTGAATCTTGCTAAAAGGAGCTTGGGGACACTGTTTTTCAATTGTAATACATTTAGTAATTGCAGAGTAAGACTAATAATAGGCTAGACTCCACATGAACCTGTTTCTCCCAGCACGTGGTGAAGTACTGCAAACACATACGTTGCCCACACAGCCTAAACAATGAAACACCCTGCACCACCCTGCACCACCCTGCACCACCCTGGCCCTTGCCCTTTCAGACACATTCCATACGCCCTTTAACCAAATTGTTGAGACCATTGAGATTGCCTGGTGGCATGGTTGAGGCCGTGTTGAACCTGGGGATGTGTGTGTTTGTGTTGCTACGTGACTGTGCTTGCCGGCATAATGAAGTACTGTACCAGTAAAATGAAACACATCAATGGTGTGGAGAGAGCGGGAAATGATTAGCTTCCACAGTGTGACAGTGAGTGTAATTGTGTGTGTGGGGGGGAGGGGGTGGGGGGGCAGGGGGGCAGGTTTAGAGTTAAAAGTAGGTTTAGGAGTTAAGGTTAGAATAAAAAGTCCTCATAAGAATAGTAATACAGAGCTGTGTGTGTGTGTGTGTCTGTGTGCGCGCGCATGTGTGCATGTGTGTATGTATGTGTGTGTGGTTACTTATCAATCTCTATAGGGTGTGAGACCAAATTCTGAAGAATCTTTTCAAAAAGAGCCTGCCACACCTCCAAGCTTGCACAACTTCCCGATTTTTCTTGTCCACATTCTCCACAGACACACACACCCATATTCAGCCGTTTACCCTGCTGCAGATGGCTGCAGCTCTGCCAATTGATGCCCTTCCCTAACAACCTTAATTATACAGCAGGACTTGAGCTCTGCTTGTCAACAAGCCACAGCCCTTCACCCAGAGTGACAAGCCACCTGACTCAGCAATCTGGCCCTGTTTACTGGACCTGTCCACCACAATCAACACGCCTGCATCTGGCCTGACTTTAATTCAGCGCTTTTAACCCTGTGAGTGCCCTCTCCCCTGTCCCCCCTCATCCTCATCATAGAGTCCACACAGAGCTGTCACACAAAGGACACACACACACACACACACAAAGGACACACACACACACACACACACACACACACACACACACACACACACACACACACACACACACACACACACACACACACACACACACACACACACAATGTACAGGCAGGTCTGATGGACACTCTTGGACCACACAGGGTGGCTAATTCTATCTTTGAGCCTGTGTAGGCTAGTACTAATACATAAAAAACGTTTTATAGTTCATAACGTGAATATTTAGGAGACTTGTCTTGAGAAACGCTCCAGCCAAAATGTTGACAATAAAAAGCATTCAGTTTTGCATTTTCTTTCCTATACAGCCGAAGGGGGAATATTTAAACTCTGATGCACTGATTTATTATCATTGATATATACAAAACGAAGGAGCTGATTGTGGACTTTAGTAGACAGCAGAGGGAGCACGCTCCCATCTACATAGATGGGGCTGCAGTGGAGAGGGTCAACAGCTTTAAGTTCCTTGGCGTGCACATCACTGGCAACCTGAAATGGTCCATCCACACAGTGTGGTGAAGGTGCAACAGTGCCTCTTCAACCTCAGGAGGCTGAAGAAATTCAGCTTTGTCCCTAAGCCCATCCCAACTTCTACAGATGCACCACTGAGAGCATCCTGTCGTGCTGTATCACTGCCTGGTATGGCAATCGCACCGTCCGCAACCACAGGGCTCACCTGAGGGTGGTGCAGTCAGCCCAACGCATCACCGGGGGCAAACTGCTTGCCCTCCAGGACATCTACAGCACCCGGTGTCACAGGAAGGCCAAAAAGATCATCAAGGGCCTCAGTCACCCGAGGCACGGCCTGTTCACCCCGCTACCATCTAGAAGTCGGAGACAGTACAGGTGCATCAAAGCTGGGACCGAGAGACTGAAAACAGCTTCTATCTCTAGGCCATCAGACTGTTAAATACTCACTCACAAGCCAGCCACCACCCAGTACCCTTCCCTGAACTTAGTCACTGTTACTAGCCGGCTATCATCTAGTACTGTACCCTGCAACTTAGAGACTGATGCCCTATGTACAGTATCAGTCAAAAGTTTGGACACACCTACTCATTCAAGGGTTTTTCTTTATTTTTACTATTTTCTACATTGTAGAATAATAGTGAAGACATCAAAACTATGAAATAACACATATGGAATCATGTAGTAACCAAAAAAGTGTTAAACAAATCAAATTATATTTTATATTTGAGATTCTTCAACGTAGCCACCCTTTGCCTTGATGACAGCTTTGAACAATCTTGGCATTCTCTAAACCAGCATCATGAGGTAGTCACCTGGAATGCATTTCAATTAACAGGTGTGCCTTGTTAAAAGTTCATTTGGGGAATATCTTTCCTTCTTAATGAGTTTGAGCCAATCAGTTGTGTTGTGACAAGGTAGGGGTGGTATACAGAAGATAGCCCTATTTGGTAAAAGACCAAGTCCATATTATGGCAAGAACAGGTCAAATAAACAAAGAGAAATGACAGTCCATCATTACTTTCAGACATGAAGGTCAGTCAATGTGGAACATTTCAAGAAGAGAGCTATGATGGAACTGTCTCTCATGAGGACCGCCACTGGAAAGGAAGACCCAGAGTTACATCTGCTGCAGAGGATAAGTTCATTAGAGTTGCCAGCCTCAGAAATTGCAGCCCAAATAAATGCTTCACAGAGTTCAAGTAACAGACACATCTCAACATCAACTGTTCAGAGGAGACTGCATGAATCAGGCCTTCATGGTCGAATTGCTGCAAAGAAACCACTACTGAAGGACACCAATAAGAAGAATAGACTTGCTTGGGCCAAGAAACACGAGCAATGGGCATTAGACCGGTGGAAATCTGTCCTTTGGTCTGATGAGTCCAAATTTGGGATTTTTGATTCTTTGTGAGATGCAGAGTAGGTGAACGGATGATCTCTGCATGTGTGGTTCCCACTGTGAAGCATGGAGGAGGAGGTGTGATGGTGTGGGGGTGCTTTGCTGGTGATACTTTCAGTGATTTATTTAGAATTCAAGGCACATTTAACCAGAATGGCTACCACAGCATTCTGTAGCAATACGCCATCCCATCTGGTTTGCGCTTAGTGGGACTATCATTTGTTTTTCAACAGGACAATGATCCAACATACCTCCAGGCTGTGTAAGGGCTATTTTACCTAGAATGAGAGTGATGGAGTGCTGCATCAGATGAACTGGCCTCCACAATCACCCGACATCAACCCATTTGAGATGGTTTGGGATGAGTTGGACCACAGAGTGAAGGAAAAGCAGCTAACAAGTGCTCAGCATATGTGGGAACTCCTTCAAGACTGTTGGAAAAGCATTTCAGGTGAAGCTGGTTGAGAGAATGCCAAGAGTGTGCAAAGCTGTCATCACGGCAAAGGGTGTCTACTTTGAAGAATCTCAAATCTCAAATATATTTTGATTTGTTTAACACTTTTTTTTGGTTACTACATGATTCCATATATGTTATTTCATAGTTTTGATGTCTTCACTATTATTCTACAATGTAGAAAAGAGTAAAAATAAAGAAAAACCCTTGAATGAGTAGGTGTGTTCAAACATTTGATTGGTACTGTACATAGTCCCTTTAATAATGTTTACATACTGTTTTACCCACTTTATATGTATATACTATATTTATAATTAACACATCTTAACAAAACATATTTGCTGTAGGAAATTAAAATAAAAACATTGATGTCCTCCTCTATCCCAGCCTCTCCTCTCTGTTTGCCTGACTTGTTCGGCATCCTTCATTCCAGCTGTTCTCCAGATGCAGTGGGGGAGGCCGGGGCTGCTTACCCACCTGTTGCTCTCCCATCTATCTGCCTTTAGCACTGTTAACAGATCAGTCATTGTCTAGGTCTGGGGGTGCAGGGCGTCCTGTACCTCCAGACACTGATCCACTAAGACAGCGTCTAGTGACTGATCCAAGACCAGGTGAATTGCTGTTCACTCCACTCACCCACACAGTGACGGATGGACTGTTCCATTGATTGACATGCCAACCAAGTGACAGACTGACTGGTGACCATACAGACTGAGTGACTGCTGATTCTCCCCTGCCAGCACAAACTCCTGTCATGTTCTAAACACATTGCATCAGTTTTCATATCGTTTGAAGATGTTCAAGCCATGGTTACTGCCATCAAATAAACACTGTTAAGAAGACTGCATAGGGGTAGTCAAAGAAGACTGTATAGAGGTAGTCAAAACAGACTGCATAGAGGTAGTCAAAGAAGACTACAAAGAGGTAGTCAAATAAGACTGCATAGAGGTAGTCAAAGAAGAATACTGTACAAAGTGGTAGTCAAAGAACACTACAAAGAGGTAGCCAAATAAGATAAGGATAGGAGAGTGCAGTACAGCTGAGTGAGCAGGTACACTCTGGAGGTGTTTGGAAAGGTTGGTGTTAGGATTAGAGCTTTGTTGAAAGCATGACCCCTGTGAACTTTCAACCTTTAATTCTCTGCAGGGCAAAGAAAAGCACACCTAATCTCAGGCAGCTCAACCTCACCACTCCACCACTCCCTATCACAATGCATTGCTTTTGTTATCTGTGGGGTGGGCCCTGGCCTTCAGTGTTCACTGATAAACAATACTTTGGTGTGTAAACTGCAGCCTATAGTAGGCTACTGTACCTAGGCCCAATGTAATGGAACCTAATAACGCATAGATATCTCTTATGTGCATTTATTGGTTTAACATTGACTTGAAGAGTCAGCAAGCCTATATACTGTATTAGTATCTCATAGGCATCCATATACATTTCTGTGATAAATAAATGTGTTATAAATGCCCATTGTCATCCATTGACACATCCCATCCAGACTCTCTCACCACTCACACAATGGAGAGGAAAAGTCCCCCAAATTCCCAGTAGCTCTGGAAATGTCTGTTTAATTATGCCTGTTTTAAGACAAAAAATGTAGGACAACTGGACAGGATCCAATTAACCAAAAGCCAATTAACCAAAAGCTTCTTATTAATGGTTATATGAACCAGTATAACCAGTATAATAACATAACCCTTTTTAAAAAGGTGGTAAATTAAGTTTTGGCAGTTGGTGAGCCCAGCTAAAGAAAAGCCAATGCTCTGGTTTTGGGTCCAAAACAAAGAGATATCTGTCTAACAAGCCTTCCTTCCCCCGCACTGCTAACAAACTTTCAAATGGCCACGTCCACAATTACCCATTCGCCCGAAGGAAAGATTAAACAGCCACACAGACAAACATTAACCCAGAGCCTGACCCCACAGCCTGTCAAAAAAAGATAAATGCCTGGGACTGGGAGAAAAAAAAGGAAACAACATTCCTGTTCCCGTAAATCGTGAAGGGGAGGGGGATTTTGGGAAGTTCGGTGAGTCATCACTTTTTCTTTTCTATTGGCGGTCCCCCCGGCGTTGGTCCACAGACTCTGAATACCTCCACTACAGTTTGCCCTGTCATGCTTTGCAGCGGGCCGTATCGAATTTTGACAAGCGACTCACACAGTGCTCGTCCTGCGTTTGCAGCTGCCTGGCCAGCTGGGACTGCTGGCGGGAGCTCTTTGAAGTGTAGAACAGAGCTAGTAGCCTAGCAATCAACACTGAAACTTGGTTGGATAACAAGAAAGACCTCCAGCAGCTAGAGTGACCTGAAAAGGCCCCTAACTGCTACTGAACTATCATTTATTGTCACTCCAACCTGTCATTGAATGTGGTAAGTGTGTGCCAAGTGCTTGTCCAGACGTGGTCAAGAGGATATTTAAAACATGGTAGAGGTAAAACATGGTAGAGGTAAAACATGGTAGAGGTAAAACATGGTAGAGGTGAAACATGGTAGAGGTAAAACATGGTAGAGGTAAAACATGGTAGAGGTAAAACATGGTAGAGGTGAAACATGGTAGAGGTAAAACATGGTAGAGGTGAAACATGGTAAAGGTAAAACATGGTAGAGGTTAAACATGGTAGAGGTGAAACATGGTAGAGGTGAAACATGGTAGAGGTAAAACATGGTAGAGGTGAAACATGGTAGAGGTAAAACATGGTAGAGGTGAAACATGGTAAAGGTAAAACATGGTAGAGGTTAAACATGGTAGAGGTGAAACATGGTAGAGGTGAAACATGGTAGAGGTAAAACATGGGAGAACCACACAATGGTAAGTATTTATATATCTTATGGAGAGAACCACATATTTTATTGCCATTATTTCCTCTATTTCTGGACAGCCTTTCTGTTTGACCATTCATCCACCCTCAAAGCGGTTCATTTCACAAATGGTCTGACATCATTCTGCGGTTAGTTTTCTTTTCCCCACCAGGACTCCTGGCCTCCTGCAACCACACAACACCCTCACCCCCCAATTAGAGAACGTTTAGCCTGCAAACCAAGCATCTCTCCCCCCTCTTCAATATATGGGACATTTATCACTCTTTAATGACAGACTCCGCTAGGGATGACGTCACTGTCCGCAACACACCAACATACAACAAAAGGGCCCCGTCCCACTCTCCCTTCTGCTTAACCACAGTGACCTCACATGATTGATAGGCTTCAGTCTCACTGGACTCTTTGTGCCACTGTAACCGCTGTGGTATGTGGCCCATGAGGCCACACTGCTGCTGCCACTGATGAGTAACACTGAGTAATAATAATTGGAAAGAAAAAGCCCCACTTCACAGCCACGGTTGTTAGGCTATCATTAAAGTGTCATCAGGTAGTTGATATAAAACAGAGATACTTCTAGGCTATGTTAAGTGCATGGTCTTCATTCGGCTGGCTGCGCTGTTTATTAGTGGTGGGAGTAAAGGCTTGTGTTTGTCAGTTGTGTTGTTGTGATGCGGGCCCATGCTCTCTCTGTGTCGCCTGCCTGTCAGGCTTCATTCGGAGGGTTGCCAGTTGCTGTCGCGGGCCGTTTGTTCGTCATCAGTCACAAACACACATTGTGTTCAAAACAATAGCTGTCATGTCCATGCAAACCCTCCCTCCCCCTCCCTTGCTTTCACTTAGGAAGACAGGCGTAAAGTCACTTCCACACACTAATACATGAGCTGCTCCTACAGCGCTATTCGTTATAACACTCACCCCTTTCTGATTAAGATTAAACACACATGCACACACATACACACACACACACACACACACACACACACACACACACACACACACACACACACACACACACACACACACACACGCACACACACACACCATCATCAATATGTTTTCGTTAAACCACAATACACATCTCACAGCAATTACACACATAACTCCTTTTCAGTTTCCAGGGAGACTAAATTATTTTTAATAGCGTTTCTGTTAACGTGGTCCCCGGTGTAAACACACTGACACATACAGTATTTCAGTCAAGCACACAACTACAAAGACCTTCCGTTTGAAACAGAAAAAAATAAACAACCTCGGCAGTGATTTATGAAAAACAAACTGCTTTACTTCTCCAAACCCCTGGTGTGGTTTTCCTTCAAAAGCGGCCTAGCGGGCTGACTCACTGACTGAAGTGCAGCGGATTTCCACATCCATTTTGTTCCACTGAAATAGTGCAGAGAAACAGGGAGCATAACAGAGGGAGGAAGAGATTGGCTGGATCTGGAAGCCATTAGCAGCTGGCAGCTGTGGCCCGGTGCGGCTGAATCACAGAGAGAAAGAATGAGAGATGGAGGGAGGGATCGGCACATGATTGCCATTATGATTTTAATATCTTTCTGTGTGTGTGTGGATCGTTAGATCGTTATTTGCAGACTGGTTATTTTGCAGCAAGGGGGGAAGGACAGGAGGTGAAGAATCTAACTGTTTGGGACTAATCGCCTTTCTTTTCCAACTCTCGCTGCCTTGCCCACATTTCCACTGTCGAGTAATAAAGCCTTATCTGTCTGCATATCTGTTGTCTCGGTTCCGTTATCGCTCTCTTTCACGCTTCCTTCCTCTCTAAGCGTGCAGCTACTACCGCCCCCCTCTCTGCCACCAGTATACTCTGATGGCACTTCTAGAATAATCTTCAAGAGAAACATAATTGCTTTGAGACACATTTGGGCACAGGTCCAACACTGAATTGTAGTTTTTTGTTTGGGCTTGCTCTGTAGTAAGTTTAGACTGAGTGAATGGATCTAACACTGGGCAGCCACAGACAGATTCCCCAGGAGCGAGTCCTGCTATCGTGGGTCTGGTCTCTGGTCTAGCCGTCACATCCATGAAGAGGCCCCCAACACGAGGTGGTGGCTAGAGTGGGATGGGATTTTACTCGTGATTCGTGTGGCTGAGTCACAAGGGATGCTCAGTGTGCGACTCAACAAGAACCAAAAGCCACAGACAAACATCCACGCAAACCCACACACACGTACATAGATATTGACACACGCACACACACACACACACACACACACACACACACACACACACACACACACACACACACACACACACACACAAACACGCACACACGCACACACACGTGCACACACACATGCACCCTGTGTGATGTGATTGACAGCAGCATTTGAAAACCATGCCAGTTATGTGGTGTGATTGACAGCCGTGTAAGGAGGACAGTATTCCTTCCCCTGGCGCTGCTGCTCTGTGTCAGACTACATGGGGAAATGTTATGTTCTGCTCCTATTCACGCCCACACACCTACAGAGAGAGAGACACTGTAGGAGCAGTCTAGTTTTGGGTGAGAATGTGAGATCTAGACGCAGAAATAGGGACAACCCCATCCGATCAGGTTCTTTTTTTCTATCAGGTGGTTTACTCTCAGGAGAAGAACCATACTCTACAAGAAAGTGAGAATCAGTTACTTCATCAGTAATGTTCTACCAACACTTTCTGTACAAGTGCATTGATGGAAGTACATTGCATCATTCATCTAACAGTTTGAGGTGATTACAGATGTAGGATTTTAATTTCAGCCAGTTTGCTACAGCAGGAAAATAATCCTGCTGCAACAGGAAATGTGAATTGTAATTATTTTTTGTTGTTGTAAGGTTTGACACATTTTTCATTAGGGCAAATCAAGTCTGAAATGTTAAAGTGGAGGTATTTTCAAACCTGGAATACACTAGGACGTTAGGAAAAAGTCCTGGAACAACAGGTTGATCAAATTAAGATATGGAATCTGTATAAATGTTTATCATCCACACTCTAATGCAGCACACCTTGTAAACTGTTACGACTTGATTGCTAATATTTCCATTGTGCCACTGTGGTTGCCTCTCAGTCTAGATGCAGTGTAAATCAATAACTTGATACTGGTCTGATTCCAACCACCCACAAGATACTGGGCTTATTTTCCGATTGGTCTGGTCTGGTTCCTCATGTGAAAGAGATATGTGTTGGACTACAGCAGAGTTGTAGTGTGGGTGGTTTTGACCCAGCCTCTCCTCTCCCTCGTCCCCTGTGGTCTGACACACCTGTAGTCCATCAGGTCAATAAGGAGAACATGGGCATCACAGAGGGATTTCACCTTGAGATGAGTAACTCTCTTCTGCCTGCGTGGAAAGATCCCATTTCCGTCTGCCTCTGTGTGAGGCCCTCCTAACTGTCACAATGGCATTAGTGGTTATTAATCACCCGCTTGGCTGTTTGTTAAGACAAAAAGGACGAGGTGGGTGGGGGGGGGGGCAGTGGAGATAGCAAGCAGGTATGACGACCTGGCTTAGAGAGTGACCATGGAATATAAAAAAAGAAAAGGTTTTACACAACACTTCCTTTTAAAGTATTATCATTAGCCTCTTGGTCATGGAATGTAAGCAGAAATGTGTAGTGTTCCACCCGTGTAGGATAAGCTTTGAGGTGTAAGATGGGATGATTGGAGGTGTCTTTTTGAGTTCAAGATACTGATGCTCAACACTATAATACACACGCCACTGTTTTTCTTTTTATCACAGGTGAACTTCATATGGTATCACCCTGAGGTCAGAGAGATGTCATACACTTTATACGGATACTGGTCATTTGCAACAGACTTGCTTTTTTTCTCAAAGGAGATTTATTGTTGTCTGGTCACAGATCTTAGCAGGTGAGGACTGTGTTTGTTTTCTGAGTGAAACAAGGAACGCTACAAAGGAAAATACCCCAAGTTATTAACAGAAAGTTATAACACCTTTGCTTCCATGTTAAAGTTAAGCAATATTGGTATTTCCTGTAGATATCACATACAGTACCATAACCAAAAAGTACAATATAAGCCTACTGGATTCGCTCAAGTACATCTAAATACAAACACATATGGTTTGAAGCCATAAAGCCCATTATTGAATGAATGGAACGACATGGCTGGCAAAGACACTGACCACTTCACATGACTAACACCATCTGGCTCTTCCTTCCTCTCAACTCCTTTATGGAAATTTTGTGTCTGAGTGGAATGTTTTTAGCCTCCTAATATGTATCGTTAAGCCATTTCCCCTTGCCAATTCAAACAAATCTGAATGGTGAGGTCACAGCTTCCTTGCCTTGTGGTTTGGGAGGTGATTGAGCAACGTTTCTCACTGACGTACAACTTGTATTTAATGACTCGATTTGCTCAAAACTCCTGGCCTCCTGTGTGTACGTGTCTGGCTGTAAGTCTCTTGTAGAAGCACATTCAAATTGCTAGTATCACAGGATGCATCACCTTTACACCCCAAATAGACAGAGACATGACAATATATTTGTGATTTAAATTAATTCACACAGTTTAGAAGACTCAGCAACAGGTTTGGGCTGAAAGCACTGCAAGCATGTAACCTCCTGGGCATCCTGCCACAGCTGCGGCTTCCAGAAACTGTCTGGTAAATTCACTATGACTGGAAGAGGCTCTGACCAGGATAGGCTGGGAGAAAATGAGAGTCTGGATGGATGCCCTTTGACAGGTGGAGAAATACAATGACAGGAAAAGGAAAATACAATGACATTGTGTGGGAAAGTCAACACACTGTAGGCCAATGGCCACATTTCTCATTGGAGGCTTTGCATTCTGATTTCACCCCAAGGCAACAGACACAGATGCACCCATGTGTTTGCAATCTATCTGACACTTTTTTAATACACAGTTATTATATTTCAATGCAATGATTGGAAGGTGATATCTGATATGGTTGTGTGATGGTTAGATTAACTATTATATGTATCAATTAATTGTATTTTCTGATTCCAAGCATTCCTTGTTCTCTCTTTCGCTCTCTCTGTGTGTGCGCGTGTGTATGTTCAAACTAAGTGTGTGGGTGGGGCTGGATAGATTCACACATGTTTTTCCAGGCACAGGATCAAAGTCAGTCAGGTGGCCTGACTCTAGCTAGCTTGGGGGTTTATATGTCATTTTTAAGGAAATAGAGAATGGAAAGAAGACCAGGAGAACTCACAGGTCCCTTTCATGTTGGTCCACAAAACAGTTACCAGACTGCACACTCATGAATAACATTTTAGCAATGAGTCATGTCAAAGCCTGAGACTCTAGTTTTCTGGACACTACAAATTATATACAGTATACACACACACACAACAAAAATATAAAACGCAAGATGCAGCAATTTCAAATATTTTACTGAGTTACAGTTCATATAATTCATTAGGCCCTAATCTATGGATTTCACATGACTGGGAATACAGATCTGCGTGGATCAGAAAACAAGTCCGTATCTGGTGTGACCACCATGCAGTGCGACACATCTCCTTTGCATAGAGTTGATCAGGCTGTTGATTGTGTCCTGTGGAATGTTCTCCCACTCCTCTTCAATGGCTGTGTGAAGTTTCTGGATATTGACAGAAACTGGAACACGCTATGATATACGTCCATCCAGAGCATCCCAAACATGCTCAATGGGTGACATGTCTGGTGAGTATGCAGACCATGGAAGAACCACACCACATCGCAACCACACTGCACACTGCCCTAACCCATCTGGATAAGAGGAATACCTATGTGAGAATGCTGTTCATCGACTACAGCTCAGCATTTAACACCATAGTACCCTCCAAACTCGCCATCAAGCTCGAGACCCTGGGTCTCGACCTCACCCTATGGAACTGGGTACTGGACTTCCTGACGGGCCGCCCCCAGGTGGTGAGGGTAGGTAACAACATCTCCACCCCGCTGATCCTCCACACTGGGGCCCAACAAGTGTGCGTTCTGAGCCCTCTCCTGTACTCCCTGTTCACCCACGACTGCGTGGCCATGCACGCCTCCAAATCAATAATCAAGTTTGCGGACGACACTACAGTGGTAGGCTTGATTACCAACAACGACGAGACGGCCTACAGGGAGGAGGTGAGGGCCCTCAGAGTGTGGTGTCAGGAAAATAACCTCACACTCAACGTCAACAAAACAAAGGAGATGATTGTGGACTTCAGGAAACAGCAGAGGGAACACCCCCCTATCCACATCGACGGGACAGTAGTGGAGAGGGTAGTACCTTTTAAGTTCCTCGGCGTACACATCACGGACAAACTGAATTGGTCCACCCACACAGACAGCGTTGTGAAGAAGGGGCAGCAGCGCCTCTTCAACCTCAGGAGGCTGAAGAAATTCAGCTTGTCACCAAAAGCACTCACAAACTTCTACAGATGCACAATCGAGAGCATCCTGTCGGGCTGTATCACCACCTGGTACGGCAACTGCTCCGCCCACAACCGTAAGGCTCTCCAGAGGGTAGTGAGGTCTGCGCAACGCATCACCGGGGACAAACTACCTGCCCTCCAGGAAACCTACACCACCCGATGTCACAGGAAGGCCATAAAAATCATCAAGGACAACAACCACCCGAGCAACTGCCTGTTCATCCCGCTATCATCCAAAAGGCGAGGTCAGTACAGGTGCATCAAAGCAGGGACCGAGAGACTGAAAAACAGCTTCTATCTCAAGGCCATCAGACTGTTAAACAGCCACCACTAACATTGAGTGGCTGCTGCCAACATACTGACTCAACTCCAGCTCACTTTAATAATGGAAATTGATGGAAATTGATCAAAAATGTATCACTAGCCACTTTAAACAATGCCACTTAATATAATGTATATGTATATACTGTACTCTATATCATCTACTGCATTTTGCCATCTTTATGTAATACATGTATCACTAGCCACTTTAAACTATGTGTCACGCCCTGGCCTTAGTTATCTTTGTTTTCTTTTTAATTTTAGTTAGGTCAGGGTGTGACATGGGGGATGTAGGTGTTTTTGTCATGTCTAGGGGTTTTGTATGTTTATGGGGTTTTGTCTAGTCTAGGTGTTTGTATGTCTATGGCTGCCTAGATTGGTTCTCAATTAGAGGCAGCTGTTTTTCATTGTCTCTGATTGGGAACCATATTTAGGCAGCCATATTCATTGGGTATGTCGTGGGTGATTGTCTATGTCATTACGTGAGTTGCCTGTGGCTGCACTTGTCGTAGTATAGTTTCACGGTCGTTTGTGGTTTTGTAAGTCTGTTTAAGTATTCTTCGTTACGTTATAATAAATAGAAGAATGTATTTATATCACGCTGCGCCTAGGTCCTCCTCTCTTCAAAGTTACGACGATCGTGACACTAAGCCACTTTTATGTTTACATACCCTACATTACTCATCTCATATGTATATACTGTACTCGATACCATCTACTGCATCTTGCCTATGCCGTTCTGTACCATCACTCATTCATATATCTTTATGTACATATTCTTTATCCCTTTACACTTGTGTGTATAAGGTAGTAGTTGTGGAATTGTTAGGTTAGATTACTCGTTGGTTATTACTGCATTGTCGGAACTAGAAGCACAAGCATTTCGCTACACTCGCATTAACATCTGCTAACCATGTGTATGTGACAAATAACATTTGATTTGAACTGGGACACGACGCCATTTTTATTTTACCTTTATTTAACTAGGCAAGTCAGTTAAGAACAAATTCTTATTTTCAATGACGGCCTAGAAACAGTGGGTTAACTGCCTTGTTCAGGGGCAGAACGACAGATTTTAACCTTGTCAGCTCGGTGATTCAATCTTGCAACCTTTCGGTTACTAGTTCAACGCTCTAACCACTAGGCTACCTGCTGCCATCTGCCCGGTACAGTTGAAACCGGGATTCATTCCTAAAGAGCACACTTCTCCAGCATGCCAGTGGCCATCGAAGGTGAGCCTTTGCCAACGGAGGTTTGTTACAACACCAAACTGCAGTCAGGTCAAGACCCTGATGAGGACGATGAGTAGATGAGCATCCCTGAGACGGTTTCTGACGGTTTGTGCAGACATTCTTCAGTTGTGCAAACCCGCAGTTTCATCAGCTGTCCAGGTGACTGGTCTCAGACAGTCCCGCAGGTGAAGAAGCCAGATGTGGAGGTCCTGGGCTGGCATGGTTACAAGTGGTCTGCGATTGTGAGCCGGTTGGATGTACTGCCAAATTCTCAAAAACGACGTTGGAGGCGGCTTATGGTATAGTATTTAACATTAAATTCTCTGGCAGCAGCTTTAGTGAACATTCCTGTAGTCAGCATGACAATTGCACGCTCCCTCACAACTTGAGACATCTGTGGCATTGTGTTGTGTGACAAAGCTGCACATTTTAGACTGGCCTTTTATTGTTCCCGGCACAAGGTGCACCTGTGTAATGATAATGCAGTTTAATCAGCTTCTTGATATGCCACACCTGTCAGTTGGATGGATTGTCTTGGCAAAGGAGAGATGCTCACTAACAGGGATGTAAACAAATTTGAAAACAACATTTGACAGAAATCTTTTTTTGTGTATGGAACATTTCTGGGATCTTTTATTTCAGCCCATGAAACATAGGACAAACACTTTACATGTTGTGTTTACGATTTTGCTCAGTGTACATACATATACACATATACATATATTATTCAGTCCAATCTGTAAATGTACATAGATAACACTTTTGATAAAGCCCAGTATTTAAGACTGCTATTCTCAGTGACAGAATCTGATTATATGATGTTCCATATGCAACCATTTCATGCCAAGAGAGCTAGAGAAGTGAAAGGGATGGTGGGAGAGAGTGAGAGGAGGACTGGGGGGTGTAAGAGGAGGAGCAGGAGGAGAGAGAGCATGGTTGCCAGGTCTCTAAAGCCGGTCTGTAATGGCTTGCGTCAGTCAAGCTATTCTCAGGCACAGATGCACGCAGGTACATGCGCACATGGGTATGAACACACACACACACACACACACACAGCTGCGCATGGGGGAAATATCCCTCTATATCCCTATCAAAATCAAATTAGATTCCACCACCACTGTGGTCTTTTTTCCTCCCTCCATTTTTATCAGTCTTTTTTCCCTCCTTCCTTACCTAACATCTCTCCCACGCCACTCTACAGAACCTCGGGGTGTTGCCCTGGCAACAGCTGCTTCCTGTTTGTCTGTCTGGCTTTCCACAGGGGAGGGAGTGGACATTGATCATTAATGACCATAGATAGGCCATGGGCGAGGAAAAGGCCTGGGGTATAGCATTAACCCCTCCAACCTGTGATGTAACATGTCCACTATCTCCCTTTAGGGTTTTAAACTGTAGTCTGTTATTCCTTAAGCTACCCTGGGTCACATATTTCATTACCATAGTGGGCATTAGCTGCTGTTTTTTTATTGGGGCCATCTGATGAAGCCAGTTAATGAGGGCTGTGATCCCTGACCTCTGTAAATACTGTTAATGTGAGTTCTACTGACCTGTGAACACGGCTGCTCTCTTTGCCTGATTACTGTGAAGAAGGTCAATCAAGCCAGCCATGCATAATGAGGCCTCAGAGCTAAGAGCAAAGGCAATTTATCTAATTGCCTCCACTGGTTCCCTTTACGTTATGTTTCAAAACACTAGGAGATTGATAATAAAGCCATACTTTTTGAAGCTTGATGTACTTATACTACGCTGTACTCAAGAGACAGTATTTCAGTCAGGGTCGTAGTCCATTCCATATAAATCCTAACCAATTAATATTAATTAATTCCCTTCATTAAAATATAAGGGAATACATCTAATAAATCCTCATGGTGCATTATGGGCAATTTTTCACTCATGAATTGACTGGAGCTGAAGTGGAATTGACTTTAACTCCTCTTGTCTCTACAATTTAAAACAGACTTCAACAGGAACTAACTACAGCAAATTGTTGCGCTACCATCAAAGCAGTGTTGCTGACAAGACTGTGCTTTAGAACAAGGCAAGTTTCTATGGGTTTGCATCTTCCTGACAGCTGGTGAGCTCTTAAAGTGGCAGCACACGGCGAAGGCTCCGTGCAGGATTTTCTCCACACTATGAGATGAGATGTCAAACCTGTCTTGTCACCACTTGAGAGTGAATTCCATGCTTTGTGAGTGGAGGATGTCAAGTCAAAAAGATAAATGTACTTTAGCTGCAGATGAAAGAGCTTTGAAGTAATTGTCTCTGCAGTGAAAAATCCTAAAATGACACCCGCTGTAATTGATTAAGCTTACCAGGCGTAGTTCAAGACTTCAACCCTCATAACAGTGTTTGATAAATGCTTGGAATGACATCAAAACACTTCTCCCAAGGCTTTTGTATCAAAAGAAGCCAGTCAGTTAAAATCCCAGTGTTTGGTGACAGGAGGTGTGTAACTATTCCTTAACCAAACAATAGTTTCTTCTTGAGAAATGTCTCAAATTCATAACACAAGGTGAGCAGCGTATGTAGGACAAGTATCCAATTTCATCCCTGTTTGTTTTTTTCTCCCTCACAAACTACCAGAAGATAAAAAAGTAGAAAAATAGAGATAAAGAGAGCGAAAAGAGGGAGACTTCAAAGTGGGAGAAGAATTTCTTTAAACAGAGTTCTCCAAAGACCACATCAAACAAGGGAAGCCGAATGGGGGGGGGGGGGGGGGGAGTGTGTGTGTGAGGGGGCTGGCATCATAACATTGCACAACCTTGCAGAGCTGCATCTAGGCTATGCTAGTCCCTGCCGAGCAAGCAGACAAATAGAGCTTGACAATTCTGATAAAGCGTTTAGTGTGTGTCTTTTCTTTCTTGTTCTGGGAGGCCTCTCAAACACCCAGAGTGCACTTCTTCACAGCGGCTGCCAAGGAGACGATCAGAGGGTGGCCTTGCAGCCCACACACACGCTCACGCACACTCACCTACCCCATTAGGGCTCCATTGTACGCACATGCACACACACTCACACACACAAGCAGCACACACACACTTCAAACCAATGCTCTCTTATCTTGTTTACAACAGTGATGGTATTGATTGTTGCACACAGATATTTACAACAAATTCTATTCCAAGGGTTCAGGACACGCCCACACACTCTGTCCCACTGAAGCACACATACACACCACCCCTCAAACCAAACACACACACACCACCCCTCAAACCAAACACACACACCACCCCTCACACCAAACACACACACACCACCCTTCACACCAAACACACACACACACACACACACACCACCCTTCACACCAAACACACACACACACACCACCCTTCACCCCTCACACCAAACACACACACACCACCCCTCACACCAAACACACACACACACACACACACACACACACACACACACACACACACACACACACACACACACCACTCCTCACACACACACACACACACACACACACACACACACACACACACACACACACACACACACACACACACACACACACACCACCCTTCACACAAAACACACACACACACACACACACACACATATACCACCCCTCACACCAAACACACACACACACACCACCCTTCACACCAAACACACACACACACACCACACATCACTCCTCACACCAAACACACACCACCCCTCACACCAAACACACACACACACCATCCTTCACACCAAACACACACACACATCACCCCTCACACCAAACACACACACACCACACACCACCCCTCACACCAAACACACACACACACCACCCTTCACACCAAACACACACACACCACACATCACACATCACCCCTCACACCAAACACACACACACACACCACCCCTCACACCAAACACACACACACACACACACACACACCACTCCTCACACACACACACACCACCCTTCACACCAAACACACACATACACACCACCCTTCACACCAATCACACACACACCACACATCCCCCCTCACACCAAACACACACACACACACACACACTCCACTCCTCACACCAAACACACACCACTCTTCACACCAAACACACACACTATGTAAAAAAAAAAAAAAAAAAATCCTCTTCCCCCCACTTTTTTCTACTGCTACTTACAGCTATTTAGCTCACATGTACATTACATGTAGTTAAATAATTATACGTACAGTATATTCCTAATTTTCTCTTTCTCCAAGTGCTAGATTTTCACCTGCAGCAGCCAATCTTGACATTTCATGGAAACCCACTAATATCGTCCATGGCCATTATCATAGAATCAGCTCCAATACAAAGACCCATTGTTGAACAGAACCTGACTTTTGACCTATGCTCACCAAGCCTACCAGGGAGATTCAGGCATGGGGTTTTCAGTCTGGTTCTGTGACAATGGGAATGGAAAAAAGGCCATTCAAATGAAACTGGTCTGAATAGAATACCATTCCAACCCACAGTCTGTCTGTCAGCCTGTCTGACCCTGTGTCTGCTGTCCTTCCTCCTGGTTTGGTGTCTCCTTGCCCTCTGGCAGACTACCCATTGTGTGTGTCCCCCCTTCTCTCTCTCTCTCTCTCTCTCGCTGTGTCTGACTATCTGTCTGCCCCCGGGGCTTTTCAAACTTCCTGGTTTCTGGTTATTGTGATGCCTCTCTTCCTTTCTAAGCTATCACAGCATCAGCTGGTGGGAATCACAACCAGAAGCAGGCTAAAGCCCTCCCACTAACTCTGGGTAAAAACCTGGTTAAATACCTTCCAGGAAAATCTGCTTTGTATTTTGTTGATTATGTTTCCTATATTATCCACACATTCACAGACACACAATATACATTTCCGTGTGTCGCTGTTGGCCACATTTACCACACACACACACACACACACACACACACACACACACACACACACACACACACACACACACACACACACACACACACACTGGATGTGATTAAAATGTGCGCATCCTATTTGCCCTCTCCACATCCTGTGTAAGTGCGGCAACACTGCTGCGGCACAGGAAGTGTCCTCTGTAGAGAGTAGGGCATGGGGGCTTGCAGGGATATGGTGGGGAATAAGACATTGAGCTGAGTGTACAATACCTGAGAGAGAGTAGTCAGTGATAATGTGATAATGTTTGATAGAGCAGATGACTTGCCGCAGGACATGGCTCCTCTCTGTGATCCTGATTGGATGTGCGGCGGTGTGAGTGGCTTCGGGGGGCTTCCTGTTTGCAGGAGGGAGGGCACCTGCGGAGTCCACATGGTTTCCAAGGGCCTGTCTAAGTAGCTCCATGCACGCATCAGCTTTTGCTGGGATGGCAGGTCCAACTGGACCCAGATCAGTGTTTCAAGGAGCCTCATAGGGAGGCCAAGTGCAGGTGCAGGTTGTAAAAGAGAGAGAGGGCGAGAGGGAGGGAGAAGGAGAGAGAGTAGAAGAAAGAAATGGGCAGAGAGGGATAGAGAACAAGAGAGAGAACGGAAGAAAGAAAGAGGGAGGGAGGAGAGAGAAGGACAGACAGAGAGAGGAGGAGAAGAGAGTGAGGCCTGTCATTAGAGTGAACTCTGAGTGGGCCGATTACATTCAGGTGCTCTTTAGGGCTCGTTAAGAGGGAGCGTCTGATGTGGCCTGACAGGACAGATGCTCTACGCAATCTGAGCCTCACGTCTGGAACACAGAAAGACAGGCACGACAGCACACTGTCCTACAGGGACAGAACTCACCTATGAGCTGATTGGAGGTGGCAGGTAGCCTAGTGGTTAGAGCGTTGGGCCAGTAACCAAAAGGTTGGTGGCTCGAATCCTCGAGCTGACAAGGTAAAAATCTGTCGTTCTGCCCCTGAACAAGGCAATTAACCCACTGTTCCTAGGCTGTCATTGTAAATAAGAATTTGTTCTAAACTGACTTGCCTAGTTAAATAAATACCCTCATATCAACACTTCATACTCTCATGTGGGTGCTTATTAACACTCTCACCTGAATACTTGAAGATTTCTAAAATGGCATGTATAAATTCATAAAGAGCACTTCTTGATAATTAGTTTGAGGTCTGAAATCTTCTGAAATATCTGTCTCTTATGCTATGACCAATACTTAGGGGTAAATATATGTATAGATTATAGCCTCATAAGATCGTTCTTTTCTCAAATAAGTGCATAAAGTGCAACTGTGGGTGAACAGCAGCGTGAGAGTCATCTGAAGAACACCTGCGTGGATCAATGGAGGCTGCTGAGTATAATGTCTGGAATGGAATAAATGGAATGGTATCAAACACATGAAACCCCCCCAAAAACGTGTCTGATACCATTCCATTGACTCCATTCCAGCCATTATTATTAGCCATTGTCCCCTCAGCAGCCTTCACTGGTGTGGAGCCACCTGCATGCAATCATCTACAACATCTGTGCTTGGAACTGAGTCAGCATAAAAATACTAATCTAATTATCTACTGAAAAGTACTGAATGAGAAAACAGCTTTCCCCATACGGATATACCAGGCATATTCACATCAAAGCGATAGATTTAGCATTAGGTATCATACATGGGAATGAGTCACAGGTTTTGAATACCATGGTTTTGGCAGAAGCCGTAACCAGATAACATCAAATAAACTTGGACTGTCATCACACGGGGCATCTGTAAGGCAGTCTGTTACATGAGTAACTGCAATTGTGAGCAGTCATGTTTTTGGGTGGTGGTGGAAGAAAATAAATTTAACCGTTTAAATGCTGGTTGGAATTAAGCAGAATGTGGTCTCCTTGTCTGAAACTTTCGCTATCCTCCCGTCTCTGTTTCGGGGCGTAGTTGTATGTCAGTTGGTGTTATTGAGGTTCTCACTGACAATCATATCATAACCACACCACCATTTAATAGACAGTCAATGGACTGGTGCATCACAAAGACGATGTGATGAGAGTACAACTCTCACTATTAGTCATTATTACAGTGGGAAAGTACAAGGATTCAATTAAACTAGTGCTGCTTTGATTGTGTTTTTATTAATAGGCCTACAGTACAATATTTATTAGCAAATAATTCAGTGCTACTTCTGGTATTTTTATTTATTTATTTTATTTCACCTTTATTTAACCAGGTAGGCCAGTTGAGAACAAGTTCTCATTTACAACTGCGAACTGGCCAAGATAAAGCAAAGCAGTGTGACAAAAACTACAACACAGAGTTACACATAAACAAACCTACAGTCAATAACACAATAGAAGAAAAAAAAAGGATATCAGTATTACTGTACTGAAAGAAATATAAACGCAACATGCAACAATTTCAACAATTTGACTGAGTCACAGTTCATATAAGGAAATCTGTGAATTGAAACACATTAATTAGGGCCTAATCTATGGATTTCATATGACTGGGCAGGTGCACAGCCATGGGTGGGCCTGGGAGGGCACAGGCCCACTCATTGGGGAGCCAGGCACAACCAATCAGAATGAGTTTTTCGACACAGAGGGACTTTATTACAGACGGAAATACTCCTCAGTTACATCAAATGTCCGGGTGGCTGGTCTCAGATTATTCCCACAGGTGAAGAAGCCAGATGTGGATGTGGCGTGGTTACACCTGGGCTGGCGTGGTTACACCTGGGCTGGCGTGGTTACACCTGGGCTGGCGTGGTTACACCTGGTCTGCGGTTGTGAGGTCGGTTAAACGTACTGCCAAATTCTTTAAAAAGCCATTGGAGGCAGATTATGGTAGAAAAATTAACATTAAATTCTCTGGCAACAGTTTTGGTGGACTTTCCTGCAGTAAGCATGACAATTGCATGCTCCCTCACAACTTGAGACATCTGTGGCATTGTGTTGTGTGACAAAGCTGCACATTTTAGAGTTGTCTTTTATTGTCCTCTGCACCTGTGTAATGATAATGCTGTTTAATCAGCTTCTTGATATGCCACACCTGTCAGTTGGATGCATTATCTTGGCAAAGGAGAAATGCTCACTAACAGGGATGTAAACCAATTTCTGCAAAACAATTATGAAAAATAAGCTTTTTGTGTGTATGGAACATTTCTTGGGTCTTTTCTCTCAGCTCATGAAACATGTTGGGTTTATATTTTTGTTCAGTATATAAAGAAAAGTTATCGATCTTCAAAGGGATTAAATGTGGAGTCCATGCATCCGGTTCTACAGAAAGCAGAACTCTGGATGTGTGACGCAAGTAAGAGTTGTAATTATTATCATCAGTCCCTGAAGTAGGCTATTTTCTCCAACCGGAATCAGAAGAGTACAAACACAGTACAAACAGTACAAACATGATACACTGTTCCATAGAGAGACCCAAAAATAGAGTTCATCAAATGCTATTGGGTAAAACGATGTGAGAACGTGGTTGATTTATTTCCATATGAGAACAGCAGGAATATCATTTCAGTCACCTTTAAATATGGGGTCAACATTCACTTTCAGCAGAGAGAGAGTGAGAGGAGGAAGACATCTTAGAGAAGGAATCTGAGATGGTTTAGAGTTGTATTTTTGTGCTTGTTTGCTTGTGTGTGTGTGTGTGTGTGTGTGTGTGTGTGTGAGAGAGAGAGAGAGAGAGAGAGAGAGAGAGAGAGAGAGAGAGAGAGAGAGAGAGAGAGAGAGAGAGAGAGAGAGAGAGAGAGAGAGAGAGAGAGAGAGAGAGAGAGAGAGAGAGAGAGAGAGAGAGAGAGAGAGAGAGAGAGAGAGAGAGAGCCAATCAGTATTGTGTGTCTTTTAGAGAGAGAAAACAAAGAACATGTATCAGGGGTGTGTGTGTGTCGTGGGGCAGCTGTGTGTGCGTATGCAGGAGGATGCTGAGGGAGTTTGGAGACCACCTACACTCCCACCTGCTCAGCCTTTTAGAGGGGCCTCTTCAAACAACATAAGGGTCATTATAGATGTGAGCCTCTAGCCGCCAGGCATTGTTTAGCTATTTCTGTCCGCTCGCCTTACACTGAAAGATCCACCAGAGCCCCATTAAAACTGAGGATAAAAATGAACAGCTAGAGAGACAGCATTACTGTACCAGTACATCTTGTAGGGAAAATGTGAGCTGGCAGTGTTGTACATTACTGAAAGAAAACTGTTTTGCTTTTAGTGTCAACTATTTTGGATCATTCAAATCAGATGTACATCTTATTTGGGTTGAATATAATGACAACCTTAGATACATCAAATACATCCAGAGGTAAAAAATAATAATGCTTTGATGAATTAGCATGTTATTTTCTATATGTTCCTCAGATGTTTGGAAACCTCTTTACGCAGAATACAGTAGAGAGGGACACACAACAAATAAATGAATGATTAATTGCCAATGACAGCTCACTACCCATGATGACACATAAACAACCTAATTCTTGTAAACTTACAACACATTAATGATTAAGTGCCTTCATTAAGTATACACATGATAACACATGAAGACACCCGACTTGGCCTAGTCCATCATTCTGATGTGGAGTGACGAAGAGGCGAGCTGTTTGACAGGCACTGAGAAGATGACTAACTTAACTTTCAGACTGAGGGATGAGTGGAAGTTCTGTCTCTTCTTCAGGGAGAACAAGTTGAGGAGGCTTTTGATGTCAAAGAGACCTTAACAAGCTTTTCCTGTGTGGTAGTTTTTCCTGTGGTGGGAGTTTTTCTATGGTGGTAGTTTTTCCTGTGGTGGGAGTTTTTCCTGTGGTGATAGTTGTTTGTATGTTACGGTCTGCTCTGGTCTACTTAAACTTTTAGGAGTTAGTTTATCACATTTATGAGGGCAGTTGGGAGAGGAAGAAGGCTACAGGTAACTGCCAAAATAAAGGAAACACCAATAAGTGTCTTAATAGGACGTTGGGCCACCACAAGCCACCAGAAAAGCTTCAATGTGCCTTGGCATAGATTCTAGAAGTGTCTGGAGGGATACAACGCCATTCTTCAATGAGAATTCCATAATTTGCTGGAAAAAGCCTTCTCAGAATCTCCTATAAGTGTTCAATTGGGTTGAGATCTGGTGAATAAGACACACACACACACGTTTGGTATTACTATCCTTGTGGAGACCTAGAATGTATTTTCATTCAAACTCCTATCCCAAAACCTTCAACCCTAACCCTACCTCCTAACCCTAATTGTAACCCTAAACTGAACCCTATGCCTAAAATCTTTGTCCTGTGGGGACCTGGGAAATGTCTCCACGAGGGAGAATTGTCCTTGTTTTACTATCCTTGTGGGGACCTGATTTCAGGTACCCACGAGGATAGTAATACAAGCGCACACAGACACACTTTAAACCCCACATGCACCTTTGAGACCCCTCTTTTAAAGTCACTGAGATTTCTTCTTCTAGCCATGGTAACCAAAATAATGGGTAAGTAGGAATTTTTATACATGAGCATGGGACGTTAAGCATGAGACGTTAATTGCTTAATTAACTCAGGAACCACACCTGTGTGGAAGCACCTGATTACAATATACTTTGTATCCCTCATTTACTCAAGTATTTTCCTTTATTTTGGCAGTTACCTGCCAAATGTGATTGTACATTATACATGTTATGCATTACTGTGGCCTATATATAGTGCATACAGTATATACTGTATGTAAAGGATTTGTACTGACTGGCCTTCAAATGTCCAAAACCAAAATATTTGCCACAAGTAAACAACGCAAACACTTCAATTGTGATTTGTGCCAAAACGAGACCATGAAATTGCCAGAGAGAGTCTATATTTGGAGCGGAGCTTCCTAAATGCACTACTTAAGGTAAAATGTGAGGTAATTACCGTGCCACATACAGACCGCAGACTGCTAATTGAGCTGCATGTGGTAGTCCCAGCCCGTCTCCACCCTACAGAACCTCCACCGCTGTAAACACCAACCTTGGAGGGTAACCTTCACAACATCACCTCACTGAACCAAAGGCTCTGCCAGGAACTATCGTCTGACGTGAAATAAAAAAAAATTGAACATTGTGATGGCACAGAGTGGAGATGAGAGCAATAATTCTGAGCTTTAGTTTTTATGTGTGTTTGTGCTTGCGAAGCAACGTATGGGTATATGCGTGTGTGGGTGTGGGAGGGGAATGGATCGTTTTTACATGTACTACTTTACTTGAGGACAACCATGTCTGGGCCTGTTTAAGACATGCTCAATTCAAGGCCTTGGGAATGACACTCGGTTACAAAATCACACACGGCTCCCTTGGGCTTTACAGGAGTTGCAGACGTGGCCAAAGTCAGATCTTTTTGGTTTTGTGTGTTGGCAAAAAATATATGAGTGCTTTTGCCCCCAGAAACCGCTGGCACTGTGGTTCCATGTATAGGCCTACTGTTTCTAAACTATGATATTTTGTGAGACATTTCATTGCACATTATGTTTGTGGAATAATAAACTGAGTAATATGCCAGTCTTTAGATGTATGATGTGTTTACATTTGTTTTGCGTTTCCGGTTATAATGGGTGTGTGAGTTGTAACTTACTCACTGCACCGTCATCCCCTCTCACTCTTTATCGCTCCCTCTCCCCAGCCAATGACGTCTTCCTTTTGAAGGTCATGACCTCAAAATCTCTATCACCCATGAAGGGATTCCCTGGCCAGCAGGTCAATGCTATGATGATGAGTTAACACTGCCAACTTTCCACAGCAGCTTAGCCAGTTCAGACGGCCAAGGTGAGATATCAGGAAACAGACCAGACTCTGGGAGTGGATGTGACTCCACTAAACATCAACAACTGCTGACTGAGAACGAAGCCTCTCCACAGCGTGCCACAGATTGATCGTCAGGTCACACATACATTTTTGATTTGTCTAAGGGGCTCTTTGAGTTTTTTTTATTTATGAGATCTGGTTTGTAATGAAAGCCGTAAATCAGTAGGCTGCTGCTTTGAAAAGTGCCTGGGTCGGCAGAACCTCCTAAGGGAGAAATAACTCCCAGAGTGCTGTATAAATTATGTTATTATAAAACCCCACTTTATGAGCACCGTATGACCTGACATGGAAATAATCTTGTGGCATTCACTTTTAATAAAAAACAAAGGCTCATTTCAGCCATGTGGAATATAGAGAACTAGCAAAAACAAACAGACAACATTGGTGCCGGGCCAAACCGTAACTAACCGGACCAACTCAAAGGAAATAACAAAGAACCCAGAAAGAGTCAGCAGAAGAATAAGACAGAGATCAAACATGCGATTGGATTTGGAGGGAAGAGAAAAATCCTCTTATCTTTGATTTGTCTTTTCTAAGTCATGGGAACAAAATCTTGGCGCTCTCTCTCTCTCTCTCGCTCTCTCACTCACACACACACCTCTATCTCTCTCACATGCATGCACACACAGAACAATCAGGAGACAATTGTTTTATCATGCCATGCTCGCTCACCCCCGCATTCCCGTGTTACAATAAATGTTCTCTTGCGCTACAGGCTCTTTGCCTTTTAACTTGTAGTTCTGTATAGGCCAAGCTCATTAAGAGCACATTCAGCCTTCATTATAATGATTATACACCACTGCACTAACAGAATAATGAACGGAGAGAGCGCTACATGATAGAGCAGAGGAGGAGGGGGACAGAGCCATGAGGTAAAGAGAATGTGTTGACCTCTGGCGCTGACATCACTGACCCCCACCTATAGCTGACTAACAGGACCTCTCCGTCCTGGTTGGCCGAGCAGAGGGACGGTTACCCTGGGGCATGCCCCCGATACCCTGGCCAGCTACCTGACTCACTTCTCCTACAGGCTCCTTTAGGTTGAGAGAGCTTGGCGAGTGTGGTACTATACAAAGGAGAAAGGCTGGCTAGATTTAGCTTTGCCCCATTAGCTGCTTTAGCCAGTGCTAAAGCATGGGGCCGCGTTTCTGCCCAACAGGCTTTTCCCCTTTTATCAAAAAGATGTGAGCAAAAGGTTGTGACAGGCCTAGAATGGGCTGCAGAGGCTGCTGGTCTCCAGGGGTAAAGCCTGTCTTGTCCTTTCCTGACTTAAACAAGACTTGACTTTGCAGTAGCTGAACCTGAGAATTACAGAATCATGGAACCACCCATCAGTTAGTAAGCACGGTGAACTGGGGGTGAGCAGATGAAACCGGGATTCTCTCTGTGCCGTCCATTGGCCAACCATGACATCAATAGATGCCAATCGATCGACATGAGTTTAAGCTGTTTGGATCAACAGTTTGAACTTGAGAAAAACACCATTGTAACCATCATGTGATGTTGTTGATGATGATAATGATGATGGATGGTTCTATTTATAGCCTCACAACACTGACCACAGAAGACAACAACAGCATGAGAGGCACCATTGTGTCCTAATGGGAGAATCACCCACTCAGTCAAGAGTCAGCCGAGAGGGCATTCACAACCCCCATCCAACCAAGCATGTCATTCTTTCCCTCTCTCTTCCCTCTCTCTCCCCTCTTTCCCTCACCACTCTCTTTTGCTGACTGGGTGTTCTGCAGAGTATGAAGGACAGTGAAAAGACTTTGAAGACTTGTTGGTATCGGGGATTTGACCTCTGATTGGCACAGACTCCTCCAGCCAGGGTGAGTCAGAGAGCGGGAGCTTCCAGCCAATCAGAGCCCAGGACAGTGGCTGAGGCTGTTGTGAGCCGGGACTGACAATAGCAGGGTTGTGAGGAGGTGGAGAGGGACAATGGGATGGTTGTGAAGAGGTGGTGTGGAGGGCTGAAGACTCAGATCAGTGTCTTATTGTGAGATCCTGCTTTGTCTGGGGTGCCTTTGGAAAAGTCCCACATTCCCCATTTTCCAGGGATTTCTTCCCCTGGAGGTAATATTGCATAACACTGAGAATGGAAAAACTGAGGAATAGAGTTATGCATGTCTACCTACTGGTTAGTAGGCTAGAGGTTATATCCAACCGTGATATTATCACTGTATATAGGTCAATGACTATTAGACTAATCCGAGTTAACGTTTTTCTCATAACCATTGTAAAGAAGAAAACAGATATTGTAATAGTTTGAACTATAGCTAACTTTTGAAGTGAATGCTAACATGGAGAACATCACACAGTCTCTCCATATGGTGCAGTGAGTAAAAGCCCCGTTGCTTAGTTCATCATAGATAATTACACTCCTTGTAATAAAGCTCTTGAAAATGTCAACACAATAAAACAAGCAGATGTTATCATGTGCAGGAGTAATTTTCAATACTGAAAAACAATATATGCAGAAAGGAAATAATGATCACGTTATCCTCCTCTTTCCCTGCAGATGTTCACACAGCTGCATGGGCATCTGTTGTAACACATACTGTTGTACACACACTCCAGCCAATCAGTGTGTGCGCACACACACACACACACACACACACACACACACACACACACACACACACACACACACACACACACACACACACACACACACACACACACACACACACACACACACACACACACACACAGTTTGAACTCTTACTGTAAATGACTTACACCCCACCCCTTAAGGCTTGCCTTTCCCAAACTCACCCAGGAGAAACAGCAGGTAACATTGAGTTGGCCTTCATCCATGGGATCCCAACCGTGTAAACCATGTCTCTTCCCAAGAGGCCTGCCCCTCCTATCTCAGAGAGTTTACAGAAAAACACAATTACACATTGGCACAAGACAAGTACAAACACTGACAAAATAGAATAGAGATCTTCAGAAAGACACATTATAAAAAGGGTTGTTGAATTCAATCTCTATTGTACACAGAGGTTGGGCTGATGAAGCACATTGTTCTGTTATAATGCTTTTTATTACATGGGAAGGTGGTACAGCACATTGCATATACAACTGGAAGTGTGCATTCAATAACCATGTATTCTGTGTCCCTCTTGCGTACATTCATCCCTCTTCCCTCTTGGATAACCTGGGAGTGTTTTAGAGTAATGTGTGGCAGTGGCATCATGTACTCTCATGGGTGTTACGAGAAACACTCACTACGCTGAACCCCACTGGGCTGCAGTCAATGCCAAATGCCACAGGAGCTGAGGTCAAAACTTAACCACAATGATGCATTAAACCAAAACCAACCTGACCAGAGCTAGCAGAGACAGAATAGAATGTATGAGGGAGGTGGCAGTTTGGGACTGTTAACGTTGCCAGTAACTGTTTTCCTCTGTTAGGGTCTATTCCCATGGATACTGACAAAAAGGCAGACTCAATAATAGTATTTAAATACTTTAAAATTACCAGAAAGACAGCCATTATATAGGCATCATTCAGGATACGAAATAAAGCAGTGGCAAGCCACAGCTTCAAGTTTCAACATGGGCTCTGGATAATTCGATTTCAAGTGTCACGTAAAATCATGACAATAATGTGCAGTTCTTGAGTTTGTGTGCTAACATAACACAGTGATCAGTTATCCTCTAGCCTCGTGAGAAGTTGGACCACAGGCCTAAACATGACAACAGTATTTTCTTAACAAATATATGTGCTGACTGTGCCATTCACATTAAATACATGTTGACGCAGGTTGCTGTTTCTGGTTTGTTCCAAGATGGTAAATGTGTTGAAAGCTTAACCCAGCCCCTTCGCTCCAGCACAGCTCTACTAACCCGTGTGAATGAGGGTGCCAAGAATTGTGATATCAACACAACACCGAAATTCTAGGTTTGAATATGCTTAAGATAAGGGACATGGATTTTTCAAGTAAGCTCCTGATGCATGCATGAGTTAGTGAGACAAAGCGGTTACATTTCACTGTCATGTTCTTTGAACCACAATGGGATCTGCAGGTTTGAGCCGTGTTTGTGTGGGTGATGGAAAGATTACACACGAGACAAAGGCACCCTTCTCATCAACCAAAACTGGTGCACTGTGGGGGAATCACATTTCCCTCCTCTCAAAATCCACTGAGTTGGGATGGGGAGTAAACAGAAACTGATCTGCAGAAAGACAAATCAAATGTGGTTTATTGGGACAAACTATGGTTCAAATTCAACCTGAGCACAGGAGCAATTTATCGAACAAGATTCTGCTTGTAGCCTGGCTTATCTTCCCATTGTTTGACATTGTCTTTGAATCCAATCTATGATGAAAGGAATAGAACTCGTGCAAGATTCCAAATGAAACCCATCTGCAGCACAAAAAGTTCTAACACAGCAGGCTAGATGGAGTTGTTCATTATATTAGTTACAGGCAGAAGGTGTCTTTTAGGTGATGGAGAGTGGCAAAAAAACCTCTCCCATTCTCACACAGTCAATCAGCTCAACAGATACAATGACTCTGCTCTGTGTGACACTGACCGGTGGCAAAACCAATTAAACCACAACAGTTGAGAGAAAGGTTGACTGCCTATGATCCTCGACTCATGGGACAAATTGTATCCCTCTCTGAGCAGTCATGAAAGATATACAGCGTATTTGGAAAGTATTCATACCCCTTCCCTTTTTCCACATTTTGTTACGTTACAGCCTTATTCTAAAATTGATTAAATGAAACATTTTCCACATCAATCTACACACAATACCCCATAATGACAAAGCAAAAACAGGTTTTTAGACATTTTTGAAAACAGAAATAGCTTATTTACATAAGTATTCAGACCCTTTGCTATGAGATTTGAAATTGAGCTCAGGTGCATCCTGTTTCCATTGATCATCCTTGAGATGTTTCTACAACTTGATTGGAGTTCCTCTGTGGTAAATTCAATTGATTGGACATGATTTGGAAAGGCATACACCTGTCTCTATAAGTTCCCACAGTTGACAGTGCATGTCAGAGCAAAATCCAAGCCCTAAGGTTGAAGGAATTGTCCGTAGAGCTCCGAGATAGGATTGTGTCGAGGCACAGATCTGGGGAAGGGTATAAAAAATATCTGCAGCATTGAAGGTCCCCAAGAACACAGTGGCCTCTATCATTAAATGGAAGAAGTTTGGAACCACCAAGACTCTTCCTAGAACTGGCCGCCGGGCCAAACTGAGCAATCGGGGGAGAAGAGCCTAGGTCAGGGAGGTGACCAAGAACCCGAGTTCCTCTGTGGAGATGGGAGAACCTTTCAGAAGGACAACCATCTCTGCAGGACTCCACCAATCAGGACTTTTTAGTAGTCGCCAGATGGAAGCCACTCCTCAGTAAAAATGCACGACAGCCCGCTTAGAGTTTGGCCTGAATGCCAAGCGTCACGTCTGAAGGAAACCTGGCACCATCCCTACGGTGGCAGCATCATGCTGTGGGGATGTTTTTCAGCGGCAGCGACTGGGAGACTAGTCAGGATCGAGGGAACGATCAACGGAGCAAAGTACAGAGAGATCCTTGATGAAAACCTGCTCCAGAGCGCTCAGGACCTCAGACTGTGGCGAAGGTTCACCTTCCAATAGGACAATGACCCTAAGCACACAGCCAAGACAATGCAGGAGTGGCTTCGGGACAAGCCTCTGAATGTCCTTGGGTGGTCCAGCCAGAGCCTGGACTTGAACCCGATCGAATATCTAAGGAAAGAAAATAACTGTGCAGCAACGCTCCCCATCCAACCTGACAGAGCTTGAGAAGACATACTACTATACCCAAAATGGCGTAGCAGTAGGACGTGTGTGTTTGTCTTTGTCTTATCCTGTGTAAATAGCCAGTCTTTTTCGTATATATCTTCATCTCACTTTATATCTACGAACTAAATATACTTTCCTGCAACCCGCCTCACCCAATGTGGCACGGATCTGCTATTTTTATTCCTTATAACTCGAACTTCCCTCAGGAGCTAGCCAGCTAACTAGCTACTAGTCTTTGTTAGCCACGGCTAGCGTTCTTCACCTTTTTCCCGGTCACCAGCCAGCCAGCCTTAGCTCGAACAACACCAGCCTGTCTGCACAGCGTGATATCAACCCAGAGCATATTGGACTGCTTCTCACTACCACATCACCGGATTCCTGCTGCTCTGGATCATTACACCAGATCATTGCAGCTAGCTAACTGCAAACGAGTGGCTACTGTTAGATAACGCCTCTGTCTCTAAGCAAGCACCAGCTAGCCTTGAGCTAGGCCCATATATCAGCTAAGTCTAGGGCTTCAATACCTCCTTTGCCAATTGGCCTGGACCCATTATTGTCAACACGGAGCCCCGCCGATCCAGCACGACTGGTCTGCCGACGTGATCGCCCGATGTGGTCTCATCAGGTTATTCTGCTACAATGTCGCCGAAGAACCATCTACTAGCCCCGGCCCGCTAGCTTTTCTGAACGCTGTGTCCGCTGCTCGCCTAGCGTAGTAGTGACTACCGAATGGCACCCTGACTCACATATTGCTGCTCTTTTGACCCCATGAACACTCGGCTACACAGCTGATGCCCCCTGGACTGTTTCAATAACACGGTACCTCATTTTGTTGACCTGTCGGCCCCAGCCTCGAACTCAGGTCCTGTATGTACTTAACTGACCCGCTCTGCCCATTTATCGCCATTTACCCGTTGTTGTCTTAGCACTCCTGATCAACACCTGTGTTTGCTTTATGCCTCTCTCTAATGTAAATATGCCTTGTCTAATGCTGTCTTGGTTAGTTCTTATTGTTTTATTTCACTGCAGAGGCCTCAGTCCCACTCAAAATGCCTTAGATAGCTCTTTTGTCCCACCCCACACACATGCGGAGACCTCACCTGGTTTAACTGGTGCCTCGAGAGACGAAACCTCTCTCATCGTCACTCAACGCCTAGGTTGACCTCCACTTTACTCACATCCTACTATACCATTGTCTGTACATTACGCCCTGAATCTATCCTACCACGCCCATAGATCTGCTCGTTTTATTCTCTGTCCCCAGCACACTGGATGACCAGTGCTTATAGCCTTTAGCCGTACCCTTATCCTACTCCTCCTCTGTTCCTCTGGTGATGTAGAGGTTAACCCAGGCCCTGTAGCTCCCAGTTCCACTCCTATTCCCCAGGCGCTATCATCTGTTGACTTCTGTAACCGTAAAAGACTTGATTTTATGCATGTTAACAGAAGCCTCCTCCCTAAGTTTTTCCCCCCCACTGCTTTAGCACACTCCGCCAACCCTGATGTCCTAGCCATGTCTGAATCCTGGCTTAGGAAGGCTAATAAAAATTCTGAAATTTCCATCCCCAACTACAACATTTTCCGCCAAGATAGAACTGCCAAAGGGGGTGGAGTTGCAATCTACTGCAGAGACAGCCTGCAGAGTTCTGTCATGCTATCCAGGTCTGTGGCCAAACAGTTCGAGCTTCTACTTTTAAAAATCCACCATTCCAGAAATAAGTCTCCCACTGTTGCCGCTTGTTATAGACCCCCCTCAGCCCCCAGCTGTGCCCTGGACACCATATGTGAATTAATTGCCCCCCATTTATCTTCAGAGTTTGTACTCTTAGGTGACCTAAACTGGGATATGCTTAACACCCCGACCATCCTACAATCTAAGATAGATGCCCTCAATCTCACACAAATGATCAAGGAACCTACTAAGCACAACCCTAAATACGTAAACACAGGCACCCTCATAGATATCATCCTGACCAACCTGCCCTTTAAATACACCTCTGCTGTCTTCAAACAGGATCTCAGCGATCACTGCCTCATTGCCTGCGTCCGTAATGGGTCCACGGTCAAACGGCCACCCCTCATCACTGTCAAACGCTCCATAAAACACTCCAGCGAGCAGGCCTTTCTAATTGACCTGGCCCGGGTATCCTGGAAGGATATTGACCTCATTCCATCAGTAGAGGATGCCTGGTTATTCTTTAAAAGTGCTTTCCTCACCATCTTAAATAAGCATGCCACATTCAAAAAATGTAGAACTAAGAACAGATATAGCCCTTGGTTCACTCCAGACTTGACTGCCATTGACCAGCACAAAAACATCCTGTGGCATTCTGCATTAGCATCGAATAGCCCCCGCGATATGCAACTTTTCAGAGAAGTTAGGAACCAATAAACACAGACTGTTAGGAAAGCAAAGGCTAGCTTTTTCAAACAGAAATGTGCATCCTGGAGCACAAACTCCAAAAAGTTCTGGGACACTGTAAAGTCCATGGAGAATAAGAGCACCTCCTCCCAGCTGCCCACTGTACTGAGGCTAGGAAACACTGTCACCACCGATAAATCTATGATAATCGAGAATTTCAAAATGCATTTTTCTACGGCTGGATATGCTTTCCACCTGGCTACCCCTACCCCGGTCAACAGCCCTGCACCCCCCACAACAACTTGCCCAAGCCTCCCCTATTTCTCCTTCACCCAAATCCAGATAGCTGATGTTCTGAAAGAGCTGTGAAATCTGGACCCCTACAAATCAGCTGGGCTAGACAATCTGGACCCTCTCTTTCTAAAATTATCCGCCACAATTGTTGCAACCCCTATTACTAGCCTGTTCAACCTCTCTTTCTTATCGTCTGAGATCGCTAAACATAGGAAAGCTGCCGCGGTCATCCCCCTCTTCAAAGGGGGAGACACTCGAGACACAAACTGTTACAGACCTATATCCATCCTACCCTGCCTTTCTAAAGTCTTCGAAAGCCATGTTACCAAACAGATCACCGACCATTTTGAATCCCACCGTACATTCCCCATTATGCAATCTGGTTTCTGAGCGGGTCATGGGTGCACCTCAGCCACGCTCAAGGTCCTAAACGATATCATAACCACCATCGATAAAAGACAATACTGTGCAGCCGTCTTCATCGACCTGGCCAAGGCTTTTGACTCTGTCAATCACCCCATTCTTATCGGCAGACTCAACAGCCTTGGTTTCTCAAATGACTGCCTCGCCTGGTTCACCAACTACTTCTCAGATAGAGTTCAGTGTGTCAAATCAGAGGGCCTGTTGTCCGGACCTCTGTTTGTCTCTATGGGGGTGCCACAGGGTTCAATTCTCGGGCCGACTCTTTTCTCTGTATACATCAATGATGTCGCTGTTGCTGCTGGTGATTCTCTGATCCACCTCTACGCAGACGACACCATTTGGTATACTTCTGGCCCTTCTTTGGACACTGTGTTAACAAACCTCCAGACGAGCTTCAATGCCATACAACACTCCTTCCATGGCCTCCAACTGCTCTTGTAACAGTATAACTTTAGTACGTCCCCTCGCCCCAACCTCGGGCGCGAACCAGGAACCCTCTGCACACATCAACAACAGTCACCCACGAAGCATCATTACCCATCGCTCCACAAAAGCCGCGGCCCTTGCAGAGCAAGGGGAAACCCTACTTCAAGTCTCAGAGCAAGTGACGTAACCGATTGAAACGCTATTAGCGCGTACCCGCTAACTAGCTAGCCATTTCACATCCGTTACACTCACCCCCCTTTCGACCTACTCCTTTTCCGCAGCAACCAGTGATCCGGGTCAACAGCATCAATGTAACAGTATAACTTTAGTACGTCCCATCGCACCGACCTCGGGCGCGAACCAGGAACCCTCTGCACACATCAACAACAGTCACCCACGAAGCGTCGTTACCCATCGCTCCACAAACGCCGCGGCCCTTGCAGAGCAAGGGGAAACCCTACTTCAAGTCTCAGAGCAAGTGACGTAACCGATTGAAACGCTATTAGCGCGTACCCGCTAACTTGCTAGCCATTTCACATCCGTTACACTCTTAAATGCAAGTAAAACTAAATGCATGCTCTTCAACCGATCGCTGCCCGCACCCGCCCGCCCGTCCAGCATCACTACTCTGGATGGTTCTGACTTAGAACATGTGGAAATACCTAGGTGTCTGGTTAGACTGTAAACTCTCCTTCCAGACTCACATTAAGCATCTCCAATCCAAAATGAAATCTAGAATTGGCTTCCTATTTCGCAACAAAGAATCCTTCACTCATGCTGCTAAACATACCCTTGTAAAACTGACTATCCTACCGATCCTTGACTTCGGCGATGTCATTTACAAAATAGCCTCCAACACTCTACTCAGCAATTTGGATGCAGTCTATCACAGTGCCATCCGTTTTCCACTGCGACCTGTATGCTCTCGTTGGTTGGCCCTCGCTACATATTCATCGCCAAACCCACTGGCTCCAGGTCATCTTTAAGTCTTCGCTAGGTAAAGCCCCGCCTTATGTCAGCTCAATGGTCACCATAGCAGCACCCACCCGTAGCACGCACTCCAGCAGGTATATTTCACTGGTCACCCCCAAAGCCAAATCCTCCATTGGCCGCCTTTCCTTTCAGTTCTCTGCTGCCAATGACGGGAACGAATTGCAAAAATCACTGAAGCTGGAGTCTTATATCTCCCTCACTAACTTTAAGCATCAGCTGTCAGAGCAGCTTACCGATCATTGCACCTGTACCCAGCCCGTCTGTAAATAGCCCACCCAACTACCTCATCCCCATATTGTCATTTATTGTTTTGCTCCTTTGCACCCCAGTATCTCTACTTGCACATTCATCTTCTGCACATCTATCACTCCAGTGTTTAATTTCTAAATTGTAATTATTTCGCCACTATGGCCTATTTATTGCCTTACCTCCCTAATCTTACTACATTTGCACACACTGTATATAGATTTTTCTATTGTGTTATTGACTGTACGTTTGTTTATCCCATGTGTAACTCTCTGTTGTTTGTGTCGCACTGCTTTTCTTTATCTTGGCCAGGTCGCAGTTGTAAATGAGAACTTGTTCTCAAATCGCCTACCTGGTTAAATAAAGGTGAAATCAAAAAAAATATTTAAAAAAGATCTGCAGAGAAGAATGGGAGAAACTCCCCAATACAGGTGTGCCAAGCGTGTAGCGTCATACCCAAGACTAGAGGCTGTAATCACTGCCAAAGGTGCTTCAACAAAGTACTGAGTAAAGTGTCTGAATACTTATGTAAATGTGATATTTCTGTTTTTTAATACATTTGCAAACATGTCTAAAAATCTGTTTTTGTCATTATTATTGTCATTATTGTCATTATTGTGTGTAGATTGATGAGAAAAACAACAACAATTGAATCCATTTTAGAATAAGGCTGTAACGTAACAAAATGTGGAAAAAGTCAAGGGGTCTGAATAGTTTCCGAATGCACTGTACATAAGATGAGAAAGGGCAATATCGCTGCTACAATTGGAAAACATTGAATTATTCATTTTAACTGATTAATTACAAATAAATAAGACTCATGGGGTACATTAAATCAATTGATAACCATGAACTCAGTAAAGGAGTTGCCTTCCAACAATACAAAATGTAGCTGAGGAATTTTTGCTTTCATCTAAAATTATTCAAACAAAAAGTCCCTAGCTCTCACACGGATGAGCTTTATACAACAGGAATCCTGCTGGAATGAGGCTGAGGGGGGCAGCTTCCCCGTTCTCTCAGAGGAACTAACGCGTCGGCATGCCCAAATATGGAACGCGGATTTTCTCCTCATATCTAAATACTCGATCAAAAATAATAATAAAAAAATAATCGATCCCACCATAGTATATCAATATATATATAGTTAATACATGGTATACATTATGTGGTCTCCACGGTTACGTTAACCCCATCGCGGCATTGTTCATCACATTTGCACACGGAACAATCAAATATTAACATTAAATATTAACAGAACATTAGGCTAATAGTTATCCCTGCTACATGCAATTCATCAAACAAACTTGGTTTAAAATTAACAAGTGAATTGCAACTCATCTTATAGGCCTACAAAATTTGGCGTCCACATAATATGTAGGCCTAGGCAGCGCAGCTCAGCGTCTGATGGACAATGCCTATCAATTTGTAACAATGTAACAACGTGGACCGTGAAACATCCCAGTAATGTAGTCTACTGTAGTGACAATATAACAGTCAGATCACAAAACGACGTATATCAACAGCCTAGAAACATGTTGACAAATTAGTCTAAACATCGTTGTACATTAGTCTTTACAGCGATTTCAATAAATTAGGTGAAGATTGTATAGAAGTATATTCTTAATCCAGCCCTGCTTCACTGTTCACTTTTCTTGCCTACATGAGCGTGTTAACGATCGGTTTACAATCAAAGTAGTTCCTGGCAATCGCGTCATAATCCTGACGTTATGTTGTTGGGCGTGCACAAATAGTTTCTATCCAATCAATTCCCTTTGCCAATCTTGACAGCTCGCGTGTGGGCTGATTCGGTTTGCATGGCCAGTGCACCGGGTGAGTGGAGATTTCGTTTATGGACCAATGGAATAGTCTAAAATACACAGACTCCGCTCACCCGGGGCACCGGGCCATGCAACACGAACTAGCCCAATGTTTGGTGTGTATATAAAACGGCATGTTACTAGCTGCTCACTCAGAGTGAATTTATCACATAGAACAACATACCCTGAACGCAACCTTATGTGTGGGTATAAAGTTGAGTTTTTTCTTATACAAGGTTGAAATAGATAGTTCAAGCCATTGGATCACGTCAATACTGCGGTCATTCATCTGTTGACAGCCTTCGTGGACCACTGCTCTGTTCTACATCTTGGATTTTCCCTCACACTTTTAGAAGTGAAATTCTTTTTTAGTTTTGAACTGGGGGGTCATTGCTGAAAAAGAGGGGTGCTTGCGTTGATGCGTAATCCTACTTTTTGCTGACACCGTCATTTGTTGACCAATATCCTGAGACTGTTTAAACACAACTGGTAAGCTCACTTTCCTACGACTTTATGTCTACAAAAATGGAGCAGCCTTTTTATCATGACGACTCTTTTATCTCGGCTTATGGCCACTCTGATGCTGCATTGCACGACTACAAACTCCTAAAGCAGAATATGAATATGAACTTGACAGAGCCATATCGCAACCTCAAGTCTGACTTGTACCAAGCAGCGCACCAGGACGTCGGGTCACTGAAGCTTGCTTCCCCTGAACTCGAAAGGCTTATCATCCAAAACAGTAACGGTATAATTACTACTCCCACCCCAGGCCAGTACTTCTACAACCGGAGCATCACCGATGAGCAGGAGGGCTTTGCGGAGGGCTTCGTGAAAGCCCTGGACGAGCTCCACAAGATAAACCATATGCCCATGGCCCCGCCCAACGTGTCTATTGGAGCGGGTGGTGTGACGACCTGTTCGGCGGCGGCCTCTAGTGTCTTCGGCTCCTCCCTGCAGCCCGAGCCTCCAATTTACACAACACTGAACGCTTATTGCCCAAACACTAACCTCTCTTCCGCATCCAGTTACCCCAGTACCACCATCAACTACTTACCGCCGCACCACCAGCAGAGCCATCACCAACAGACCTCGACGCACGCGTCACACCCCTTTCAGTACTCTCTACCTGGCGCTGGGGTCCATCCACAGCGCCTTGTGGCTTTCAAAGAAGAACCACAAACCGTCCCTGATCTACACAGCAGCGACGGTTCCCCGCCAATGTCCCCAATCGACATGGAAAATCAAGAGATAATCAAGGCCGAGCGGAAGCGGCTTAGAAACCGACTAGCAGCAACCAAATGCCGGCGCCGCAAACTGGAGCGCATCTCCCGACTGGAGGACAAGGTGAAAGTTCTGAAGTCGGACAATGCTGGGCTCTCCAACACAGCGACTGTGCTTCGTGAACAAGTCGCCCAGCTCAAACAGAAAGTCCTGACACATGTAAGCAGCGGCTGTCAGCTGATGTTGACGAGCAAAATGGAGGCATTTTAAATGGAGAGGCGAGGGCATTACGCAGAGTAATTCATGATTTAGAAGTGACAACACTGGAGGAATGTTCTACATGAACAGCACTGGAAGAGGCCATATACCGGCAGGCTATTGTTGGTAATGACAACACGGCCACAGGCTGTGTGTAGGCTGCTCTCATTTCGGGTAAAAGACTGACAAATGGTACTTCCGGATGCTGGACACCGCACAAGGGACCATATAATCCAAATGCATGACAACAGGAACAGCATCCAGACTGAACATAGACACTGACACTGAGTGACTACAAAAACAAACCAGAGACCACTTGATAGGCTGGTTTTGATACCTAATCAATGGAAATGTTATTGTATTGTTTGTAATTTTGCATATCATCATGCAATGCTGCATTCATTAAATGTTTAAGTTATTGTTTGCCAGGTTGATCCTGACAAATTAATATTGTCATGTTTACAATGTATTTTTTATTTGTGCGATGTATATTTAATTAAGTAAAGTCTCTTTTCAAAACGATTTTGGCTTCATGTTTGTCTATTGGTGTCATTCATGGTGTTTGCTAAAAATGCGACTTGGAAATTATATTGGTCGTTGAATGATGGCTATATGCGCAGAGGATTTTACACATTTACTGAAGTCTAATGTTATGCATGAACAACAACCTTAAGCGTGTGAATTAAATGGCTAGTTTTCATTGAAGATGGGTTTAGGTCATGCTCCTTTACAGTGAGAGATTCGATGCTATTAGACTACCTTTTACGCACAGCGTGTCCATATAAGGACTCTTCTGGTAGATTACGTCACTGTGAGCGAAGCTTTCTGGGAACTCCCGCCTTCCGTGCAAATTGGTTTCATTCCACTTCATCTAACACTTAGTATCAATAAGATGGTTTGGCACAACGGAATTTCCAATATTATTATTGAAACTAAGCTGGTGTATAGGGTAATAATTAAGAACTGAGCTTAGGAGCATAACAAGGGGAAACAAACTTTGACCAGATATGGACTTGGCACAGTCATAATTTCGCGAGGGTTATCAAATGACTACGGACAAAGTTCAGCCGCTAACTTTTCTTGACTATTTTAAATGACTGTATATTACTTAATTTTTCATATGGCATGAAGTGGTCAACCACTAGACAAAAATATTCAAAGTCGTCCCATATTCAAGGTGTCTGTTCTCAGTCCATCAATTCTCTAGTTGAATCATCTATTTGTATAAAGACTTATGTCCAATGGCCACCAGCTCATTCTGGGCACATTGTTTCCCATGATGCCTAGCCAGGGTAACTAAACATGGTGGTTGCGTACACACCACAGTTAAGACAGATTCGGGTATTATATTTGAATGAGTGCACATGGAAGTGACAGTGGCCTTTGGAATGCCGGGGGTGTTTAAAGATGCCACACAGCTTGGCAGAGCAGTAGAAGCGAGTGGGCATCTGGTGTGTGAGCGCATCTGTGTGTATGGATGGGTTGGGTTGGCATTGCCAAGGACAAGAACATTGTGGCGACATCAGAAAAATATGTGAGGCCCTGTTCTCTTTGAATTGAGTCAGGGATATGGGAAAAGTCTCAGTAAAGTCGAGTTAATTGAAGATTAGTCATCATACATTAACTTTTTATCCAAACAGTTTTTTAAATTCAAGCCCTTCAAAGTTGGCAACAGTTGCAACTCCTGTTGTTTTGCGGTCTTTGGCAGACAGAGGAGTTATTGAGTATGCACAAGCTGCTCTCAGAAAAACAGGAGGGGAATTCTGTCCTGTTAATGATGTAGGCTACAGCAGCCAGCTAGGCAAACAACCCAGCCAGCCTGCTCTCCACAACCTTCAGCACACTTGAGACGAAAATAAAATAAAACCACTTCAAAAGAATCGCTGAACGCTGGGGTTTTGACACACTTTCTCACCTCAGCCGTTTAGGAGAGAGGTTAAAACTTTTTTTTAAATTATGCCCCAATATGGAAAATATCAGCTACGACACCTACGTGTACTCCATTTCTGTATCTTTCAGTTTAAATAGTCCTACTAGTATTCATAAAAACAAGTGCAGTTTCCACCGTTTCTGTGTTTTAGTACAAAAAACTTGTGTAAAATTGATTTATTTTGATTTTGTTATACATAATTAAAATGTGACAGTCAAGAGCAAAGGTGTCCTAATTTAACCCTTCTCTCTCCTATACCAATTTCTTGTACTCTTCTATTGTTTTCACTTCTCGACACATTGGTGGGAGCGTAAATGTTCCATTGCCAGATGGAACTAATGTTTTTTGGATACTTGATTTCTCAGATCCCACCAAGGGGGAAATACATAAAAACATGGTGTTAACATGGTTATTTATGTATAGGCCTACACAACATGTATAAATACACACGCACAACCTGCCCATTTCAGCTTCTCGCTACCACAGCCCACAACCATCAGTGTCTGTGGGAACATCTGTGATGCAAGTGATGACGTATGAAGATCTGGGGTGAGTTTATTTTCCTCCCCTCTAGCCCCCTTTCACTGCTACAGGCCTCACTCTCTCGCTCCATCTCCCACATTTCTCTCGCATCATACATATTCCTCCCACCTCACCATGGCCATCTGAGCTTCTTTCAATAATTACATAACTCATTTCCGAGACATCTAGATCTACTAGGACAATGCAGATTAAATGGGATTTTGCATGCTGAATGTCTATGTAAAGGCGACATGGGTCTTCAATAGGAATCGTCTAAAACACTACTACAAACTTTTTCCATCTATCTCAAACCGAGGGAGGTAATCCCATAATCTTTTAAAGACAGTCAATTTGTGATAAGTAGTAGTCTACATAATGTCTGGTTTCTCAGTCCCATGTGTCACCAGAGGAGTAAGTTAAGTTGTAATAGAATGGAGTTGATATGCAGTGTACACTGTGCAGCTCACCATTAATGACCTCTGCAACACAGGGAACAGATTATAACCTCTTCTGAGACATGCAGGGCTCACTATCACCCTGGGAGATACAAGAAGCAGTTTGGTCATAACAAGTGGGATCATTCAAAAATAGAGAATGTTTATAATATATTATAATATAAAACCTTTAAAAGGGCAACTACACTTCCTGATCTGGCCTCGTTTTATATTAGGTTAATTAAGAAATGCTAGCGGCCATGACTGAATTCAAAACATGAGTTGATATCAGGGTGTGGTTTGATGTGGGTGTCTTGTGTGTGTGTGTTCGCAGGTGGGAAGAGTTAACCAAACTGTTTTGCCAATTAGCGGACTGTCAATAAATTACATAATGTAAATGCAAATATTTTCATGTTGTACACCTTTTAGTTCTCATCATGTTTTACATTTTTGTCTTATAATTTCTACAATTTATAGTTGGTTTGAGGTGTTTAAGTCATTGAAATGTGCAGCTATTGGAATTTTATCATATTGTCCCATGTACATTGTGTAATTTAGCAATGGTCCCTAACTAGCCCCATTGGTACAGTAGATCCAAAGTCAACCCAAGCACAGGCATTACAATCTGGTCACATGCAGCTGCACTCCGAATGAATGATTACTTGTGTGCTGCCAGCTGTGGGCAGGATTGAAACAAACCCAACCTTCCTTTACATTGTGATGCAGTCACGACCATAAGTCCCACAAAACTCAGTTTTGGATGAGACTATGACCAAAATGATCCTATTTACACATTATACTAAATTTAGACAGTAGAATAAATGTTTCTGACTCGATGCCATATAGGCTGTTTTCTAAATGAGAAGTAGTTTTTTATGGGCAGTTGCTCTTTAAGACTAATTTGTTTGTATTGTATCAATAAACAAAACCTATACAAAACCAATGTGTTCCAGAAAAACAGGGACATTGCTTGTTGAATGTGTGCATAGCACCATCTAGTGGTTAGTAACTGAAGCTTACTATTAACTCTATACCAGTGTTTATGTCATATTCCAATATAAAAGTACTGAATTAAACACTTGGTTTTAAACTATATTTTCTTTAAAAAGGCAAAAGCAACTTCCAAATGCTTCATCACTACAAAACTAGAGAACAATTTAGCTAGAAATTCTGTTTTTTTATTAACATTCCAGTTCATCAACAAAATACTCACATGGCACTGTTTGAATTGTAATCAAATCAAATCAAATGATATTTGTCACATGCACCGAATACAACAGGTGTAACCTTACAGTGAAATGCTTCATTACAAGCCCTTAAGCAACAATGCAGTTTTAATAAAAATATGTTAAGTAAATTTAGATAAGTTAAAAATAAAAAATCATTAGAGAACAGCAGTAAAATAAGCCCCATGATGGAATCAACATCAAGCCTAATACACAAATAATATATAATTTTCAAGAAATCTCACAAAACACATCCCCACTGACAGTGTAGTTGACACAGAATCAATGCGATCAGCAGACTCAGTCAGTCAGCGATCCAGCTAACAACAGTAAGGGCTCAGTTAGTACCCTGTATAGACGTAGCACCTCTAAGGAGGTGTGGATGGATCAGTTCTGTTTGGAGAAAAACTCATTGCTCTTCTGGCTGTCCGGGACGATGGTGTCTCTCCCTGGTCTCCATCCTGCTGGGCACACTAAAGAGAAACAAGTCACACATCTGCCCTGTGAACATACAGTGTATATCAAACACATTTGCTCACTAAATGTACTGTATATTCTAATAAGAATGGGAACTGTGCTGAAGAGGGGCTAGAGGTCAAGTAGCACTAGAGTGCATACAATGGAGGTCTATTGGTGCCTAACAATATGAGTCTCCTACCATGTCCTGAGATGTCAGCACATCCTACTCTAAATCTCTAACCTGCTCTCTGTCCCCTCCTCCTCTTACCCTCTCCAAACTTGTCAGTGTGCTGGAAGGCCTGCACCAGGTGCAGTGTCTCATCCACAGAGCACACTACTGACAGGTCGTTGATGGGGATCTGCTTCAGGATGCCCTTGTCATCAATCCCAAACAGACCTCTGGACAGTAGGGAGGAAGGTTAAAACAGGTTTAGGGCTGAGCACTGTATAAAGGTCAGGAAATGGGCAGCTGTAAGTGAGAGAGAGAGAGAATAGGATTATAAGACTTGTCCCAGAGCTTGGTAACAGATCTGTAGGCTATGCCCTCATCCTCCTTCAGCACTCCGTAGTCCCTGGAGATGGCCTGGGTGGGGTCAGCCAGCAGAGGGATCTTCATAGGGCCCAGACCTCCATGTTTCTTCTCTGTGTTGATCCTGCACAGGAGGGGGAGAGAGAGAATCACTATTACACACACAATAAATACAGGACTGTAGGCAAATGCACTGCACGCCTGCATGATTATTGATGACTTGAACAGTGGCCGCTACACATCTGCTGTGTATCTGGAGCTGCAAACCAACTCAGGCAGTCTTCCAGGGTCTTATCACAGCTACACAGAGAAGCTTAACTCTGGGCAGGGTGGGGCTTCAGGACCCTATGCAGCCTAGTGCATTTACTTCCTGGATTCCTCTTCACAAACATGAAAATTATTACCTAACAATAGCCACAAGTTGGGGTATTAAGTTAGATATATGCAGCAATATGCAAAATAAAAACATAGATTATACAGAAGGACAGTAGAGGACAAGATTCTGGTTTGTTTTCCTATATCAGTATTTTCCATATATGACCCTAGTAAGATAATGGTCTCACCAGGCCAGGTGACTGAAGTGGGAGTCTGTAGAGGCTGCCAAGACCTCACAGTCACTCTTCCTGAACTCCTCAGCACGTTCACTGAAGGCCACAATCTCAGTGGGGCAAACAAAGGTGAAGTCCAGCAGGTAGAAAAACAGCACTACATACTTCCCTTAGGGAGAAAAGACAAAAGGGATTTCAAAAGTATTGCATACGGTTTATGGTCATTTGCCTAATAGTTAAAAATCTGCTTCCATGACTTAACCTCAACACCATGGGATGTGTATAGCTAAGCAAAGATTTAAGTCTGAGAAATGTTGAGTTTGAATGTACTTTTTGTGTTTGTGTGTAGTTGATTTCACACCAAAGCAAAGCCTCTGTAGTAGGACAGCTTGACCTCTTCGAACTGTCCGTCCACTACGGCTGTAGCAGTGAACTCTGGGGCTGGCTGGGAAAACCTTGGTTAGCGGTGTAACTGCTGGTGTGGCGCCTTTGTAATTTGAACAATACATATACTATATTTATTCACTCCCATAATCAAACTGTCAAGCTGTCTGCCAGCTTGAGCTGGACTGGTGAGAACATCAGAGGTGGACTGACCCTGCGGCCATGTTTGGTGATGACATCATCCTTGGAATACACAGTGTTCTTATCCTGAGGTGACAGGTCAAACGGTTGGACAGTGCTGCATATGGAGAACACAGAACACATATTTGCTATGTATTTTGATCTGGCAATGGCTCTAATAACAACACAATAGAAAATACCAATGGAATGATTTTGAAATCCAGTGTTTATTGAGGATGTCAAGAAACAAAAGAACACCAAATAGGTATTCTTATCACACTCAGACAAACAGGTTCCCTTTAGGTCCTCCATTCTATAGACATTCTATAGAGTTTGGCTCTAATTCTACATCACAGCATCTTGAATGACATTGCCTGAATAGAGTTCTGATGCATTATCAAACTAACACAAAAGCCTTACTGGCATGAGTCATGTTTCTACATCAGCAGTCTAAGTCTGTCCTTTGCGCAGATTCTCTTTCTGAAATTCAAGACTTCCTCCAGCTATAAAGAATACTTCATCATTTTTAACAGCTGACTGACTCCTATGATTGCAGGATGGCAACCACTCTAATGATGTGGCTGTGCACCACCATCACAAACACCCTACCTCCCTCCTCACTATCAAACATTTCATGACAAGAAGACAGTAGTACATTACGTTATATCACGATAGTAAAATATGCCAAGCGTGTTGACAGTTGTACAGGTATGTCTAAAAAAGGTGTTTAGGATTGAGGAATAGAGGAATTTTGGACGCTTCAGTATGGATACGTATATCTCCTTTATGCCTAGTCTGATGGCAAAGTTACACAATACAGTTTAGAAACTACTGCAGTCTACTGATGAGTAAATACAACTCTACAGTATGATATGCACCGAGGCAGTCCCAGGCGCCTCACAAGATGATAGATATTTTCATTTGTAGGCCTACTAATGTAGCTGCAAGACTACATATGTTTATAATGAGCATACATGACTGACAATTACATGCCAAACATTGATGGCGATCATGAATGGTGTCACCTGTTTTAGCAACTACTTTACTTTATTACATTTACTTTTACAGGGACAGTGGACATTAATCAACATTACTACTGTATAAAAGTTTTAGTCAGCCGGCTAATTTTCAACTGCAGTCCCTGGGCCAAGTACCATGTAACAACAGACTGTAATACAACATGATGTCATACACTTTGATGTTATCTGTTGATTGTTTAACCTTTCAGAATAATGTTACAGTCAATGTCACTATTCGTACATTATTTACACAGTGTTAAGGGCATGTCATGTCATAATGGTTTTTATGTTTGGTATTACTTCAAAATATGGAGCGTCTCTAAGCAACATTTGATTGATGGGTTATAATGGTGCGTAATGATGAGAGGTACAGTATGTGAGGTAAGGTTAGTTATAAGAGCAAGATATGACAACCCCAGCTTGGGGACAGTGCTACAGATTCAGAGATCAGATTCTGTCAGTTCATCTACAGCCCACTCCCACTACCCTCCACATCATCCACCACGACTGAGCGTTTCCGCATCACAATGTTGCCGTTGCTCCTCCGCGCCTGCGGGGGCAGTGTGGCAGGCTTGGTCTGGGGCTGCGTGTGGCAGGGGGCACGGTAATGAGGCAAGCCACTCTTGGTGGTGTCCAGCTCCTCTGGGTCTTCCTCCAGGGCCCTGAGGGCAGAGATCACCTCCCTGTCCGAGGGGCTGAGGGTCAGGCATCCACAGGGACGTCCACCCTTACCATTGCTAATACTTTCACCCCCCTCCCGTTCCTCCTCCTCATCCTCCACCGTCATGAAGGCGTCCCCCCACAGGCTCTCACACAGGTCCCGGCCGTGCTGGTACATCTGTGGCAGCAAAGAGCAAATCATTGGAGGTGTAGTTTGACATTAGATTCAATATGACCCTTATCTTTTCTGTGTGTTGCAAATTATATCTCTGATTAAGGCACTCATTTTAATTGGGACTATTGATTACACTAAGATGTACCTTTTCTGAAAAAACATAGCATTTGCCAGGCAGCAGCTGCCACTCCCACTTCTCTCTCATCCATCCATTAGTGCCCTCATCATACAGAGAAAGGCTTTTAGAGACACGGGGGACCAGCACACAAGGTCATGCTTCATCTGTCATCTAAAAGCCAGCTGATTGCGGGAAATAAATATGTTTTCCCCTTCACTTTAATCCAAATTCAGGTTTTAGGGCCAAAAAAAACATAATGAAGTCTAAGCCTACATTTCTCAGAAAAGCTTGATATTGGAAAAGCTTATTAGTAGAATGGTACTGACACCGTGGGTCTACGCGTTTACAGATGTAGGATCTTAATTTGATTACTCTTTTGTTGCTGAGAATTTTCCTGCACCGCAAGCAATGCAGATGAGCTTTCTTATTTAAATGAACTGTAAACACAATCTAACACACAATTATATTAACAGTATTACACTTTTCATGTAGCCTACTTTTGGCCAGATAATAGCTTAACCACAGCTCCAGCTACATTATGGACTAAGCATTTAAATCCTGTTGCTGAATGATTATTTTGCTGTGACATTATAGGTCAAATTAAGATCCTATATCTGTAAGCTCTGATTCTCTGGGGAGTGAGTCATCACCACTTTGTAAGAAATGCTACCGTTACAACTCTCCTCTCTCCTCCCTCCCCCCTCTCCTCTCTCCTCTCCCCCTCTCTCATCCTGTCTGTCTGAGGGATAAGGAGTGAATGAGTCACTCAGAACATTTAGGAAGCACTGCTATATTGACTGTGTTAGAAGGACAGCACTGTTGCTGTGTAGCAGATAGCTACTAGCTGGTCTTATTACTAGCCTCCTCTCCTGGGGCGGCCATGGTCATGTGCCTAACCCTAGTGCCTAACCCTAACCTTACATTTGTTTTCATGAAGTTTTACAATATCGACAATATTTTTACTTTGCCGTTGGCTGGATCTAGAGGAAATCGCTCAGTTCTGCCTTAAGGAGAAGATTCATCCCAATAAACGTCAACCTGCTGTTATCGCAACACAGGAGTGCATGTTAGTGCAGAGTCACTGCCCATTTCACTGCCCATTTCAGACCCAGTGTTTGAGTGGAGAGCGTGAAGAGAGTGTTGGTTTCCTTGTTGATGATGTTAAGAAGCCCCAGAACATTGCTGTGGCCAGTGAGGCGATGGAGAGGAGCCAACAGAGCTTACAGACGATGAGGGAGAAAGCCAGAGAGGATCCTGGGAGAAGGGCCAGGGGAACGTTTTGATGGTTTGTACGTGTGTGTGCAGTATTGTGTGTGCATGTACAAATGTTTTTGTGTGTGTTTAGCTTATGTGTGAATGCAGTATGTGCATGTGTTTGTGTGTGTAGCCTATATGTGAGTACAGAATGTGCATGTGTTTGTTTGTGTGTGTGTGTAGCCTATATGTGAGTGCAGTAGCCAATGTGCAAGTGTGTGTGTTTCTGTGTATTTATTTGCAGCCTGCCTGCTGTGTACAGTGGCCCTGAGGCAGACTGAAGCATTGTCAGCTCGATTAGGGAGGACATGTGAATGGGTGAGGTGCAGTTAGCTTCCCAATTCCTTTGTCTGATGAGGAATCAAACTGAACATTCCAGTCTAACCTACAAACTGTTTACTATCTATGTTAAAATAATTGTTTTTTGAACAGCTGAAGATCATTAAAAGAGCCGTCATTAAAATGCCTGGACACAAATTGCTTCCTACCTCATTTGAGTTCCAAAGTCAGTTGCTCTTAAGCAAAGGGTCAAACTAATGAATAGCATAAATCTGTGAAAATATTGTTATTGTGTTAACAATATTTCTATTAGATGTGAGTTGTTTTGTTCAAACATTCTGACTCCTCCTTATGGGGTGTTTTGGAGGTCTCTGTGTAGCAGGACCCTCATATTCAGAACAGCTTAACTTTAATTGAATGGCCTCACAATAATTAGATTTTTATTTGGTATATTTGTGGTTCCCTGACCTGCCTCTTCCACATAAACATACACACACTCCTGTCACCTCTCATCATCACATCCAACCACTGATTATGTGTGTGTGTGTCAGAGGGGGCTGGTGTGGGGAGCTATAGTGGGACGTGCTCATTGTATTGGCTGGAATGGAATCAATGGAACCGTTCTTTTTTGATGTGTTTGGTACCATTCCATTCATTCCAATACAGCCATTACAATGAGCACGTCCCCATACATCTCCTCCCATCAGCCTCCTCTGGTGTGCGTGCATGTTTGTGTGTGACTGGGAGGTTCACAGTTGGTCCCAGCTGTGCACAAGCCCTGGGTCACTCTGCCTCTTTTTATATCCTCCTCTGTCCAGTGGAGCAGTACAGAGCAGAGCCCAGGGGCGGACTGGCCATCTGGCATTCTGAGCAAATGCCAGATAGGCTGGACCATTTTTTATCACATTGGGCCTGTCTAACTTGGATTTTTTGTGCAAAACAATCATTATCTGGCTAATAATGGGGGCCTTGAGGAAAGAAATGGGCCAGTGTGGGGGCCTCGAGGAAAGAAATGGGCCGGTGTTGGCAGGTTTGTTAGAAATGCCAGGGCCGATTTCTGGTCCCAGTCCGCCCCTGGCAGAGCCCCTCCTTTATTCCACTTAGCCAGGCTTTGTGTCCTTAATCCCTCACTGATCACTGAGACCAGCAGTACCAGTACAACTAACACTGACTCAGCTATACTACCATGATTCTTTGCTAACCTAGCCTTGCATGCCAGGTTTCTCTATCTTCCTACAGCTCTATCATAAGAGACACAGCTGGAGAAAGAGACTAGGATGGTTCTTAACTTCCTCAAAGAAATTAATCATTGAGTCTAAATATCTCTTTTGGAAAAAAAAAAATATATATTTATAGCAAGGTTAAAACACAGCTCAACACAGCATTACAGCCAACTCAACATGGCTCCCTCCCATGAGACTGGCTGCTGCCCATCCAATCAACAGCCTACCTGCTGATACGGCACACAGTTCCCAGTGCAGTTCTGTCCTCTGGGGTCTCTGGCCCAGTTACGAGCACATGTCATGTCCATCCTGCAGGCCTCATACCTGAAGAAAAATGTTATGTTGCAATGACCAGATGACAGATCAACATTTGATACTGCTGGATGATGTGATTAGCGCAGAGCCTTCAGTACAGTTTACATTGGGGACCCTAGGTTATTGTAGTGAGCTCACCAGTCACGGCAGAAGCTGTGGCACAGTGGCACGGCCTGCATGGAGGACTGGAGGTGAGAGTGTGGCCAGCGGGCTGCATCAGGGGAACAACGGTAGAAACAGGTCACACGCTTCAGGAAGTCCTCACACCTGGACATAGAGATGGATGGGAGAGAGAGAGAGGGTAGACCAGCATGATGCTGCCACCACCATGCTCCAGCAGTGCAATGCTTTTGTCTCTGTTGGCTTTGATGTGATAGATTGAAAATATTGGTTATATCATGATCAAAGGCCGCTGTAAATTGCAGACTTACTTCGGGCTCAGTTTCCCACACTTGTCCCAGGGGTTGTTCTTCTCACTGGTCATGGGATTAAGATCCTGGATGTCATCCTCTGAACAACATGCATCTGATGAGAGAACAGATATGGATAGATTATGACCATGGGGAGACACCTCATCTCATAGGAGGATTGAGGATTTAGATAGTAAACTTCCAACAGCAGTTTTCTCTCTTTATCATGGTTTGACGATGCATGTTGTTGTCTTTAAAAAGCACAGTGCTCTCACTCACTCTCAGCATAGATTGTGCACTCTTTCAGGTGAGGTTCCTGGCTGGGCGTGATCTTCTGTCTACCGTCCTGTAGACACGCCCCCTCCAAACACAAAATGCGACCAATCAGGGTAGCCGCTAAATATGCACAGACCAATGGCAGGGAGTTTGACTTGATAGCCATTTCTTCAACCTGCGATACGTTCAGCTAGCCGGCTATAATCAGGACCTTGGACAGCGGAGCGGGAGACAAGCGGGTTCAGTGAACCATACAATATGAAGACCAGTTTTTTAAATAATGTGACATTTGAATGTTTCCCTATTGCCTATAGCACTAAAGAGAATATTTCCCTATTGCCTATAGCACTAAAGAGAATGTTTCCCTATTGCCTATAGCACTAAAGAGAATGTTTCCCTATTGCCTATAGCACTAAAGAGAATGTTTCCCTATTGCCTATAGCACTAAAGAGAATGTTTCCCTATTGCCTATAGCACTAAAGAGAATGTTTCCCTATTGCCTATAGCACTAAAGAGAATGTTTCCCTATTGCCTATAGCACTAAAGAGAATGTTTCCCTATTGCCTATAGCACTAAAGAGAATGTTTCCCTATTGCCTATAGCACTAAAGAGAATGTTTCCCTATTGCCTATAGCACTAAAGAGAATGTTTCCCTATTGCCTATAGCACTAAAGAGAATGTTTCCCTATTGCCTATAGCACTAAAGAGAATGTTTCCCTATTGCCTATAGCACTAAAGAGAATGTTTCCCTATTGCCTATAGCACTAAAGAGAATGTTTCCCTTTTGCCTATAGCACTAAAGAGAATATTTCCCTCAAAAGGGAGTAAGATCAACCACCACTGATCAAAAACGGTCTAGTCTGTCCATAACATAGTTTGTATTCAATGACGTGCCGTGGAGCATCTCGCCTAATTAAGGAGGTTCAAGGATTGGTGTGATGTATGACACAGCCTGTGAAATATTCAACTATAGCCTATCTAGCCATTGGATAACGCTAGGCATGCATAACAATACCTGATTAAATCCTAAATATGGTATTTTCTTATGAACTTCCGTTTAAGTATTTGATAGAAAATGAGTTACAGACATGTTTAACACATTTCAGAGTTTACTAATCGCTTTGTTAGATGTATAACAATGTAGGCTACTTGAGACTATCAGCTACAAACCTACAACTGACTGACTTTCTTTCAGTAAAACGATGACCAAACCTGACAAACTCAACTATCAACTAATCATTTCACAACAAAATAATTAAGATTTGAACAAATGCAAAGATGGGCTACTGTAAAACCATGTTTGATTAGCTTTAAACAAAATAACGGGAATGACAAGATGTAACACCACAACATCCCAACTGCGTAGTTTGCTATCTGTGTCCATTTGTTTATTTTCCACTATCGAAAAAATACTTTACTCCTCGCCTGCCTTAGCCTACCTGTCGGTGGGAGAAACCGTTTTCCTATTGATTCTGCTTGGTCTTGTGCGACGTGTCTCCTCAGCTTTGGAATCGTCGTGGAAACAGCACCACTCTACGCAGCTCTTCCTCCTGGCTGACTGCTTGTTATGATCACTTCTTCCCAGAGGCAGCACGACAGTTTCTCACTGGTTTAACTGAAGGACATCTAAGCCCCTGGCCACCTCCCCCACCTCCTCCTCCTCCTCCTCCTCCTCCCGCTTGCTGGTAATCCATATCACACACACACACACACACACACACACACACACACACACACACACACACACACACACACACACACACACACACACACACACACACACACACATATACACACACACACACACGCACGCGCGCACACACACACACACACACACACACACACACACACACACACACACACACACACACACACACACACACACACACACACACACACACACACACACACTAATTTGTATCATATACATTAGAAAGATATGTGTGGAGGTATTCCCATCCAATATTGTACCATGTAATATGATGACCTTTAAATTATTTGGCCTGAGCATATTATGTCCAGGTAGTGTCATTCTGTATCAAACGTACTGTCATTCTGTATCAAGCACCAGTTACTGAAAAACACCAGGATATGGTTGTCAGTGGATTCATCAAATTGATTGGGTCCTATATGAACGTGTTGGCGCGGCGTTGTCCTTGGTATAAGTGCATCCTCCTCAAGTGCTGAGTCACCTGTCCTCCCCTCCTCCCACAAACCCAGAGGTCAGGGCTTTGTGTGAAGGGGAGGTGAAGGATGAGATTTGATACTGTATGATATGCTGAGAGCATTGGAATACATCTCCCTGCTGACAACCATTGCCCAACAAATAACTTCAATCTGCCACTTGCAGCAAAATCCACACTCCATTTATTTTTGCAATGAGGCATACATTTGTTTCAATGTTTTGATGTTTGGGCCTTTGTGACCTACTGTATGTTGGTGAAAATAGAGATCCAAACAGACACTTTGCCCAGTGCTCATCCTGTCCTGTACTCTTGTCTTGTAATCTCTCTCCCCCTCAGACCCGGGGTGCCAGCTAATCCCTGCCCCAGACTCCCTGTGTCGTCACTAGCCTTTTGGCCTCTTCACAGCAGATGGAGTTCCTTGTGGCCTAGATACGATTGCCTAAAACCAAGAACCTGAAATTATATAACAATAAGATATGACAATAAGATATGGCAATAGGATAATGACATTCTGATCCATTATTGGGTTTGGTAGCATTGGTGTGCAATACCTTGAGTCTTATATAAGTCCATTGTACAGTATTGAGTTCAAGTGTATTCATAGAAGAAAAGGATGGAGCTTAATGGAGCAATAACATATAGTAGACCTATAGAATGCCTAGATTCATATCATCCTATAGGAGGAGGATTCTACACATTTGCCTCACATGGGCCCAAATTCACCAGACAGTTTCATAATCAGGGGCTGTTCACAATGCACTTATTTACGAGGATGAGGGGGCGCGAGGCAGACAGAAACAATTTCCATTTGGCTATTAGAAGGCGAATAATGATATCCTTTGTGTGGGAGCTATTCAGGGACCAATGACATGGGGGACAGAGATTTGCATTGCTGTGAACTGTTGTTTTTAATTAACCGCGAGGTTGCCGGGAACCAGTCCTAGAGTTGGCAAACAGTATAGCGATCCTTGTTGTCTCGCTAATTGCAAGACATTCTTTGCTTTGATCCACTGACCCATTTCTTAGGCTTTTATTTTCTGATCGGTTTAAGAGTGGTGGACAACTAAAGAGGAAGACAACTCAAAATACTAATCTCATAGTCCCCCTTTAGAATTTCCAAACAAATCAAAAATATTAGTGTAGTCTGTGTTGCTTTGCAGAGGCTGTGTAGTGCGATTATGTAAGCTAAGAGAGGCTACACACAACCTGACCTCTCACGCAATGACAAGTGAAATACAGACTGATTGGAATTCCAGGCCAACAGAATGTGGCTTGAGTATTACTTCCTCAAGACTGGACCCTAGAAATAATCTGAAAAATATTCTGTGAAATTACAGAATATTGATAGCATTACATACTTTATATTATCAAAAAAAGAAACTCTTTACATACAGTGCCTTCGGAAACTTGACTTTTTACACATTTTTGTAGGTTACAGCCTTATTAAAAAAAATATGTAATTGTTTTTTTTACTCATCAATCTACACACAATACCCCATAATGACAAAACAACAACAGGTATAAAACGGAAATATCAAATTTACATAAGTATTCAGACCCTTTACTCAGTCTTCTTGGGTATGACGTTACAAGCTTGGCACACCTGTATTTGGGGAGTTTCTCCCATTCTCTGCAGATCTCTCAAGCTCTGTCAGGTTGGATGGGGAGCGTTGCTGCACAGCTATTTTCAGTTCTCTCCAGAGATGTTCAATCGGGTTCAAGTACGGGCTCTGGCCGGGCCACTTAAGGACATTCAGAGACTTGTCCCGAAGCAACTCTTGGCTGTGTGCTTAGGGTACATGTCCTGTTGAAAGGTGAACCTTTGCCCCAGTCTGTGGTCTTGAGTGCTCTGGTGCAGGTTTTCATCAAGGATCTCTCTGTACTTTGCTCCGTTCATCTTTGCTTCGATCCTGACTAGTCTCCCAGTCCCTGCCGCTGAAAAACATCCCCACAGCATGATGCTGCCACCACCATGCTTCACCGTAGGGATGGTGCCAGATTTCCTCCAGAAGTGACACTTGGCATTCAGGCCAAAGAGTTCAATCTTGGTTTTGGCAAACTCCAATCGGGCTGTCATGTGCCTTTTACTGAGGAGTGGCTTCCGTATGGCCACTCTACCACAAAGGCCTGATTGGTGGAGTGCTGCAGAGATGGTTGTCCTTCTGAAAGGTTCTCCCATCTCCACAGAGGAACTCTAGAGCTCTATCAGAGTGACCATCGGGTTCTTTGTCACCTTCCTGACCAAGGCCCTTCTCCCCCCGATTACTCAGTTTGGCCAGGCAGCCAGCTCTAGGAAGAGTCTTGGTGTTTCCAAACTTCTTCCATTTAAGAATGATAGAGGCCATTGTGTTCTTGGGACCTTCAATGCTGCAGAAATGTTTTGGTACCCTTCCCCAGATCTCTGCCTCGACATAATCCTGTCTCGGAGCTCTATGAACAATTCCTTCGACCTCATGGCTTAGTTTTTGCGCTGACATGCATGGTCATCTGTGGGACCTTTTATAGACAGGTGTGTGCCTTTCCAAATCATGTCCAATCAATTGAATTTACCACAGGTGGACTCCAATCAAGTTGTAGAAACGTCTCAAGGATGATCAATGGAAACAGGATGCACCTGAGCTAAATATGGAGTCTCATAGTAAAGGGTCTGAATACTTATGTAAAACCTGTTTTCGCTTTGTCATGATAGGGTATTGTGTGTAGATTGCGGAGGATTTAAAATGTATACATCATTTAGGCTGTAAATAAAGGTCACAACAACCTGGGTGCTTTAATGTCACCATGTTTCATTAAGGTGTGTTGGGTGTGATGAAAATAAAGAGTGTGTGTGTGTGTCAGTTGGTAGAGCATGGCGCATAGGTTTGAAGCCCAACTGAAGCATTATCTAATGGCAAGACTCCCACCCTGTGTTTGTACTATGTTATTACACTCTGTAGGGTTATTCTCAGCCTGATGACCTTGTCAAAAACACCCGAGGTCCATCAGGCCTACATGAAGAACATAAAAAAACAAACCATAAAATAGTACGTTAACATGTCATGCTCAATAGTAAAAAACAGTAGTATTATTCATCCATGTAGTTTATTGGGGGGGCGGGGGGGGGGAAGTTAGGAGAGACACTTTTTAAATGGTTCAGTATAACGTTTAAATGCATTGCTGTGTTAGTGCTCCCCACGAATTGGAAAGAGGCACCCCGGGGTGCAATGCTCCATCCCCGCCTCTGGAAGTGGGCGTCGGAGGCAACGACGGATTGTGAGATGTGATCGACGTCTGCTCTCGGTGGAGGCTGAAAGTTTGTGGAGTGTCTGGACTGAAACGCTTCTTCCTTAGAGGCCTACCGGATTAGTAGCTCACCTGGCTAACTTGTAGACAGACACCTGTTCAGGACGGATGTGCTTCTAATGCTGCGTTAATGTCATGTCGGACTGATCGGATAAATGACTTGTCAAGTTCGAAGGAACGACTTGGAGCGTTGACGTGCTCGGGGCTCGGAAGGTACGCAAGAACCATTCTCACGATTGACAGCAGAAATCGTGTTGACAGCAGAAACCATGTTTGTTGCCATTTTCAGTGGTGCATGATGTTGGAAAGATCGCGGTCCAGACATCATACCATCATACACGTGCATTTTTCCCAGTAGGAAGTATATATTTAGAGTCCCCGACATCATTTGAACGCGGCATAACTAACCCATTGTTTTATGTCAGATGGCGTCACTCCTATGCAACGCTTGTCACTCAACCGATATCATGCTGCGTTCAAGACAACTCAGACCTCGGAAACTTAGAAATGTCCGACTTGGAAACACATTGTGGAAAGATGACCTCAGAGTTTCCCAATTGGAAAGTATCAGAAAAAAATCTACCAATATCAAGCTCTGCGCAAAAAAACAGACCCACATTTTAACTCAGAAGTTCAGAGTTTCCGAGTTGTCTTGAAAGTACCATTTGTGCAGGTGAACTCAACACTCTATCTGATGTAAGACTATGCTTCTAACCTTCTTGTCGTATTGAAGACAAGTTGCCTCGGAACATCAGAAACTCCAACATTTCTGACTTGGAAACTCGTAGAAGGTGAGGTTCGAGTTTCCCAATTGGAAAGTATCAGAATCAACCAATAGGAAGTGCGACACAAAGAATGTACTCACATTTCAACTATGAGTTTATGAGTTTCTGAGTTGTCTTGAACTCGGCATCTGTTTCAGTGCTCTAATATATGCAGTGTTTTGTTAACGTGTCATGATATGTAAAATCTTCCAAATTAGCTAAGCACCCTGGCCTGCTGCGCTGACAGGATTGGTGACAGATAAGCCCATGTCTGGACATGTACAATTGCCTTAGCAAAGGATTGAAAGGTTGTAACTGCATTAGAGAGTCCTGCCATGCCAAAGAGGTGCTATCCATTCATCTATTTTCTGAAGAAAAGTCCCACACAACATTATACTGCCTCTTCTCCAGTACCTAAATCAGGACCATGGACAGCACCACAGCCTTCCGAAAGAGCCTGTGACCTAACAGCAGGTCAGGCCAAACTAGCTCTGTTACCCCTCTCTATGGGGCCAAGGCCTATACTAACTTACCTCCCATTCTTTTCATAATGGGATTGCCTATATACTGTCTACTGTGTCTCTAAACAACCAACAGGGACATTATTGGACTCTGTCTACAACAGAGCATATCATATGGTTACATGGATGAAGTTTGTTTTCAATAAAACAATGTATCTGTATAAACGAGAGTGGGGGAGCAAGGCTTTTTCATTGTCTTTTTCATCTTCTTTTGGCATCCATCCAGCCTCTGGGGAAGGCGGTAGACATTTTACGCTTTCCAAGATTATCTTTCTTCATTTCCTTTCCGTGACAGACAGGCTCAGAGAAAGATGGAGTGATGAACAGAGAGAAAGAATCAATGAGTAATAATCAGATCTTATTTCGACAGAGGTGCACTGACACACACACACACTCTCTCTCTCTCTCTATTTTCATCACTCCCAACACACCTTAATGCCTACAGAAACGTGGTGACATTTAAGCACCCACGGTGTTGTGACCTTTATTTGAGAGTATAGCTCCAGAGTGTCTGTCTGTGTGCACACACAGGGAAGATACACTGAGTGTACAAAACATTAGGAACACCTGCTCTTTCCATGTCATAGACTGACCAGGTGAATCCAAGTGAAAGCTATGATCACTTATTTATGTCACCACTTCAATCAGTGTAGATGAAGGGGAGGAGACCGGTTAAATAATATTTTTTTAAGCCTTGAGACAATTGAGACATGGATTGTGTATGTGTGCCATTCAGAGGGTGAATGGTCAGGACAAAATATTTAAGTGGCTTTGAACGGGGTATGGTAGTAGGTGCCAGGCGCCATGGTTTGAGTGTGTCAAGAACTGCAACGCTGCTGGGTTTTTCACGCTCAACAGTTTGACGTGTGTATCAAGAATGGTCCATCACCCAAAGGACATCCAGCCATCTTGTCACAATTGTGGGAAGCATTGGAGTCAACATGAGCCAGCATCCCTGTGTAATGTTTTCGACACCTTGTAGAGTCCATGCCCCCAACAAATTGAGGATGTGGGGGTGTTACTCAACATTTGGAAGGTGTTCCTAATGTTTTGTACACTCAGTGTAGATTGCATGAGACAGTATGCAGACAGATTCATGTTTGTATTACGAGCAGTCTCTGCACTTAATCTCGTCTCCTGTAGATGGATTGGAGGGGAGCGTCCTCTCGTAAGGCCCTGTTTGTCCCATAACTCCACCTATACATTGACACCTCAGAGGGAACAGATCCATACACCACACTGAGCTCCCCCTCTCTGCCTTCTCTGCAGCGCGACCAGCCGTATGCATGCTGATCACACTTTGTTTTGGCATTCATCATCATTCACTGTTGTAGACGAGGGGCATGCTGTAACCACTGTTAATGAAATGAGTGGAACCGGAAAAAACCTGAGAAAGACTTGTTTGGATGGAACACCCCTGTGACCTATGTTCAGTGGGTCAGTGGGGCATTACCACTTTTAAGCCTGTTACTGCAGCAGCGTACTGTTTCTCACGCCGTCACACGCTCTCAAACAGATTCACACACTGACCCTCTGCTTCTATTTAATAGGCTTAGTTGGACAGGAACAGAGTGTGAGTGTAAAGCCTGCATGTATGTGTGTGAGTGTGACAGGAGGTGTCCAGGGAGACCATAACTCCAGCTGTCTCTGTGGTCATCAAATCAACAGAGAAGTAGTACATCCTATAAACATGCTGTGCATGACATCCATCCATGTTTCACTCACAGTGCCTGCAGAGCCACTTGGCAACAGTGCTAAACATTGTTTTCTACTCCACAGTGACACACACACACTCACACACACACACACACACACACACACACACACACACACACACACACACACACACACACACACACACACACACACACACACACACACACACACACACACACACACACACACTCACACACAAAGACTGCACTAAGACTTTAATCTATCTCAGTTTGCTCTCTGAAAACACTTTCCTCTAATGACGTTTGCTGTGTCTGTCTTTGTTGTTGCCTTTTATCTCTGGTATATTGAGTAGTGCCTTCTGCCTGAGCTAAGCAACTATGAGTTATACATGAAAAGGAGTTTCTCTTTAGAAGTTGGCTTAAAAGAGTGACAGCAAAACTCTCTCATAAGTAAAGTTGTTTCACTTATTTTTTTTTACCAGAAAGTCCCATTGAGTAAAAAAAAGAAGATTGTAAGACCCCAACGTGACCAGGGCAAATCCTGCCTTGAAATCCCCTGTCAGTCAGGAACATGGACTAATTTACCTGGATCTCTAATACAGTTATCTGGCACATATGGGGTTACGGTTACCGTCTGCTGTTCTCTCAGTTACAGTAAAAAGAGTCTGATCCAGGAGAATATCTAGCTACCCAAAAGAAAGGAGCCATGCCTTGGTCATTAGACTAGGCTGTTCCCTCCTCAGTCCCTGGCTGGTTGGTTGTGAGCCATTTGAGATGTGTGTGTGTGTGTGCGTGTGTGTGTGTGTGTGTGTGTGTGTGTGTGTGTGTGTGTGTGTGTGTGTGTGTGTGTGTGTGTGTGTGTGTGTGTGTGTGTGTGTGTGTGTGTGTGTGTGTTTGACCAATCATCTTAGAGTGGCTGTCCCTAACAGTGGGTGATGACTGTGGTGCTGATCAGAGCTTAATGGCATCCTGCTGGGCTCATCCATTGGTTTAGCAGAGGGGACTCACCTCCTGACTCAGACACAGACACGCTGACTACACGGATTACCCACCATGCCTTCTGTCATCATCTAGTAATGACATCATCTTGTTAATGCTTGGGTGGGGGGGCATGTGCGTCAGAGAGAGAAAGAGAGAGAGAGAGAGAAAGAGAGAAAGAGAGAGAGAGAGAAAGAGAGAAAGAGAGAGAGACAGACAGACAGACAGACAGACAGACAGACAGACAGACAGACAGACAGACAGACAGACAGACAGACAGACAGACAGACAGACAGACAGACAGACAGACAGACAGACAGACAGACAGACAGACAGACAGACAGACAGACAGACAGACAGAGAATAGATAGGATACTGTTTGCTGTGATGTCTAACACTGTGTCTTTGATTTGTTAGTGACTCTATGATGGGGCAGTGCCATCTGCAATCGCATAATACAAAGCAGGCCAATCCAGATCTGACTGTACCACCATGAACAATAACTGAAAGACTGCCTGAAGACTGGTTTACATTAAACTGCCTGATCCTTTTATTGCCTCATGGATTTCCTATGTAAAATATATTGTCAGTCACTTCTCACTCGGAGAAGTCCATAATGGGTCCATTCAGTGCTGTTCAAATAGGTGCGGCAACTTTGCTGCACTGTCACATGTCACCACTTGGTGGCAGTGGCACAGTTGGGATTTATTACAGTGAACCTGGTCTTATTTACCTGACTCATGGCCCTCCACAGCGGCTGTGGTATGTAACTATAGCACCACCTCTTCAAAATGTAACAAAATGAAACTACTCATTAGGAATAATCAGATTGAGTATAGAACAGTCTGGTCTAAGGTTACAGTGGTTGATGAAAGGCAAGGAAAAGAGAAACAAGGAAACTGATGTTCCTATGGGAATGTCAATGAATGGTTCAGAGAGGAAGAGGGAAAAATAACTGACCACATCAGTTGTGTTTTTATCTCTGTCTATCCTCCTCCCTCTCATCCCCTCGTTTATGTGATGTTTACACTCCTCATACCTTGGCATTGGAACAAGCCCCCTGTGTGGCTGAATGTGTTCTCTGAGGTCCAGAGCCACGTCTGTTCCCTCTTAATGATGATCCTCTGGGGATTCTATCCACGCAGGCGGTCTGTGTGTGTGTGTGTGTGTGTGTGTGTGTGTGTGTGTGTGTGTGTGTGTGTGTGTGTGTGTGTGTGTGTGTGGTGTGTGTGTGTGTGTGTGTGTGTGTGTGTGTGTGTGTGTGTGTGTGTGTGTGTGTGTGTGTGTGTGTGTGTGTGTGTGTGTGTGTGTGTGTGTGTGTGTGTGTGTGTGTGTGGAAACTGTGACCCACTTCTTTACTATGGTGAGTGGGAGAGGGAAACATTATGGTTAACGTTGTAACAATGAAAACAGACATTTAGAAAAGCTAGAGATTTTTTCTCATGCACACACATACACACTTAGCAGGGCTATGTCACCTCACACATACACACTTAAAATGAAACTATCTGTTACAGTAACACTCAGAACACCAAGAAGAGAGCACTCTGGAGCACTGAGTGACAGCTTTACGGTTGTCTTTGGTAATGGTTGGTTTTGTCTTCTGGCTGAGTGAGAGGGGGAAAGGAATGCATCTCTCATTTTCCATCTGTGCTCCCCTATCGGTGTGTGTATATGTGTGTGTATATGTGGCGCGTATATGTGTCTGTGTATGACATGACAGGTGTCTTAGGATGAACACTGCTTCAGTTTGTTACATCACCTCAGGCTGAGGTTGCCTCTCCTCACCCCTGACATAATCAACCACCACCCCATGTGTTTTGTAGTCAGTGCCTCTTGCTCGCGGGCATGAGGGTGTAAAAATCCCTTGATAATCTACACAGTCTGTATGCTTTCCCAGAATTGTTCGTTAGTAAAAACCTCTGGTCTCCATCCAATCTCAATGAAACATTTATGCCATTTTGCCATCCTGCCACCACATTCAGATACACTTTTAAAAGGGCTTTTATATAAAACGTACTTGCAGGAGAAGAAGGGGTTTTTGGGTGCACTGTGGAGTGTGAATAGTAGGTGCTGAGGATGACCCGAGGAGAGGGAATGACAGTGATCAGAACATTTACTGTACCTGGACTCCTTACCCCTGAAAATAAACCCTCTCCTCTGCTGACCATGTGGGGTCTAGTTCAGCGCTAACCTTCGCACAGAAGGAATAGAAAAATCCAAAGGAATACAAATGTTTTTTTTTAATACAGTGCATTCAGAAACAGACTTATAGTATTTTTCCCTCATCAATCTACACACGATACCCCATAATGACAAAGCAAAAACAAGTTGTTAGAAATGTTTGCAAATGTATTAAAAAAAAAAAAAAAAAGAAATATCTAATTTACATAAGAATTCAGACCCTTTACTCAGTACTTTGTTGAAGCACCTTTGGCAGCGATTACAGCCTCAAGTCTTCTTTGGTAGGACGCTACAAGCTTGGCACACCTGTATTTGGGGAGTTTCTCCCATTCTTCTCTGCAGATCCTCTCAAGCTCTGTCAGGTTGGATGGGGAGCGTCGCTGCACAGCTATTTTCAGGTCTCTCCAGAGATGCTCGATCGGGTTCAAGTCCGGGCTCTGGCTGGGCCACTTAAGGACATTCAGAGACTTGTCAACGAAGCCACTCCTGCATTGCCTTGTGTGTGTTTAGGGTCATTTTCCTGTTGGAACGTGAACCTTCACCCCAGTCTGAGGTCCTGAGTGCTCTGGAGCAAGTTTTCATCAAGGATCTCTCTGTACTTTGCTCTATTCATCCTTCCCTCGATCCTGACTAGTCTCCCAGTCCCTGCCTCTGAAAAACATCCCAACAGCATGATGCTGCCACCACCATGCTTCACCGTAGGGATGGTGCCAGGTTTCCTCCAGAAGTGACACTTGGCATTCAGGCCAAAGAGTTCAATCTTGGTGTCATCAGACCAGAGAATCTTGTTTCTCATGGTCTGAGAGTCCTTTAGGTGCCTTTTGGCAAACTCCAAGCGGGCTGTCATGTGCCTTTTACTGCGGAGTGGCTTCTGTCTGCTCACTCTGCCATAAAAGCCTGATTGGTGCAGTGCTGCAGAGATGGTTGTCCTTCTGGAAGGTTCTCCCATCTCCACAGAGGAAGTCTGGAGCTCTATCAGATTGACCATCGGGTTCTTGGTCACCTCCCTGACCAAGGCCCTTCTCCCCCGATAGCTCAGTTTGACCAGGCGGCCAGCTCTAGGAAGAGTCTTGGTGGTTCCAAACTTCTTCCATTTAAGAATGATGGAGGCCACTGTGTTCTTGGGCCCTTCAATAATGTCAAAATTTGTTGGTACCCTTCTCCAGTTCTGTGCCTCGACACAATCCTGTCTCGGAGCTACAGACAATTCCTTTGACTTCATGGCTTGGTTTTTACTCTGACATGCACTGTCAACTGAGGGACCTTATATAGACAGGTGTGTGCCTTTCCAAATCATGTCCAATCAATTGAATTTACCACAGGTGAACTCCAATCAAGTTGTAGAAACATCTCAAGGATGATCAATGGATATAGGATGCACCTGATCTCAATTTCGAGTCTCATAGCAAAGGGTCTGAATACTTATGTAAATAAGGTATTTCTGTTTTTCTAAAAACCTGTTTTTGTCATTATGGGGTATTGTGTGTAGATTGATTAAGTAAAATTTGTATTTAATCAATTTTAGAATAATGCTGTAATGTTACAAAATGTGGAAAAGGTCAAGGGGTCTGAATACTTTCCGAATGTACTGTATGCCCACCAGGCTTTTACCTGCCATGCAGGGCATCTTGCAGGGTCTATCAGTCAGATGAGTTAAAGCAACAAGGAGCAAAAATCAATACAGTGCCTGCAGTATGTCTAAACGCACCACAGCAGTAGAGATGCCTGAGGATTTCACTGAGTGGAGTGGATGAGGTGCTACAGGGTTTGGGTGAGGGACTCTAATGGCTTCCTGATTGTGTTGTGAGTGTTTGTCTCTGTGAGGTGGATGTTGGCTGGATAGAATTGGAACATAAAGAGCAGCCATCAGCATTAGGAAAGCGTACCAGCCAGCCAGAAAGCCCTGATGGTTGCTATTTAATCAAATGAATCAAAGCCTGCTTACCACAGCTTTTCTCCATGATTTTGCATTATGAGCACAATGTACTAATTCAAGTGGCATCACAATTCTATGTGGAGAAGTAATCTGTTGAATACATTTAAATTGGTTACAGTCAGTATATTTGTTTGGACGGGATGGTCTAGCTGGACTGTGTGTGTGTGTGTGTGTGTGTGTGTGTGTGTGTGTGTGTGTGTGTGTGTGTGTGTGTGTGTGTGTGTGTGTGTGTGTGTGTGTGTGTGTGTGTGTGTGTGTGTGTGTGTGTGTGTGTGTGTGTGTGTGTGTGTGTGTGTGTGTGTGTGTGGTGCAGTGTTGCTCTGTGGGCTGGCTATGTTTGGGCTGAGGGTGAGGTCATCATTGCGTGGGCCATACACTCGGACTGACCATATGTTACATAAAAACAGCGTGAAAGTCCTAATCCTTGATCGCAAAGCATTACGCAACCTCTCTCTACCAAAGGGCAACCCATCTGTCCCTCATCATCATCCCAGAAAAACAAATATGATGAGAGGAACTCATTATAGTAGATCTATCCAATGGCCAACTGTCCAAGGGCAAACATTGGCCATTGTTTGTGCTCCTTCTTTTCACTCAGGTCATGCACTGTCTGACTGTCTGTTTCAGTTTGTTCACAAATGTTGAGGGCACCAAACCACGGGTAAAACATTCTCTCCACTCAAGCATTTTTCTGATGGAGAGACATTCAAAAGTTTCAGCTCCCAGCCCTCATATTATGCAAAAAGTGGATGACAAATGTTTGATGCATATTTTATTTAACTAGGCAAGTCAGTTAATAACAAATTCTTATTTTCAATGACAGCCTAGGAACAGTGGGTTAACTGCCTTGTTCAGGGGCAGAACAACAGATTTGTATCTTGTCAGCTCGGGGGTTTGAACTTGCAGCCTTTCAGTTACTAGTCTAACGCTCTTACCACTAGGCTATGCTGCCACCCCATATAGACCTATTAATAACCAGGACCTAAAGATATTGGATATGGGCCAGGAATGATCAGTCATCCCAAGGGGGGTTAAATCCTGGGTATGCCATGCATGATAAAGATGATCCATGCTTGATCAAACAGCAGGTCAGTAGACTTACTGGATTCCATTTGCATGGTCTCCTGATGTGAGCTTTGAGACCAACATACACCATGAACAGATATTGCAAAAGGATAAATATATACAGTAGCACTCAAACATTTGGACACTCCTACTCTTTCCAGGGTTTTTCTTTATTTTTACTATTTTCTACATTGTAGAATAATAGTGAAGACATCAAAACTATGAAATAACACATATGGAATCATGTAGTAACCTAAAATATATTTTATATTTGAAATTCTTCTCCACTCTTTGCCTTGATGACAGCTTTTCACACTCTTGGCATTCTCTCAACCAGCTTCATGAGGTAGTCACCTGGAATGCATTTCAATTAACAGGTGTGCCTTGTTAAAAGTTCATTTGTGGAATTTCGTTCCTTCTTAATGCGTTTTAGCTAATCAGTTGTGGTGTGACAATGTAGGGGTGGTATACAGAAGATAAACCTATTTGGTAAAAGACCAAGTCCATATTATGGCAAGAACAGCTCAAATAAGCAAAAAGACATGACAGTCAGTCAATCGGGAAAATTTTAAGAACTTTGAAAGTTTCTTCACGTACAGTCGGAAAAACCACCAAGTGCTATTATGAAAATGGCTCTAATGAAGACCGCCACAGGAAGGAGACTCAAAGTTACCTCTGCTGCAGAGGATTAGTTCATTAGTTACCAGCCTCAGAAATTGCAGTCAAAATAAATGCTTCACAGAGTTCAAGTAACAGGCACATCTCAACGTCAACTGTTCAGAGGAGACTGCGTGAATCAGGCCTTCATGGTCGAATTGCTGCAAAGAAACCACTACTAAAGGACACTAATAATAATACGATACTTGCTTGGACCAAGAAACACAAGCATTGGACATTAGACAGGTGGAAACCTGTACTTTGGTCTGATGTGTCCAAATTTGAGATTTTTGGTTCCAACCGCTGTGTCTTTGTGAGACACAGAGTAGGTGAACAGATGATCTCTGCATGTGTGGTTTCCAACGTGAACCATGGAGGAGGAGGTGTGATGGTGTGGGTGTGCTTTGCTGGTGACACTGTGACTTATTTAGAATTCAAGGCACACTTAACCAACATGGCTACCACAGCATTCTGCAGAAATACGCCATCCCATCTGGTTTGTGCTTAGTGGGACTATCATTTATTTTTCAACAGGACAATGACCCAACACACCTCCATGCTGTGTAAGGGCTATTTTACCAAGAAGGACAGTGATGTAGTGCTGCATCAGATGACCTGGCCTCCACAATCACCCGACCTCAACCCAATTGAGATGATTTGGAATGAGTTGGACCGCAGAGTGAAGGAAAAACAGTCAACAAGTGCTCAGCATATGTGGGAACTCCTTCAAGACTGTTGAAAAAGCTAGTTGAGAGAATGCCAAGAGTGTGCAAAGCTGTCATCAAGGCAAAGGGTGGCTACTTTGAAAAATCTAAAATCTCAAATATATTTTGTTTTGTTTAACACTTTTTTGGTTACTACATGATTCCATATATGTTATTTCATAGTTTCAATGTTTTCTCTATTATTCCACAATGTAGAAAATAGTAAAAATAAAGAAAAACCCTTGAATGAGTGGGTGTGTCCAAACTTTTGAGTGGTACTGTATATCGTATACAATGTACAACATTTTGATTGTAATGCTGGTAAAAAAATATATATGACAATGCAATGGCTCGCAGTAAAACTATCTAAAAGCTAAGGCACTCATTGGTAGGCTACGTGGCCCTGTCCATGGTCCTGAATGACCAGTATGGCCGATCACACGCATGCGGTTCTCATCGTTGCCCAACAATGAAGTAGTTCACCCCATATTATCCTTCTTATCCCCCCCATTTACCTGTGGCGAGAGGAGAGGGATGTTAAATTCATCACACTGGCCCGGTTGCGGATTGCGCGTGGAGGAGGGGCGTGAGGGAATCCCATGCACGGAAGGGTTACAGATATCGCGCTATTGTCGTCCGTTATCAAAGGAAGTGAAGGTGGAATAATGAATGGACCGCGATATGCAGCCAGGGAGAAGAACATTCTCTCGAATTTTTAAAGGTTGAGCGGAAAGACGATGTGTTTTGTTATGTCATGGACTGTTATTGCCTTGGGAGTCCAAAGAAGTGGATGGATTCCTGGGCGAATCAGCGGTAATGTCAACGGGACTAACTGAGCTCGAGGAAGCATCTTTGCACGTCTCGCACCGTTGTTCAAGCAGCATCAACCGCGAAATGAACATTCTGGTATATTGTGATCATTTAATACTGTAGGTGTAACTTATTTTAGACACCGCCAAAGAACTGGTGCATTAGACTATATTGCAAGTGAAGTCTCTAAAGAAATGTTGGTGGTGCACAAAGATGTTCTAAAAACAACCGGAAGAAGTGAAGGTGACAGTCGACTATCAACATGGCGATTTATGAGTCATTGACTTAATCATTTAATTAACCTATAGGCTACAACGGAATAACTTTATTTTAGAGACGTAAAAGCACGAAGACCCTGCTCGTTTCAGATGCTACGGGACATCCTGGCATTTGGTGGTTTTCAAGCGGTTCCTCAACTTGACACTACACGCGCACTGTGCGCTTTGGCTCAAAACGAGCAACGCCGCCGTCTCGGCTGTGTTGTTTGAGTGAGAACCGGACGCCAGTGGATGCCGCAGAGTTGTTTGGGTCGAAACCGAAACAAGTGAAGGGTCAGGGGGCTGTTTTTGGGAATTCCCCATCCGACTGCGCCTTATTACACAATGGATGACTCGGGGATAATTCGGCGTCGGAGGCTGCAGGTGAGGTTCGGGTGTAATGTGTTTGATAGTATCTCTCATTTGACAGTTAGTTCCATGTAGGCTACACTCATGTCAATAGAAATCGTACAGAATGTGCCATTGAGTTGAGATTATGTTCAATACCATTTTTAGGCTAATATGTTAATAACCAATTACCCACACACAACATCCTTTTCAGAGCATGTGTTATAACAACTGTGTTATTCATTTATGACTTCATATGCTCAGCTGCAGAAATCTTGATTTAATGTATCTCAGCAGAGGTCATATTCATAAGATACTTGGCGACTCTATGTCTATAATGCCATTCAAGGTAATATCTCCATAATGAAAATGTACCGCCATGCATATTGATATGACATGTTCATATTACTGAAGCCTACGTGTTCATCCATTATGAAGTAGCCTGGTTAAGTACGGGTCACCCCTCCCCCTTGGAGCGTGATTCAGTCAAGTGAACTGAGCTGAGCGGTCAGCCAGGCAGGCAGGCAGGCAGAGTGCCTCATTAGGGCTGGGCAGTATAGTGATGAAGAGGAGGGAGGATAGAGAGCTGGGGATGGAGAGACTGGGGTTGACCATTACTCCGTTTCTTTATTGTGCTGGGAAAATCCACCTCATGCCATTGTCAACACTCTCAATTCCATCATGTGTCGGTGCACATATGCTTGACTTCACAGTATTTTATTTTACCTTTATTTTACCAGGCAATTCAATTAAGAACAAATCATTAATTACAATGATGGCCTGGCAAGAGGCAAATGGCAATGTAAGACTAAATGGACAACACAGACAGAAGACACTGGCAACAGCACAAACACAACAGCAAACAAACAGTGGATGTGTGTGTGAACTAAAACATAAGGCAAAGCAAACTAGTGACATTGTGTGACAACTATAAACATCTACATGTCTCAACAACAAGCATGAGTCATGAATGTGCATAAGGAAGATGTGTGTGTATGCCAGTGTGCTTCTCTCTGTGTGTTTATGAGGATGAATAGTGTCTGGATGACCATCCTTCAGATTCATCCAACAGCTCATCTCCCTGGAGTCCCATCATCCCAGCCACTCTCACAACCGTTAGTGTCTGTTTAAAATCCCCCTTCTGGCGCATCTCTCATCTCTCTGCGCCATATGGTGACACACCCCACTCCCACAGAGAGCAGATCAAAGGTCAGCCCCATAATGCACTGCTTCAACATGACTAACATGAAACAAACATCTTTGTATCTGCTCCAGACACTATCCCTCCAGCCTCCACACACACACACACACACACACGCACACACGCACGCACGCACGCACGCACGCACGCACGCACGCACGCACGCACGCACACACACACACACACACACACACACACACACACGTATATACATGTACAGTATGTACAGTAGCATACAGGGGAAGGACCGATCTGAATAATGTGTGGGGTATTGAGGATTGTGTGCCAGCCAGTGGGGATGACATGACACTTCCATACTACAGTATGACCCTCCTCCCCAGCCCCTCTCCATCTGTCAGACATGGGACGGTAAGCCAATCACTGACACTGACTGAGGTGATGAGTAGGCCCCTGTCTAGGTTCTGATCAGCCCCCCAGACTCACTTTCTCACCATTGTCCTTCATGTGTCCACGAAATGATGGGGCCAGCGGTGGTGTAGCTGTGGGCAGGGAGTCCAGCCAGTACTGTTTCATTACAGCCGGGGCCCTTTCTCCTCCGGCTCAGACAGGAGGAGCTGAAGGGCATGACGTCAGACGACCATTTATAGTGCTGCTGTTTCTCCTATCTCATGGCAGGGTCCGGCAGCAGCATTACTCTCTGCCTGCCTCTGTCTGATCCTCATGGCTGGCTGGTGTCTTAGCCAGCCCATCTCATTATCAGAGAGCTTCACAGAGATTACTGCCAGGAAGTGGTCTGGGGGAAGATAATTAAAGTAGCACCATATTGCTGATATTGAGGTGTTGTACAAAAGCTGAAGAACATACGCACATCCGGGTACTTTTTGCAGGTGCTGGAGTTCTAGGTGAATTCATGTTTAATAGAAAGGAAAAACGCTGCACACTGTTGCTCATGCTCCCAGGGGATTTTATTACAACAACGTTTCGACCATTAGGTCTTCATCAGCATCCATATCCCAGCTGGGGGTGGAAGGTTCTATATACAATGCTTTCAGAATGCATTCAGACCCCTTGATGTTTTCCACATGTAAATAGTTTTTTCCCCCTCATCGATCTACACACAATACCCCATAATGGCAAAGCAAAAACAGGTTTTTAGAAATGGTTGCTAATTCATTAAAAATGAAAAACAGAAATATCATATTTACACAAGTATTCAGACCCTTTACTCAGTACTTTGTTGAATCACCTTTGGCAGCGATTACAACTTAAAGTTTTCTTGGGTATGACGCTACAATCTTGGCACACCTGTATTTGGTGTGCTCTGTCAGGTTGGATGGAGAGCGTTGCTGCACAGCTATTTTCAGGTCTCTCCAGAGATGTTAGATCGGGTTCAAGTCCAGGCTCTGGCTGGGCCACTCAAGGACATTCAGAGACTTGTTCCAAAGTTATACTTTTTTTGCAAATGTATGTTAAAAAAAACAGAACATACATAAGTATTCAGACCCTTTGCTATGAGTCTCGAAATTGAACCCAGGTGCATCCTGTTTCCATTGATCATCCTTGAGATGTTTCTACAACTTGTTTGGAGTCGAGCTGTGGTAAATTCAATTGATTGGACATGATTTGGCACACACCTGCATATATAAGGTCCCACAGATGACAGTGAATGTCAGAGCAAAAATTAAGCCATGAGTTCGAAGGAATTGTGCGTAGAGCTCCGAGACAGGATTGTGTCGAGGCACAGATCTGGCGAAGGGTATCAAAACATTTCTGCAGCATTGTAGGTCCACAAGAACACAGTGGCCTCCATCATTCTTAAATGGAAGAAGTTTGGAACCACCAAGACTTCCTAGAGCTGGCCGCCCGGCCAAACTGAGCATTCGGGGGAGAAGGGCCTTGGTCAGGGAGGTGACCAACAGGACAACGACCCTAAGCAAACAGCCAAGACAATGCAGGAGTGGCTTCGGGACAAGTCTCTGAATGTCCTTGGGTGACCCAGCCAGAGCCCGGACGTGAACCCGATCGAACATCTCTGGAGAGACCTGAAAATAGCTGTGCAGCGACGCTCCCCATCCAACCTGACAGAGCTTGAGAGGATCTGCAGAGAAGAATGGGAGAAACTCCCCAAATACAGGTGTGCCAAGCTTGTAGCGTCATACCCAAGAGGACTTGAGGCTGTAATCGCTGCCAAAGGTGCTTCAACAAAGTACTGAGTAAAGGGTCTGAATTCTTATGTAAATTAGATATTTCTGTTTTTTATGACATTTGCATACATTTCTAAAAACCTGTTTTTGCTTTGACATTATGGGGTATTGTGTGTAGATTGATGAGGGAAAAAACAATTTAATCAATTTTAGAATAATGCTGTAAAGTAGCAAAATGTGGAAAAAGCCAAGGGGTCTGAATAGTTTTCGAATGCACTGTACATCCCAATCACTTGTATTCTATTAATTTTTTAATTTCTTATTGAAAGGATAAAGCTCCTTGAGATGCACCATCCCGTGTTGAAACGGTCACCAGCGCACCACGTTCTGCTCTGGGCTGAATACACAAGTATATTGTGGTGCATCCGTTGGAACAGTGACTTATAACTGAGAGTTCAACCTCCCCTCTGGGCCACAGCATAGTATACTGTACTGTACACAGCATTACAATCAGGCAATATAAACATGAACCTGAACTGTATTTGTAATGCTGCCAACCACAGCAATCACAGGACAATACAGTCTATTTGAATATTCATAGACATTTGACGTATGTTTTGTCATTTTGTCACAAACATCCCAATGTGGTTGCGACTCAGAGGGACCATTTAGACTCCTCAACCCACAGTGCAGAACCTTCTGGAAGAGCAGTCATCCTCGTCACAGAGAGGGGGTAAATATAGAGCATAATTGTTTTGCTTTCAAATCTGTGATCAGTCAGTGGGAACGGTACGGTTGTGACAGAGCTCCATCTGTCGCCATTCCGCTCCAGATCCATCAGATTCAGAGCAGCCAGCCAGTCGCTGTGCTTTTAGTGTGTTTAACATTCAGAGAGCGGAAACTCAATTACAATCTCTTTCATTAGTCTCAGCTTCCTGGATTGACTAAGTCAATGACACAATGGCTGGCCATTGATAAACTCTAGATTTCAGTGTGTCATGAGTTTCTCCCCATATGGCCTGACAAAGTGAGAGAGCATTAAAATATTGGTTCAACAATGAAAATCATGTTGTTTGTAGGGCAGCTTGAGGGAGTGACCTGCATATTTTTTTATTAGAAAACATGACATTTTAACGTACATTATCTGACATTCTGATGCAAATCTAAAGCAAATGAATAGTTAGGAGGGGAGGCACCTTTTGTCAGACCACTCTCCAGACCAGATGTTATTCCATCATATATGCGCTGATAGGATACATTGGCTCTCAAGCAGCTAATCTCCTCTCCTGATCTCATTTGTTTTTTTTTAACCTATATGCGTCCCTGAATCCCTTTACTATATCCCTCTTCCATATCCCACTCCTGAGTTGGCTCTGTGGAGTGACCTCCTCCTAAGTATCCCCGGTCCATGGTCCAGTTTCCTTCCTCCAAGGTAGGGCCCTGTCCATGGTGCTGATTCCTTCCTCCAAGGTAGGGCCCTGTCCATGGTGCTGATTCCTTCCTCCAAGGTAGGACCCTGTCCATGGTGATGATTCCTTCCTCCAAGGTAGGGCCCTGTCCATGGTGCTGATTCCTTCCTCCAAGGTAGGGCCCTGTCCATGGTCCTGTTTCCTTCCTCCAAGGTAGGGCCCTGTCCATGGTGCTGATTCCTTCCTCCAAGGTAGGGCCCTGTCCATGGTCCTGTTTCCTTCCTCCAAGGTAGGGCCCTGTCCATGGTCCTGTTTCCTTCCTCCAAGGTAGGGCCCTGTCCATGGTGCTGATTCCTTCCTCCAAGGTAGGGCCCTGTCCATGGTCCTGTTTCCTTCCTCCAAGGTAGGGCCCTGTCCATGGTGCTGATTCCTTCCTCCAAGGTAGGGCCCTGTCCATGGTCCAGTTTCCTTCCTCCAAGGTAGGGCCCTGTCCATGGTGATGATTCCTTCCTCCAAGGTAGGACCCTGTCCATGGTGCTGATTCCTTCCTCCAAGGTAGGGCCCTGTCCATGGTGCTGATTCCTTCCTCCAAGGTAGGGCCCTGTCCATGGTGCTGTTTCCTTCCTCCAAGGTAGGGCCCTGTCCATGGTGCTGATTCCTTCCTGCAATGCAGGACATTTAAAACTTGTAATGTATTTTACGTTTTAAAAGGCTTCTGAAGTTTGCAATTGTCACGCTGGTATAAAGGATTTTGGAGACAGGCGCAATAGGGGTTTTAATACACCCAAAACAAACACGTATACAAAAACACTGGGCTGTACCCAAACAAAAGAGCGATGGTAAACCTCATTGACCGACACAATACCCATAATACACAATATATATAGCACGCAGCATAACCGCTGCACCAACGCATAGGTACTCACACCACCAACGGACATGGGAACAATAACCGACCCCCCAATGGAAACCAAAGGACACATATATACAAATACTGATCAGTGGGAATAGGGGACAGGTGTGCGTGATGAAAGTTCCGGAGGGATCCGTGACAGCAATTTACATTTTGAAATTTCAGACTTGATTTTCTCTTGCTTAAAATGTATCAACCCCGACAAACAATTCCATGAATTATAATCAACATAATAATTCACATTTCCTGTTGCTGCTGGATTATTTTCCTGAAGTAAAAAACTGGCTCAAATTAAGATCCTACACCTGTAGGGCCCTGTCAATGGTTATGATTCCTTCCTCCCAGACAAATAGAAGGTCGCATTCTCTTTGATGCACCACATTGTTTTCTTTGTTGTCTAGACATGCCTCAGACACGCCACAGCAGTAAAGGGCCCTATTGAGGACATCAGACAACGAGCAGACTCATTTTGATTAAATGCTGTAGTCGGCGTAGTGCATCCTGCTTTGTTCCTTTGGTTTAATACCTCTATATTCAGAAGGTTTTCTCTTCATTCTTTCTTACTCTAACTGGTCTGCACTTGTAGCATAAAAAGATTTCCGCTCTTTGTGTGTCAAAGCGAACTAGATAATCATGTTATGAGAGGTTACATGACCTGGATGAAAAAGTATGCGCAATGGAGAGTATCTATTGAAAGTGCATTTCAGTACAGGCATAGACTCAATATGGATCTATGCCACAGCTCTTAAAGTGGCAATTATAAAGTGATTCACTGGTATGTGCAGTATGACGGGTACGAGCCAGATAGCTTTATGATGTTGTGTCTGAGATATGTTCATACACCTTCCCCATCGCTAGTCTCTCTCTGCACTGTCTTCCCTCCATCCACACTTTCAAGTAATGTACAGAGCTCTGATGGCTCAGGATCAATTAGTCTGACCAATGGAGGAGTGAGGAGGAATCAATAGGTTGAATATTCGGTCGTTCTTGTAAAGAGGAAGTTGTTTCTATTAACACGTAAACCCATGGGAGGAGCTTAATATACACCAACAACTATCGATGACCTTCGGCTTGTGCTGGGTGTAAAACTCATGTGAGTATCTGACCTTACAATGGTGAGGTTACTTCTCTTTTGATCCAAAATTATTTATTTCGTATTCACTCCTCAATCAAGGTTCTACTGCCTTCTCTCCCAAGCATTCATAGCTTTTACCAGCTCTCTCTGGGGTAAGACTAAATCTGTGGAGTGTTCCATTTGACACTTCAAGGTAACTGAGTGTTGAAGGTATTCTGCTATGTGGGAGGTTTGTCCCTGGGATACAAAGACATTCCACTAGACAAGCACACACTGTGGAGAGGGTTTCTCTAGTTGTTCCAGAGGGAGAACCTTATGAAGAGGATCACACACATTATTCAGTCTATTTCCTATAGGGATGGAGAAAAAATCGATACAATTACATATCGCAAACATTATTTTTGGATGATATTAAGTATTGATTTGTAATAATAAAAAAGAATACAAATAATTGTAGGTAGAGATAGTTGTCTGTACCTGTCCCAAAACTCCTGTATTTTTCATCCTATAGCTTGTTCTCCATCTTCCTTTTTAATAGTGAGCCAACATGTTTTCAGCACTTTTATTTCCCTGACAGATCAAAACTCTGTCACATACTTGGAAATGAGCGGACCAAGGCGCAGCGTGAATTGAGTTCCACATCTTTAATTACCAAAGTGAAACTAGAAACAAAATAACAAAACTTACAAAGACCATGACGACGTAGTGCCCAAACACACTAACACAAACAATATCCCACAAAACACAGGTGGGAAAAAGGATACCTAAATATGATCCCCAATTAGAGGCAACGATTACCAGCTGCCTCTAATTGGGAACCATACAACTCACCGACATAGACATACAATGACTAGAACACCCCCCTAGTCACGCTCTGACCTAAACACCATAGAGAACCAAGGGCTCTCTGTGGTCAGGGCGTGACAAACTAATTTTATCATGCTCTCTCGTCTCTCTGCAGCAGACATATAGTGAGCAATATGTTCGGAACATCAAATCGCAATATAAAATCATGATAATCGCAATACATATCATATCAGCTCCTGAGTATTGTGATGATATCGTATTGTGAAGTCCCTGGGAATTCCCAGCCCTAATAGCTTATAGTATACATGTAAGCACACACACACACACGCACACGCACACACACACACACACACTCAAACAAACATGTACACTTTAGCTCAAGATTAACCTAATATTGTATTGATTGTTACTGGTTGCCTGTCAGTCAATGCTAATGGCATCTTGACTGAGTCGCCCGTCATTGACAGGAGTGGATGTGGAGTGGCTAATGCATTAATTAGCGCTCTACACAACACACACCTGGGAAACGGGCTCAGTGTTAGTCACCAAAGTGATGCCTGTGAGCATTTGGACTTTCTGGATCCTCTTTTCTCTCCATTATCTCTCTGTTCACCTCTTCTTGGCCTTCTCTCTCTTGGCCCCTCTCTTCCCCGATTTATTTTGCAGTACCTCTTGGTCAATTTGCAATTTTTCTGTCTCTTTCATGTTCTACATGTATGTCTGGAGAGAGTGGGAGTATGTTGTAGTGAATGTGTGTAAGAAGTAAGCAATCAGGGACACAGACAGAGGCAGAATCAGGCTCTGGTTGAGGCTGAAGCTCTAGGCACCACAGAGCTTAAAGGGATACTTCATCCCAAATTACAAAATTACACATTGGTTTCCTTACCCTGTAAGCAGTCTATAGACAAGGTATGACAGCAATCCATGCGTTAGTTTTATTTTCCTGGCATTGTTTCCAAATGCTAATGTTTTAGCATTTTTGGCACAAATCCCATTCAAGTCATGGTACCAATATTAGCATTTTTCGCGCATCATGTCCAAATCCTCCGAAAATATCTAAAATTGACTGTGAAGCTCAACAATGTCACTTATAAATGATTTGAACATGATGCATGAAAAACGCAAATATCGGTACCATGAAGCATTTCAAAGAGCCAGGCTGGGGTAGGATTTGGCACTTCTCAGCGTTAGCTGCTGTTCCAGCCCAGTGTTCTGGGTCCATCTGGGACCCAGGGGAGAGATAGGGGGGTGGACCCACTGTTCTGCTCTGCTGGGGGAACAGAGAGAGAGAGAGAAAGAGAGAGAGAGAGAGAGAGAGAGAGTCAAAGTCACGACTTCCGCCAAAGTCGGTTCCTCTCCTTGTTCGGGCGGCGCTCGGCGGTCGGCGTCGCCGGTCTTCTAGCCATCATCGATCCACTTTTCATTTTGTTTTGTCTTGTCTTCCCACACACCTGGTCTCAATTCCCTCATTACATGTTGTATATTTAACCCTCTGTTCCCCCCATGTCTTTGTGCGGAATTGTTTATTGTAAGAGCATGTGCACGTTTTCTCTGGTGCGTGACGGGTTTTGTACCCATTTGTTTGTTGTTCTGGTTTCCGGTGGTTTTATGAATAAAACTGCTCCGTTGATTACCCAGTTTTGCTCTCCTGCCCCTGACTTCCCTGCCGCCAGTTACGCACTCCCTTACAGAGGGAGCGGTAGAGAGAGTGTTGGTCCACTTCAAAGCACTGGTCCACATTGCTGAAGCACACACTCACATATACAAGCACATAATGCACTTACCCATCCTCTCTGTTCTGTTGTTTCCTGGTATCTTTCCCTCAACGGAATTCATAAACAAAGACACACAGAATACCTGTCACGATCGTTAGAATGATTGGACCAAGGCGCAGCGTGCGTAGAGTTCCACATGTTTTAATCAATGAAACTCACCAAAACAAATACAGAAAACAAACGAACCGTGAAGTAATTGCAGTGTTAACAGGCACTACACAAAAACAAGATCCCACAAAGCACAATGGGGAAATGGCTGCGTAAATATGATCCCCAATCAGAGACAACGATAAAGAGCTGCCTCTGATTGGGAACCATACCAGGCCAACATAGATATATAATCACCTAGATGACCCACCCTAGTCACACCACGACCTAACCAACATAGAGAATAAAAAGCTCTCTATGGTCAGGGCGTGACAGTACCCCCCACCCCCCCCCCCCCAAAGGTGCGGACTCCGACCGCAAAACCTGACTCAATAGGGGAGGGTCCGGGTGGGCATCTACCGTCGGGGGCGGCTCCGGTGCGGGGTGAAGTACCCACTCCGCTCGCGGATACGTCATCTTCAGTGGCGGCTCTGGTGCAGGGATCGTCGCCGGAAGCTCCGGACCGTGGATCGTCGCCGGAGGAACCGGACCGTGGTTCGTCGCCGGAGGAACCGGACCGTGGGTCGTCGCCGGTGGAACCAGACCGTAGATCGTCGCCGGAGACTCCGGACCGTGGATCGTCGCCAGAGGAACCGGACCGTGGGTCGTCGCTGGGGGCTCTGGACCGCTGACCGTCGCTGGAGACTGGACCGCCGACCGTCGCTGGAGACTCTGGACTGCCGACCATCTCAGGAGGTTCCGGACTGCGGACCGTCTCAGGAGGTTCCGGACTGGGGACCGTCGCCGGAAGCTCTGGACTGGGCACTGTCGCCGGAAGCTCTGGACTGGGAACAGTCGCCGGAAGCTCTGGACTGGGCACTGTCGCCGGAAGCTCTGGACTGGGCACTGTCGCCGGAAGCTCTGGCCTGGGAACAGTCGCCGGAAGCTCTGGACTGGGAAATGTCGCCGGAAGCCTGGTGCGTGGGACAGGCACTGGTGGAGGAGCAGGCACAGGACATACTGGACTGGGGAGGCGCACTGGAGGCCTGATGCGCGGGGGCGGTACAGGTGGCACCGGGCTGGTGACGCACCTCAGGGCGAGTGCGGGGAGGAGGCACACCAAAACAAATACAGAAAACAAACGAACCGTGAAGTAATTGCAGTGTTAACAGGCACTACACAAAAATAAGATCCCACAAAGCACAATGGGGAATGGCTGCCTAAATATGATCCCCAATCAGAGACAACGATAAAGAGCTGCCTCTGATTGGGAACCATACCAGGCCAACATAGCTATACTGTATAATCACCTAGATGACCCACCCTAGTCACACCCCGACCTAACCAACATAGAGAATAAAAAGCTCTCTATGGTCAGGGCGTGACAATACCATGTACTGTATATATTAATGTACTGTATATGTGAGTCTTTATAGCAGAGGCGAGGTCCAAGTGGACTAAGAGACTGAAGGGAGGTGTCAAGTCATAACATTCCATTGCTTAGCTTATGTACCAATGTGGTGAGGTGACGTACAGGGGTTTAGTTGATGTCTGTTTCTCTGCTTCTAATCACCTCGTTACCTGTGAATCCCTCTAATGTTACCAGTACCTGATCTCTGTTGTCCTCTCTTTTTCTGCCTTTCTTCCAGAAGGATCTGCCACTGCCCCGCAAGAACAGCAGGTTAGTACATCTTCCCTCCCTCCTGGCCAACTGGGCACTCCCTATGAAACACACCCCGAGCCAGGGGAAGTGTGTGTTTGGAAACAAGAACTCTTTTATCAGCCGAGGGCTCTACTGTCCTGGTTGGAAGATTTCATCCCTGTTGAATCCCAGTTGAGACATGATTAGCATTTCAACACCCTATTGAGGGTTTGAGGATACTTGAGAGGTACTTAGAGGGGAATTAGAATGAATGGAGGAGGCAATCCTGCAGTCTGTCTGGGTAGACAGCGCTCTGCGTCTGATCGCTTTCCATGGTGCTGAAACACTTCCTCCTCTTTCTTTGTCTGTCTCTCGCTCTGCCTCTCTCGCTCTGTCTCTGGCTCTGTCTCTCGCTCTCTCTCTCTCACCCTCCTTCTCATACCCTAGCTTGTGTGTGGCAGGGAAACAGCCCCAGTGTGTTATTGTCTGTGTCAGCAAGACAAAGATATGGCTGAAATGATTGATTGTGTTAATTAAATGTTATAATACGTTAATAATGTGGTAGATGAAGCTTTTATCATTCTATCATTGTGTGTGTGTGTGTGTGTGTGTGTGTGCGCACGCTTGTGTGTGTTTAAAATCACAGCATACAGAACACAGACCCAAGCAGTCTCTCTGTGTAGTCTCTGTCCCTACTTCCATCCAGTCCCTCTCTCTGCCTTTCTTTGTAACCCGTCTCTTCCCCCTGCCCATATCACCCACACCATACCCCTGGGAAATAAACCAGGAAATGAACCTGGGGACCGTGCTGACCTCTGACCTCAGTGACCACTGGTCATCTCCTCTATCTTTCCCTCACAGTGGTATTCAGCTTTCATTTTGTCCCCTTTTTAGTCATCAACTCTATGCTCTCCTCCAGAGATGTACCATCTGGGTTCATTCTGTTTCAGTCTGGTTCCCATTCTAGGCCTCCCTCCCCATAGACCAGTATCATCCATATCATCCATTATAGATGAGCTCACAATCATCTACTGCCTTGATCTATTCATCTGGATGGGGTGTCTCCTCTATTGTTCTCAGTAGGCTTGTATTTATCAGCACTGATGTGGTTTTACATTTGCTTGGATGAATTATGGAATGGGTGTGCACATATCTAATCTTAAATATCTGTTTTTTGTTATGTACGACATGTCCACTTGTATACACACATATTGCAGATAAACACACACACCTCTACCACCTTCTAGCATCAGCTTCAATTAACAAGCTCTGGACTTCTTTGAGAGTCTTCTCCTCCTCCCTGGGATAATGAATTCATCATCCCTTCCCTTGCCATGGCCCTTACCCTTGAGACACGACCAAAAATTCCCTGTCTGGTTTTTTGTTCCTATTTAAAATCAAAGACAGCCTCAGCCTCCCTCCCTCCACCCCCCCCCCCCCCCCCTCTCTCTCTCTCTCTCTCTCGCTCCCTCCCTCCCTCTCTCGCTCCCTCCCTCCCTCCCTCACTCTCCTTTACTGACGTTTGTCTACCGCCACAGCACTCAGACACCGGTGCACATCTAGAGGTTGAGGGAGTGTTTGCGATGACATTTTCAAGGGACCCTGCTGCTTCCTGACTCTCACTTCTCAACTGCTCTCGTTGCTTAGCATTACGCTAAGCTACCTTCACTACGCAAGCAACATGTTCCGACGCACCAAAAGGTACAATATAAAACAAAGGGCACTGTTAAATAGGTCAGTGTGTCCTGAGCGGTGGGGGATTCTGTCTTTGTAATACGTGATGTTGTTCCCTGTCCTCCCTTTTGTTTTTATCCTTTTCTTATCCCTCCCTCCCTCCATCACCTCATCTATCTGTGTTTCTCTCCCTCCCTCCATCACCTCATCTATCTGTGTTTCTCTCCCTCCCTCCATCACCTCATCTATCTGTGTTTCTCTCCCTCCCTCCATCACCTCATCTATCTGTGTTTCTCTCCCTCCCTCCATCACCTCATCTATCTGGGTTTCTCTCCCTCTCTGTGTGTGTGTATCAGCTAAGTGTACATTAGGAGGTGGTTAGCATTGACAGTGCGACTGATGTGTTTGTGCTTATAAGGTCACCGTGAGTGTGTGTGTGTGCATGAGTGCGTGAGTGCGTGCGTGCGTGCGTGTGTGAGTGTCCATCTGGTTTTGTATTTCTGCTCAGTTCTGCTGAGTGAGGCTGTCGAGTGACTTAGAGTAGTGTTTATGAAGATTGCTGTGTCAGTGGTTCTACAGACATCCTCTATGTACCAGCTAAGATAGGACTGTATCATTATTTCAGGCTTAATGTAGTATTTACTAATCAGTGACTCAAAAAATGAAAGGTGACTGTTTGATTATATCCATGGCTCTGTTTGAATCAGTTTGACTCAGTGATGCTGAGATAAACTCTTTGTTGAGCGATGACTGTAAGGGGATACGTACAGTTGAAGTCGGAAGTTTACACACACTTAGGTTGGAGTCATTAAAACTCGTTTTTCAACTACTCCACAATTTTCTTGTTAACAAACTATAGTTTTGGCAAGTTGGTTAGGACATCTACTTTGCGCATGACACAATATATTCTTCCAACAATTGTTTACAGACAAATTATTTCACTTATAATTCACTGTATCACAATTCCAGTGGGTCAGAAGTATACATACACTAAGTTGACTGTGCCTTTAAACAGCTTGGAAAATTCCAGAAAATTATGTCATGGATTTAGAAGCTTCTGATAGGCTAATTGACATAATTTGAGTCAATTGGAGGTGTACCTGTGGATGTATTTCAAGGCCTACCTTCAAACTCAGTGCCTCTTTGCTTGACACCATGGGAAAATCAACAGAAATCAGCCAAGACCTCAGAAAAATTTTGTGGACCTCCACAAGTCTGGTTCATCCTTGGGAGCAATTTCCAAACACCTGAAGGTACCACGTTCATCTGTACAAACAATAGTACACAAGTATAAACACCATGGGACCACGCAGCCGTCATACCGCTCAGGAAGGAGACGCGTTCTGTCTCTTAGAGATGAATGTACTTTGGCGCGAAAAGTGCAAATCAATCCCAGAACAACAGCAAAGGACCTTGTGAAGATGCTGGAGGAAACAGGTACAAAAGTATCTATATCCACAGTAAAACGAGTCCTATATCGACATAACCTTAAAGGCCGCTCAGCAAGGAAGAAGCCACTGCTCCAAAACCGCCATAAAATAGCCAGACTACGGTTTGCAACTGCACATGGGGACAAAGATCATACTTTTTGGAGAAATGTCCTCTGGTCTGATTAAACTAAAATAGAACTGTTTGGCCATAATGACCATCGTTATGTTTGGAGAAAAAATGGGGAGCCTTGCAAGCTGAAGAACACCATCCCAACCGTGATGCATGGCAGCATCATGTTGTGGGGGTGCTTTGCTGCAGGAGGGACTGGTGCACTTCCCAAAATAGATGGCATCATGAGGATGGAAAATTATGTGGATATATTGAAGCAACACCTCAAGACATCAGTCAGGAAGTTAAAGCTTGGTCGCAAATGGGTCTTCCACGTGGACAATGACCCCAAGCATACTTCCAAAGTTGTGGCAAAATGGCTTAAGGACAACAAAGTCAAGGTATTGGAGTGGCCATCACAAAGCCCTGACCTCAATTCTATAGAAAATTTGTGGGCAGAACTGAAAAAGCGTGTGCGAGCAAGGAGGCCTACAAACCTGACTCAGTTACACCAGCTCTGTCAGGAGGAATGGGCCAAATTTCACCCAACTTATTGTGGGAAGCTTGTGGAAGGCTACCGTAAACATTCGACCCAAGTTAAACAATTTATAGGCAATGCTACCAAATACTAATTGAGTGTATGTAAACTTCTTACCCACTGGGAATGTGATGAAAGAAATAAAATCTGAAATAAATCATTCTCTCTACTATTATTCTGACATTTCACATTCTTAAAATAAAGTGGTGATCCTAACTGACCTAAAACAGGGAATTTTTACTAGGATTAAATGTCAGGAATTGTGAAAAACTGATTTTAAATCTATTTGGCTAAGGTGTATCTAAACTTCCGACTTCAACTGTAGCTCTCTGACACAGAATATTATAAAACAGTTAGTTCTAGCCATGATCAACATCATTTTGCTTTAATCTCAGAGAAGTTCTCCTACTGTGCCCCAGTCCCTCTGACTCCCAATGACTTCATTCTCTCCTGCTGATTGGCCAGGGATTAGGCTGCCTCTGGCCTGTTATTACTGCAGTTTTAACACACACACCAACACACACAAGCACCCACCAGACAGAAAATACTTGACTTAGTCAGCATGCTGATTAACAAGAAGTCTGTTGTGCTGATGGTAGTAGTTTAATATGAATTTGTGTGTTCAATCATCTCATAGTGCCCCTGTATTATTATTTTCAAACACATGTCTATATTCCCATTACACTGCAGTGTAATAGATCTATCGGTCTGTGTTACCATTTTAAGTTATCAACATCTTTCCCTATTTGTTTTGAATGGACATGCCATTATCACACTACATTATCTTCCAGTCACATCCTCAAGTCAAAGTGGCTTAGCAAGTGAGGAGAGAGAGTGAGGGAGAAAGAAAGGGGTAGAGAAAATGAGAGCGGGAGAGAGAGGGAGTGAGTAAGAGCACAGGGCCCAAGGGTAATATCTCTATCTCAGCCTCCATCAAGGACCAACACACTGGGGTTATGTGAGCAGTGAAGACATGCACAGGCCTCGCTCTCTTTCTCTCTCTCTCTCTTTCCCTCTCCTTCTTTCTTTCTGTCCGTATCCAGCTCTTTACAGATTAAACACGAAAGAGAGGATGACAGAGAGAAAGAGAGCTAGTGAGCGAGAGAACGTCCTGGGATGAGTGTCCATTCAGCTGTAGTCAGGCACATGCGTACACACGAGTCTCTCCTCTTTTTATGTGGGGGTGTGTGTGTTTCCGTGTGTGTGTGAGCTAAATACAGATGTAGTGGGTGGGTGTGTTCAGGATGGAAGGAGTGAGAGGTAAAGAAGATAAAGAGGGAAGGAGAGATAAAAGGAGAGATAATGAGTGTTGATAATCAGACAGTGTATGTCCCTCAGGTGCTGGGCTCAGGTGTACCTCATCACAAAAAAGATCAGAGTGAAAACAACACGTCTCCATCCCCAACCCCTCCCTGGAACACACACACACACACACACACACACACACACACACACACACACACACACACACACACACACACACACACACACACACACACACACACACACACACACACACACACACACACACACACACACACACAAACACACCTCCATACACACACACCTACACATACCTCTCCCTCTCTAATGGCCACACCTTAACCCTTACAAACAAACAAGGCCATCAGACCACTATTACACAGTACTTAAAGGTAGACTCAGTAATATGAGGTAGATGCAGAAAGTAAAGAGCGTAGTGGGTCAATTTTCACAACAACTAAGAGCATTGAAGCACAAGGCTCAACTTCTCCACTGTTTTGGTGCCCTGGCTGCCACGTTGTTCACAGTGTGAAGCGAACCCGTGCACATATGCAGATACTGTGTGTGACTGTGAGAGTGAAGTCTTGCATCTCATTTATCTCAATATATCTCCGGTGCTGCTCGTGCCAATGTCATTTCGCTGAATCTACCTTCAACCAATACCACACATATCACACATCGAAGGAGGTAAGTGGGGTGTCAAGATACCTGGGCCAGACCAAAGAATCCGTCCTTCTGAGTGGTCTCCTGTCTCTCAGGGGATGTTTGGATTCAATAGCAGTAGCTTTGGTGGAAGTGGTAGCATTACTCCTCTCTTAGAGTAAAAATCATTTCAGTGGAGTAATGGGGCTTTTATTCTCTTTGATCTTCTTTAGTCCCGTCGGAGCCTGACTTCAGTTCCAGGAAAAGTCTACCCCCTCAATACTGAATCGGAAGAATGCCACTCTTGACACTGTCCTGTTTCTCTGTCAGCCTCTATGTTTCTAGACAAAATAAGGGATCTTTGTTAATCAAAGACAATAACAAGAAGCTAATGTTTTGTCTCTGAGACTGCAACGTCAAAAGCTGTTCTAGCTTTGAAGTAAGCCCCTAGACCAGTGGTATTCAATGTTGGGGTTGTAATTAAAATTTTAAAAATTAAGAGTGAAGATTATTGTATGGGACAATATACAAACGTTTTTGAGAAAGATAATTTGAAAATTGTTATTTTATTGAGTAAATGTATTTATTGGTTTCTTTTTTTATTGGAGTGCCGATGGGGTGGCCAGAAACTCTTGGCGAAAAAATCGTTTGAATATCACTGCCCTAGACACTGATCTATGGTCAGTTGTGATTTCCCTTAACTGGCTATAGCCCCCACAACAGTATGGCATTGGTTGAAGCTCAATGTTAGCTGGGCATCTTTTAAGCCGAATGTCAGGAGTTCTAAAACCAGACCAAAGCACTTGGATTGCGCAGCAACAGCGCTAGTAGCTAGCTTTCACCAGTCAGATGAGAGGCAAGCTACAAGCAAAGGAAGCTTGCTATATTTTGCTATGGAAGGTTTTTCACATGACTGAAGTCATCTGTGTAAACTGTTGGCCTTGAAACTTGCATGTAATCAGAGCACAAACAAATAATCCCAAATAAGATAGCGAACGTCCTTGGGTGCTATTGCCAGTTAGCTAGCCAACTAATGTTAGCCAGTAATGTTAGCTAACTAGCTAGCTATAAGCTAACAAGGCTTTAACATTAGCTGTATGGACTGATCATGAACCGGCACGACTCAATGTTGACAATATCTCCCACATTCTTCCACAAAGCACAGCTAGCTAGCTAAGTAAAGTTCATTGTCAACACCAAACCTTGGGAAACTGCCACGCTGGAGAGACTGGAGAGACCAACTCTAAACTCTCAAGGAATACGTTGTTGCCCTCATCCATCAAATGTACTCCATCCCTACGGGACATCCTAGGGACACACTGCTTGACATCAAGGTGGCGGATTGTGTTCCCTGAAATGCATATACCAGATGATTGATAGAGTGCCGGGCCCTCTCTATGCACTTGTTTATCCTCTGGCCCCACTGCGTGATATCAAAGACCACCGTTGTCCCGGGAAACATTTGGATGACCACCTCTAAATCTTTGCATCTGCTGCGCCAGTGCCGTCCCCTTGGTATATCCCAAGTCGTTTCCACCGAGGTGGAAGACTAGGATGCCAGGGGGAGAAGTAGGATGTCAGGGGGAGCTGGCGCAGAACACAGAGCAGTTTGTGTCACTTCTTGCACTTTGTGCCTTGCTCTCCGTGCCACCTAATGTGACAGTCAAGAATGTATGTGAATAGTTCATTGGTAGGCTATATGTTGATTATTTGTATATTTTCCAGTAGCTTGCTAGATTGTCTTGTTAAATGAGATCAGGGATATTTTTCCAGTTTACTCCATATTGGCTTAAATGGGTTTCTGGTTTTTCACTTTCCTCTGGAAAATCAGCTGTTAATATTAAATAAATAAATAATGTACTAAACTACATTATTTCTGTTGCCATTTGTCATTACTGTGTATTTTTTACTTTACTTGCTGTATTGCTGTGTTATGGTGCAAAAACTATAATGTCTACATACACTGAGTGTACAAAACATTAAGAACACCAAAGTTTAGAATGGGCTCCAGAGTGGTGCAGTGGTCTAAGGCACTGCATCTCAGGCGTCACTACAGACACCCTGGTTTGAATCCAGGCTGTATCTCAACCAGCTGTGATTTGGAGTCCCATAGGGTGGCGCACAATTGGCCCAGCGTCGTCCGGGTTTGGCTGGTATAGGCCGTCATTGTAAATAAGAATTTGGTCTTAATTGACTTGCCTAGTTAAATAAAGGATAAATAAAATATATATAAACAAAAACTTCCTAATATTGAGTTACTGTGGGTGTTTGATAAGGTTTAAATTCTAAGCAACCTGCATACACATTGTTTGAAGTACAATAGACCAATGTAGCTATTGTATTAGGTCAAAGCTGTGTGCTGAAAAACCTTGGTAGAGCATGGGTGGAGTAGGAATTGTAGTGCTCGTGAATATCCTTTATTTTTCGGCTTCACACCAATGCCTACTTCTTACTTAAAAAGTTTGTTTTTGTTTTGTACACTTATAAGGATCTGGGGAAAGTGAGCTGATCCTAGATCTGTGCCTCATGGCATCTTGTATGAGGATCTGGAACTTGTGTCTCAGACAGCTGTAAGAGGGTCAGTAGAAGGTGACTAGGCTCTGTTTGACTTCTCTGGTGGCGGTAATGAAATTAGGCCACACAATTTGACATTTAACACACAGCATCCTTATGTGGTCCGGTGGAGATGTGACAAAGCTGTGTTCGCCAGAGCTCTGCTTGAGGGCTGGCATGTCCATTTCAACATCTGTCAGTGTTTAAACTCTCAGGGATAATAAAGCCACATCCATCATATGTATATAAAGTGTAGAAATACAGTAGGCTGGGACAAAGGTTCCCTCATATATAAAATATACTGTACATTTTAACACCTTTATCTCTGTGTGTTTTTAGGAACTCTCAGCTCCGTATATCCATTTCAGTAGCAATATTTCAGTAGTCGTGTAGACAGTTTTCCAGGCTGGGGTGGCATCGCCTCTCCTCGGGTGTCTGTCCAGATTGGGTTGCTGTGATGTGCTGATGCTGGCAACTTTGTCCCAGCCCATGGAGGTCAGAAGGAGAGGATGCTGGGAGATGGAAGGAATGTGTGATTTTGGATTGACTGAGAAGATTCTTGATGGCTCTAGTTGTTGAGTGTCAGGATAGAGGACAAGACAAGGCACTCTCTTTTTCACTGTAATATTCTTCTCTCTACCCTGGTTTTCTTTGATTGGTATGTCATCGATTGTGGTCACACAGTGTAGCCTATACAGTACTATCACAGATAGAACAATGAGCCAGATGTTTCACCGGATGTATAAATCTGAAGCATACGGTTGGAATTTCCACTCACCACCAAATATGGTGATGAGAGGAAGCCTACTGGCCGGCAGTGGGAGAAGATGTAGCAAGATGGGTTTTGGCTGACATTCTGCACATTTTCTCATAGATGAAAACTGGACTAAGTTTTGTAGACTTTACCCTTTGCCAAAATTTAGAAAAAATGTAATTGTTTAGGGAGTGGTCGAAATGTACACAATTGTTACCTGGAGGAAAATGGGGGAGGGTCATGCTTTTACAATCTCAGTCAGGGGGAGGGTTTAGTATTTTTCTAGAGGGTCATGTAATTTGTCGTCTAAGGCACTGCATCGCAGTGCTAGAGGCGTCACTACATACCCGGGTTCGATCCTGGGCTGTATCACAACTGGCCGTGATTGGGAGTCCCATAGGGCAGTGCACAATTGACCCAGCGTCATCCGGGTTAGGGAGGGTTTGGCTGGGGTAGGCCATCATTGTAAATAAGAGTAAAGATTATTGTTCTTAACTGACTTGCCTAGTTCAATAAAAAATAACCAAACCTATTGCAATAGTAAATCTAAGTGCTGGCGGTAGACCTTTAGATTCGGGGATGTGCCAGATGTAACAGCTTTCTTCTTCCTCCTCTGACGAGGAGTAGTAGGAAGGATCGGAAGACCAAAATGCAGCGTGGTACGTATCCATAATGACTTTTAATGAGAATGAATACGACAAAATACAAACTAACAAAATGAAAACCGAAACAGTCCCGTAACGTGAAACACACAAACACTAAACAGGAAATAACCACCCACGAAACCCAGGTGGAAAAAGGCTACCTAAGTATGATTCTCAATCAGAGACAACTAACGACACCTGCCTCTGATTGAGAATCATACCAGGCCAAACGAAAAACCCAACATAGACAAACGAACATAGATTACCCACCCAACTCACGCCCTGACCACACTAAAACAAAGAAATAACAAAAGAACTAGGGTCAGAACGTGACACCAGATATATGTTTGTTATTTTCATAGCCAAAAATGATTGGCTCAGTGCTTACAGTGGCACAGAAAGGTCTGAGTTTTGATGAATAAATTCAGTGGAGTGGGTGTATGGTCTCGGTTTAAGCGTCTCTTTTCCAAGGATAAACATTTAACACGATAGGCCAGAAAAGGTTGAATACATTGGTCATGCTGTCAATCCAGCATGACTTCTGCCTTGTTCAAAATAACTGGAAACTCGGAACTGGGAAATCTCAGACTTCAGTGCGTTCAAGACAACTGGGAACTTGGGAAAAAACGAACTGGGAAAATACGTTTTGAACAGTCATCCAACTTGGAATTCCAAGTCTGGAACTTGAGCCTCTTTCTAGAGCTCCGACCTGAAGATCACTAACATCATGATTCGACTTTGGTTTTTTTTCTTTGAGTTTTCAGTTGTCTTGAAAGCACCATAAATCCAGAGAATGCCAGACTTTGATGACAAAGTTTGATGACAAAATTTTCCCACAAAGGACCTCCGCGCCACCCTTCTGTTCAAGTGAGCACAGCACAACATGGTGAGTTCAAAAATGTCTTGTATGCTGCTGCATAAATGCTGTAATATGCCAGGGAGATATGTATACTGTAGCTAAGAAGGTAATACTAAGTGTATGTTGTGTAGTAAGCTGTTATTAGCCAATGTGCCTCACCCTAATAATTTGGCCCCTTTTCCCCTCATAATTTAGCCATTTGTTCTGACTTGGTGGTGCACATGTAGCCCATAGCCTGTTTTAGTGAAATGTAATCATTGAATATTGTAAGAGCTTTCATTGTCTGCTCATATGCCCACTTTATTTATCCTACAGTTCTGACTTGGTGTACAGGGAGAATACTGTAAGAACGGCTCATGTTCTGAATTCTGTTGCTGTACATTTCAGAAGTGCTGAACAAATAGTTATATTGACTACGTCCATCCTAGCTCGCTCATTAATGCTCATTTGTACGTCTAAATTGTCAGTAGAAACCACATTTGTTTAAGCAAGTCAGCCATACGGGGTGGCAGGTAGCCTAGTGGTTAGAGTGTTGGACTAGTAACCTGAAGGTTACATGATCAAATCCCTGAGCTGACATGGTAAAAATCTGTCGTTCTGCCCCTGAACAAGGCAGTTAACTCACTGTTCCTAGGCTGTCATTGAGAATAAGAATTTGTTCTAAACTGACTTGCCTAGTTAAATAAAAAATATTAGCTGTTTTTAAAAAGGCAGTAAATGAGGCTGAATGAACTGTTTCGCTGCCAGACAAGGCTCCGCCGATAGCCAGGTGTAGCGGTGGTAAGGATTCACTCCATGGTGCTGAAAAGAAAGCTCTGCTGTTGGGACAGCTTTATGTAAGCTCTAACAGATTGTGGGCACCGTTTGTCACCGTTATAGTGCAATTCATTTTTGGGGGGGAGTTAGCCCCACCAGGATTTACAGGCTAAAATCGCCACTGGGCCTATCCCTTGTTAGCTTTAGATAAATGTTTTTTTTAAAGGCCTGATTATATAATGCGATCTTAATCAACACTTTAGTCCGCAGAGCTTTATGCTAGAAGCAAGCTATAAAATGCAGGGGAAAGACGTGACTCCGATGCTGAAGGGATATCTTTGGTTTGTTATTCAGAGGCTGCACTACAACATTCTATAGCCGAAGAGACAAAACATGTACTTATCTTAGGAAGTAATGTGTGATTCTGTCACTAATTGATGATCAACATTTCCACAAGCTATTAAACAACATACCAGTGGTGGAAAAAGTACCCAATTGTCATACTTGAGTCAAAGTAAAGATACCTTAATAAAAAATGACTCAAATAAAAGTGAAAGTCAGTAAAATACTACTTGAATAAAAGTATAAAAGTATTTGGTTTTAAATTTACTTAGGTTTCAAAAGTAAATGTAATTGCTAAAATATACTTAAGTATCAAAAGTAAAAGTATAAATCATTTTAAATTCCTTATATTAAGCAAACCAGACAGCACCATTTTCTTGTTTTTTATTTTATTTTACGGATAGCCAGGGGGCACACACCAACGCTAGGACATAATTTACAAACAAAGCATGTGTGTTTAGTGAGTCCACCAGATCAGAGGCACTAGGGATGACCAGGGATGTTCTCTTAATAAGTGCATGAATTGACCTTTTTCCTGTCCTGCTAAGAATCCAAAATGTAACGACTACTTTTGGGTTTCAGGGAAAATGTATGGAGTAAAAAGTACATTACTGTCTTTAGGAATGTAGTGAAGTAAAAGTAAAAGTAGTCAAAAATATAAATAGTAAAGTGAAGTATAGATACCCCCAAAAAACGACTTTTATATTTAACTGTTTCGGTGCCAGACAAGGCTCCGCTGATAGCCAGGTATAGTATAGCAAGTATATTTTACTTAAGTACTTTACACCACTGTGGATTTCACGTGACTGGACAGGGGCGCAGCCATGGGGGAGCCAGGCCCAGCCAATCAGAATGAGTTTTTCCCCACAAAATGGGATTATTACAGGCAGAAATACTCCTCTGCAGTTTAATTTTTTTAATGTATTTAGAATTAAATAATAATGAAATGAAAAATGCCTTATTAGGCTATACAGTCATTCTACAGAGCCTTTGAATTTACTTTTAGAAACATCAGTTGTAACTGGTTCTGTTGTGCTCAATTTTTACAGTTGATAGACAACTTTAGCAGTGTTCCAAACTTAGACCATCCTCTTTTTTAAACATGATCCTGTATAGAAATCACAACCTCTCCGGTGCTGCAGCATGCGCTCATTGTTTTCATGCGCTGTTGTGCTATTACAAGATTCTGCTTGTTTCCAGTCATGTAAAATAATGTAGAATTGCATGAAATGCTTTTATAAAAGGCAATTTTTTCTTAGACCACAAATAAGATGATACATTCATGCAGTGTTTTAATTATAATGGAGATCTTTTCACAGCTACCGTTGTCTGCGGTGTAATGTGAATCCACAACCTTCTGGCTACTTTGCCATGCAGGCTAATGCTTACAAAATGAAGGACAGTTTCTAAAACTGCATATCTAAAGGCTCTGTTCTATGCTAGGAGTGAGGATAAATGGTAGGCATGTCCTCTGCTATCCACTATTATTTTGGGTCTAGGGGAGGGTCACTTGTTTTTTTTCAAAAGTTCAGGTAGGGTCGGATAAAAATATATTTTACTGAAAGGAGGGCCATCCATTTTCATTTCAGAGTGGTCTGATTTTCTTCAGGTAACCCTCATTATAAATAACGTACAGTCCCTTAGAAGGGGTGCAGGGGCGAATTGAGTTATTGCACACACACACTTCGCAGAGTAGGCGTTCCCTAACGGAAATATGCTAATACATGCTAGACCCCGCCAATAGGATTTCGCTAGCTCGTGCTTGGCTCTGCCCATCTCCATGCTTGTTCTGCCCACTATGCTTAATTTGCTCACAATGGAAACGACAGACTGTGGTCTATCTTGGGTTAGTTACAAAAATCTTTGGTACTATTGTAGCAATTGTTTACACCATTTTTAAAAATTCTTATTGCACCCACATCATACATTCACCGTATTTTGTTCTTTCTCTCTTTCACATTATTGCTTCTCCTTTGTCATTTTATTTTCATCTCACATGGTCTGTGAACTTGAATAACTACGGAGTCGGGTGTCTCTCTCCTCTGTCTCCTCTCCTCGTCTCACTGGTCACCCTCTCTCAACTCTTATCTGTGTCTCCTCTGCTGCACATTGCGTAGCAACAAGCCAACATGTGATCTGAGCCCACTGCTCAGTGCTCTCTCCTCTCCACTAACTCTCTCCTCTACCTCCTTCCCACCTCTCCTGTACCCAGTTGTCTCCTATTCTACCTAAATCTCTCTCCACTCCTTTCCTCTACTAATATCTCCCCTTCTCCACCCATCGCTCACGCTACCCTCTATCCATCTTTCCCCTCCTTTTCTCTACCAGTCTCAGCTCTTCTCCACCCATCTCTTTGCCCCCTCCTCTATCCATCTCTCCAGTGCCAGATGTAAAAGACCTGCTGTACCTCAACTCAACCTCAGCTTCTCTCTTTCTTGCTCTCTCTCTCTCTCTTTTCCTCCCTCCATCGCAGCTCTGTGTGTCTCTCTTTCTTGCTGTCTTTCACGTTCTCGCATTCTCTTTGTCCTTCAGAATATAGTCAGTTTCAAATTTGTCATCTCATCCATATAATACAATATTGCACCTGCCTGTTTGTTAGCATGGAGGGAGACATGGTTTGGTTTGCTCAGTATTAATGAGGTCTGTTCCCTCTGCTGTGAATGGAGGAAGAGAGAAGGGGAATAGATGAAAAGGCAGAGGATAAGCATAAATAAGGTGATGAGGGCTCCTATTTGTCAGGCATTTTGTTCAAGCAGAAGGGCCTGTGTTTTTTTGTGAATGTGTGTGTTCGCTATGTTTCCATGTGTTTACATTATAGTGTGTGTGTGTGTGTGTGTGTGTGTGTGTGTGTGTGTGTGTGTGTGTGTGTGTGTGTGTGTGTGTGTGTGTGTGTGTGTGTGTGTGTGTGTGTGTGTGTGTGTGTGTGTGTGTGTGTGTGTGTGTGTACAGCACTGTGAAAGAACTGGGTCATGTTTACCTTACACCTGTAACAGTGTTGCTGCCGTCCCTCTCCTTGTCCCAACCTGGGCTTGAGCCAGGGACCCTCTGAACACATCGACAACCAGGTAAACAACTACTTCAAGGTCTCAGAGTGAGTGAAGTCACCGATTGAAACGCTACTAGCGCGCACCACTAACTAGCTAGCCATTTCACACTGGTTACACATGCAAGGATGATGAGCACCACTGGGAGAACATCCTCCCGTTCCCTACCTGATTTCTCTTTGTCTCTCTCTCTCTTTCCTCCCTCCTTTTTTCTCTTCCACATGATTTTATTTTCTTTATCCATCCATCCCTTTCTTCCCTTGCCCTTGTTCTTTTCCATGTCTTCTCCCCACCTATATTTCTTTCTCCATCTCTCCCTTCCTTTCCATCCCTCCTAATTTATTCCCTCCTCTCAATCTCCCTCCCTCCCTCCTCTTCAGTGAGAAGCCCCAGGCAGTGAGCAGCCTGTCAGCTGGGAGGTTGTGTGGAGTCAGCCGGTTCAGTCCAGCCTTTGTCACTGGGGCTGAAACAAACAGCCACATCTCCCCACTGTCCTGTCTGCCTGTGACCCTGAATGAGCAACCAGAGAATGTGCCTGGGCCCTGGGGCCGTGGGGGACTGGTCCTAAATTATAAATCCATTACACCAACACTAATTTCCCTTTAAATAATGAGTAAGGGGGTGTACTGATGGAGTTGAGGTCAGGGCTCTGTGCAGTTCAATCATGTTCTTCCACACCGATCTCAACAAACTATTTATGTATAGACCTCGCTTTGTGCACGGGGGCATTGTCATGCTGAAACAGGAAAGGGCCTTCGACAAACTGTTGCCTCAAACTTGGAAGGCCAGAATCATCATTCAGGGTGGCAGGTAGCCTAGTGGTTAGAGTGTTGGGACAGTAACCAAAAGGTTGATGGATCAAATCCCCGAGCTGACAATCTGTCGTTCTGCCCCTGAACAAAGCAGTTAACCCACTGTTCCACGGTAGGCCATCATTGTAAATAAGAATTTGTTGACTTGCCTAGTAAAAAAAAAAATGTAACTCTAAAATGTCATTGTATGCTGTAGTGTTAAGATTTCCCTTCACCATGAAAAACAGCCCCAGACCATTATTCCTCCTCCACCAAACTTTAAAATTGGCACTATGGGGCAGGTAGTGGTCTCCTGGCATCCCCTAAACCCAGAGATGTCTGTCAGACTACCAGATGGTGAAGTGTGATTCATCACTACAGAGAATGCGTTTCCACTGCTCCAGAGTCCAATGGCGGCGAGCTTTACACCACTCCAGCCAACGCTTGGCTTTGCACATTGTGATCTTAGACTTGTGGTGGCTGCTCGGCCATGGAAACCCATTTCATGAAGCTCCCGATGAACAGTTCTTGTGCTGATGTTGCTTCCAGAGGCAGTTTGGAACTCGGTAGTGAATGTTGCAACCAAGGACAAATGATTTTTACGCACTACACTCTTCAGCACTCGGTGGTCCCATTCTGTGCACTTGTATGGCATACCACTTCGCGGCTAAGCCGGTGTTGCTCCTAGATGTTTCCACTTCACAATAACAGCACTTACAGTTGACCGGTGCAGCTCTAGCTGAGCAGAAATTTGACGAACTGACTTGTTGGAAAGGTGGCATCCTATGACGGTGCCACGTTGAAAGTCTCTGAGCTCTTCCGAATGGGCCACTCTAATGCCAATGTTTGTCAATGGAGATTGCATGGTTGTGTGCTCGATTTTATACACCTGTCAGCAACGGATGTGGCTGAAATAGCCAAATTTACTCATTTAAAGGGGTGTCCACACCTTTTTGGCCATGTAGTGCATCTTAAATTGCATGTGTGTACGTTTGCGTGCATGCCTTTGTGTGCGTGTGTACATATATGTGTGAACACTTAGCCCTATTTATTTCCCACGGCATTGAGAGTGCATTTATCCTGCTAGTCTGAGAACCACAGAAGTAGAATCTCAGCCAGTGAGGCTCTTTGTACTCTGGGTTTCTCACTGATGCCTCAGAGCGCCCTGCACTCCTTTAAATAGCCCCAGTCGCTGAAGAAACAATTAACCACGAACGTGATGAAAGCCAAGTGAAACAGTGTTTAATGTGCTCGCTGGCACTTTCTGCTCCCACCGTCATCTGCAGTGAAATGAAACGTTAATTAATACGTCTCCAAAACCTCTCCCTCACGTTGAATTAGGACTGAATCTGGAGAGGCCCAGTGCTGGGGATGAGGGCCACAAATTAGGATTACAGAGGCATCCATCAGTAGCAAAGGCTAAAGAGTCGAGACCTTAAATGACCATAACTATAAGCTTGATGACAGATCGTATTTTATAGGATAGGTAATGAAAACAAAAATGAATGAACTCACTCTGGTTAGTGGTTGATGATATTTGGGTTTAGGCTAACAGCTGGTTTTGTGATCAACTCTTTATCAACATTCTCAGTAATAACCACAAGCACAGGAGTATAATCTTCACAACTGAAACAAACAGATAGAGCAAACACAGGGGTTGACTGAACTGATTTGTTGCAGAGTCATGCTAATCATTAGCATTACCTGCAGCCTGACTAGACTGTCTGTGATTGGTTGCTGTTACTGTCTCCCAATGGAATAGAGGAGGTTGTCTCTGCGACTGCCTCTGTGTCTGTCCGACTGGGTGATCCTACAGTCAGCTCACGTCATGACTCAGCAATCAGCCCATTAGTGCCAGTGACTCTGCATTTATTCAGATGGAAAAACACTCCTCTGAAACAACGTCAAAGAAACTGTGTGTGTGGTGGTGGGGTGTGGTGATAGTGGGGGGGGGGGGGGGGGGGGGGGGGGGGCTGTGTATGTGTGTGGTCAAGGAGAGTTCCTCTCACGTATCTGCCTGTGTGCTGGGAAAGGCTGAATGGATATGCGTGGTGCCCTAAATTGATGACATATGTCATGTAGCAATAGTTGAGTGGGGATTAGAATTCTTCTTGGGTCCACTCATAATCCGAATACCCAAGATCTGACCCGAGACATAGTTGTGTTCTGTGGGTGTCACTGTACAGTAGTCTGATACCCCCTTTCATGGGTGCACACTCTATAGGCAAGGCTGTACATGTGCATATATTTATGCCACCAATTAACTGTTTTTTTTTTACTGTTTATTGTCCAATTAATAAATTATTGTATTTATTTTTAAGTTATATAACAACATTCCAACCTTGTTTAGCATGAATATCTAGTCCAAATATGGCATTATTCCACTATCACTATCTGTTTTGGTCAGTATTAATTGGGGACTTTAATTTTGAAGGCGAGGCACAAATTCCACTATTGTGGCTAATCCTTATTGTGGCTAGCTTCACAGAGGTGTGGGACACAGCTGCTGCCTCTCTGCTACTGCCCAGTCGGAAGGAAGAAAGAGTGGGAATTGCACCTCGATGGAATTGCACCACTGTTGCACTGGTCATCAGCATCGGCTTGTCGTTGAGTTAGCGATTGGATTGTCACGGTAACAGTTAACCACCAGACCTAATATGGATGGCTATTTAAATCAAGTGTTATCAAGTGTTACTTGATGACATCACGACGACTTGGGGTCAGTGGGTTCAGAACAACAATGACAAAAACGGTATACAGAAAAATACCCAAAAGGGCACTTGAGGAGTGGGATGGCAAAGGGGAAGGTCCTCTGACGCAAGTAGACCCCCCTATCTGTGCCACTGGTATAAAGTAGCTTCTCTGGATCCCCACATGGTAGGAGTTCGTCCTCCCGTTAACCAGACAGGCACTCACAAAGTATAGACTTCTGATCACTGTCCATGGTGCTGAAATTGCGACATCTATTCGATGATGGGCTTTCTGTGGTGCTAAGGAATGTAGCCTAGAGCTTTAGCTAATGGATAAATGTTTATTGGTAGGCCTATTTGGTCATCCTTTCCTCATGTTAACATTTCACGACACTATACATGGTGTCGCAATGCTGCCATCTTTAGACTGCTTGCTGGCGGCAATAATGTAATTACTTGTTCAGTAATTAAAGTTGGAAATTCAAATATTGCAGATTGTTAAATAACTTTTTGATGCAATTTATCTCTTTCAATAATATGTGGAAGGAGAATGAGAGGCTCAATTAAAGATGTTGTACAATTTCTGTATTTGAAGTACCATTCCCATCTGCCCAGTTTCCCGGATGTTGCTAGAGCAATCAAGCTGTTTTCACCAACCCTGTAACTGTCGCTTCTGCGGAGAGATAGTTTTCTAAACTTAAACACATAAAGAGTTAGGCCTGCCTGAGAACCATAAGGCTCCCGGTCTGATATGCACTTTTGAACACGTGAGTAAGCTTCATTCATTGCTCTGGCGCCGTCGTAGCCTTGACCATGGAATTTGTTCACTGATATCCCCTTACTTTCAATCAGTTAAATGTTGTATTGTTCAAGGATTGAGGCACGTTTTGGGGAAAAAAAATATTTCCGCGCTACAGAGGCCTACACCGGTCCGCTAATAAAGGACTAGTAAAGGCCCAGTGCACCACTTTTGTGAAGAAAAATATATATATATTTTTTTTATCCAGATTTTTTAGGGGGTGCTTCATCACCCTCAGCACCCCTACTTCCTGTGGCTATGGCAACAGGCATGTCTATATAACCTCTCCCCTGTGTGACAGAGGTAGGATGTGGAAAAACAGCAGGACTCTTCCCGCATTCACGTGCTATATGGAACTAGGAATATCTTTCTAACTGGTTGTAGTTATACACTTGCCATTTTCGAGTTTCCTATTTCCGACCAGCATATGAACGCAGCATCTCTCCTCCTTTCCTTGACGGTAAAGCCAAGCTACACTGACTGACTAGTAGTGCATACAGTATTAAAGAGGAGTGGATGGGGCAATATGCCATAGTGCTGGTGATGGAGCTATCTGAGTGTGTTTCAAATGGATCTGAGCTGTGGGCTTTTAGAGTGCCATTAAAGAGGCCTCGTGCCGTTACTGAGAACGCCTGTGTGTGACTCAGATAGAGTCATCATGTGTAGTACGACATGGAGGAGAGTGTGTGGAGTGGAGGTTCCAATTAGGATTGAGGGTCTCCTGTGGATTTGAGAGGATCCTGTTGTCTTCCCATTCTCTCTCTCTCTCTCTCTCTCTCTCTCTCTCTCTCTCTCTCTCTCTCTCTCTCTCTCTCTCTCTCTCTCTCTCTCTCTCTCTCTCTCTCTCTTTCTCTCTCTCGCTCTGTATCTCTCCCTCCTTCCTACTCTTCACCCTTATCTTGCATGAGAGGAGACGGCTGGGGATTGATGGCAAATTGAATTTTCTTTATCGTCTTGGTCCTCCTGCAGTGAGCCCTGCATACGCACATACACACACACACACACACACACACACACACACACACACACACACACACACACATTTGAAAACACACACACACACACACTTGAACACACTAAACCACAGACAAACACACACACATACTTGCAGTAACACACTCTCTCTTTTATGTACCACACTAAACCTTCACAAAAGGTCTCCTGCTAATACATCATTGTTCATAAAACTCCCTCTATTTGTCTTTCTCTGTGTTTCCAGTTGTCGTACCAGTAACAGGAAGAGTCTGATCCTGTCCACCACCTCCCCAACTCTGCCCCACCGCCCACACTCTCCTCTGCCCCTCCCTGTACACCTCGGTACGTACTACAGCCATCTCGGACTGGAAACATCTTACTGTAAACACGTCATTATACAGTACCTCTCCTCCTCTCCCATGCTCTGTCTGTTTCTCTATTCCCATTCCTTTATGTTTCCAGGAAGTAGCCCTCTGGACAGCCCACGCAACTTCTCTTCCAGCACCCCGGCACACTTCTCATTCGCCTCCTCCAGAAGGTAACAGCTCCCTGACACTGTGTGTGTATGCATGCGTGTGTATGTGTGTGTGAGAGAGGGAGGGAGAGGTGAATACCAGTTAGATGCAGGTCTAGCACCTCCCAGTGAGAATGATCACACCTCTCAGAGTCAGTGGTGAGAGGAAACCAAAGGGCCTAGCCAGGAGGTAGGAATGTGTGTATGTATGTTTGAGATACACAACAACCTACACATGTGAAGAGGTCCAATCCAGTCATCCCTTCTCTTCCCATGCAGTCAGTCAGTCAGAGTTAGAGGCAGGAGCAGTAATAGCTTTCTGTACTCACTGCTCGTGTTTATCAAATCTTTCTGCCTGTCTGTCACTGCAGCATGCTGCAGCCCCATAGAAACACAATGGCCAGGCCACTCCACTCTATTCCCTCTCCCTTCGGATGGCTCTTATGACTAACACAATACTGTGGATCAGTTGTGTTATACAGGATGCAGGCGCTGCCTCATTCGCATATTTCCATATTAGTTCGATTGGTGGATGCATTGAGGATGTTGGGCATAGGTCTGATGCTCTCAGGTTTAATACTGTACATTGTTTTTCTCCTCTGAAGGGCGGATGGTCGACGATGGTCCCTGGCATCTCTGCCCTCCTCTGGATATGGCACCAACACGCCCAGCTCCACGGTAGCACAGATTTACCCTGCTTTGTCTCATCTCATGCATCAATGGCATTTTCCTAAAAAGCTCTTAGTCTTTTCTTCAAACTCGCTTTCTTCCACTTTCTCTTTCTCCTTTGTCTGACTTACTTCACTGTCTCTGATTCCTTTCTCTTTCTAACACTATGGTACACTCTTACTGTCTCTGTCTCCTTTCTCTTTCTAACACTATGGTACACTCTTACTGTCTCTGTCTCCCTTCTCTTTCTAACACTATGGCACACGTTTACTGTCTCTGTCTCCTTTCTCTTTCTAACACTATGGTACACTCTTACTGTCTCTGTCTCCTTTCTCTTTCTAACACTATGGTACACTCTTACTGTCTCTGTCTCCTTTCTCTTTCTAACACTATGGTACACTCTTACTGTCTCTGTCTCCTTTCTCTTTCTAACACTATGGTACACTCTTACTGTCTCTGTCTCCTTTCTCTTTCTAACACTATGGTACACTCTTACTGTCTCTGTCTCCCTTCTCTTTCTAACACTATGGCACACGTTTACTGTCTCTGTCTCCTTTCTCTTTCTAACACTATGGTACACTCTTACTGTCTCTGTCTCCTTTCTCTTTCTAACACTATGGTACACTCTTACTGTCTCTGTCTCCTTTCTCTTTCTAACACTATGGTACACTCTTACTGTCTCTGTCTCCTTTCTCTTTCTAACACTATGGTACACTCTTACTGTCTCTGTCTCCTTTCTCTTTCTAACACTATGGTACACTCTTACTGTCTCTGTCTCCCTTCTCTTTCTAACACTATGGCACACGTTTACTGTCTCTTTCTCTTTCTAACACTATGGTACACTCTTACTGTCTCTGTCTCCTTTCTCTTTCTAACACTATGGTACAATCTTACTGTCTCTGTCTCCTTTCTCTTTCTAACACTATGGTACACTCTTACTGTCTCTGTCTCCTTTCTCTTTCTAACACTATGGTACACTCTTACTGTCTCTGTCTCCCTTCTCTTTCTAACACTATGGTACACTCTTACTGTCTCTGTCTCCCTTCTCTTTCTAACACTATGGTACACTCTTACTGTCTCTGTCATTGCCTCAGGGTCTTCTTCAGTTTCTCTCTCTCATTCACACACTCATAGACACACACACATACCCGCACACACATCATCTCTACCCACATTTTCTCTGTCTTTGATTCTCCTCCCTCAGGTCTTTTTCTTTCTCTCTCTCTCTCTCTCTCTCTCTCTCTCTGTCTGTCTGTCTGTCTGTCTGTCTGTCTGTCTGTCTGTCTGTCTGTCTGTCTGTCTGTCTGTCTGTCTGTCTGTCTGTCTGTCTGTCTGTCTGTCTGTCTGTCTGTCTGTCTGTCTGTCTGTCTGTCTGTCTGTCTGTCTGTCTGTCTGTCTGTCTGTCTGTCTGTCTGTCTGTCTGTCTGTCTGTCTGTCTGTCTGTCTGTCTGTCTGTCTGTGTTTTTCTCACTTATGTAACACAACATCAGAGGCCTGGGGACTGCTCTCGTCTGGCCAGTGAGAGAGGGAGGAACAGAGGAGGGTAGCTAGATAAGTACCAGACCGGTGGGATGAGAGAGGAGAGTAGAAAAGAGGAGAAAATAGATAGCGCAAGTACACGCTGTTCGATGCCAAATTCACCACAGGCTCTATTTAGCTAAATACCCCCACTGGAAATAATAAGTCAACAAACAACACATATATATCTGAATGAGCCCAGACATGGAGCTGGCAGGGCGGCTTCAAATCAAATCAAACTTTATTTGTCACATGCGCCGAATTCACCTTGTCGTGAAATGCTTACTTACAAACCCTTAACCAACAATGCAGTTCAAGAAAGAGTTAAGAAAATATTTACCAAATAAACTAAGTGTAAAAAGTAACACAATAAAATAACAATAACAAGGCTATATACAGGGGGTACCGGTACCGAGTCAATGTGCGGGTGTACAGGTTAGTTGAGGTAATTTGTACATGTAGGTAGGGGTGAAGTGACTATGCATAGATAATGAACGGCGAGTAGCAGCAGTGTACAACACAAATGGAGGATCAATGTAAATAATTGGGTGGCCATTTCATTAATTGTTCAGCAGCTTTATGGCTTGGGGGTAGAAGCTGTTAAGGAGCCTTTTGGTCCTAGACTTGGCGTTCCAGAACCGCTTGCCGTGCGGTAGCAGAGAACATTTTTGGGGCTTTCCTCTGACACCGCCTAGTATGTACAGTAGGTCCTGGATGGCAGGAAGCTTGGCCCCAGTGATGTACTGGGCCGTACGTACTACCCTCTGTAGCGCCTTACGGTCAGATGCCGAGCAGTTGCCATACCAGGCAGTGATGCAACCGGTCAGGATGTTCTCAATGGTGCAGCTGTAGAACCTTTTGAGAATCTGGGGACCCATGCCAAATCTTTTCAGTCTCCTGGGTGGGAAAGGGTGTTATCGTGCCCTCTTCACAACTAGTACCAGTCCTACTACAGAGTCCCCTCCTCTCCCCTGGACTGAGTCTGATCATGGCTATGGTGGAGACAGATCCATTTGGGAGTGAAAACTGTGCTTTTTCAATACCCTGGCAGACATATTGAGAAAGCAGCATCGATGAATAACAGAACATTTATAACCATGAAATGCAGTGACAGAGATAATCTTCCCGTCCTTCCATCCAACCTTGTCCTGATTGTTTTAAGCAGGGATGCCAATTGGGATTGATTTGGGATTGAGCCTGTGGTTAGTGGTGAATGTGAAGTCCCATTGCTTTGACTCAGCAGGTAAATGAGTCTGATTCTGAAAGAGACAGATTAATGTAGCAGACCCTGGTGCTGTGCTCACTTCATTAGTGTCTCTCTCTGTCTCTCAGAGGTGAGACAGATGGATGAGGTTAACTGTCCCCACTTCTCAGTATAGCCACTACCAGAGCCACCAGAGGACATGATTAGCTATGGTTCTGGCCAATACAATAACTGGATTTCACGTATGAGAGAACATCAATTTTCATCCTCTTTTGTCTTCTGTCCAACACCTCCACTCTTCCTCCCTTCTTTTTCTCCTCCTTCTCTCTCTCTTCCTCCCCCTCCAGTCCTCCAGCTCATCTCAGGAGCGGCTGCACCAGCTGCCCTTCCAGCCCACCATGGACGAGTTGCACTTCCTGTCCAAGCACTTTGGCAGCACGGAGAGCATCACCGACGATGATGGGGGCCGCTGCTCACCACACATGCGACTGCGCTCCCGCAGCCTCAGTCCTGGACGCTCCCCCTCCTGCTATGACAATGAGATTGTCATGATGAACCATGTGTACAAAGAGCGCTTCCCCAAAGTAAGACATGACACACACACACACACACACACACACACACACACACACACACACACACACACACACACACACACACACACACACACACACACACACACACACACAAAACATAATTGTCTCTCACACTTTCAAGTGCAAGCAAGGATAAGGATTGGTTAGAGCAGACTGGTATCAAAAGGAAGCAGGTTATGGTGTTACTGTATGTGTGTGGTACTGTATGTTAGAGATAGAAAACTCTCTTCTATGGAAATTGAGGGGAAACGAGGCTGTCTCCTCTCTGATTTGTATGTCAGGAGTTATGTCTACTTTTAAACAGGTGGAAGTGAGAATGATGGAAATACCACTGGTCAATGGAGCACAACTGAACTATTTCAGTTTTGAATGTAAAATATGACATGGGTAAAACTCTCCTAACTCTGTTTCCTGTATCTCCCTCTCCCAGGCCACGGCTCAGATGGAGGAGCATCTAGCAGAGTTCATCAATGCCTTCTCCCCTGAGAGCGTGCTGCCGCTGGCCGACGGAGTCATCAGCTTCATTCACCATCAGATAGCAGAGCTGTCCAGGGACTGCCTGTCCAAAGCTCGCGAGGGCCTCATCACTACTGTTTACTTCTTTGAGTTGCAGGAGAACCTGGAGAAGCTGCTCAATGACGTGAGTCACAGAAACGCTGCAACTATAGGCTAAGATGTCATGATAGGTGCCAGGACAGGTCAGTTCTGGGGTTATAGAGCTGCCCATAAGCCACTCTTATGTTGCAGTGTATAACATCAGCATAGCCCTGAGTGGAATTGTTGAATGGGAGCCACATTGTCTCAATATCAGGCTCTTCTCAGGTCTGGGTGGCCACGCTGCGGGCTGCTGAGAGGCACATTTAGTTCCTATCGTCTCATTTCAAATGACAGCACTACTCCTTTCAGAAGGATAAGAACGAGTAAAGGAGTAAAATAAGGCTAATTGTGTAATAGTGTGTGTGATTTGTGTGAGCAGATAGAACCTATCACGGAACTTCCTCTGCACCCCTGGTTTGGCGGGTTGATTAAATCGGTCTGATTATTCTGGGTTGCCAGTATTCTGTTTGATTGGATTAGTTTTGCCTGGAATATGACTGTTCTCACATCCAAAGTTGCTGCCAAGCTTTGATTTATTTGGTATTTTTATGTCTGTTGCTGTCTGTCTCTCTCTCTCTCTACTTCTCTCTCTCCCTCAACGTTTCTCTCTCTCTCTCTCTCTTCCTCCATCTATTTCTCTCTCTCTCAGGCGTACGAGCGATCAGAGAGCTCAGAGGTGGCCTTCGTCACAGAGCTGGTGAAGAAACTCCTCATCATCATCTCTCGCCCAGCAAGGCTGCTGGAGTGCTTGGTGAGAACAGAAAACAGAACTCTCAACACAATCACAGTCATGGTAATGGTCATGGGAGTGTTCACAGTCACATTCACGGTCCATGGCCCCACTAATTATTTAACAGACCATATCCCTGTCCTGGACCAAAGACAAATTCATTTCCTTAAATAAATATGAGCACAAACAGTCATTATAAACATTTAAACAGGGGGTTTATTACACAGTAGGGCAAAAATACTGAGCTCCAACTAAGCACCTTGATAAAAGGCCCAATCTGACTGGCTAGCAATCCCATTTGCATTTAGTTTAAACTCCATTTGCCTTGCTACAGTATTACAAATACCAGCGGCCTCCTGAAGTGCTGTCTGAGTCTCACAGACCGTGCCTGTGTCGTTTAAAGTTTGAGCCTGTGTGTGTAGCCCAGACTGACTCAGGGTCTCTGGTAGAGCAGTAGTCCTGTCCTCTGGGTGAACGCAGCCAGCAGGCCTCATAAACTTGGCTTCCATCCAACCTTTTTATGTGCGTAAAGGACATGTTGGTAAAAAAAATGTCATGACAGGCCTGATGGAAACATCATTTTTTCCCCGTAAACTTTCCAAATGTTGACCAAACAAAATACGTTAGACAAGCCCTTACAAAAAAAGATTGCAATTTTGAAACTGCAGTAAAAGTGCAGTAACTGCAGTTGACTGTGGTATTTTGGACGCAGTAATTGCAGAATAACTGTAGTGTACTGCAGTTGAACTGCAGTTATACTGCACTCTAACTGCTAAATTACTGCTGTAAATAAAAGAGTGCTATTTTGGACGCAGTATTTGCAGCATACTGTAGTTATACTGCACTCTGACTCTTTTATGCTCAAATTTTGAAATAATAACCCATCAAATGGAAGTTAACTTAGAGTCTTGCAATGACATGTTGTATGGTCCTCCCACTACAACTCGTTAGGGAAGCATGCAGTTTCTTAGGCTACAGATTAAATAATTTATGATGAACTTCACAGGGTGGTGAAAGTGGAAGGTCATGATCTTGATGCTCCTTTCCAATACATTTTGAGGGTCTTATTCTGGTGACATCATCATCGATGCTTGGGTGCTGTTTGACAAATAAAAATGATGTCGCTCTTTTGTCCACAATAAACTCATCAACTCAATTCTGGACCTCGAAGCCAGTTCTACTGCATTATTTTCATTGTTCCTCTCTAATCAGAGACTGATTTAGACCTGGGACACCAGGTGAGTGCAATTTATTATCAGGTAAAACAGAAAACCAGCCAGCTCCAGACCTCGTAGGGTAAGAGTTGAATACCCATGATGTAGGCTATGCGTGTGCTCTAGCCAACAGCGTGCAGGGCGCAGAAACAGTACTGTGCCAATACCAGTGTGGGCACAAATCAAATCAAAGTTTATTTGTCACGTGCGCCGAATACAACAGGTGTAGACCTTACAGTGAAATGCTTACTTACAGGCTCTAATCAATAGTGCGTAAAAAAATGTGTGTGTGTGTGTGTGTGTGTGTGTGTGTGTGTGTGTGTGTGTGTGTGTGTGTGTGTGTGTGTGTGTGTGTGTGTGTGTGTGTGTGTGTGTGTGTGTGTGTGTGTGTTGGTAAGTAAAGAAATAAAACAATAGTAAAAAGACATTTGAAAATAACAGTAGCAAGGCTATATACAGACACCAGTTAGTCAGGCTTATTGAGGTAGTATGTACATGTAGGTATGGTTAAAGTGACTATGCATATATGATGAACAGAGAGTAGCAGTAGTGTAAAAGAGGGTGAGACTCTGATGACTCTGATGACTCACTCGCTATATAAAACATTTGGTGTGAGAAAATCATCAGTGGAGTTGAAAATGTGATGGAAACCCATTTAACCAGTATTTTATATTTGGTACATGCATAGACGCGGGAAGTAGGGGTGCTGAGGGTGCTGAGGGCCCCCTTGAAAAATCGGAATAATTATTTGAAACAAATGTCTTCAAAACAGTAGTGCACTGGGCCTTTACTAATCCAGTATTAGCGGACTGATATAGCGTCTGTAGTGCGGGAAATAAAATTAGTTATATCTTGATTAAAGTAGTGTTATACCTGTGTCACACTGAATGTGGTCCCCCTGTTCCTGTCCCTCAGGAGTTTAATCCAGAGGAGTTCTACCACCTGCTGGAGGCAGCAGAGGACCACGCCAAGGAGGGACACCTGATGAAGACGGACATCCCTCGCTACATTATCAGCCAGCTGGGACTGACACGAGACCCTATAGAGGGTGAGCGAGAGAATGAGTCCGAGAGAGAGAGGGAGAGAGAGAGGAAACCTTGACTTGTGTTGACTACTGTTGCTTTCTCACTCTATGTATTGCTGAAATGCAGCTCATACGTACTCCCTCTGTATGTCCCCAGAAATGGTGAACCTGGACAGCTACGACAGTGAGGGACCTCTCACCCCAGAAACAGACGACTCAACAGAGGTGAGAACCTTGTCCCTACTCCACCTCTTCCCAGCCCACCCACCATCAACCCCCCTCTCCCTCTGTCCCTTTGGGTTAAGTCAAACTGTAGTCCAAGGCCCTGCTGACTCCAATGAATATGCTTCCTCTACTAATTACTCGGCACAGTGGACATTACCCTACGCAATTGAGTCCATTTGCTTTGATTAGAGTCTGAAGTCAAAGCAGGATATCTTCTCGTGCCTTGTAGGCTTGCAATCAACCCTCCTTCAACCATCGGGACAGGTAGCAAAATTCTGCTAACTGGACAAGAAGTCAGGAAGACAAGGGTAGCACTGGGGGAAAAAGAGACGACGTCACTCCTGTGGACCTGGTGTTGGAGGTCTGGACAGATCCAGTCTCGTCTTACCCTGCTGTCATGCTCTCTCCCTCAGGGCAAGATGAGAGCTATGAAGACGCCCGAAGAGGCTGACTTCCAGACCATAAAGCTGATCAGCAATGGAGCTTATGGGTGAGTGTGGGTGTGAGTGTGTGTGTGGGTGTGAGGGTGTGTTCACGCATATGAATGTTACATTAGTACATGTCTCTGAGCCATCTTGTTGATGTCCATTGAATGGTTTTAGGAGAAAACACTGGATTTACTCAGTAAAATGTGTAAAAAATCTGATTACTAACTGTGTGTATGCATGTGTGTGTCTCCAGGGCTGTTTACCTGGTCCGTCACCTGGAGACCCGTCAGCGTTTCGCCATGAAGAAGATCAACAAGCAGAACCTGATACTGAGGAACCAGATCCAGCAGGCCTTCGTAGAGAGAGACATCCTGACCTTCGCTGAGAACCCATTCGTGGTCTCCATGTTCTGCTCCTTTGAGACCCGCAGGCACCTCTGTATGGTCATGGAGTATGTGGAGGGTAAGTTAACACAATAATATACTGGACACCATTACTTGTCTGTTTAGGACAAGAGCAGCATTTAGGACATTGCTGGTGATGGGAATGTTAGCAGTCAGTCTGATCACGTGTTATCGGTTGCCAGGGGGAGACTGTGCCACCCTGCTGAAAAACATCGGGGCATTGCCTGTGGAGATGGCGCGCATGTACTTTGCCGAGACCGTCCTGGCACTGGAGTACATCCACAACTATGGCATCGTGCACCGCGACCTCAAACCAGACAAGTAAGACCTCACTTGGGTTGGCATTGAACAATTATCATATGGGACTCATTGGAGTGAACTCAAAGTTTGATTATATTACAAACACGAAGAGTGTTTCCTGTAACCTTTGACCTGTCTGTCCCCAGTCTTCTGATCACTTCCATGGGGCACATCAAGCTGACTGACTTCGGCCTGTCTAAGATGGGTCTGATGAGCCTAACCACTAACCTGTACGAGGGACACATTGAGAAGGACACCAGAGAGTTCCTGGACAAACAGGTGTGCACTGTATATAGAGCAGAGAAACCCACCACAGTATACACAACCTTGGCAGGAATTCAAAATGAATTTGCAGTAATATATTTAAATTTCTACTATACCTAATCCATTTTTTATGTATTTATTTCTAGACAAATTAATAAATTAATGCTGAATTTATAAATGTGTGCATATAGTTGTCAAAGCGTGAAGAAATGAAATGATCAACATCAAACAAAATGATAACCAAATATGCCTCAGTTATTATAATCAACTGTCTTTTCAGATGTTTTGTTTTTCCCACCCTTTGAATGGTGCTGCTTCAATTAAATCCCCAATTATTTATTGGCTCGGCTTTCTCACAGCCACAGATCTGTTAGCATTTGATGAATACCCATCTGCACATGAAAACACAACGTCCAAAGCTTTCATGTTTCATCCTGGCATTCTCGCATTGATCCCCTCAGCTTGGCAGAAACGTGTATTGGCCACACATGTCTCCCATTCACATTTTGAGAGAGACTGGCCTTAGCATCTCACCAGTAGTGTTTTATCCATAAATATGAATACAGAGCCTCTCATAGGAGTGCTGTGTGGTTCTGCCCTCCATCAGGTGTGTGGCACGCCAGAGTACATCGCCCCAGAGGTGATCCTGAGACAGGGCTATGGGAAGCCAGTAGACTGGTGGGCTATGGGCATCATCCTCTATGAGTTCCTGGTGGGCTGTGTGCCGTTCTTTGGAGACACGCCTGAGGAGCTCTTTGGACAGGTCATCACAGGTGAGAGGTCGGGGGTTAGTGGGTTCATTGAGCAGCATCTTACAGCCATTTTGAAGCCATCTTTCTCACGTCTACATTGTCCAATGCAACTTATCTCTGTCTGTCTCTTGTAGATGACATAGTGTGGCCAGAAGGTGATGACGCTCTTCCTGCCGATGCCCAGCATCTGATCTCTACTCTGCTTCAGACCAACCCACTGGTCCGACTGGGCACAGGTCAGCATAAACGTGCATGTTGACAACATGCTTAACATCAGACGTGTGCTGTAACAGAGATGGACTAAACTGCCTATTCATAGTGAAAATATAGATTCACTCAACAACACACATCTTATCTCTCTCTCCCTCTCGCTCCCCCTCTCTCGCTCGCCCTTTCATTCTCCCTCTCCCTTTCATTCTCTTTCGCTCTCACTCTCTCTCTCTCTCTCTCTCTCTCTCTCACTCACTCACTCACTCACTCACTCACTCACTCACTCACTCACTCACTCACTCACTCACTCACTCACTCACTCACTCACTCACTCACTCACTCACTCACTCACTCACTCACTCACTCACTCCTTCTCTTTCACTGCCCCAGGCGGTGCGTTTGAGGTGAAGCAGCACTCGTTCTTCACTGAACTGGACTGGAACAGTCTGCTGAGACAGAAGGCTGAGTTCATCCCCCACCTAGAGTCAGAGGAGGACACCAGCTACTTCGACAGTGAGTCTCTCTCTAACTGCACTGCCCCCTGGTCACATGGAGGGGAACTGTGCTGATTTGTTGCATTCTTAATGTATAGAATCACCATAAGGCAGTGGTATTCAAACTTTTTCAACGGGGACCCCATTCTCTTCTCCAGAATTTCTGGGGAACCCCATCCCTAATCTATTGGCAAAACCTTAAAAGGTATATGTTGATTTTTACATCAACAAATAACCTTCAATAACATGTGAATTAGAAAGATCAGTGCGAAGGCCAAATTACAGAGGAATAACTTTTTGAGGCTATTAAATCCTTTCAGTCTTGAATAACCCCAGGGCTTGATGGCATACCGGTAGAGGTATATCAAACCTTTTTTGATATACTAAAAGCTCCATTGTTAGATTGTTTTAACTACTCCTATAGAAATGGTAGTCTGTCAGGTACTCAGCAGGAATGTCTGATTTCGCTATTATTAAAACAAGACTCAGATGGCAAATATAAAGACCCAGTCTATCTAAAAAACTGGAGGCCCCTTACACTTCAATGTTGTGATGCAAAAATACTTGTGAAATGCATAGCACTCAGAATTAAAAGGGTTTTACCAGGTATTGTTCATCCTGATCAGACAGGTTTTTTACATGGACGATACATTGGAGATAATATACGACAACTACTAGAAATAATAGAACATCATGAAACATCTAAGAAGCCAGGCCTGGTAATTATAGCGGATTTTGAAAAGGCATTTGATAAAGTAAGACTGGATTTTATTTAGAAATGCCTGGATTTTTTCAATTTCGGTAATTCTCTTATAAAATGGATACAACGAATGTATAGCAACCCCAGGTGTAAATAGTAAATAACGGCTACTTCTCAGATAGTTTTGAATTGTCAAGAGGAGTTAAACAAGGGTGTCCTCTGTCACCATATCTATTCGTTATGGCCATCGAAATGTTAGCTATTAAAATCAGATCCAATAACAACATTAGAGGATTAGAAATCCAAGGCTTAAAAACCAAGGTGTCCATGTATGCCAATGACTCAAGTTTTATATTAAGTCCGCAAGCTAGATCCCTGCAATGTCTCATTGAAGATAACTTTTCTGTACTCTCTGGACTAAAACCTAATTATGATAAGTGTACAATATTACGTATTGGATCTTTAAAAAATACAACTTTTACATTACCCTGCAGTTTACCTATAAAATGGGCTGATGGTGAAGTAGACATACTTGGTATTCATATCACAAAATATATAAATAAGCTCTCCACAATGAATTTCAATAGAAAACTTGTAAAAATAGACAAAATCCTGCAACCATGGAGAGGTAAATACCTGTCTATCATATCTCAGTTTACTCACTTACTTATGGCGCTGCCTACTCCTGATGATTCGTTTTTCAAATCATATGAGGAAAAAATATTTCGCTTTATCTGGGACGCTAAACCAGACAAAATAAAACGTGCCTATCTATATAATGAATATGAATTGGGTGGGTTGAGATTATTATATATAAAAGCACTAAGCATCTCTCTATAAGCTTCACTTATTCAAAAGTTTTATTTGAACCCTAAATGGTTCTCAAGTAGATTACTAAGAAAAGCTCATCCATTGTTTAAAAATCGCCTTTTTGATTAATTGAAAATGATACTTTTTTCGAAGTATCTCTCTTTTTCAATCAAGCATTGCAGAGCTGGCTACAATTTCAATTTCATCCCCCTGAAAAGATAGAACAAATATTAAGGCTGAACTCAAATGTGCTGGTTGATAAAACACCTGTATTTATGGGAAAGTTTGAAAAGGGTATTTTGTTCTTTAATGATATTGTAAATTGGAATGGAAGAGTTATGTCCTTCATGGAGTTAACAGAATTGTACGGGAAGGTCTGCTCAATCCAAGAGTACAACCAATTGATCACAGCATTACCCCTAAAATGGAGGAGGCAGTTGGCAGCAGGAGGAGGTAGGGAACTGGTCTGTCTGCCCAATATAAAGGATCAAAACTGGCGGAGGAATAGAAAATAGCATAAATAGGAAAGTATACCAGTTTCATTAGAGGACCAGGATTTTGACAACTGTGCCATACAGATTGCAAAATAGTTGGGAAGAGATTTTTGATGTACCGATTCCATGGTACAGGGTGTATGAGTTGATATATAAAACAACGCAAGATTCAAGACTTCGTGCTTTTCAGCTAAAATTATTATATAGAATTCTTGCCACCAACAAAATGTTGAATATTTGGGGAATAAAATCATCGAAGCTCTGCAGGTTTTGTTGTGAGGATACAGAATCAATAGACCATTTATTTTGGTATTGCCCTCAGGTAGCCTGTTTCTGGTCTCAGGTTCAGGAATGGCTGAAAATGCATACCATTGATCTAAAATTGACCATAGAAATAGTACTGTCAGGAGATCTGGAGAGACCGGGTCAGTCAATTACTAATATACTAATACTCTTGGTAAAAGTATTTATCTTGAACTTGCAATCTGTGGATTCTATTCGATTAGATAGATTGAAATTGTACGTTAACAGCATAGTTGAAAGACATCACAGCATAGTTGAAAGATATGTGTTGCATAGAAACCCGAAGTGGGTGGCCAGCAGAGATAGATGGGATGGGCTGAGGGAAGCTGAGGGTTGGGATGTGGAACTGGAGACAAGTGGGAGTGGAGTTGCTGTGCGGGAGATAGAATCATGGTCAAAGATATATATATTTTTAAAGTCAAAATAAAAACATAATAAAAAGTACATTTGAATGACACTGGGGGGTAGTGTTTTTACAACTAATGCCGGTTTGCCTGAGGCTGATGCCGTGCAGGTGTTTGTACACATGCATATACACATACTCTCATTCAAATAAACACATACAAGAACACACACATACATGTAATAGTGTCAGACATGCACACAAACATATACAGTTGGCATTGCTGTTATGATTTTAGTTGTCCTTGATGTCCTTTGTTTAAATTATTATATATATTTTTTTGTATTGTTTGCTGTTTTCACCTGTCTTTTCCTTTTTTCTCTTTAGTTCATTCTCTTGGTTGTTGGTGCATTAGGGGGTTCTTGGGGGTGGGGAATGGAATTAATTGTATTTTATATTTTTTATTTTTCTTCTTGGGGGGGGACTGTGGGAGAGGTCTCGAATGGTTGAGGGACAGCTATTGGGGAACTGTGGGGGGGATTTTGGAGGGTTCGGGTTCATGTTTTTTGGCCTGGTGGGAGATCTGTCAACGTGCCCTTGAGTAGGGCATTAACCCTGGATGCTTATGTGTGTCGCTCTGAATGGGAATCTGTTGGATGACTGGTATGATGTAGTTGTTGAGCGGCTTCACTGCAAGTATATTGTATGTTTCGGATATTCAATTAAAAAAAAATGTTTTAACATTTGAATCTCTTATCAAAGAAACCAATAAATAAATTTACTTAATAAAATTGTATTTCTCAAAAAGGTTTGCATATTGCTCCATACAATAATCTTTACTCTTTGTTCCTAAATAAATTTGGTTTGGTCGCAAACCCGACTTTGAATACCACTGGCATAAGGGATAGAGATAAGAACTAGCTGTGTTTGGAGCTTTGAGGCACTTGTCCATGCTATTTGTGTTTTCATTTGTAAGTGTGTGTGTGTGTGTGTGTGTGTGTGTGTGTGTGTGTGTCATGTCCTCTTCCGTCCCCAGCCCGCTCGGACCGCTACCACCATGTCCACTCTTATGATGAGGACGACACCAATGATGATGAACCTGTTGAAATCCGTCGTTTCTCTTCCTGCTCCCCTCGCTTCAGCAAGGTCAAACTCTACACTTACTCATCCTTAAACTTACATTAAAACTTCAATTAAACACAGTCTCAAATAGCCGACCTGTTCATTTTAATAGCCGGCCAACGCTACACATTTCAGCTAATAAACACCTGTTTCAAATAAACACTGGGTCTAAATGAATTGTTTACAACATTACCATGAATTACCATGAATTGTTTATAAGGTTTAATGTTTCATTTGTTACATTCAATAATTCAGTAATGTCTCGAAAAAGTGATGGCAATCATCAGTTTTTATCACCAGTAAGAAACTGCTAGCCATTGGCTGCTAACAGATGAGAACTGCTAGCCATTGGCTGCTAACAGATGAGAACTGCTAGCTAACTGGCAAGCACAAAAACTGTCATCAACTTCAGGAATACAGACCCCCCAGAAATCAGCTGTTCACTCTAGTGACGAAAGTAAGAACTGCAGAAAAAATGCACATTCAAAGGGGAGAATAATTATTCTGTCAAGGGTGGGTTTTTTAATACATTTTTATTAGAGGCAAACTAAGACAAAATAAACGTGGCACAGTGTGTAAATGATAGCACATTAGTGCAGGAAATTAAGATATTGATTAAAATACTGGAAGTGAATGCTGGAATTAAACAATTAAGTAAGCAAATGAGCAAACGCTGTGTGCATTTAAGGAAAGAGACTCATGACTCAAATAGAAGCCTGTGTCTAATAAGCGCCTGTTGTGTTCAGTGATTCAAGCAAATAAACGCCTGGGCTATTAATTGATGTTTACTCTAAAACCTATACTTCGGCCTAATCAGTTCTTCTGTCTCACCTCCCTTCTCCAACACTCCTTGCTGATCTAGATTAACTTGATGCCCCTCATTGTACAAGTCTAGGCCATGTAAACGTGCCTTCCCTAAAGCCTGTCAGTAAATCTCATAATCCTAAATTCTCATGTGTCTTGCTTTTAAAATGGTTTCAGTGGCACAATTAGCTTTCACAGATTAGTCAAGAAGGGGAGATGAGCAGAAAGAGACATACGTCTGAGCCAAGTGACTTAATGTGACTATCACACATGGTAGACTAAGTCATGAAAGAACCTCTTTGGTAACCTTGGATTTTATCGACACACATGCCTCAGACATATGTATCTTTCTGCTCAGATCTCCCCTTCTTGACTAATCTGTGAAAGCTAATTGTGCCACTGAACCCATTGTAAAAGAAAGAATCATGGGAAAATGTGTATTTTTTCCCTCTGTGGGTGCTGAAAGCCTATGCGTCCTCTCTCTGTTGGGAACTACAGGTGTACAGCAGCATGGAGCACCTGTCCCAGCTGGAGCACAAGCCCCCGACGGTGACCCGGCGGGAGCACAAGGGCCCCAGGGAGGACCGGGCGGCCAAGAGAGAGAGCCTGGGCAGCCTGACCTTGAGAGATAAGAGCTGGAGGACAGGATCACCTGAGATGTGAGTATGACCACTACTGTACTCTGACTAGTACTAGTGCCTTCTTACCTTGCATAACATGTCAGAAATGTGACATTGTTGGTCCTCATTATCAAGGCTCTCATTATCATTACTCATTGTTTGTTTTCATAAATACAATCAATTTATTTTGTGTTGTGTTGTGTCTAGGAAGCGACTGTCATGCTCAGAGTCATCCTTCACTGAGAGTGACTCCAGTCCTCCATCTGGGGCCCGGCGACGCTTTTCTGCCCTCATGGACACTCACCGCTTCGCCTCCCCACTAGAGGCCGATCCTGAGCTGCCAGTGCCCACCAGGCAGCCCCCAGTCAAGGCCAGGGGCACCTCTCTGGAGGGGGCCATGGGCACCACATCCATGGGCACCACATCCAGCCAGGGGGATTTTAGGAAGGAAAAGGAGGGCAACGGGTTGACTGCTGGAGGTGAGGGCATTTGGCATTGGATAATGGATGAATCCTTGCTTGACATACACTTTGATGCCTACATGATATTATTCCTCCATCTTTCTGCTCTGCTCCAGACAAGCTTCTGAGGCCAGCTGATGTACCAATCGGAGTCATCCCCAGCCCCAACAGTACTGTGACTGCTGGGGCCACAGAGCCCCAGGGGTCCCGGGCCACCAACGAACTGGTCCTGAGGAGGGTCCGCCACAGCCAGCTCTCAGCTGAGGGAGAGAAACGCAACTCGCGACCCGTAACCAAGGTCATCAAGTCTGCCTCCACCACAGCCCTGTCTGTCATCATACCTACAGGTGAGGAGCTGGAAGGCAAGGGAGTGTGAGAAGAGCGGGGCTGTCTGTTGCTAATGACAATATTAATGTTAAACAGTAAAACGGTTAACTGGGCTTGTTATGGAAAATAGTACATTTCTTAAAGACTATCTATTGCTTTGACCTTCAATTGACTTATTCAGATGTTTTTTCTCACACTTTATTCCTGTGATTCTCTCCCCCCTCCTCAGTGGAGCAGCATGGTACGTCCCCCCTGGCCAGCCCCATGTCTCCTCGATCCATCTCCTCCGACCTGTCGTCTCGTGACTCCTCCCCCAGCCGAGACTACTCGCCCACGGTCAACGTGCTGCGTTCTCCCATCACCATCCACCGCTCTGGGAAGAAGTACGGTTTCACCCTCCGAGCCATTCGAGTCTACATGGGAGACAGTGATGTCTACAGCGTACACCACGTTGTCTGGGTGAGACAGCGATAGAGATTATATGTTTTGTGTTTGTTTCTATGGAGAAAGTAGTGTTAAGTAGACATCACTCTATTGAAGAAGTTCTGTATCAGAACAAAGCATCGCTACAATTGTAGTGGAAAAAACAGACTTGTCCAATAGCATGATGACTTGTTTGATTGATGTTGATCTGTTTCAATCACAGCATGTGGAGGACGGAGGCCCTGCCCAGGAGGCGGGACTCTGCGCTGGTGACCTCATCACTCATGTGAACGGGGAGTCTGTCCACGGGCTGGTGCACACTGAGGTGGTGGAGCTCATTCTGAAGGTGAGAGGAAAGGAAAGAAACAACATGTGTTTTTTTCGACAGTATAGAATACAGGTGAAGCCTAACATACACTGTGTGCAGAATTATTAGGCAAGTGAGTATTCTGATCTTATCATTATTTCTATGCACATTTTCCAACTCCAAACTATATAAACTTGAATGCTTATTGGATTGAATCATTTTCAGGTGATAATGTACTTGTGTAATGAGGGAGGGTGTGGTGAAAGTGAATAACACCTTATATCAAGGTGTGCATAATTATTAGGCAGCTTCATTACCTCAGGTAAAATGGGCCAAAAAAGAGATTTAACTGACACTGAAAAGTAAAAAATTGTAAAATGCCTTTCAGACGGATGCAACACTCTTGAAATAGCTAAACTATTGAGGCGTGACCACCGGACAATCAAACGTTTTGTTGCGAATAGTCAACTGGGGGGCATAAAACGCATGGAGAAGAAAAGGTGCAAATTAACTGCAAAAGACTTGAGAAGAATTAAACATCAAGCTACCAAGAACCCATTATCCTCCAGTGCCACCATAATTCCAGAACTGCAACCTACCTGGAGTGTCCCGAAGTACAAGGTGTGAAGTGCTCAGAGACATGGCCAAGGTCAAGAAGGCTGAAACACGACCACCACTGAATAAGATTCACAAGTTGAAGCGTCAAGATTGGGCAAAGAAATACCTGAAGACAGATTTTTCAAAGGTTTTATGGACAGATGAAATGAGAGTGACTCTTGATGGACCAGATGGATGGGCCCGTGGCTGGATCAGTAATGGACACAGGGCACCACTTCGAATCAAATCAAATCAAATTGTATTTGTCACATACACATGGTTAGCAGATGTTAATGCAAGTGTAGCGAAATGCTTGTGCTTCTAGTTCCGACAATGCAGTAATAACCAACGAGTAATCTAACCTAACAATTTCACAACAACTACCTTATACACACAAGTGTAAAGGGATGAAGAATATCAACACGTTAAAAAAAACTAAATACTGCATAGTTTCCTAGGAACGCGAAGCGAGGCGGCCATCTCTGTCGGCGCCGGAAGTTAATATTCTTTTATTTATTTAAAAATCAGGCGCCAGCAAGGAGGAGGGGTACTGGTATGGGCTGCTATCATTAAGGATGAGGTAGTTGGACCTTTTCAGGTTGAAGATGGACTGAAACTGGAAGATACTTTCTTCAAGCAGTGGTACAGGAAGAAGTCCTCAGCATTCAAGAAGGCCATGATCTTTATGCAGGACAATGCTCCATCACATGCATCCAAGTACTCCACTGCCTGGCTAGCCAGCAAGGGCCTCAAAGATGCCTGAATAATGACCAGGCCCTCTTCCTCACCTGACTTAAATCCTATTGAGAGCTTGTGGGCCCTTCCCAAATGTGAGATTTAGTGTGAATGAAGACAATACACCTCTTTGAACAGCATTTGGGAGGCTGTAGTTGCTACTTCAGCGAAAGTTGATTGTGAACAGATCAAGAAACTGACAAGACTCCATGCATGGAAGGCTCACGGCAGTTATTTAAAAGAAGGGTGGCTATATGTCACGCCCTGACCTTAGAGAGCCTTTTTATTTCTCTATTTGGTTAGGTCAGGTTGTGATTTGGGTGGGCATTCTAGTTTGTCTTTTTCTTTGTTGGCCGGGTATGGTTCCCAATCAGAGGCAGCTGTCTATCGTTGATTGGTGATCATACTTAGGCAGCCCTTTTCCCACCTTCAGTTGTGGGATCTTGTTTGTGTGTAGTTGCTTTCTGCACTGCATGTAGCTTTACGTTCGTTTTGTATTTCGTATTTTTTTGGTGTCATTTCAAATAAAATAAAATGTACGCCCACCACGCTGCACCTTGGTCCAATCCATCTTTCAACGAGCGTGACACTATATTGGTCACTGAATATTTTTGAAAGGCCAAACTTGTTATTTAATTGTCATTTTGTGTTACTTATTTGTTACACTTACTCTAAAAATTGAGAATAAAAAGTGAGTTGGGAGAAATTATTTTTGTAGTTCAGTTGCCTAATAATTGTGCACACTAATAGTTGCCTAACACTTATATATTCCCCTGAGAAAGACAAACCTCACTATTCCTTTGTTAAACATTCAGGTTTGAGATGCAATAACATTTTGGATTGACTGAGAGCATTGTGTTTGTTCAACAATAAAATGTATCCTGAGGAATACAATTTGCCTAATAATTGTGCAAGCAGTGCATACTGTACGTTTTTTGTTTCCGTTGTTTCTCCAGAGTGGAAACAATGTGACGGTGACCACCACGCCCTTTGAAAACACCTCCATCAAGATTGGTCCTGCCCGCAAGTCCAGCTACAAGTCCAAGATGGCACGGCGCAACAAGAAGACAGGGGCTAAGGAGGGACAAGAAAGGTACAAGTGGGTTTCTCTGCACAGCAGATGCTACACTATGATTTCAGATGAGCGCTCTAGAAAATCAATGTCATTGACTCTGTTCTTCTAACTCTCTCTCTCTCCTCTCATCCTCCCACCTCTCTCTTTTCACTTCTCACTCGCAGTAAGAAGCGCAGCTCGTTGTTCAGGAAGATCACTAAGCAGTCGAACCTGCTCCACACCAGCCGCAGCCTGTCCTCTCTGAACCGCTCTCTGTCATCAGGGGACAGCCTCCCAGGCTCCCCCACCCACAACCTCTCTGCCCGCTCCCCCACACAGAGCTACCGCTCCACCCCCGACTCCACCTACCTGGGTCAGTATGAAGGGCAATACTCTACCTACATTACTGTACAGCACTCCTCTTAGCATCTGCACCCTCACATAACAAAATAATACAGTTTGAATTATTGCTATATCTCTTCTTCACTCCTCAGGCAACTCTTCTCAGAGCAGCTCTCCAGTCTCCAGCACCCCTAACTCCCCGGCTGCCTCCCAGCACATGAGACCCAGCTCCCTGCACGGCCTCTCCCCCAAGCTGCACCGCCAGTACCGCTCAGCCCGCTGCAAGTCAGCTGGCAACATCCCCCTGTCCCCCCTGGCCCACACACCCTCCCCCACCACCGCCTCTCCCCCACCCCTGTCTGGCCACACGGTGGGTAGCTCCAACACCACCCAGGCCTTCCCAGCCAAGCTCCACTCCTCTCCACCTGTGGCCCGTCCCAGGCCCAAAAGCGCAGAGCCCCCCCGCTCACCCTTGCTACAGCGGGTTCAGTCGTCAGAGAAACTGGGCGCGACCCTCCTGCCCTCCTTTTCATCTTCGTCATCAGCTTCCTCGCCCATTGCAGGGGGGGTCTCAATGCGTAAGCACAGCCTGGAGGTGTCACATGGGGACTACAGGAGGGAGTCTTTCCACTGCGAGCACAGCCTGCAGAGTCTGCTGGAGATGGAGGGAGAGAACGGGCCCGTTCCCCCCTCTCCCTCATATTCCTCCTCCCCCTCTCCCCCCACGGTTGGAGAGACAGGGTGCCTGAAGCCTGCGAGGAGGCTGGGGAGACAGGAGTCGCCCCTGAGCCGGGACACACTGCAGACAGGGAGGGAGAGAGCTGCCCAGACTACAGCATCTGACCCTCACACTGACAGCACACCTGTTAAAGTAGAGCCCAAGACCAGCGCTGGTGAGACAGCTCAGACATTAACCCCTTGTGAGGCTCTGAAGAGAAAAGCTTCCCCAGTACCAGGTGAGGCCCAGCCTAGCCCAGCCTCAACCCCCTCCACTCCAGGAGCCAAGTCCAGCCCAGCAGACAGACCTCTAAGCTCTAGTGCTCCAAGCTCTGAGACAGCCAGTGGAGGCCCTAAACCCACTGAGAGGGCCCCAGTCCAGGCTACATCCCAGAGTCCGCTCTCCCAGGAGCGTAAGCACCAGGCTGTCCAGACAGACACCACCCCAGCAAGCAGAAGCCAGGAGAAGAGTGAGGAGAAAGGGACTGTGGGCCCAGACAAAGTCACTACACAGAGTGTGGGAGCTACAGAGTTGGCCAAGGCAAGTAAAGACACACAGATGGGAGAGAGCACTTTGAAAGGAGGGATGGGTGGCATTGACAAAGCCAATGAGACCAAGGTTAAAGGACCTGCTCCATCAGTCCCAACCCAAGCACCAGCCCCAACCCCGGCCACATCCCCTCTTACCATAGGCCCAGTTCCTGCTTCAACAAAATCCAGAGCAGGCAAGGTTTCTGTTCTGTTGAGCAGCTACCGAGGGGCCAAGGAGGAGAGGAGTCACCTGGAGGTGGTGGAGGAGAACCCTATGTCCCCCTCCTCCACCGCTGCCTCCCCCTGCTCCAGCAAGTCACGCCCCGTTTCCCCTGGTGACAAGCCAAGCTTTGTGACTCAGCTGACCAGTGTGGCCAAAAACGTGCTGGGGCCTATGAAGATGGGATCCCAGGAAGGGCCCAAGGGCGGTGAGGAGAAGCGGGGAAGTTCAGCAGGAAAGTCTGAGGCTCCATCTGGAGGTGGTCGACGGGGGGCTCAGGGGACATCTCAAAGTCCTGCCGGCTCAGCTCAGCCTGAAAAGGCAAACACGAGGAATTCAGGTAAGCACCACTCCTGATCTGCGAGTGAGGGACAAACCTGGGATCTCCCGAAAAATGCCTTTTGGACCGGAATATCATGCCACCATATCAGGCACGGACAGGGCACCCTCAAAAAAGGGACAAAAACATGTACGCCTAAAGAAACACACACCAAATAGCTAGAAAATACAGACCTGTAGATAAAACAAGAATATGTGGAGGAATGTGCTTTAATGCTGTTCTCAAATGTGTGTATGTATGTACTGTATGTGTAATGTATATAGTAAAAGCGTGTCTTCTTGCATGTTCCAAATTGTACATGAGAGATGAAAGAGAATATTTAAAGAGATGAGGAAAAACATCTAACAGACCTGATGGTAGTGAACACTGTGAACATCATGTCAACAGCCCTCACATGTTCCCAATGTAAACAGCATGTCAATAGGCAGGCTTCTGTCACAGTCTGTCACCATGAGGAGCATTACCCATGTCCGTCAACTTCGATGCCATCTCTTCACTCAGTTAAAATACAAAGATAATACAAAGACCTTGTCTTTTTCTCACACAGTACCTGGAAAAAAGATTGAGAGAAGAATTGTTGCATTGGTGTAACATGCATTGGTGTAACACATTGAGATGTGTTACTAACTGGACTAAGATGATGACCTGCTTGCTAAATGTGGAACTTGGAATTGTATTGTGTAAAGAAGAGCTGAATGAATTTGTTTGAGTGTTTTAAGGGCTGAGTCCTGGTTGGATTTAGGTGGACTATCTGAACTTGCACAGGGACACTATGCAATGGAATTTTTAGGTATTTTCCTGTGTGTCCCCTACAATGTACCCATGAACGGATGTTAGGGAGGTAAAGGTTTGCAATAAGCCAAGCAGAGCAGATATATTGTTCTACGAATTGTCTGCATTGACTCCACCCACTGGGCACACACTGGTTGAATCAATGTTGTTTCCACATCATTTCAATGAAATTACGTTGAACCAATATGGAGTAGACATTGAATTGACGTCTGTGCCCAGTGGGCATTGTGAATTGTGCAATTATTTAGGTTCTGACATGAATACAGTGCTAATGAATTGAACTAAAGAAGTGGAACCCATATGTCTCTGTGTGTGAATTAAGTGTGGTCAGGTGATGAAATAGATACTATAGAATGGGAGTCTTCTTTGAGACTTACTCGTACTCTGGCAACGTAGGCTAGAACTCTCTCCCTTTTCAATGTATGCAAAATTAGCATTGTATAATGTAATGTGTGAATAAAAGTGCCAGTTTTAATTGAGGGATAACATGTTGTTTACAGTGATGTGTAATGCTATGCAAGTTCTATGTAGAATTCCTAGTGAGATCTGAGAGCCCGCCGTAGACCTAGGCAGCACTCTCATCAGTGACATAACTTAATATGTTCATGCCCATACCTGTATCAGACTGCCATCTTGTGGTCATCACACAACTGTCCTGAACATAGTATTTGAGGTCAAAATGTAATTTACACATAATCAGTTCACAATTGAATGACACAAGATTAGATTTTATCCGAGATATTACCCTCATATCTTCATTATTTTCTATTATAACCATTGTTCCATTCATATAGCTACTAGAAACGTGTTTGTCTCAATACAATTTGAAAAAACGTTTGTTGTGTGTATTATGACCGATAAAGAGAGATGTATGATACTGATACAGTGCTCCTAGGAGACGACAAACAGCTCATATTTAGATGAATGCTAGTTAAAAGCTTGTGTTTGTGTATGCGGGGGTTTGTGTGGAAATTGCACTTTATTTTGTGTCAAATTTATTTATCTATTTATTACACTATTTATTGTATTTGATTATTTGTCAATTGCTCTCAAACGGTTTACTTGTGCATTGTTCTTTGAATTGTTATTTATATCTCTAAATTGTAAGTCTACAAATGAGAGAATTTACCTAATCTATGTGGTTGTCCTATTTTGTGCAGTTATACTTCTGTCATTCCATAAGAGAGTTGCAATACACCATGGCCTCTGTCCATGTTGACTTATTTGTGAGTTTTGACTTTTTTATGACACTTCTCTCAGTTCATTGTTGTCCATGTTATTTTATTCCCTAGGCGCTGTTATGAAACCAATGCAAAAAAAAGCCTAAAGAGTAATAAAATCCTTAAAGAGAATCCTTAAATTATTATGTGCCTGTTTGTGTTCTTGTTGTGAGACAGAACTTTGACAGACAACTTCTAAATGGATTTCAGATGGATCTACAGCAGGGCCACATTCAGCAAAACTTTGCCCAACCTTGCAGATAGACATTTCATGAATAGGGCAATACATAAATCCTTATTCTATACGTCAGAGAGGCATGTTTGTTTTACGTAGCATATATATATATATATATATATATATATATATGAACGTTCCAAAACGTTGCGTCATGCTGAACACGCCGCTGTGTAGGGAGTAAGTCAATGGGGGTAATTGACCAATCACGATACCGATTGCCAAGTAGACAAACAGGAAGTCAGGCCGCTAGCTAATCATGGGATAACTTGTTCTTGAAAGGCATCTCCAATTCCGACGATTATTTTGTTGACAGTAGTTTGTAAGTGAAACATACAAGATGACAGATATGTAAATAAAGGTAAGAGGACAAATGATCGACCAACTATAAAGAGCTCAGGAGAGAAGAACAGCTAATGTTAGCTTGTTTACGGAATATAATAAAGACATGGATGTCGTTGGCTAGCTAGTTAACCCGCTGTCAATTAGTTATTAGCTCACTCACTAGCAAGTCAGTCAGCCTGCATTGAGTTCGCTTAAGATTTGAAAGCAATATACAATATTTTTGTTAGCTATATTTTTTTTTACAATGAAACGATAGAACACATTCAGCCAGCAAGAAGCTCGCCAGTGACAAATGAATACCAACGTGCTTGCCATTGTGTTGGAAAAAATGTTGACTATTCATCTGTAATGTTGAGACATGTAGTTACCTCAGCACTAGGCGTGTCACTGTAATGTTAGCTGGTTGTCAACACGAATATTATTAGTTACGTTAAACAATTCAGGTGCTGATTTATCACACAGCTCGCTAACGTTACTGATATACAGTGCATTCGGAAGTATTTAGACCCCTTGACTTTTTCCACATGTTACGTTACAGCCTTATTCTAAAATTGATTAAATAAATTATCTTCCTCATCAATGTACACACAATACCCAATAATGACAAAGTGAAAACAGGTTTTTCGAAATGTTTGCAAATGTATTAAAAATAAAAAACATACCTTATTTACATAAGTATTCAGACCCTTTACTATGAGACTCTAAATTGAGCTCAGGTGCATCCTGCTTCCATTGATTATCCTTGAGATGTTTCTACAACTGGATTGGAGTCCACCTGTGGTAAATATCAATTGATTGGACATGATTTGGAAAGGCACACACTTGTCTATATAAGTTCCCACAGTTGACAGTGCATGTCAGAGCAAAAGCCAAGCCATGAGGTTGAAGGAATTGTCCGTAGAGCTCCGAGACAGGATTGTGTCGAGGCACAGATCTGGGGAAGGCTACCAAAACATTTCTGCAGCATTGATGGTCCCCAAGAACACAGTGGCCCCACCAAGACTCTTCCTAGAGCTGGCCGCCCGGCCAAACTGAGCAATCGGGGAGAAGGGCCTTGGTCAGGGTGGTGACCAAGAACCCGATGGTCACTGACAGAACTCCAGAGTTCTTCTGTGGCGATGGGAGAACCTTCCAGATGGACAACCTTCCAGATGGACAACCATCTCTGCAGCACTCCACCAATCAGGCCTTTATGGTAGAGTGGCCAGACCGGACCCACTCCTCAGTAAAAGGCACATGATAGCCCGGTTGGAGTTTGCTAAAAGGCATCTAAAGGACTCTTACCATAAGAAACAAGATTCTCTGGTCTGATGAAACCAAGATTGAACTCTTTGGCCTGAATTCCAAGCGTCACGTCTGGAGGAAACCTGGAACCATCCCTACGGTGAAGCATGGTGGTGGCAGTATCTTGCTGTGGGGGTGTTTTTCAGCGGCAAGGACTGGGAGAATAGTCAGGATCAAAGAAAGATGAACGGAGCAAAGTACAGAGAGATCCTTGATGAAACCTGCTCCAGAGCACTCAGGCCCTCAGACTGGGGTGAAGGTTCACCTTCCAACAGGACAATGACCCTAAGCACACAGCCAAGACAATGCAGGAGTGGCTTCAAGACAAGTCTCTGAATGTCCTTGAATGGCCCAGCCAGAGGCCGGATGTGAACCCGATTGAAAATCTCTGGAGAGACCTGTAAATAGCTGTGCAGCAACGCTCCCCATCCAAGCTGACAGAGCTTGAGAGGATCCGCAGAGAAGAATGGGAGAAACTCCCCAAATACAGGGTTGCCAAGCTTGTAGTGTCACACCCAAGAAATCTTGAGGCTTTAATTGCTGCCAAAGGTGCTTCAACAAAGTACTAAGTCACGGGTCTGAATACCTATGTAAATGGGATATTTCGTGTTTTTATATATATTTTATATATATTTGCAAAAATGTCTAAACCTGTTTTTGGTTTGTCGTTATGGGGTATTGTGTTTAGAATGATGAGGGGAGGGGGGGGGGGGGGATATTGAATCCAGTTTAGAATAAGGCTGCAACGTAACAATGTTGAAAGTCAAGGGGTCTGAATACTTTCCGAATGCGCTGTAGACTAGCCAGCTATAAAATCTTTCAATGTATATTAAACAGTTGGATACTAGCTACAGTGGGGCAAAAAAGTATTTAGTCAGCCACCAATTGTGCAAGTTCTCCCACTTAAAAAGATGAGGCCTGTAATTTTCATCATAGGTACACTTCAACTATGACAGACAAAATGAGGGGGAAAAAATCCAGAAAATCACATTGTAGGATTTTTAATGAATTTCTTTGCAAATTATGGTGGAAAATAAGTATTTGGTCAATAACAAAAGTTTATCTCAATACTTTGTTATATACCCTTTGTTGGCAATGACAGAGGTCAAACGTTTTCTGTAAGTCTTCACAAGGTTTTCACACACTGCTGGTATTTTGGCCCATTCCTCCATGCAGATCTCCTCTAGAGCAGTGATGTTTTGGGGCTGTTGCTGGGCAACACGGACTTTCAACTCCCTCCAAAGATTTTCTATGGGGTTGAGATCTGGAGACTGGCTAGGCCACTCCAGGACCTTGAAATGCTTCTTACGAAGCCACTCCTTCGTTGCCCGGGCGGTGTGTTTGGGATCATTGTCATGCTGAAAGACCCAGCAACGTTTCATCTTCAATGCCCTTGCTGATGGAAGGAGGTTTTCACTCAGAATCTCACGATACATGGCCCCATTCATTCTTTCCTTTACACGGATCAGTCGTCCTGGTCCCTTTGCAGAAAAACAGCCCCAAAGCATGATGTTTCCACCCCCATGCTTCACTGTAGGTATGGTGTTCTTTGGATGCAACTCAGCATTCTTTGTCCTCCAAACACGACGAGTTGAGTTTTTACCAAAAAGTTCTATTTTGGTTTCATCTGACCATATGACATTCTCCCAATCTTCTTCTGGATCATCCAAATGCTCTCTAGCAAACTTCAGACGGGCCTGGACATGTACTGGCTTAAGCAGGGGGACACGTCTGGTACTGCAGGATTTGAGTCCCTGGCGGCATAGTGTGTTACTAATGGTAGGCTTTGTTACTTTGGTCCCAGCTCTCTGCAGGTCATTCACTAGGTCCCCCCGTGTGGTTCTGGGATTTTTGCTCACCGTTCTTGTGATCATTTTGACCCCACGGGGTGAGATCTTGCGTGGAGCCCCAGATCGAGGGAGATTATCAGTGGTCTTGTATGTCTTCCATTTCCTAATAATTGCTCCCACAGTTGATTTCTTCAAACCAAGCTGCTTACCTATTGCAGATTAAGTCTTCCCAGCCTGGTGCAGGTCTACAATTTTGTTTCTGGTGTCCTTTGACAGCTCTTTGGTCTTGGCCATAGTGGAGTTTGGAGTGTGACTGTTTGAGGTTGTGGACAGGTGTCTTTTATACTGATAACAAGTTCAAACAGGTGCCATTAATACAGGTAACGAGTGGAGGACAGAGGAGCCTCTTAAAGAAGAAGTTACAGGTCTGTGAGAGCCAGAAATCTTGCTTGTTTGTAGGTGACCAAATACTTATTTTCCACCATAATTTGCAAATAAATTCATTAAAAATCCTACAATGTGATTTTCTGGATTTTTTTCCCTAATTTTGTCTGTCATAGTTGAAGTGATGATGATACCTATGATGAAAATTACAGGCCTCTCTCATCTTTTTAAGTGGGAGAACTTGCACAATTGGTGGCTGACTAAATACTTTTTTGCCCCACTGTACATGTGAAGGCAGATGGAGCTCTACTGTGTGTGTAACTGCATTTTCAGTGTCTGCTGAAAAGAAAGTGTTGTTCCACAATTTTTTTCCAGAAGATACTGACCCTACCGTTACGATTGTTTAAACTGAGCTGCACTGGGGTCGGAACACAATCATGATTACATTAAAACACTGTGGAGCTAGCTGGAGAAATGGCACAGAAAACATACCTCAATGCAGGGATGGGTGATGTCACTGTACTCAACGTTTTAGCTTTATCCACATTGATGCATCGAGAAGATTGAAATACTGCTAGTTTTCCCAGAAAACTTCCTTTTTCATCCTCATGCTAGCTAGCAGTAACCACAGCAGCCATTATGGAATGGCAAGTCGTGTTGAACAACAAAGGAGCTGATTGGCTGACACTGCCATTCGAAAATGGCTGCGGTGGTTACTGCTAGCTAGCGTATGTTAGTAATAATACATATCCCATCCCTACATTGAGATTTATATTCCGACCTATATCTCGCACTGGCTCCCCATTGTCTTAATTTAACCATGATTGTGTTTCGACCCCAGTGGAGCTCAGTGTAAACAAGCCTAACGGTAGGGTTGGTATCTTCTAGCAACAACATTATAGTCTATCTATTTGAAAGAAACCCATGTCTGAAATTCCTACTGTCATCACAAGCTAGTCACGTGCCCTCAGTCTAACTCACTGAGGGGAATTATTAACGTGATGCAGTTTAACATACGTTTGTAGCTACTTCCTGGAGAGAAGACTTAGTATAAGCTACTACAATGATCTGTGCAGTCAATATCTCTCAGCTTAAATCTGAGCTTTGCCCCTGATGGTAATCAAGGTTTCTTCATAGCTGAATACTCAATGGTGTGTCCACTCTCAGGTTGATATGGCGATAAGGAAACAACCTCCAGACTCCAGACAGTTGGACAAGCCCAGTAGTCATGAACCCCAGTTCTCCCTGTGAGGGCCAGAGCCCTGAGGGTGACCCTCCAGATGATTGGTTCCACCTTTCCACCATGTCTCTGGGAACTCAGGGCTCTGATGGAAGCCGGGATGACCCAGAGGAACCTGAGGAGAGAGGCAGACTCAAGTCCAAGTTGGTGTCAGCATGGAACAATGTCAAATATGGTATGTGTGCCTAAAACCGTTTTGACCTAACAGTGATTAGTCACTTATTGTTTGTCATTTTATAGTTTGTTTTCCTTTGCCCATCCAGGCTGGTCGTTCAAGTCAAAGGCCCGCTTCAGCAAGACCTCTCCTCTGACCATGCTTGGACAGTCTTATCTGCTCAGTCATGGAGGTGAGAGATGTTCTGTTGGTTGGGTAACTCCACCCTTTTAAAAAGACCCACACCTAATGGTAAACTGGCATGTAACTGGATTTGAGAAAATTCTATATTCAAGGCCAGTGTCTGTCCTTTGTTTTGTCAGTGGAGAGGGAGTGCTTTCGCCGGGCCTTTGCCACTCTGCTGTGGCTGACGTACAGGCGGGGCTTCCCACAGCTGGATGGTTCCTCTCTGACCACAGACAGTGGGTGGGGCTGCATGCTGCGCAGTGGACAGATGCTGCTGGCACAGGGGCTGCTGCAACACCTGCTGCCGCCAGGTAAAAGAAAAAACACACTTGTGCACATGGGAGACACACATACATATACATACATACAGGTACATGTTTCCAGTAGCATCTCAAAGTATCTCCTGAGTAACACACTACTACAGTTTATCACTACTTAGCCTTGTCCCTTGTCTCTCTATTGTTGCCAGGCTGGACCTGGCTCTCTGCCAACCAGGTGTCCAAAGATGACATAGAGGTACAGGAGTCTCGCTCCTTGGGTCCAGAGGTGACTAAGAAGGGAAGGAGGAAGAGCATAGTGTCCTTCCTGGAGAGTCGGACTGAGGTCACTCACAGACGGGTGGTGTCCTGGTTTGGGGACCATCCCATCGCCCCGTTCGGGCTGCACCAGCTGGTGGAACAGGGCACAAGCTCAGGGAAGAAGGCAGGGGACTGGTACGGCCCCTCCATCGTAGCACACATACTTCGGTGAGAACTTAGAAGCTAAACCTGCCCCCCCCCCCCCCCCCCCCCAGCCATCTGCATTCCATACAATACATCTTCCCTTAGTGATGTGGGGTGTCTGTTTGTTTTAGTAAGGCTGTTGACGCAGCATCAGCAGAGGTGTCCAATCTGACAGTGTATGTAGCACAGGACTGCACTGGTGAGTGTTCCCTTGTTATCTCATTCTCACTATTTGGCAGGGTGCCCATCAGACTATAGTAATAGGTGGTATCATTATGTGGTCCCTGTGTAGTGTACATAGATGACGTGGTGAGGCTGTGTGAGAGACCTCTATCTGAGGGCTCCACAGGACCCAGTCCAGCCTGGAAGTCTGTCATCATCCTGGTCCCTGTGCGCCTGGGAGGAGAAGTCCTCAACCCCACCTACATCAAATGTGTCAAAGTATGTGTCAAGTCAGAGTAACATGCTAGAGACATGCACACAGACACTGACAACCACAAAACACAGTGAGAGATTGGTAAACCATTCTTGTGTTTTTCTTTCCATAGAATCTCCTGAGGTTAGAATGCTGCATTGGAATCATTGGTGGCAAACCCAAGCATTCTCTGTTCTTTGTTGGGTACCAAGGTAGGTGTATGGTCTTTCTGTTGTCATTCTGTAATTTTACAGTCCTTGTACCCTCACTCTGACCATGCTCATGTCTCCTGTGCTAGACGAACAGCTGCTGTACTTGGACCCCCACTACAGCCAGTCCACAGTAGATATCACACAGGATAACTTCCCCTTAGAGGTAATGGAAGGCGCTCTCTTCCTGTTTTGGCTGTCTGTGTTGTTTGCAAACCCTATACATTATTCTATATCCATGACACTAGCACAGGTCCTAGACCAAGATTGTATCTTGGTCTAGCAGTATAACACACTTATTTACCGACCTGTCTGTGCCTGTTGGCCACGCTTTCGTGATACAATCAAGATAAAATCTCGGTCTAGAAACTGGGCTACCCTGACGCCACCATCTCTCGCCTTAATGGGGCCTTCTTCTCCTCTCCACTCCCCATGCAGTCATTTCACTGTAAGTGTCCCAGGAAGATCTCCTTCAGTCGCATGGATCCCAGCTGCACTATAGGCTTCTATGCCAAGAGCCAGAAGGAATTTGAGTTACTGTGCTCAGCTGTTAGCACGGTATGTGGGGCACACAGGCACTATTGCTGCTACTATTTATCTAAGCTATACTATATATTATTTTTGTGTATATATTTCCAAACATAAAAATCCCAAATATTAAAATGGTTATTTTGTTACTACGTTGTATTACTTATTTTGTTTTCTTTTTATAAATGGGTATTGCACTGTTGAGGAAAGCTTGCAAGTAAGCATTTCACTGTACCGTTTACACCTGGTATCCTGTGCATGTGACCAACTTGATTTTATTTGTGGTGTCCATGTCAGGGGCATAGGCTGGCTATGGATTTGAACCTTGGACAAGATGCTGTTGACTCTTGAGATCAAATATGCATATATGAAGAGTATGCTGTATAACTGGTGCAGAACATGTTTTAGTTGCAAGGAGCCAAGTACATTATTGCTTTTACAGTATGTCAGTAATACAGTCATTGGTTAATGGTTAAATTGAGATGAGGGGAAAAATAAGAGCTCTCCTAGAGATGGTTCTCTAATTGATCTTTCTCTTCCCCAGGCTCTCTCATCATCAACAGAAAAGTACCCCATCTTCACCATTGCAGAGGGTCAGGGGCAGGATGGGGGGCAGGAGGATGAGAGCGATGCACCCCCAAACTCTGTCACCCACATCTTGACCAAGGACAAGGCGAGGCTGAGAAGGACCAATAACAGCAACAGCATGGATGAGTTTGTGTTATTGTGAACTAACGTAGCAGGTATAAAAGTTCTAAGCTCGGTTGAATTAGCTGTATCCCTGAAAACCGGAACATCCGGTTGTTGGCAACTCTGCTAAGGGTGCTGTGAACAGACTGACTTAATGTGGCCAGCAGGGAACATAATTCACATACCAACTCATACACACGGTTACTGAACTGAGCTTTATCAGTGGCAGCTACTGACGGGGGACATGCTCCAGCATTAGCCTTTATCCCCAACCTCCACAGGCAATACCCAGGCTGGGTGAGGTGTTGCTGAATAGAACAGGCCAATGACACTATTCTTGTGTATTTATTAGTTTGGGCTAATTATTTGTTTTAAGGGGATGTGTTTTTATGAATGTAACAATATTTTTAAATGAAGGTTTTTGTTTAATTGTTTTTAATTTTAAGGTTTTGATATTAGTATGGTTTTGAGGTTCTTACGTTAAATAACCTGCCTTCAACTTCGTTGTTTACTATTCTACATGAAGTCATGGGTGACTCTCTGCCTGGCTGAAAGACACTAACTGACCCTATTTCATCATTGTGTAGATAGGCTGCTCATCCCATAGTCCTCTCCACTACAACCTTTTGTTGAACTACTTTGTCCAGCATTAGACTCAAGACAATCTGGGCTCTGAGCTGCTGTTTGACGTTATGTGACAGGATGTCTGCTCTGTGAATGGATTAGGAAATTGGATTCCTTAGACCTTGTGACGTGCACATGGAACCGTTGAAGGAATACATTTATCTTCTTAGAGATGTGTTGGTTTTATGTGGTTGAGAGGGGAGAGTTTAAAATAATTTCAATTAAGAGGCACATTCTGAGCAATATGGGGTTGCATTTGCCCTGTTTTCAGAATTAATGGAAAATGAGTGGCACAATGCACTCAATAAAAGCTCAGTAAAAAAAATCACTCAACTTCAGACTGATTTAGTTTAGGCCATACAAATTTGAATTACATGTTTAACGGATACCCTGCATTGCTTGTTATTTGGGGTTTTAGGCAGGGTTTCTGTATAGCACTTTGACCTGCTGATGTAAAAAGGTCTATAAATACATTTGTTTGATACCCCTCTTCAGTTCTCCCCACCCCAAAAAATCTGAAAATGTTACTGAAAAATGTAACGATTATAGCTAAAATAATGTCCTCAAGCTTCTAGTAAAGAGATACGCCACTTCCTCTTGGATTATGGCTGAACTATGCCTCTTTTAGCTTCCCCAAGAGGCTAACATCTCTTGATTAGGTCTCTAGGAGTTGAATTAAGGTTGTTATAGTATTTTAACAAGATCCACATTTAAAAAATAAAAATAAATTTGGAAAGAGACCTAACAATGTTAGTATTTCTGGTTTATTGGAAAAATACATCAAAAGCAGAAATTCTGAGCGGTGTAGAATCTAAAAGGGAAAGTGCTGCACATTAGTCTGTAGGTATGGACCTCATGTCATGGCCATACTGCTGGAAATACAGGTGAGAATGGTACTGTAGCTCAGGCAGCACTAGTCGCACACAGAGCCCCTCTTCCTGCAGAGTCAGGTTCCCTCGTACCTCGTATCCCAGGATGGTGACTGTCGGTCTGCCAGGGCCTGACCAGGTCCTCCAGCTCACCAGGGGGCACTCCTCCTCTGGCCACACACTTCTGTCTGAGCCTCTGTGTGGAGGCCCTCAGTAGGGTCACCTCCCTTTTCAGTCTCCCCAGGCCATACTGCTCAGCTTTCTCCCAGAACACCTGCAGAAATAAGTTGTAGAGCAGCACATCCAGACTGTTCCAGGCCCAGAGCCTGGCCTTGGTGTCCTCTATCGGGGTGATGTCCGAGGGGGCACAGACGTTCAGGTGCACATAGGCCAGCTCCTCAGGCTCCAGCTGCAGCAGAGCCCCCAGGAGAACCAGAGACTCATCAAAGTGCTCAGCGATCATCACCAGCTGGAAGGCCTCCTCCAGCTGAGTCAGTTCCATGGGCCAGGATGCGTAACACTCTTGGCTGCTGAGGCCCAAGTCAAAGCTCATAGGGTTCCTGGCTAGGCCATTCCTAGTTCTGTAGGGTCCCAGTAGGACTCTGGGGCCTCCAGGAAGACTGAGAGGGCTGACTTCCTGTCAGCTGCCTTTTTGGCTAGAGTGAAGGCAGGTACAGTGGAAGTGTAGTAGCTGAAAACGGACTCAAAGGTCTGTAGAGGATCACGCAGCAGGGTAATGTAGATAGTGTTCTTGGGCATCACCTGTTTCAGCTGTCCCAGGTCCAGCCGCATGTGGCTGCAGAGCATGTCGAACTGAGAGGAAGCCGGTGGCAGCTCATCTACAAAGTCTGCTCGGAACCTGGAGCCATAAGGAAGGTTAAACATGTTAAAGCAGTGAAAGTTATCTGCAGTTAATATCCACCAAATGGAGGGGCTCCAAATGTACCAGAGACCTGACAGTAAATTTGATAATCTGAACATTGCAATAGAACATATCTACTCATCAGATGAATAGAGGTAACCGTATCTTACAGGAGGAAGGAGGTTCAAACACCCAATCTGCAGCATCAAAGAGACCCCAATGGGTACACCTTTATGAGGACAAGGAGGAGCCCTCCACCTGTAGCTTTCCTCAAAACACACAAGACTGGAAGCAGCACTGTCCAGAATCTGATGTTCCGCCTTGGGGAGAAGGAGAACCTCACTTTCGCCTTCCCCTATCACGCATACCAGTTCAGCTACCCAGACAGGTATGGGCACGACTACTATCTCCTGTTAGGGGCAGTGTGGGATGGGACGGGGGTGTTTGGAGGAGCATTGTTAGAAAGTGCTCCCCTCTCATCCACCTTATGGCCCTTGTGCCCACCATAGTGGCTTTCGAAATAAGAAAGAGGATTTCAACAGACATCTAGGTAAACAAAGTCTCAACAGAACTTATGCAGCTTAGCTGTATGCCATGACAAAGAACTCCTCATTAATCAATTCTGTATTTAAAAGGTGTTTTAATCTGTAATGCATTTACACAAATATATGTAGTGTTTCTCTGGTACATTTTCACAATAACAACTGAGCTAAATCTATTAGTTTTACCACCACCTACAGCTACAGAGAGTGCATAATGGTGTGGGGAGAAAGAGAGAGACAGACTGTCCCTTACCTTGGATGCTGCAATGACTGAGTAGCCAGGAGCATGAGTAAAAAGGTGACACACAAAGCCATCAGGAGACCCATCACACGGTGTCTCCAAAGTTGGGTGGACAACCAGCGGAGGGTCATCTCCTTTCCGTGGCCCACCCGAAACACTTTCTTCTGGAACCTTCTTCCCTCCTAGCATGGTAAATAGGCTCTGGGACTTTGAAGGTGAGACTGGGTTCCGGAGCTTAAAGAAACTGAGAGAGACCTGACCTCACCCTCTAAGCTGGCTCAGCGAGACGTCACGCAGCCAGCCAGCAACTCTCCAACCAAGAAGCCATGATTGAGTTTTTGGTTAAGAGCAGCAAAATCTGTTTTTGTATATTAAGGATGCCAAATACTAAAAGCTCAATTGGACAAGAGACAAGGACATTAAGGAAAATAAATACAATAAATTAGATACAATTAAAATAAATAAAAACAGAAAATTCCCCAACACAAAGAATAGTAAAACCACCTAGGCCTAAATCAAGGTGTGCAACAATGAAAATGTATTATAAGAATAGCCTACACATCTACAAACAAGTTAATGACACCCTTGTTTTTATGGTATTTCACTATTGTCTGATATGAATGTGTGTGACATGACTGTGGCAAACACATTGACAGTGCTATTCATTGAAAGGGACGGGTCTGATGTTGGAGGGGGCGTTGCTTTCCTCATCAACCCTTAATGTGCATTATCATTCAATTGTTTAAAATGCTACATGTCAAGATACTATTGGTTCATAATAAAACCGGTGATAAACGGGTAACCCTTACCCTCCTGTGAGCAGGCCATGTTCATTACAAAAACGTTGCAGATAGAAATGCCATGACTAGAGCAGACCTGATTCTATACAATAAAGAGGTAGCTATGTTTGTTCTACATCATACATTTCTATCTGAACGTTGGCCAAAATTTTGACTGGAACAAGCTACAACAAACACTTAAACTGGACAGTTTTATCTCAAGCTCTTCATTCAAAGACTCAATCATGGACACTTACTGACAATCATGGACACTTACTGACAGTTGTGGCTGCTTTGTGTGATGTATTGTAGTCTCTACCTTCTTTCCCTTTGTGCTGTTGTCTGTGCCCAATAATGTTTGTACCATGTTTTGTGCTGCTACCATGCTGTGTTGTCATGTGTTGCTGTCTTAGGTCTCCCTTTATGTAGTGTTGTGTTGTCTCTCTTGTTGTGATGTGTGTTTTGTCCTATATTTATATTGTATTTATTTTGTATTTTTAATCCCAGGGCCCGTCCCCGCAGGAGGCCTTTCGGTAGACCGTCATTGTCAATGAGAATTTGTTCTTAACTGACTTGCCTAGTTAAAGGTTAAATAAAACAATTTAAAAAGTTTTGTCCTGATGAACGCGGTTCCAGTGGTGCGCGACTTCAGGATTTTTGGAGTCGACTCCAACTCCTGTGATTGGAGTCGAAATGAGTCGCCACTTACTTGACTCTGACTCTTGCTCAACTCCAAAAACACGCTGAAACGGATGCACACACACATACGCACAACCTCATTATTGCAGTCCTACTAGGAAGAATATATTTGCGTTTCAGAGGACTGGCAAGAGCATGATGCCTCCCAGTTGCATATTAAAGGACTATTTTGTTTGAATATAGAAGGTGATGTGTAAGAAGTTACATCTATAATATTTCAGTGATATTTCTGCCGTGTGCAACCTCCACGGATCCCATGCGATGATACTGCGCACTCGGTGCTGATAAGCCTATTCTTTGACCTGTTATAGCCCTATTCGGACGGGTATTACTAGAGACGTTAGTTTTGTAATTATTATCCAAGTATGTGCGTTGACAAAAATATAGGTCTCCCCATAATATTTATATTGATGAAGTGTTATCAAAACCATTATTTTTGCGATCCAAGCATGACGTCCTTCCGAATAACAATGCCCCACATCCGGATGATTTGAGCTGCTGAACGGTATATACACATTTGATTGTGTATATGGGTGAGAAAGTGAATTTACCATTTACAAAAAGTTCAGCGGGGATCCTGCTTTGAGATGCGAGTTTGTGTTCTACGGGTAATAGTTTCCCCCATTGCAAAAATACTGAATCTTAGGAGTCGAAGCTTGACACCAAGAAAAGGGAGTCGACAGGCAAGGAGTCGAGGAATCGATTATTTTGGAGTCGACTATCCACCACTACCCAGTTCACTCAGTGGTTCTATCTAGTCCCTATGCATTTAATTTCAATAACCTGTATTATCATATTTTGTTTTACTGTAAAGCGGACTGGTACATATCCCAATCTACAAAACACACCTTTGGTTGTGGTTATTAAACGAGTCAATATAGCTAGTGTTGATAACGGTCAATGTTTTTTTGACATTGCACATTTTATTCAGATAGAAAAATGCATGTAAACAGAGCTCAATTGCTATTATTATTATTATTGTCAATGACTACTATCAACAACGATGCTATCAACAAAGATCATGAGATCTTATTTTACTACATGTAATAATTTGTACATCCATCCCCCACATCGACATACTTCGAAAGGACCTATTTGCGAAGGGTGATTTCAATGTAAGTCAGATTCAGGTGTTTTATTTTCAATACTTCGTAGATGTTATCCTTGTTCAGATTAATGATACGTAATTAAACTTTCTAATACCTTTTGGTTATCGTCGGGTTGGGAAGGAACGGTAGTCAGGACTGACATTACTCGTCTGTCTCTCTGCAGACAGTGGCGGCAGACTGAAATGAATACATGTTTTTGGTAAACGTATCTAGTTAACTAGAGCAGGGGTACGGGATGCAGGTTGGATCAATCAACTGAAAAAAAAAAAAAATACTCTTGCGGCATCTCTCAAGTCAGCAAAACAACGTCATTCGCACCATACATTTTGTTAAGACAGCATAGTCGGCTAGCAGAGACCATAACATTAGCTAACGTTGGCCAATTGTCTGGCAGTGTTCCAGTTTATTCGCATTTATTATGTAGAAAACAATGTTTGAAATGTAGCCCATCACATGGGTGAATGGTTTCTGACCTCAAACAAATATAGCGTGTTACTATGTTGTAAACGGAGCAAACGGAGGTTGTTTTGCTGCTAGCTAGCGTTCTAGTCAAGCTATACACCACATTATGTGCCTCATGCGCTGCAATACTGTAGATCTTTGCGAGTTTTGAAAGTGTTAACGGCCTCGATGACCGATAAGGAGTTACCATTATCTTTGGTAAGGGATAATGTTTGGGGTGATCAAACTTGAAAAGTGTGTGCAGGATGCGGAGGGCTGGAGCGAGCGAGGAATGGCGTCCTAGATTTATCAGGAGACAAACTTGGATTACGGAGGATGAATGGAAGGAAACAGAGAGGAAGGTGATCTTGAATTGGTCAAAAGGGAGATGGTTTGTTGAAGAATGGTAGAAAGTGTGATCTGTACACCGGATCGAAGACAGGAGAAATTAAAGTGAATAAGGGCGAAGTATCAAGTGGTAGGTGTGGTGAAGTTCTCGGAGCCCGAGGATTACACGGAGGGTCAGGATAAAGATGAGTATGTGACCGTAGGAGTGAAATTAGGGAAAAAGTGGACCCTTGCCTTTTGGCTGATCCATTTGTGGTTTCAGGGTGGGTGAAAATTGAGTTGGGTGGTGTGTAATCGGTGAAGGTAACCCGAAGTGGTCTTGTGATTGTTTGCGTTTCTGTTGGTCAGATGAAACAGGCGCTCCGCGTCAAACGTCTGAGGACAGGATATGTTAATTGTTTTGCTCTCAAGTATAGGGCGCCATTAAAAGGAGTGATTACTGGGGTAGCGGTAAATGTGAAAGTGGACAATCTGAAGCCAGGGGAAGATTCCCGGTGTTTGTGATGCTCTTCGTTTGGTGCGACGCAGACTGTGTGGCTTGAGTGGAGAAACAGAGGAGTCGTTGTTCTTTTGATGTTGAGTCTTTGCCCGGCAAAGTGATGTTATATCAGTTATCCCTGTCTGAGCTTTTGTAACGAATACATTACGATGTTAACGTTACAGGTGTGTCAAGCTAATGGGCATGTGGTAGCAGTGTAGGAGGGAGGTTCCTAGGTGTGCAGAAGGGCATGAGACAAAGGTATGTGTTGCGTTGGTGAATTTTGGTTGAGAGAATGCCAAGAGTGTGCAAAGCTGTCAAGGCAAGGGGTGGCTACTTTGAAGAATCTCAAATATAAAATATATTTTATATTTGTTTAACACTTTTTTTTTTGTTATTACATGATTCCATGTGTGTTAATTCATAGTTTTGATGTCTTCACTATTATTCTACAATGTAGAAAATAGTACAAAATAAAGGAAAACTCTTGAATGAGTAGGTGTGTCTAGAGTTGCACATTATGGGGAATATTCAGAGGTGGATACTTTCCTTGGGAATTAATGGGAATATGCAAATTAATATTAATACCATTTAAATGGAGATGTTTTTTGCTTTGGAAATATTTACCATATATGGAGACAAACATAAACCTTTTACCTTTTTATAAGTAGACATAATTGCAAATTATTAAATCCTTCCAATATAAATAATAATAAAATAAAAATTGTTACGAATTGAACTTTAATTAAATTAGTTGACTCTTCACATGGGATGAACAACAAAAGAAAGGGAATATTGAATGATCCCCAATGATCCATCGCATCTCCCAAAAACGTTTTCAACATACATCTTTAAAATGAAATTAAAGCTTTGGTTGTCTTCCTCTCAGGCTTCCATGTCTTCTCCCTGGACCTCCTCAATGTCCACCTCTTGAACATCAGACTCTGAGGCCTCATCTTCACTGTCACTTTCCAACCTTGTTGAGGATGGCTCATTGTCAGACTCAAAAAGCCTCAAATTTGCCTGGATGGACACCAATTTTTCAACCCATGTATTGGTCAGCCTGTTGCGTGCTTTGTTGTGTGTGTTTCCAAACAAGGACCAGTTGCTCTCCGAGGCGGCGGCTGTTTGTGGGATTTGGAGGATAATGTAGGCAACAGGGGAAAGAGCCTCAGATCCACAAAGTCCCTTCCACCAGGTGGCTAATGAGATATGTTGGCACGAATGTCATATCGCATCTCCATCCCAAAGCCCTTGCTTGGAAGTGTACTTCGCCAGACTGCCAAGAACCTTGCCCTCATCCAGGCCAAGGTGGCGAGACACGGTAGTGATGACACCATAGGCCTTGTTGATCTCTGCACCAGACAGGACACTCTTGGCAGCATACATGTACGCTGCGGCGTGTATGGGCTTCAGGCAGAAGTCTTCATGCTTTTTGATGTATTTCAGAACTGCAGTTTCCTCTGTTTGGAGCAACAGTGAAGTGGGCAGGGCAGTACAGATTTCTTCTCTTACATCTGCAAGCAGAGTCTGAACATCAGACAGGATGGCATTGTCTCCCTCAATCCTGCTATATGTTTCAGGCTGCTTACCACTCTCTCCCAAAATACATCATCCAGGAGGATCCTCTTGATAGGGCTGTCCATATCGGCAGACTATGATATGGCCCTTTCTTGGAGAGACTCCTTCCCCTTCAGGAGACTGTCAAACATGATGACAACACCACCCAAACGGGTGTTGCTGGGCAGCTTCAATGTGGTGCTCTTATTCTTCTCACTTTGCTTGGTGAGATAGATTGCTGCTATAACTTGATGACCCTTCACATATCTAACCATTTCCTTGGCTCTCTTGTAGAGTGTATCCATTGTTTTCAGTGCCATGATGTCCTTGAGCAGATTCAATGCATGAGCAGCACAGCCAATGGGTGTGATGTGAGGGTAGGACTCCTCCACTTTAGACCAAGTAGCCTTCATGTTTGCAGCATTGTATGTCACCAGTGCAAATACCTTCTGTTGTCCAAGGTCATTGATGACAGCTCATCTGCAATGTAGAGACTGGTGTGTCTGTTGTGTCTGTGCTCTTGTAGAATACTGGTTGAGGGGTGGAGATGATGTAGTTAATTATTCCTTGGCCATGAACATTCAACCACCCATCAGAGATGATTGCAATACAGTCTGCTTTCTCTATGCTTTGATTGATCTTGACTTGAACTCTGTTGAACTCTGCATCCAGCAAATGAGTAGATAAAGCATGTCTGGTTGGAGGGGTGTATGCTGGGCGAAGAACATTCAGAAATCTCTTCCAATACACATTGCCTGTGAGCATCAGAGGTGAACCAGTTGGCCGAATGCACTTGGCCAGATGATTCTGCATCTTTGTTGCATTCTTCACATATGATTTGGCCAAGTATTTGCAAATGTACACAACTTTTCCTTCTACGTTAGCTGCAGTGAAATGTCTCCACACATCAGATGGTGCCCGTGGCATTTTCCTGTAAAGATTAGGGGAAAAATGGTTTAAAAAATCAAATACAATTCCATGTACAGATAAATAGTTAAGCAGTTAGATTAAATAACTAATTTTGTAAGATAAATGTTTTAAAATGAAACATGTATGGAAACAGGTGAATTAACACTCCTCAGTTAGCAGGCTCAAGCAAGCTAAATCCCACATGGTAGCAAAAACTAACTAGCAGAAATTGTTAACAAGTTAGAAATGATTTAAACACACTTTTCTGTAGGCTACAATTTACTAGTTAACAAAATAAATATTCACCCCACCCAATATTGTATTCAAAACTTACCAGAAAACATGTAGTCCTTAGCTCAGACAGTGTAGTAGTGTGGGCTGAATAGCATCTCATTAGTGTGCAAGATCTTGAGAATCAGCTGTATATGTGATGGAAGAATGCACTGTGCATGCAGAGGGTTGCAATTCCATTGAATTGGGGATAGGTTAACCAAAATATGCCACAAGACCTAGAATTGCCATGTATCCCACAAAAAAGGTTCACTGTTTTAAGCAAACTTTTTTGATGAATTTAAGCAAAATTCCCCAAATTCCAGGGCTTAACTTCCCTGGAAAAAATTCTGGAAATTTACCAGAAAGTTTTCAACCCTTTGCAACCCTAGGTACAGCCAACTAATGCAATATTGTCAAAACGATACAATATATCGTCAACAGTATCCCGATATGTAACGGTATCAATCCCCCCCATCACTAGTACACATAACATTTTACTCCCCACTGCTGGGTTGGTTTGTTGTAAATAGTGGTCAGTATCTCATCTGTCGTTTGTCCTCTGCAGAGTGGAGCTTGGCGCTGTCACATTCTCGGGCTCACCTGAGAAATGTCCACCCCGGACCCCCCCATGGGAGGGACGCCTAGGCTGGGCCCGTCTCCAAGACCGGGGCCTTCTCCAGGAGCCATGGGCCCCAGCCCTTCCCCAGGCTCTGCTCATAGCATGATGGGACCCAGCCCAGGTCCCCCAGCCTCTGGACACTCCCACCCACAACAGGGGCCCTCAGGATATCCTCAGGAGAATATGCATCAGATGCACAAAGTAAGACAGAAAATGGGCATAACTGTAATGTATGTAAAATGTCTGCTATGGTCTGCAGTACCATTTCATTATACTTTTTTTGCATTAATCTATTCTTCCTTTACTGTACCTAAGAAATGTATGTGCTATCTAAGTAGGACATTCTTATGTCAATGTATTAATGTGTGTTGTCTTCTCCCAGCCTATGGAAGGCATGCAGGAGAAGGGCATATCTGATGACCCTCGCTATGGACCAATGAAGAGCATGGGCATGAGACCAGGTGGAGGCCACATTGGAATGGGACCCCCTCCTAGCCCCATGGATCAACATTTCCAAGGTACCATACCATGGGGTACTGATTAGATTGGATAGAGGAAACATTGACTCTGTTATTGAAGGAGCTTTACACAAAAGGTTAACTTATTAGCTTTCCATATGATCTAAATATTGTGCTTATGATTTTAGAGTTAAGCACAATTGTTTTTAAAGCTGATTAGCTGAAAAGAGAATGCTAACTCGTGTAGACTTGTGTGCACTTGTACTGTGAACTCAACCAGCTAGTTTCTCCTCTTTCACTTCTGTCGTTTTGTTGGGTAGCGTGAGCAGCAGACGCTCAGTGGAGGGGCGGGGCATGAGGCTTCCCCTTTCAGACAATGACGGTGGCAGCTGTCTGCTACAAAACTACTCAGTCACCAAGGAGAGAGGGACAGGGAGACCGAGGGGCTGTTGAAATACTGTAACACAGGAGAGGGTGTTTTTCTGTTCACTCTTCTATCCTGTATTGACTGGTGTGACAGAGGGCGAGGCTCAGCTGTAATGTGTGCATGTGACGAATGCCTCTAACCCTATTACAGGGGCTGAGTCACTGGCTTACTGATGCTCCTGAGGTGCTGACTTGTTGTACCCTCGACAACTGCTGTGATTATTATTATTTGACCATGCTGGTCATTTATGAACATTTGAACATCTTGGCCATGTTCTGTTATAATCTCCACCCGGCACAGCCAGAAGAGGACTGGCCACCCCTCATAGCCTGGTTCCTCTAGGTTTCTTCCTAGGTTTTGGCCTTTCTAGGGAGTTTTTCCTAGCCACTGTGCTTCTACACCTGCATTACTTGCTGTTTAGGGTTTTAGGCTGGGTTTCTGTACAGCACTTTGATATATCAGCTGATGTAAGAAGGGATATATAAATACATTTGATTTGATGTCTGTTAGAGACTGATTTGTAAAGTGTTTGTATCGCCAGTCCAGCTCATAATACCAGTCTGGATTTGGTTAATATTTCTTCTCGTCTTTTAGCATCCATTTCGCCACCATTTCATGCCCTACCATTCCCAGGGAAGATGACCTTTCTCACCTGTGCTGTTGTCTCCTCCCCAGGCTACCCCTCTCTACTGGGGGGTTCTGAGCACTCTCCCAGCCCTGTGCCAGCCAACGGCCCTCCCCCCGGCCCCATGATGCCCTCTGGCCCAGGTGTCCCCATGGAGGGCGGTGACCCCCAGTCCATGGGCCAGCAGAACCGCGTTGGGGTCCCAGGTCCGAGTGGTGGTTCTGGGCCAGGCGGGGTTGGGCCGGGTGGACCCACCCCCTTCAACCAAAACCAGCTGCACCAGCTCAGGGCCCAGATCATGGCCTACAAGATGCTGGCTCGCAGCCAGCCCCTGCCAGACCACCTGCAGATGGCTGTGCAGGGCAAGAGGCCCATGCCAGGGATGCAGCAGCAGCCAGGGATGCCCAACATGCCGCCTTCCTCTGGGCCTGGGGCGGGGCCTGGACAGCCACCAGCAAACTACAACAGACAACTTGGTGAGTGGGGTGGGCACATGCAAGTTTATGCTACACAGTCTGTTAATAAGTTTTGCAACCCTATGAATGACACACAAATGCTGTCCATCTCAAACAAAAAAACAAAAAAATTTGAATGCTGAACAGGGACCCCTGGTGGTGAAACTTAAACACGCGCTCTCGGCTCAGGCACCATTTTCTACGTTAACTAGACTTCAGTAGGCATGAATGCCCAGGTAGTGTCTGATCATATCTAATGTCATCTTGCAGGAATGGTAGGCCCAAACATGCCTCCTCCAGGACCCTCAGGTGTTCCCCCTGGTATGCAGGGACAGCCCACCAATGGACCCCCTAAACAATGGCCCGAAGGTCAGCCTCAGCTTGACCCCTGGGCAGTGATTCACCTGTGTGTGAGAGGGCACTAGTCTGTAGTGTTTTTAGTCCATGTTCTTCTCTTTCCTGTGCTGATAATTTCACCAGACCTATCACAAGGGTAGGCTGTCATTGTAAATAAGAATTTGTTCTTAACTGACTTGCCTAGTTAAATTAAACAAGGAATACACGCATATTGAACAGATAATCATTGCACGAAAACACTGTGGAATCAATGGTAGAACTAATAGCTCTTTCAATCCCGTATCTTCTAGGGCCCATGGTGAATGCTGCTGCTCCATCCAGTGCCCCCCAGAAGCTGATTCCCCCTCAGCCCACTGGCAGACCCTCCCCTGCTCCCCCCTCCGTGCCCCCTACTGCCTCCCCGGTCATGCCCCCCCAGACCCAATCCCCTGGGCAGCCCCCCCAGCCCTTGCCCATGGTGCTGCACCAGAAACAGAACCGCATCACGCCCATCCAGAAGCCCCGTGGTCTGGACCCAGTGGAGATCCTCCAGGAGAGAGAGTACAGGCTGCAGGCTCGAGTGCTGAGGCGCGTAGCGAGTAAAAATCATCTGTCCTCCGTTCCAACACTCACTACCGAGTTTCAAACTGCCTCTGGAAGCAACGTCAGCACAAGAACTGTTCGTCGGGAGCTTCATGAAATGGGTTTCCATGGCCGAGCAGCCACACACAAGCCTAAGATCACCATGCGCAATGCCAAGCGTCGGCTGGAGTGGTGTAAAGCTCGCCGCCATTGGACTCTGGAGCAGTGGAAACGCGTTCTCTGGAGTGATGAATCACGCTTCACCGTCTGGCAGTCTGACGGACGAATCTGGCTTTGGCGGATGCCAGGAGAAAGCTACCTGACCGAATGCATAGTGCCAACTGTAAAGTTTGGTGGAGGAGGAATAATGGTCTGGGGATGTTTTTCATGGTTCGGGTTAGGCACCTTAGTTCCAGTGAAGGGAAATCTTAACGCTACAGCATACAATGACATTCTAGACGATTCTGTGCTTCCAACTTTGTGGCAACAGTTTGGGGAAGGCCCTTTCCTGTTTCAGCATGACAATGGCCCCATGCACAAAGCGAGGTCCATACAGAAATGGTTTACCGAGATTGGTGTGGAAGAACTTGACTGGCCTGCACAGAGCCCTGACCTCAACCCCATCGAACACCTTTGGGATGAATTGGAACGCAGACTGCGAGCCAGGCCTAATCGCCCAACATCAGTGCCCGATCTCACTAATGCTCTTATGGCTGAATGGAAGCAAGTCCCCGCAGCAATGTTCCAACATCTAGTGGAAAGCCTTCCCAGAAGAGTTGAGGCTGTTATAGCAGCAAATGGGGGACCAACTCCATATTAATGCCCATGATTTTTGGAATTATATGTTCAAAGAGCAGGTGTCCACATACTTTTGGTCATGTAGTCTACACAAATTTTTTTTGTCAGGGGGGTTAGATCAGCTCAAATGTTGCAGATAGATTGTGGCTTCTATCAGTGTAAATATCTGCATCATTTCCAATCCCACACATATTTTTTGGCTGTATATATATACAGTACCAGTCAAAAGTTTAGACACACCTACTTGTTTGAGTTTTTTTTTTTTTTTACTATTTTCTACATTGTAGAATAATAGTATAGACTTAAACTATGAAATAACACTTATGGAATCATGTAGTAACCAAAAAAGTGTTAAACAAATCAAAATATATTTTATATTTGAGATTCTTCAAAGTAGCCACCCTTTTCCTTGATGACAGCTTTTCACATTCTTGGCATTCTCTCAACCAGCTTCATGAGGTAGTCACCTGAAATGCATTTCAATTAACAGGTGTGCCTTGATAAAGTTAGTTTGTGGAATTTATTTCCTTAATGCGCTTGAGCCAATCAGTTGTGTTGTGACAAGGTCAGGGTGGTATAGAGAAGATAGCCCTATTTGGTAAAATACCAAGTCCATATTATGGTAAGAACAGCTCAAATAAGCAAAGAGAAACGATAGACCATATTTACTTTAAGACATGAAGGTCAGTCAATCTGGAAAATGTCAAGAACTTTGAACGTTTCTTTAAGTGCAGTTGCAAAAACCATCAAGTGCTATGATGAAACTGGCTCTCATGAGGACCGCCACAGGAAAGGAAGACCCAGAGTTACCTCTGACGCAGAGGATACGTTCATTACAGTTACCAGTCAGCAATTAACTGTACCTCAGATTGCAGCCCATATAAATGTTTCACAGAGTTCAAGTAACAGACATCTCAACATCAACTGTTCAGAGGAGACGGCGTGAATCAGGCCTTCATGGTCAAACTGCTGCAAAGAAACCACTACTAAAATACACCAATAAGAAGAAGCGACTTGCTTGGGCCAAGAAACACGAGCAATGGACATTAGACCTTGGAAATCTGTCCTTTGGTCTGATGAGTCCAAATTTGAGATTTGTGGTTCCAACCGCCGTGTCTTTGGGAGATGCAGAGTAGGTGAACGGATGATCTCTGCATGTGTGGTTCCCACTGTGAAGCATGGAGGAGGTGGTGTGATGATGTGGGGGTGCTTTGCTGGTGACACTGTGATTTATTTAGAATTCAAGGCACACTTAATCAGCATGGCTACGACAGCATTCTTCAGCGATACGCCATTCCATCTGGTTTGCGCTTAGTGGGACTATCATTTGTTTTTCAACAGGACAATGAACCAACACACCTTCAGGCTGTGTAAGGTCTAGTTGACCAAGAAGGAGAGTGATGGAGTGCTGCATCAGATGACCTGGCCTCCACAATCACCCAACCTCAAACCAATTGAGATGGTTTGGGATGAGTTGGACCGCAGAGTGAAGAAAAGCAGCCAACAAGTGCTCAGCATATGTGGGAACTCCTTCAAGACTGTTGGAAAAGCATTCCAGGTGACTACCTCATGAAGCTGGTTGAGAGAATGCCAAGAGTGTGTAAAGCTGTCATCAAGGCAAAGGGTGGCTACTCTGAAAAATATTACATATTTTGATTTGTTTAACACTTTTGGTTACATGATTTCATGTGTTATTTCATAGTTTTGATGTCTTCACTATTATTCTACAATGAATAGTAAAAATAAAGAAAAACCCTTGAATTTTTGTTATATATATTGTCCATTTATTATTTTCCCATAACCCTACCACCCCTCCCCTAATTGGATTAAACTAATGGACAACAACACTTAGGCTTTTACTTACAGCTTATACATACTATATCCTGTACATTTTACGGACACAATACATTTTACTTTAGTTATCTTGTTTTTTTGTTATTTTTAGTCCCACCCTTCAGCTCCTCTCAACCCCTCCCATCCATCTCTGAACACCATCCAGTTTTGATGTCTATTTGCCATATATTTTTCAACTGTACTGTGATGTTTCACAAAAGTTCGGAACCTTTCTATTCTCATAGTTTCAACAGATTGTAAATTAAATATAACATTTTTTGCTAAGAGTATTATTGATTGATTGATTAACTGATTTTCAAATTAGCCAGCAGTGCTACTTGCAGAGTGAGATCCAGGTAAATGTTGCAGTTTTTCTATGGAGCCAGATAGCTGCCAAAAGGTTGAACATACGTATCGTAAGAAAATCCATACATAAATTGTTAGGATGGTAAGAAAAGCCATGCGTAAAACGTAAATGTGAAATTTAATCTGTGAACATAGAAACACCATGTTACGATTACGGACTAACATTTTAGGCTTGAACAAATCTTGTGTTGCAATTCTGACATACAATAATACCTTTCAGAGTTAGGGCAGTTTCATCTCACCGTCAAAAAAAAACGTACACCAAACGGCCTGTGAGGAGTGCTACACGAACAAGCATAACACAGTGTACAAAAATTAATAATTTGAAGCCGGAGAAACCGGAAAGAGTTATCCTGCATGTTGTCAAGTTAAAAGTCTCCATTCTCTTACTCAGTTGAGTTTACTTCACATTTCAGTAGCTAATGTCATGGATTTGTTTGCCAGCGCAAGTCTGGATAACACTAGCTGTATTATGCCTACAACAGTGAAGTTTCAGTCAGCTAGGTGAATCTCTACAGCTTGGGCATATCTCTGGGTGACGTGGACATCCCCATGCACGCACCTTATCAACATATGACTAATTAGTACTGCACCATCCCATTCTCTGTCTGCAATCATAACCAGTAGTATATACCAGGAATAATGAAATATAGATGTTTGGTGAATCTGAATTATGTATGACCACTGGAGCCTTTGCCACTCAATATTTTTTGTTGAATATTTTGACATTTATTTAATCACTCAATTTTGCCAAAGCATATTCTGTAGGAGGGGTTAATATGAATTAAAAATAATTTGACATGATTTATATGAATCAGGTCATGAACATATGGCCTTTAAACTGAACAAGGGAGAGGTTAAACGTAGGCTAAGTCTAGCATGATCTTATTCCCACACTTTACAATAACTCTGTTGCAGTGGTCTTAAGTAGTCTCCGTGTAGGCTATTCCCTCCATTGTGAAACTGCTGCCCAGTTGAAGAGCTTGTGATCTCCATGCAATACCACAGCACTATGCGCCTTCGGAAAAGCACCCCTCAGCCTCAGAAGATGCCCTTCTGGAGGCATGCAGCCATAGTCATTATACCCTAATCTAGGCCTATTTGCCTACTAGCCAAATAAAGTACAGAGCATGCACGATGTGTGCAACTCATTCCAACATATTTCAACATTTAATTCATCCTTCATTCAGTTCAGCCAGTCAGTCAGTATGTCATCCATTCTATGATCTGAGTTGCAATAGGAACTAAATCAAAGAGAATAGAACAGTCTTATCTGTTTGTTTATTGAAATCCATGTGTGTATTCAAAAGTATCTAAATTCTCAAGTTGCCTATCATTTTAATAATTCAATTTTTAATTTAGGCCTATCCAAATAAAACAATGGGCCATCAACTTGTAGGCATTGCAATGTAGGCTATAATTTTGGTACTGGTGTCTTGTGGAATAATTGTAGGATTCTATTTGTGTTTTATTACTGTTTTTATTATAGGCCTCTCCTTTAAAAAGAGACCCTAGCTCACAGGCCTCTAAATATAGCCTCTGAATACATTTTAAACAAAATAGTTGAAGAAGCACATGCAGTGGTTGATAGGGAAAACAGATCTGGCAGTAAGAATAGGCTATAGATAGTCTTGACCATTTGGGACCCCTTGGCTATTCCGCTCAAGACAACACTTAATAGCCAACACTTAATATTTTGTTTTGTCTCGTTATTTGATATGGATATAGCCTCTGTGTGATGGGGTTGTGCAATGCAAATGGCTATAACAAGCCTACATACAGGTTGGAATTCGCAAATACAACAGTCAAAATGCCTGATATAAGGCCTACAGTCCGTGCTCCCAAATACTGGAAAAAAGTGTGATTCATTAGGTTACATGATCACTACAGTAGCCCCATGTGGCTATAAAAATTAATTATGCAATTATATGTCCGTTAAATAACACACATATTTAGATAGTGGAATAAGCCTAGCCTAAATCATGTTTACTTTCTATTTTGCAGCTCTGGGGTTATTCTGGACAAGGCTCTTCTGTGTCTTTATAGTATCATTCTCGCACAAGTCATTTGCTGAAGGACCAGGCCTATACTACGCCATCTACTGAGTGGCGAGCCCGAGTGGCACAGCGGTCTAAGGCACTACATCTCAGTGCTAGAGGCGTCACTACAGACACCCTGGTTCAAATCCAGGCTGTATCACAATATCACAACTGGTTGTGATTGGGAGTCCCATAGGGTGGAACAATAGGCCCAGTGTCGTCCGGGTTTGGTCGTCATTGTAAATAAGAATTTGTTCTAACTGACTTGCCTAGTTAAATAAAAAAATCTAGTGTGGATATCGGCAAATGCTTTTTTGACATTGCAAATTTTATTCAGGCAGAAAAATGTATGTAAACGGAGCTCAATTGATTTCATTGTTACTGTCAATGACTACTATCAACAAGGATCCCTCATTATCTTATTTTACTACATGTAAATAACTTGTACACCCATCCCCCACGTCGACATAGTTCGTCCGCATTCTTCTCTGCAATGGGGCCTAGACTGGGCATGCGTTGATTTTCCAGTCGTTCATGGGGATGAACGTGTAGGGGGGGCGCTCTTGTATCACGGTTGCTGTAGTGAAGGCCGTTCCTTGGCGATACAATCAGACGAGAATTGGGGGTGGTGAGAGAAAAAATGCTAACAGGCTAGGTCGCTCTTTGTTTCTGGCTAGCGTTGGAAATCGAAGGGACCTATCGGCGAAGGGTGATTTCAATGTAAGTCAGATTCAAAAGTTGTATTTTTAAGACTTCGTCGATGGTATCCTTAAACAGATTATTGATACGTAATTTCAGTTTCTTTCTTTTGTTTATCGTTGGAAGGAACGTTAGCCTCTAGACGAACATTTATTAGTCTTGTCTGCAATGCAGACTGGCGGCAGAGTGAAATTAATGAATTGTGTTTTTTGTAAATGTAACAGTCTAGCTAGAGCGGGGGTACGGGCTGCAGGTTGGATCAATCAACTGAAATTATTATTTAACTTTTACTCTCTTGCTGCATCTCCAAAGTCAGCAAAATAACCCAATTCTCACCATACATTTTGTTACGACAGCATGTTCGGCTAGTAGAGACTATACCAGCTAACGTTAGCCAACTGCCTGGCAGTGTTTCTTATTTTTTGTTAGTTTTCATTTTATACACATTTATTGTGTAGCTAGAAAATAATATTTGTTAGCACATCACATGAATGGTTTCTAACCTGTGTTGTAAACGGAACTGAGTTATTATACATAACTAGCTTTCTAGCCAAGTCAAACTATGCTAACTACACCGTACACCACATTAGCTTAGCATCCGTTAACTGTTTTTTTATAACGTTGTTTAGTTAGCTTCTATAACTAAATATTTAGCAAGTAGTTAACGAAGTCTTTAATTAATTAGCTAGCTACCGCAATTCAATTGCTACGATTACCAACTGCAACCGGCAACTGTGTCCCACTAGTTAGCTAAATATCCGTGTTTTACTAAAGCTAGCTAGCTTAAGTCAAGTCGCCGGTAGCAGGGTTTACAGTATCAAGCTACTACTGTCTCACCAAAGAGAATGCATCACTCCTTGGACATAACTGTTAACATAACAATATCTAGTGAGGAGGAACGACAATAGATTCCACTCTCAATCGTTTAAATAGCTAGCTATAACGTTATTCGTCTCACTAACATGAATGTCATGATGTCGACAACTTTACCCACACATCATGGTTGCTGTTTACCTTTTATGTTGTTTATTCTGTCGGGAGTGTATGGGGGTTCTTCTTATGCATGCAGCTGCTGCTGGGCAGCATCATCCGAATCACCTCGTCTGAGTGTAAGGTTTCCAAGCAAGAACTCTCCTCATTCTGTCTATCGCCACACACTGGAAGAACATTTTTTTGTCATTGGAGCATATTTCTGTCCAACAATCTATGTGCAATTATTATATTTCAGTAAAGCAATTATTAATAAAAGTATACCATTTATAATTTATTTATGATATAGGTTGTATTATCAAAGGCGGGCCACTTAATGTAATCATCCAGGGGTCTTTAGGTAGGCCTGTACAAACTGAAGATAAACAGAACATTGGTGTCTTTCAACAAATCAAGTGCTTCATAACGAACAGGTGTAGACTAACTTCCCAACAATGTAGAGAAAAAAATAATATGACGAATAGCCAAAATACACAATGAGTAACGATAACATGGCTATATACACGAGGTACCCCTACCGAGTCAATGTGCAGGGGTACGAGGGAATTGAGGTAGATAGCTATGTACAAATAGGTAGGGGTAAAGTGACTCGGCAACAGGATAAATAATAAGCAGTAGCAGCGGTGTATATGATGAGTCGGAGTTAGTACTGAAGGGGGTCAATGCAGACAGTCTGTGTAGCTATTTGGTTAACTATTTAGCAGTCTTATAGCTTGGGGGTAGAAACTGTTAAGGGTCCTGTTGGTTCCAAACTTGGCATGTTGGTACCACTTCCCATGCAGTAGCAGAAAGAACAGTCTATGACTTGGGTAGCTGGAGTCTGGCCATTTCTAGGGCCTTCCTCTGACCCTGCCTGGCATAGAGGTCATGGAATTCAGGGATGTCGGCCCCTGTGATGTACTGTGCCTTACACACTACCCTATTTAGTGCCTTGCATTTGGATGCCAAGCGATGATGCAGCCAGTCAAGATGCTCTCAATGGTGCAGCAGTATAACTTTTTGAGGATCTGAGGGCCCTTGCCAAATCTTTTCAGCGTCCTGTGGGGAAGAGGCATTGTCGTGCCTTCAGGACTGTGTTGGTGTGTGGAGTGGACCATATTCTTTAATGGAGTTGTGTTCGGCCATGCAGTCGTGGCTGAACAGGGAGTACAGGAGGAGACTAAGCACGCACCCCTGGGGGGGGCCCATGTTGAGAGTCAGTGTGGCGGATGTGTTGTTGCCTACACGCACACTTTTGTCTTAAGTTGAGAATGCTTGGGCTAATTATCTTGACAAAATGAGCCACCTTGTGACTGAAGCAGAAAATAAATAAACTAACTCAGGAGATGTGTGAACTGTGCTTTCAGGTTCTACCAGTCTAGTGTCTTATTTTCTACTTTTTTCCCCTAATCCTACTTGTGTATATTTGTGCCAGGTGTGCATATTAACACAAAACATACTCAAATGACTACAAAAAGGCTATCTTGGGAATTGGATCTTGTTATTCAGACCAACTGGTGTATTTTGGGTCATTTGGGCACATCCGAGAACACAAAGTCCATTTGTGGATGATGGCTACATAGAGATCATCTGGTACGCACCAGGGCTGGGAATTGCCAGGGACCTCACGATACAATATCACGATACTTAGGTGCCGATACAATATTTATTGTGATTCTCATGATTCTATAGACCCTTTTACAGTACATGAAACACTAGCGTTACACACAGATGCGCGTGACTCTTGGCTGCAGTAAGAATCTGTTGCCATCTGCGCCCATTCAACAGCCAAGATTTACATTTTCATACGCTTACAATGATGTTTTGATTCTTGCTTGACAAGTCGCTGAGATTATATTTGGTTGTCTTTGCAAAATAACTATTTTGGATGCATCAATTGTTAGCTAGAATCCTAACGCTCGTTGATAAATGCTGTAGCAAAAGCTAGCCAAAGAGCCATTTTACTCGTTGACGTTGAAGTATTTAAGTATAATGCAGTTGATTTGTGATAATGACACAAATATTATATTACGCAGGATATTCATACGTGCCTTAAAATCCAATTATAATACCATATGTCTGCTGCAGAGGGACAGGAGTCATGAGAAAACATGTTTTTTGATCCATCATGGAAATAAAATTGCAACAAAAAAGCCTCCCTATTTAAAAAGATAATGGAAAACAAGCTATGAAAGAAAACCACTGGAGATTTGGTGCAGGTACAGCCAACTAACGCAAACAAATATTGCGAAATTGTCAACAACAATTTGCTCAGTATCATTTGTAATTTGTCCTCTCTGCAGAGTGGAGCTTGGTGCTGTCAAATTCTCAGACTCAGCTGAGAGATGTCCACCCCAGACCCCCCCATGGGAGGGACGCCTCGGCCGGGCCCCTCCCCAGGACCGGGGCCTTCTCCAGGAGCAATGATGGGCCCCAGCCCTTCCCCGGGCTCTGCTCATAGCATGATGGGACCCAGCCCAGGTCCCCCAGCCTCTGGACACTCCCACCCACAACAGGGGCCCTCAGGATATCCTCAGGAGAATATGCATCAGATGCACAAAGTAAGACAGAAAATGGGCATAACTGTAATGTATGTAAAATGTCTGCTATGGTCTGCAGTACCATTTCATTATACTTTTTTTGCATTAATCTATTCTTCCATTACTGTACCTAAGAAATGTATGTGCTATCTAAGTAGGACATTCTTATGTCAATGTATTAATGTGTATTGTCTTCTCCCAGCCTATGGAAGGCATGCATGAGAAGGGCATGTCTGATGACCCTCGCTATGGACCAATGAAGAGCATGGGCATGAGACCAGGTGGAGGCCACATTGGAATGGGACCCCCTCCTAGCCCCATGGATCAACATTCCCAAGGTACCATACCATGGGGTAATGATTAGATTGGATAGAGGAAACATTGACTCTGTTATTGAAGGTGCTTTACACAAAAGATTAACTTATTAGCTTTCCATATGATCTAAATATTGTGCTTATGATTTTAGAGTTAAGCACAATTGTTTTTAAAGCTGATTAGCTGAAAAGAGAATGCTAACTCGTGTAGACTTGTGTGCACTTGTACTGTGAACTCAACCAGCTAGTTTCTCCTCTTTCACTTCTGTCGTTTTGTTGGGTAGCGTGAGCAGCAGACGCTCAGTGGAGGGGCGGGGCATGAGGCTTCCCCTTTCAGACAATGACGGTGGCAGCTGTCTGCTACAAAACTACTCAGTCACCAAGGAGAGAGGGACAGGGAGACCGAGGGGCTGTTGAAATACTGTAACACAGGAGAGGGTGTTTTTCTGTTCACTCTTCTATCCTGTATTGACTGGTGTGACAGAGGGCGAGGCTCAGCTGTAATGTGTGCATGTCTGTTAGAGACTGATTTGTAAAGTGTTTGTTTCGACAGTCCAGCTCATAATCATAAAACCAGTCTGGATATGGTTAACATTTCTTCTGGTCTGTTAGCATCCATTTCGCCACCATTTTCAATGTATCTAGCCATTTTATTGGTCATTCAAATCAGTTTCTTACTGTTAAAGGGACAGTCATGCCCTACCATTCCCAGGGAAGATGACTTTTCTCACCTGTGCTGTTGTCTCCTCCCCAGGCTACCCCTCTCCACTGGGGGGTTCTGAGCACTCTCCCAGCCCTGTGCCAGCCAACGGCCCTCCCCCCGGCCCCATGATGCCCTCTGGCCCAGGTGTCCCCATGGAGAGCGGTGACCCCCAGTCCATGGGCCAGCAGAACCGCGTTGGGGTCCCAGGTCCGAGTGGTAGTTCTGGGCCAGGCGGGGTTGGACCGGGTGGACCCACCCCTTTCAACCAAAACCAGCTGCACCAGCTCAGGGCCCAGATCATGGCCTACAAGATGCTGGCTCGCAGCCAGCCCCTGCCAGACCACCTGCAGATGGCTGTGCAGGGCAAGAGGCCCATGCCAGGGATGCAGCAGCAGCCAGGGATGCCCAACATGCCGCCTTCCTCTGGGCCTGGGGCGGGGCCTGGACAGCCACCAGCAAACTACAACAGACCTCATGGTGAGGGGGGAATGTACAAGTTTATGCTACACAGTCTGTTAATAAGTTTTGCAACCCTATGAATGACACACAAATGCTGTCCATCTCAAAAAAAAAATAAAAAAAAATTGAATGCTGAACAGGGACCCCTGGTGGTGAAACTTAAACACGTGCTCTCGGCTCAGGCACCATTTTCTACGTTAACTAGACTTCAGTAGGCATGAATGCCCAGGTAGTGTCTGATCATATCTAATGTCATCTTGCAGGAATGGTAGGCCCAAACATGCCTCCTCCAGGACCCTCAGGTGTTCCCCCTGGTATGCAGGGACAGCCCACCAATGGACCCCCTAAACAATGGCCCGAAGGTGAGCCTCAGCTTGACCCCTGGGCAGTGATTCACCTGTGTGTGAGAGGGCACTAGTCTGTAGTGTTTTTAGTCCATGTTCTTCTCTTTCCTGTGCTGATCATTTCACCAGACCTATCACAAGGGTAGGCCGTCATTGTAAATAAGAATTTGTTCTTAACTGACTTGCCTAGTTAAATAACAATTAAACAAGTAATACACACATATTGAACACATAATCATTGCACGAAAACACTCTGTGGGATGGTAGAACTAATAACTCTTTCAATGCCGTATGTTCTAGGGCCCATGGTGAATGCTGCTGCTCCATCCAGTGCCCCCCAGAAGCTGATTCCCCCTCAGCCCACTGGCAGACCCTCCCCTGCTCCACCCTCCGTGCCCCCTGCTGCTTCCCCGGTCATGCCCCCCCAGACCCAGTCCCCTGGGCAGCCCCCACCTATGGTGCTGCACCAGAAACAGAACCGCATCACGCCCATCCAGAAGCCCCGTGGTCTGGACCCAGTGGAGATCCTCCAGGAGAGAGAGTACAGGCTGCAGGCTCGTATCACCCACCGTATCCAGGAGCTGGAGCATCTACCAGGGTCTCTGGCCGGAGACCTGCGCACCAAAGCCAACATTGAGCTCAAGGCCCTGAGGCTGCTAAATTTCCAGAGACAGCTGCGTCAGGAGGTAGTGGTGTGTATGCGTCGTGACACGGCCCTGGAGACGGCCCTCAACGCTAAGGCCTACAAGCGCAGCAAGCGCCAGTCCCTCCGCGAGGCCCGCATCACAGAGAAACTGGAGAAGCAACAAAAGATTGAACAGGAGCGTAAACGACGCCAGAAACACCAGGTACACAGAGGGGTCGGGACAGAACCGGCAGGTACACAGAGGGGTCAGGGCAGAACCGGCAGGTACACAGAGGGGTCGGGACAGAACCGGCAGGTACACAGAGGGGTCGGGACAGAACCGGCAGGTACACAGAGGGGTCGGGGCAGAACCGGCAGGTACACAGAGGGGTCGGGGCAGAACCGGCAGGTACACAGAGGGGTCGGGGCAGAACCGGCAGGTACACAGAGGGGTCGGGGCAGAACCGGCAGGTAAAACAGAGGGGTCGGGGCAGAACCGGCAGGTAAAACAGAGGGGTCGGGGCAGAACCGGCAGGTAAAACAGAGGGGTCGGGGCAGAACCGGCAGGTAAACAGAGGGGTCGGGGCAGAACCGGCAGGTACACAGAGAGGTCGGGGCAGAACCGGCAGGTACACAGAGGGGTCGGGGCAGAACCGGCAGGTACACAGAGGGGTCGGGGCAGAACCGGCAGGTACACAGAGGGGTCGGGGCAGAACCGGCAGGTACACAGAGGGGTCGGGGCAGAACCGGCAGGTACACAGAGGGGTCGGGGCAGAACCGGCAGGTACACAGAGGGGTCGGGGCAGAACCGGCAGGTACACAGAGGGGTCGGGGCAGAACCGGCAGGTACACAGAGGGGTCGGGGCAGAACCGGCAGGTACACAGAGGGGTCGGGGCAGAACCGGCAGGTACACAGAGGGGTCGGGGCAGAACCGGCAGGTACACAGAGGGGTCGGGGCAGAACCGGCAGGTACACAGAGGGGTCGGGGCAGAACCGGCAGGTACACAGAGGGGTCGGGGCAGAACCGGCAGGTACACAGAGGGGTCGGGGCAGAACCGGCAGGTACACAGAGGGGTCGGGGCAGAACCGGCAGGTACACAGAGGGGTCGGGGCAGAACCGGCAGGTACACAGAGGGGTCGGGGCAGAACCGGCAGGTACACAGAGGGGTCGGGGCAGAACCGGCAGGTACACAGAGGGGTCGGGGCAGAACCGGCAGGTACACAGAGGGGTCGGGGCAGAACCGGCAGGTACACAGAGGGGTCGGGGCAGAACCGGCAGGTACACAGAGGGGTCGGGGCAGAACCGGCAGGTACACAGAGGGGTCGGGGCAGAACCGGCAGGTACACAGAGGGGTCGGGGCAGAACCGGCAGGTACACAGAGGGGTCGGGGCAGAACCGGCGGGTAAAACAGAGGGGTCGGGGCAGAACCGGCGGGTACACAGAGGGGTCGGGGCAGAACCGGCGGGTACACAGAGGGGTCGGGGCAGAACCGGCGGGTACACAGAGGGGTCGGGGCAGAACCGGCGGGTACACAGAGGGGTCGGGGCAGAACCGGCGGGTACACAGAGGGGTCGGGGCAGAACCGGCGGGTACACAGAGGGGTCGGGGCAGAACCGGCGGGTACACAGAGGGGTCGGGGCAGAACCGGCGGGTACACAGAGGGGTCGGGGCAGAACCGGCGGGTACACAGAGGGGTCGGGGCAGAACCGGCGGGTACACAGAGGGGTCGGGGCAGAACCGGCGGGTACACCGGGGGGTCGGGGCAGAACCGGCGGGTACACCGGGGGGTCGGGACAGAACCGGCGGGTACACCGGGGGGTCGGGACAGAACCGCCGGGTACACCGGGGGGTCGGGACAGAACCGCCGGGTACACCGGGGGGTCGGGACAGAACCGCCGGGTACACAGAGGGGTCGGGACAGAACCGCCGGGTACACAGAGGGGTCGGGACTGAAGTTCACAATCTAGATGTCAGGTGATCCTCACATTCTTGTAAGACCTCCAGTGCTTTGCGTTGTATTGTATAGACACTAATATTCTGAGGTTTTTGTATAGGAATACCTTAACAGCATCCTGCAGCATGCTAAAGACTTCAAGGAGTACCACCGCTCCATCACAGCCAAGCTCCAGAAGGCCACCAAAGCTGTGGCCACCTACCACGCCAACACTGAGCGCGAGCAGAAGAAGGAGAACGAGCGCATTGAGAAGGAGAGAATGAGTAGGCTGATGGTGAGTGACCACACAGCTGCGTGCTCGTTTACACACTCACTATTAAATAGCCATAGATCTACTCTCACACCCAATGCCTCTAACACCTGTCGTCAATGTGTGTGTCCTTCCCTAGGCTGAAGATGAGGAGGGCTACCGTAAGCTCATTGACCAGAAGAAAGACAAGCGTCTGGCCTACCTGCTGCAGCAGACAGACGAGTACGTGGCCAACCTCACCGATCTGGTCAGAGCCCACAAGGCTGATCAGGCCCTCAAGGACAAGAAGAAGAAGAAGAAAAAGAAGAAGAAGAAGAAGAAGGTGAAGAATGAGGCCAAGGACAAATGTTGAAAGTGCATCTTTCTGAAGTTCCATTTGTTGTATTGTGTTACCTTGTGTTTTACTGCGATATGCAGCCCCCCGTGTTTCCGTTGTTGAGCCTGGCATTGCAATATGAGAAATTGATGTTCATGTTCCCTAGAAGCCAGAGAGTGGGGAGAGCCAGCCTCCTGCCCTGGGACCCGACGGAGAGGTGAGTTTCAGATCCCAGTGAAAGATTTGGTCTGATAAAATCCAGACAATAATTCCCCCCCAAGATTTTTTACAAAGTCATCTTCTCTGCCATCAGTTCATGAAGAACAATATAATGAACGAATGTAAGCCCCATCACTCAACATTTTAACTAATAGGACCTTTTCATGTCTGGTAATAGGCCATTTGCCTCATGATGTGTTGATAAGAAACTGAAAAGTAGCATTGTTTCCAGGCTCCCTGTTTTTCACAAGGCCACAGGAATACTTGTTTAATTTACCATGAAATTATCATATTGACAAGTAATATCACACAGTTTCCAGTCAATTTCTCACTCACTCCCTCTTCCACTCTCAGCCTCTGGATGAGACCAGTCAGATGAGTGACCTGCCTGTGAAGGTGATCCATGTAGACAGTGGGAAGATCCTGACGGGGCTGGACGCGCCCCGGGCTGGCCAGCTGGACACCTGGCTGGAGATGAACCCTGGGTCAGTTAAACACAGCTTGCTAGGAGACACGCTTGTTTACCCGACTGTGGGAATAATGACGACACGAGAGCCTGAGGAATGTGAAATACCATTTTCCTTTGGAAAGAATGAACATTGTACAATTCTAAATGCCTTTCACACTGTTGCTTAGCCATAAGTACATAAACACTGTCATCTCAAAACTATGACATCAGGCATCACAACTAATCATTTTAACTTTTCTCCTGCAGGTATGAAGTGGCTCCTCGTTCAGACAGCGAGGACAGTGGCTCAGAGGAAGAGGAGGTATGTACCTTACAGAGACCGCAATGCTCTCCTTACCCCCCCACTTTCCCCTCTAATATATGTATATCGTAAACCTCAAGTCACCTTTAAATAAATGTACGCAGACCGCCGTGGATGAGACCTTGCGTGTGGAGTCTGTTCAGAGGCGTACCACTCTCGCCTTGGGCTATCAGAAACCAAGCCATTGCCAAGCCCAAACTAATGTAACCTTTTCTCTGCATTGTGTACTATAAAGCTTATATTAATGTAAATCAAAACATATTGTGCTGTAAATATCTTTACTGGAACAGAGATCTTTTCCAGATTAATCTTAATCCTAACCAGTTCATGGGACAAGCCGTGTTCTAGTTTCCATAAAGAATATTTTATTCCGATTCGATAACATGTCTTTTGACTTGACCTTGGCTGAGAAAATTTGAGCCAGGCTGTGTGGCATCTGTATCTGAGTCCATCCTCTTTCTCCGCACCCCTCAGGAGGAAGAGGAGGAGCCCCAGCCCTCCCAGGCTCCCACTGAGGAGAAAAAGAAGATCCCAGACCCCGACACAGAGGACGTGTCTGAGGTCGACGTCCGCTACATCATCGAGGGAGCCAAGCAGGATGTGGATGATGAGTATAACAGTGCCGAGGCGGCGTTCGCCCGAGGCCTGCAGTCTTACTATGCTGTGGCCCACGCCGTCACTGAGACGGTGGACAAACAGTCCACACTGCTGGTCAACGGGCAGCTCAAACATTACCAGGTGCACAGTCTACCCATGTGTTTCATTACCTTTCACAATGCTTACAAGAAGTAACGTGTCAAAAAAGAAGAGATGACGCACACCTGATGACCTTGTGAGACAGTAGAATGACTGGTTTGTGTCCCCCTCACATCTAAGATCAAGGGCTTGGAGTGGCTGGTGTCTCTGTACAACAACAACCTGAATGGGATCCTGGCTGATGAGATGGGTCTGGGCAAGACCATCCAGACCATCGGCCTCATCACCTACCTCATGGAGCACAAGCGCATCAACGGCCCCTTCCTCATCATCGTGCCCCTCTCGTGAGTCCCTCTGCCTCTCCTTTCCTCTATTCACTTCTCTGCTCCTTTATAGACCGGGACTGATGCACTATTTCTGTTGTTTCAATCGAGATGTTCTCCTGTAATTATACAGATACAAGCCCAGAAGGGCTGTTATGGGTATTTTCCACAGTCATGGGTATTTTTGCCTTGTGTTATGTCAGTGCGACCTTGAGGTGGACAGAGAAAGTATATGTTTATAAATTTATCTCCCGTCTTTGTTTTCAGAACTCTGTCCAACTGGGTGTATGAGTTTGATAAGTGGGCTCCATCTGTGGTGAAAGTCTCTTACAAAGTGAGTAGCCCCTTTCAACGCTTCTTCCAGGGTGAAGTTTGACAATTGCGTAGTAGGTGGTCCGCATGTACATGTGAATATCCTTTGATTATAGTGTTCTGTAGATGTAAAATTGATGTGTGTTCTACTATGTCTATGTCCAGGGCTCACCACAAGCTCGCCGGGCATTCCTCCCCATCCTGCGCAGCGGCAAGTTCAACGTACTGCTCACCACCTACGAGTACATCATCAAAGACAAGCAAGTGCTGGCTAAGGTAGGGACCCACCTCTTCAAATCACCCTGTGCAATTATACACCGCCTTAGAAATGGCCCTAGTCAGACAGGTAAACCTATGGAAACTTCCATTTCAACTTCTCACGCCACTGTACTCTTTCCCTCTCAGCTGCGATGGAAGTACATGATAGTGGACGAGGGCCACCGTATGAAAAACCACCACTGTAAGCTGACTGTGGTTCTGAACACCCACTACCTGGCCCCGCGGCGTCTGCTGCTGACCGGCACCCCGCTGCAGAACAAGCTGCCGGAGCTTTGGGCCCTGCTCAACTTCCTGCTGCCGACCATCTTCAAGTCCTGCACAACCTTCGAGCAGTGGTTCAACGCCCCCTTCGCCATGACCGGAGAGAAGGTGAGTTAGTCGGGGCTGTGGAGAGGGGTGTTTTGGAGACATTGGGGTCATCATGGCTGGACTCTTACCCCCCTCTCTCTCGAACCTAGGTGGATCTGAACGAGGAAGAGACCATCCTGATTATCCGTCGTTTGCACAAAGTGCTCCGCCCCTTCCTGCTGCGCAGACTGAAAAAGGAAGTGGAGTCCCAGCTGCCTGAGAAGGTCTGACTCCTGTCAATCACTTGGCTTTCAGTCTCCAAGGACAATAAAGATCAATCAATTGATTTTTTTCAGTACTTTAAACTCATATCTGTCCAATCAATGCAATGTTTTAACCTGTTCTCTCCCTGTGTGTGTGTGTGTGTGTGTGTGTGTGTGTGTGTGTGTGTGTTCCGCAGGTGGAGTATGTGATCAAGTGTGACATGTCGGCCCTGCAGAGAGTGCTGTACAGACACATGCAGGCTAAGGGTGTGCTGCTCACCGACGGCTCTGAGAAAGACAAGAAGGTAAGGAGGAGTAGAGAACCCCCGTCACTGCTCTCCATACACCCCCTAACAACTGACTGGGGGTCAGTTATACTGGGCTGTTTAGATGGGTACTACAGGATGACTAAGTGCAGAGTGTTGTGTTTCAGGGTAAAGGAGGCACCAAGACCCTGATGAACACCATCATGCAGCTGAGGAAGATCTGTAACCATCCCTACATGTTCCAGCAGATCGAGGTACAGTGCAAGGGCCTACCTCAACTCTTCCATGAATTGAGAAGAGATGTTGACTGAAGTGTAAGATTGTGGTTAAAGCTTCTCATTTTAACCGAATAGTTGTGACTCGTCTCTTCACAGGAGTCCTTCTCTGAGCATTTGGGATTCACTGGAGGCGTAGTGTCTGGGTAAGCAAATCTTCTGCTGACGTTGCATGTTGACGCTTCATGGTCTTGTGGTTGATCTTACTATGTGTGGCGCGTTCCCTCATCCACCCCTCTGTTCTCGTCCCCTGCTCCCTCCAGACCTGACCTGTACCGCGCAGCTGGGAAGTTTGAGCTGCTAGACCGTATCCTGCCCAAGCTGATGGTCACCAACCACAAGGTCCTGCTCTTCTGTCAGATGACTTCCACCATGACCATCATGGAGGACTACTTTGGCTGGCGCAACTTTAAGTACCTGCGTCTGGACGGTGAGAGGCGGGATAGGAAAGTGATTTAGTCTGGTGCTGAGAAAATGAATTCAAGACAAATTCCAGAAGTATTTTGTACTATGAGAAATACAGAACTATGTGTAGGATTTGTTTTGTACTTACAGTATGCAGTTTACTAGAACACAATGGCTCAACATTGTGATGTGGGGAGGCTGATGTACGTTCACGAGCTCATGTTATTTGCAAATCCCTTCTGCTGTTGTTCTGTGGAAACTGGTAACTAACACCATTGGTCTTTGTCCATAGGAACCACTAAGGCTGAGGATCGTGGGATGCTTTTGAAGACCTTCAATGACCCCGACTCTCAGTACTTTGTGTTCCTGCTCAGCACCAGGGCCGGCGGGCTGGGCCTCAACCTTCAGTCTGCTGACACTGTGGTCATCTTTGACTCCGACTGGAACCCACATCAGGTTCAGCTCATTACCCTCTACTGTAGTGTTATGATCTAGGAATCTCACTGGAGTTATTGATATATATTTAGAAAACAGCTGGGATTAGTGGCTATTGAGGTGATTTTGTGAGGTAACATAGCCAACTCCGACCCTTCCCCTAACTCTGATCACTCACCCCTCTCTTTCTCCCCTGTACAGGACCTGCAGGCCCAGGACAGAGCCCACCGTATCGGGCAGCGGAACGAGGTGCGTGTGTTGCGTCTCTGCACCGTTCAAAGTGTGGAGGAGAAGATCCTGGCGGCGGCCAAGTACAAGCTGAATGTGGACCAGAAGGTCATCCAGGCCGGCATGTTCGACCAGAAGTCGTCGAGTCATGAGCGCCGTGCCTTCCTGCAGGCCATCCTGGAGCATGAGGAACAGGACGAGGTCGGGGCCCCGGGGGGCTGGCGCGCTGGGGGGGCGTTGGTGGGTGTGATCACGTCCACCACACTTCCCAACCACCCACACGCCTCCCTACCATTTAACCTTTCTTTCCTTTTTTCCCTCTACCTTCTGAATTTAGGGGCTGTTCCTTTTTTTAGGTTTGGTTTCCTCTTCTCCTCTTCCTGCTTTCTTTAAAAAAAAAAAAACGTTTTATTTATTTAATGAAGCTCTTTTTCAATAACATAGAACAGACTTCCAGCTAGGACGGCTACTATCTATACAGTTAGTAGGAGCAGTGGTTTTCTGGTAGACGTATGCATCACACCTATTGTAGGATATTCACTCCAATACATCACGCGCTACATGTTACAATGCACTTTATATGATACTAACATAACTGATAAGCATTCAAGAATTCTAGTTCAGAGACTGAGGCACCACTAACAGCCCTGTGCTCACCCTTTCTATTGTCTACAGGAGGAGGACGAGGTGCCTGATGATGAGACTGTCAACCAGATGATTGCCAGGAGCGAGGAGGAGTTTGACCAGTTCATGGTCAGTCCCATAATTCTTCAAGATTTACAGTAATGTAGTCTGAGTCTTGCTTGAGGCAACTGGAGGCTTCACTGTCAGTCTCTAGACTGAAGACTGCCCTGTTGGAGGCTTTGACACAACCTCAAGTCTGATAAAATGACACCGATACATAGACTTACGATGGAAATCTACCATTCTTCAACTGTTTTTTTCCTCTTTTCTTACACTGTACCTCCCCTCCAGCGTATGGACCTGGACCGGCGCCGTGAGGACGCCCGCAACCCCAAGAGAAAGCCCCGTCTGATGGAGGATGACGAGCTGCCCACCTGGATCCTAAAGGATGATGCCGAGGTGGAGAGGCTCACCTGTGAGGAGGAGGAGGAGAAGATGTTTGGTCGCGGCTCTCGCCAGCGCAAGGAGGTGGACTACAGCGACTCACTCACAGAGAAGCAGTGGCTCAAGGTCAGCTATCCAACTGTTGTAGTTGAAAAAGATTTTAGCTAATAATTGAAAGTCCTATAACTGAGATTACCGTCCTCTATGGTCTATGACCTGCAATGCTGATGTGTGGTTCCCCCTCCAACAGGCCATAGAGGACGGTAATCTGGAGGACCTCGAGGAGGAGGTGCGTCACAAGAAGACGACCCGGAAGCGCAAGCGAGACCGTGACGACATGCCCGGCCCAGCCACGCCCAGCTCCAGCGGTGGTGGCGGTGGTCGCAGCCGTGACAAGGATGAGGAGGTCAAGAAGGCCAAGAAACGCGGGCGCCCTCCGGCTGAAAAACTGTCCCCTAACCCCCCATCCCTCACCAAGAAGATGAAAAAGGTGGTGGACACTGTCATCAAGTACAAGGACGGGTGAGTTGGTGAGCTCCTATGTCTGGATGACAACTCAGTGAAGATCAGCACATGACAACATATACAAACACAACCTACTTTGTCATGTAATGGTCAGAGCAGAGCATGTTGAGGTGGACTAATCCCGGAGTTTCCCTGTTCTCCTATTTCACAGCAGCAATGGGCGCCAGCTGAGTGAAGTCTTCATCCAGCTGCCATCCCGCAAGGAGCTGCCTGAGTACTACGAGCTCATCCGCAAGCCTGTCGACTTCAGGAAGATTAAGGTATGGCGCTAACCCTTTAATGTATCGGTTATAAGACTAAATCAAATCAAACTTTATTTGTCACATGCGCCGAATATAACAAGTGTAGTCCTTACCGTGAAATGCTTACTTACAAGCCCTTAACCAACAGTGCAGTTCAAGAAGAGTTAAGAAAATATTTACCAAATAAACTAAAGTAATAAATATAACAATAAAATAACAATAATGAGGCTATATACAGGGGGCGCTGGTACCGAGTCAGTGTGCGGGGGTACAGGTTAGTTGAGGTAATTTGTACATGTAGGTAGGGGTGAAGTAACTATACATAGATAATAAATAGTGAGTAGCAGCAGTGTACAAAACAAATGGAGGGGAAGGGGGGGGGTGTTAATGTAAATAGTGCGGTGGCCATTTGATTAATTGTTCAGCAGTCTTATGGCTTGGGGGTAGAAGCTGTTAAGGAGCCTTTTGACCCTAGACTTGGCGCTCCGGTACCGCTTGCCGTGTGGTAGCAGAGAAAACAGTCTATGACTTGGGTGACTGTTGTCTCTGACAATTTTATGGGCTTTCCTCTGACACCGCCTATTATATAGGTCCTGTATGGCAGGAAGCTTGGCCCACTGATGTACTGTGCCGTACACACTACCCTCTGTAGCGCCTTAGGGTCAGATGCCAAGCAGTAGCCATACCAGGCGGTGATGCAACCGGTCAGGATGCTCTCGATGGTGCAGCTGTATAACTTTTTGAGGATCTGGGGACCCATGCCAAATCTTTTCAGTCTCCTGAGGGGGAATAGGTTTTGTCGTGCCCTCTTCATGACTGTCTTGGTGTGTTTGGACCATGATAGTTCGTTGGTGACGTGGACACCAAGGAACTTGAAACTCTCGACCCGCTCCACTACAGCCCGATGTTAATGAGGGCCTGTTCGGCCCGCCTTTTCCTGTAGTCCACGATCAGCTCCTTTCTCTTGCTCACGTTGAGGGAGAGGTTGTTGTCCTGGCACCACACTGCCAGTTCTCTGACCTCTTCCCTATAGACTGTCTCATCGTTGTTGATCAGGCCTACCACTGTTGTCGTCAGCCAACTTAATTATGGTGTTGGAGTCGTGGGTGAACAGGGAGTACAGGAGGGAACTAAGTACACACCCCTGAGGGGCCCCAGAGTTGAGGATCAGCGTGGCAGACGAATTGTTGCCTACCTTTACCACCTGGAGGCGGCCCGTCAGGAAGTCCAGGATCCAGTTGCAGAGGGAGGTGTTTAGTCCCAGGGTCCTTAGCTTAGTGATGAGCTTCGTGGGCACTAAGGTGTTGAGCACTGAGCTGTAGTCAATGAACAGCATTCTCACATAGGTGTTCCTTTTTTTCAGGTGGGTAGCACTTCATGGCTAACGACGTGAGTGCTACGGGGCTGTAATCATTTAGGCAGGTTACCTTCGCTTCCTTGGGCACAGGGACTATGGTGGTCTGCTTGAAACATGTATGTATTACAGACTCGGTCAGGGAGAGGTTGAAAATGTCAGTGAAGTCACTTGACAGTTGGTCCGTGCATGCTTTGAGTACACATCCTGGTAATCCGTCTGGCCCCGCGGCTTTGTGAATGTTGACCTGTTTAAAGGTCTTACTCACATCAGCTACCGAGAGCGTTATCACACAGTCATCCAGAACAGCTGGTGCTCTCGTGCATGCTTCAGTGTTGCTTGCCTCGAAGCAAGCATAAAAGGCATTTAGCTCGTCTGGTAGGCTCGTGTCACTGGGCATCTCGTGTCTGGGTTTCCCTTTGTAGTCCGTAATAGTTTTCAAGCCCTGCCACATCCGACGAGCGTCAGAGCCGGTGTAGTAGGATTCAATCTTAATGCTGTATTGACACTTTGCTTGTTTGATGGTTCGTCTGAGGGCATAGCGGGATTTCTTATAAGTGTCCGGATTAGTGTCCCGCTCCTTGAAAGCGGCAGCTCTAGCCTTTAGCTCGATGCGGATGTTGCCTGTAATCCATTGCTTCTGGTTGGGATCGGTACGTACGGTCACTGTTGGGGGGACGTCGTCGATGCACTTATTGATGAAGCCGAAGAATGAGGTTGTATACTCCTTAATGCCATTGGATGAATCCCGGGAACATATTCCACTCTGTGCTAGCAAGCAGTCCTGTAGCGTAGCATCCGCGTCATCTGACCACTTCCGTATTGAGCGAGTCCCTGGTACTTCCTGCTTTAGTTTTAACTTGTAAGCAGGAATCAGGAAGATAGAATTATGGTCAGATTTGCCAAATGGAAGGCAGGGGAGAGCTTTGTATGAATCTCTGTCTGTGGAGTAAAGGTGGTCTAGAATGTTTTTTGTTTTTTTGGTTGCAGTTGTGACATGCTGGTAAAACTGATTTAAGTTTGCCTGCATTTAAGTCTCTGCCACGAGAAGCGACGCTTCTGGATGAGCATTTTCTTGTTTGCTTATGGCCTTAGAGTTTGTTGATTGCGTTCTTAGTGCCGGCATCGGTCTGTGGTGGTAAATAGACGGCTACGATTAATATAGATGAGAACTCTCTTGGTAGATAGTGTGGTCTACAGCTTATCATAAGGTACTCTACCTCAGGCGAGCAATACCTCGAGACTTCTTTAATATTAGACATCGCGGGAATCGACTAGGGAATCGCATTCAGTAAAATAGTCCTTCTGGGAGGTTAGGGGACTGACAAGTCACATCTAGCTGTCTCGTCCTGATCTTCTCAGTCCTGTGTTGTGCTCTACTGGTCTGATGACTATTCTGATGTCCTCTCCTCTTTTCCCCTCCAGGAGAGGATCCGCGGCCATAAGTACCGCAGCCTGAATGACCTGGAGAAGGATGTGATGCTGCTGTGTAGTAACGCTCAGACCTTCAACCTGGAGGGCTCTCTGGTGAGTGTCTGGCAACAGGGAGGGAATGAGGGGAGGGCAGACCGTTGTTGGGCATGATAAGACAACGTTGTGGGGGTGCTGGGATATGGAGGGCCTGTTTCAGCCCAATGTATTACAGATCCGAGGAGACTTGTCACAACCTTTTTATGGTGAATTGAATGGAACCTCTCATACTCTGAAGAAATGTCACAGTAGCCTGTTACCCTGCTGCTGACATCTTCTATATTTCTCTGTGGCGTCTCTCACCCCCTAGATCTATGAGGACTCCATCGTACTGCAGTCAGTCTTCACCAGTGTCAGGCAGAAGATTGAAAAGGAGAAGGAGGAGGAGAGTGAGGGAGAGGACAGTGAGGAAGAAGAGGAGGAGGTGGACGAAGGCTCTGAGTCTGAATGTGAGTGTTACAGTATTTACATATGTACTTAGTATCATAGTCCACTGTTAAAAGGGCAATCTGCCGTTCAAACAACAACGCGTCCCACCCTCCCCCCCACCAGTGTTTGGTAAATAGCTGACTGATGGGGCTGTTGAAACCACTCTCAAATTCATAGACTGAGCTATGAATGCATAATTATAGTTTTAACCATGTTTTGAGGCTGTACAGTGTTTGTTTACAATTACATTGTTTACAAAGGAGTAAAACAAGATTATATTTTGGGTTCTGGTGGAATGTGACAATTTAACTCAGCTCATGAGGCATTTATAACTTATATTCTTCAAGAATCAATGGGTGTAAATCATTAATTGAAAAGTCCAAAAATAGATGTTGCAATCAGGGATTGCCCCTTTAAACTATTTAATAATTTGTTGTACTTTTGAGGAATTGTATACTCATGGATTTGTGTCCATGCTTCTTCTTTCTTTCTCCCTCTTTCAGCTCGTTCAGTGAAGGTGAAGATTAAGCTGGGGAGGAAGGAGAAGGAGGGCAGAGGGAAGGGCCAGCGCCGGAGGGGCCGTGGCTCCCGGGCCAAACCTGTAGTGAGCGACGACGACAGCGAGGAGGAACAGGAGGAGGTAAGACACGCACAAATACATTGAGACACTACTTAACTGTCCATTTAAGCTTCCTTTCGAAGCCAGCAACACTGGCAACACTGATTAACTTATGTAACTCAGAGCAGCAGTATTTTTGTGGGATTGTCTTTAACACTTTCAGAATTGTTTTCTTAAACGTCTACAGTAGACTAGGCTGGTGATCAACAAGCTATGTTGTATTGGGTTGAAGGATTAAGTGTTTTTTCTTCGGCCTTCTGTTCCAGGCGGGTTCGGCCAGCGGCAGTGAGGAGGACTGAACTGAACCACTCCTGTTCTGTGAGGACCAACGGCCCACTGACACCCTCGACTGGAACTTATATATTTTACCTAGATTCTATAGCAGGGAGACAAGCCAGTGGAGAGGGGCCTAGTTTTACCTAGATGAGCTGATTTTTAGTGAGAGAAATGTATTCCATAATTAAAATACACCATCAATAAAAAAAAATACACATAAAAAAAATAAAAAAAACTTACATATTTAAGCAGGCAATCCTGGTATGAATAGCTGGACTGTATGTCTTTTTGCCTTGTTGTTTTCTCCTGGAAGTGATTTAAGGTGGACAGGGTTTGATTAGCAGACTGATCGTGGACCATAGGGAGAGTTTGCTGACTTTTTAAGTGAGTTTGTTTTGTCGTTTTGTTTCCTTTGAGATGGAGCTGTGTGACCGGAGTCGCTGTGGTTTCTAAGTCCCTTGAATGCATGTCGTTTGGTCTGTGGAAATGCACCTGGGTGTGTCGTTCTATTATATCTCTGTTTAATTTAAGAATACAAGTGAGATAACGGTACGTTCCCCCTTAGGCCTTCCTCCGGCTACGAGTGAGAAGGGAAGGGCGGGACTCTGTCTCACGTCTGTGTCACTGGATTCCAAAAAGTACAATAAAGGCGTCTCGTAATTAAACTTTCCTCACTGCTGTTGTCTTTATTCACTTTATGCACTACACATGATTGATTGCTGTATCCTAAATGTGCTGAATGGAATGAACTGTTAAGCCATCTTTGACTAACTGTAGATATCTTGTATGTATACTAGATGGCCCTCTCACCTTGACCAGATAACAGTACTGAATGCTTCTGGATGAAAAGCCATGGGTTGAAAATGTAGGTGTTTTGTTGATGTTTAGGTTGAAGATTTTCTCCTTGAGTCTGAACTGTAAACATGCTGACCACTAAATGAATGCTAGTTTGCTATGATAAACTGAATTATATGAATTATGTATTTTAGGCCACAGTGCTTTTATAGGCTTGTAGCACTCACACAGTTGTATTTCAAACAGTGTTACTCTGGGCATGTGTGAGATCCTGCCAGGGCTTCCATGCCTCTGATCTCAGATATACACCAGTTTCTTCTTCCTCAGGTCACTCATTGACCCTGCTGTTTTTTCCCGCTCCCCCTCACACTGCTTTGTTCCAGCATTGGGCTCATATCATAACACCTGGACAAATACTTTTTTTCTGTGTGTTGAAAGTCGTTTTTCAGTAGAATGTTTTTGAATGGATCTGCAGTAGAGTCCGTTCTCTCCTCAAATGGTTTGTTAACTCATTTTAAGTGACTCTAAAGAGCTACCGTCACCGCATTAACCATGATGGCAGAGTTTCTGACTGCGCTGAGACCAACCTCTGACTAGCCTTATTATCCTATGTGTATATGGGTTAACATGGCCAGTTTATTTTGTGATTTTCTTTTTACTTTGTCATTGTTCAGAAATACATTCTAATAAAAAAGCTTATTTGCTAGGAGGGATGATGGTCAGTAGTGGTGAAGTTGAGGTGAAATCTGAAGAGAGATGGAAAAGAATGTGATGGTTGAAACCAGGAGAACAGATCAGTGTACAGGATTTACAGCTGGTGCCCCACAGGGGTGGAAGAACCAAGTAACCAACGGAACAGTTCCTCTCACTGCACTGTAGGCAGGCAGGAAGAGGAGATGGTCTGTTATGAACAAGGGGTGTGTCATGGATGTGAGCTGTCTTGAGGGGTTGAGTGGAGGGCAAGGCGGAGGGCCTACAACCAGTGGTTATATGTTTCAACATGTATCTGCACAAGTTGTCTCACATTGTCATATCTCCAAGACTCGTGACATACGAGAGAAAGCTGGATAGCAAGGTTCCAACAGAAGTGACCTTGAGCGTTGGACACAAACTCTCATTTGAGGACAGTGTAGTCATTTTACTATATATTATTCAGTTTCCACCCAACGTATCGCTTATCTCTGCCTTATCCAATTGTCCAAGGGCAGAACATTGTAAAACAATTCTTAAAGCATACCGCTTCCCTCCCATTAGAAATAAAACCATGTTTTTGTATTGAGATATTAGAGCCATGTGTTTTCTGGTGTTTGATAGTTAAGTCTTGGCAAATAAATAATGGCAGTCCTTCCAGCTGGTTGGTGATGGATTGCCCTGTTGTCTACAGACTGATGTTTTGCTAGGTGAAGGCCTCCACATGAAACATCAGACTAGTTAGTCTACATGCCAAGAACCTAGTGCTTTCCTAATTTTAACTTTATAATGCATCTAGTGCAAGGCACCCAATGTCTACGCAGCATATGCTTCCCAGGTCTGTCAAGATGATTCACTGGGCCAACAGGCTCTACTGCAGCTGGAGGATCCTAATCTGACTCTCATGTCTCCTCTCTTGTGAGGGAGAAAGGACTCTCATTCCCAGCCAACCCACTGGACACAAACTGGTTGAATCAATGTTGTTCCAATGTAATTTGTCAATGTGTTGTGATGTGGAATCTACATGGAAAATACATTGGATTTGAAAAAAGTCATCAATGTAAACTGTTGTTTTGAGGGTGAAATTTCAACCACAGGATTTTGTTATCATGGTAACCAAATTCCAACATAGATAAAACTTGTATAAAATATGTAGAATACCTTTAAAAAAATATCCACTATCAGAAGAAAAAAAATAACAGGCTGGGCAGAACCCCTTCCGTCTACAGTTACCCTTTGGTCTCCCATCCAGGGCTTTAACCAAACCCAGCCCTGCTTCGCTATGTTAGTTGTCCCTGACTACTATCAATGTGCTATCGTGGCAATGATTGTTGATGGATTTTCACCTGAAAAATTAAATACACTGAACAGAAATAAAAACGCAACATGCAAAAATTTCAAAGATTTTACTGCGTTACAGTTCGTATACAGTGGGGAGAACAAGTATTTGATACACTGCCGATTTTGCAGGTTTTCCTACTTACAAAGCATGTAGAGGTCTGTAATTTTTTATCATAGGTACACTTCAACTGTGAGAGACGGAATCTAAAACAAAAATCCAGAAAATCACATTGTATGATTTTTAAGTAATTAATTTGCATTTTATTGCATGACATAAGTATTTGATCACCTACCAACCAGTAAGAATTTCAGCTCTCACAGACCTGTTAGTTTTTCTTTAAGAAGCCCTCCTGTTCTCCATTCATTACCTGTATTAACTGCACCTGTTTGAACTCGTTACCTGTATAAAATAAACCTGTCCACACACTCAATCAAACAGACTCCAACCTCTCCACAATGGCCAAGACCAGAGAGCTGTGTAAGGACATCAGGGATAAAATTGTAGACCTGCACAAGGCTGGGTTTGATGAAACAAAAATAAAACTGTTTGCCCATAATGACCATCGTTATGTATGGAGGAAAAATGGGGATGCTTGCAAGCCGAAGAACACCATCCCAACCGTGAAGCACAGGGGTGGCAGCATCATGTTGTGGAGTGCTTTGCTGCAGGAGGTACTGGTGCACTTCACAAAATAAATGGCATCATGAGGATGGAAAATGATGTGGATATATTGAAGCAACATCTCAAGACATCAGCCAGGAAGTTAAAGCTTGGTCGCAAATGAGTCTTCCAAATGGACAATGACCTCAAGCATACTTCCAAAGTTGTGGCAAAATGGCTTAAGGACAACAAAGTCAAGGTATTGGAGTGGCCATCACAAAGCCCTGACCTCAATTCTATAGAAAATTTGTGGGCAGAACTGAAAAAGCGTGTGCGAGCAAGGAGGCCTACAAACCTGACTCAGTTACACCAGCTCTGTCAGGAGGAATGGGCCAAATTTCACCCAACTTATTGTGGGAAGCTTGTGGAAGGCTACCCGAAACATTTGACACAAGTTAAACAATTTAAAGGCAATGCTACCAAATACTAATTGAGTGTATGTAAACTTTTGACCCACTGAGAATGTGATGAAAGAAATAAAAGCTGAAATAAATCATTCTCTCCACTATTATTCTGATACAGTTGAAGTCGGAAGTTTATACACCTTAGCCAAATACATTTAAAATCAGTTTTTCACAATTCCTGACATTTAATCGTAGTAAATATTCCCTGTCTTAAGTCAGTTAGGATCAACACTTTATTTTAAGAATGTGAAATGTCACTGTATCTGCTCCATCAGCATTCCAATAGCGGGAGCAGTGAGGGCAGCACAATTAATGACAGTCTCATTAGGCACTTCTGTGGTTCTCCTTTGCACAGTTTCAGAAGCTTCCATGCCCCATGGTGGGCTATTCAAGGGCCGGTCACTGAGAGGACCCACTCTCACCAGAGGGAAGAGAGTTGTGTGACTGTCAACTCCTATTATTGGTCTCAAGTGTAGGTTAGCTTTCTCAGAATCCATGTGAAAGAAATACATCTCAATCCTGGAGTAAAAACCAATTAGCAATGATTATTTTGTGAGGTATTGTAACATGAAATTGAACTGTTAATCTTTCATCTTGATGTAGTGTAGTATGATCCAAATCTGTCTGACATAATCTTGATTACATCTGTGTTACCACTCCCTGTTACTAAATAAAACACCATTGCTTCAGAAGGAGAGGGTAATAGCTATATAATCGCTGTCATCATCAAAGCCTTGGCTTCTCCTGCCATCTTATTTCCAGCTACTGTGTGTAGCTAGATCCTCAACTCTGATGTGAAGCCACTATTAGATTACAGTTTTTAGCTTGTTCTATTAGATCCAAAATAATATAGGGAGCTGTAGTCAGTTACTGGTTGACAGAGGCATAGCAGGATGTCATACTAATACTGGTCGGGTCAGCAGACCCATGAGAACTAGAGCAGTTTGACTACACTTGTTTTGCTATTATTTATGTTGTCACGCGTTGCCGCTCTGACCATGAGGGAAAAACAGTCGTTTGGCTGTGGCGTTTTTGTCTTTTGTTTAAGAGATGGTGCGTCATTGCACACTGATGGACATTGGATAGATCAATATTAAAAATAGATAGAGCAAGTACAAACTAGATGAGAATTAGTCCTCAAGGCCATCATGATAGACCTGATCACATGTTCTGTGCTTATTGTTTGGTTCACTAACATCCTATTTATTTTTCTTCTCTCCTCCCACTCAGTTCTCTTGTATTTCATAGGGACAACCTCGAGGAACCCCAACAGCCTATGTCATTTTCTGTTTGTGTCTGGATTGAGCTGAGTCATGAAAATGTACAGTTTTATCAAAATGTCACAAGATAGATATGTAGAACCTATCACTATTAAGAATCACCTTTATAGTTACCACTTTTACCAACTCCACGGAAAAGCAAGGAAACATGTTATGACCAAAACTTCAAACAATCTTTATCTATTGTTTTGACCAGGGAGATCCTGCTTTTGAATACTTAGAAACGCCTGTCAGAATGAGCTTATAGACAAATATTTGTATGTCTTGGCCCGCCTCTTGTGTGTGTGTGTGTGTGTGTGTGTGTGTGTGTGTGTGTGTGTGTGTGTGTGTGTGTGTGTGTGTGTGTGTGTGTGTGTGTGTGTGTGTGTGTGTGTGTGTGTGTGTGTGTTCGTGCGTGGAGCTTTAAGAATGAACTCAAGTGTTAAACAGTAGTAAAATAGAGCGTCTGAAGACAGCCTTTCGATAAAGAGGCTCTGTATTCCAGAGATCACACCACTCCAAACCCCGCCCTATGCTTCTTGGGCTCCTCCCGTTCCAACCCACTCCTGGACCACATTGAAATTGCTCTGATGTTGCCAAACATGATTACACTGCCAGGAGCATCCTTGTCTAACCTCTCGTCCCAAGCGCATCTGAATCCAGAACATAAGAGCAGAGGAACTGAATAGCTTGGAAGCAGTGACTTTAAAATAAAACAATCGTTTTAACATTGTTATAGCTGTATCATAATACCTTATTGACAGTCAGAGTAAAGTGTAAATCATTTTAACAATTTGGCTGCAGGCTATGGAGCGGCTGCTGTGCGTGCTGTTGGTGTTCCTGGCTTGCTGTGTTGTCCAAACAAGTAAGTATCTTTATTCTAACATAGGTCTACTCTAGTGTATCGTAAACTTCGGAATAATTACCAATTAATTTGGTTTATTTGTTATTTGTTCCATTAATGCATAGTGGCAAAGTAAGTATATTTTTAAACACAGCCTACCTTCTTGTTAAATATTATGTCTATCGTAAATGGCAGTTATCAATCGATTTGAAATGTTTAAATAGCCCACTCTTGGACATCGCCTGACGCATCACGACGGGGGAGGGGGCTAGTTATTTGTAGAATGTAGGTCAAATTTGTGTTGCATCTTGAAGAAGCTGCGATAGTGTGCAACACAAATTGTTTCTTATTATGATCAGAACACAATGCGTAGGCGAGTATTTATTTTGTCATTGCACTCGCATTTACCTTTAGATACATTTACATGATCTATTTTTACCGGCATTTGTTTGAATGATCTACGTTCACAGCCTCTGATTTGTTGTTGGCCATGAGATTCCGTGGCCAATCAGATTTAAGAATGTGCAACAAGACGTTTCCGAAAGCTTGTTGTGGAATTGGAGCCGGGCGAGGCTAAAGGATATTTGCATTGTTGTGCACCCTGAGAAGAGCGGCAGTTTACAGTTTTGCACTTTGTGCAAGACAATTATTTTGTTAGTAGGCTATTGTTATTTTAAAGCTATAATCCTTCATTGCTACATCCATGTCAGGATTTATGAATTAAATGGATACTGGGATTTTGCCAATGAGGCCATTTACTTACCAAGAGTCAGATGAACTCGTGGATACCATGTGGCCAGTATGATGGACGTTTGAGGTAGTTTAGCGAGCCAGTGCTAACTAGCATTAGCGCAATGACTATCTACCTAATTATATATACACCCATTGATTATATATTTTTTTAACTAGACAAGTAATTTAAGAACAGATTTTTATTTACAATAACGGCCTACCCTGGCCAAACCCAGACGATGCAGGGCCAATTATGAGACTCCCAATCATGGCCAGCTGTGATGCAGCCTGGATTCGAACCAGGGACTGTAGTGATGCCTCTAGTACTGAGATGCAGTGCCTTAGACCGCTGTGCCACTTATACATACCTAATGAGCTTAGTCCAGCTGTTGAATCCCATCAGAACCCAAAATATAAGCTTTTTTCCCTCCAATGTTTGTAAACAATATAGGCTAAATAAAAACTAAAAACCTGCATAGTCTCAAAACATGGTTCAAATTATAATGTTGATATCATGGATGGTCAGTCCTTACATCCATAGTCTGGCTGTGTCTATGAATTTGAGAGAGGTTACATTTCTTCAGGCCCATCCCTCAGCTTTTTACCAAAACAGAGGCGGGGTGTTGCTTTATTGTTTCAACTGCTCATTCTAGCTTTAAAGTGCAAAAATCTTCCAAATTCAGGTACAGCAGATTACAAGTGAGTTATTGTATAATTAGGCTACATAGCAAGGCTGCAATAGACTATATGTGTTCTCATCAACTGATGTAATAACCAGTCACATTTCAATCTAGATTCTCTGTTGTTCACTCATGTTTTTGACCCTTTCATGATGTATTGATGGCCCTATGGCATCATTGTGGTGGGCCACCTTGAGAATTAAAGGAATCCCTCTTGCCCACCTCCACAAAGCAGGACTTTTGTGTATTTCTCTTGAGGCAACATTCCAACATATTGGTTCAACACCATCTGCCCTGTATGCAATAACATCCAGTGTTAGTATTGGGGCCAGTATTTTTATTTATTTTTATTTCACCTTTATTTAACCAGGTAGGCTAGTTGAGAACAAGTTCTCATTTACAACTGCGACCTGGCCAAGATAAAGCATAGCAGTGTGAACAGACAACAACACAGAGTTACACATGGAGTAAACAATAAACGGTTTTATCATTAGTATGGAAATGTTTGGGAAAAAGTGCCAGGAATGTGTTGGAACTGGCTCTCACACTCCTATCCATTGACACAACAGAGTTGTGTTGTTGTCAGAGCATCAGCAGTCTGAAACAGTTTGTGCTCATTGTCCATTGTCTTATCAGGAGGAGCGGACATCCCTCATATTGCGCAATTTGTAACGTGCAGATATATCGAGAATGTGACATCGAATGGGAGACTCACACTGGGAACTTGATTCAAACTCTTTGCAAATAATCAGAAAGAATACCGTTTTTGCCTTGACATTTTCTGAGGGCCTAAATGGAGAATGCTGAGCGATAAATAAAAGTAGTTGCAGAATGACATGCTCCATCTCAAAAAAGAGCTGTTCCATCACCTATTTAAAAAGTGGTACTGATTAACTGTAAGCCTGTGCAAATCACTTTATCATGCTATCTGTGAACCATGTCCATGCCTTCTAAGTGTCATATTAAGAGATTTTTACTTTTATTAGCCAGCTTCAACAGCTCATCAAACAGTGGGCAGAGCTGTTTACTCTCCTCCAGCTTGTCCTGATAGGGGACGGAAGATCAATTAAACACACCACACATCAGAGGACAGACAAACAAGTATGCCACGTTACATTTCTCCCCAAGGTTAATCAGTAAACCTTGTCAGTCCGAGCCTTTGATGGACTGAACTTTAAGCCTAACCAAATGTTATTGAAGGCAGGGTATTCGCCTGCATCTGACCATCATTTCTCTCTGGGAATGAGGACAGGTGGATATGATAAAGAGAGAGAGAGACTTTGATAGCCTTTAATTAGAGTTTGCAGGTATTAAGTCAATATACTCACCTGGCCCTAGAGGGTCATATTGTGTGAGTTACTAGAACCCAAACTGTTTTCCAAGGGATGGCAGTGTGAAATGTGATCACATCTGGGTATTCTTTTATGTTCTCTCTCAGTTGTGTGGGTATTCATTCACGTGTTGTTCTGCTCTTATTTTGTGGCTTGTCTTGTTCACTCACGAGTGAACTCTATAGATAAGACAACCAGGTAAGATAAGATTAAAGTCACTAATGATAAAACCTTTAAAGAAAGGGAATGCACATGGAAGAGGGTCCCACCAATACAGCCGCCCATAGTACACTTTTACATGGGGACAGCTGGGTCCAGAACTGGAATAGCAGTAACCTGTTTAGCTGTGGAGACATGGTGAATGAGGACATTGACTTCTCATGTTCATACTGTTTGTTCACAGAGAAATATCTGTACTAGATTGCCCCATTTAATTTCCATCCACTTTCCCAGATCTGCTGTTGACATCTGTTGAATAGTACGGAACAAAAAGCAACAGAACTGCGCTGTCACAGTTTATGACCAAAATATCTCAGTAAAGAAAATGTAGGCCAAACTATGGGCCTTCCTCCAATGAGCATAAATTGTTAAATCTTTCCAAATTCCCTAGTAGGTATTATTGTTCCTGCACCTGAAACCGTTGGTGAGAAACTAAAGGTTCACCTCACCCAGGAACTGTCCTGTTTTGAAAATCCATCCCCAGTGGTCAGTAAAAAGAGTATCTGGCCCACTATTGTCTCTACTGTTATTATCATGCAAACCTTCCTCTTGACCCAATCAGCTACCAGTGGTGTGATTCAAGCTCCTCCCTCTGGTCAAGCTCCTCCCTCTGGCTCCTATCAGAAACAGGTGTCCATCCAGTGTTTTGAGGCCTAAGTGCAGGATAAGGAATTCCCAGTGGCATCTGGACACTGCTGTGAGTCATCTCTGTGGCCAGGGGCACTGATGTACAGTACAGTGTCTTAATTGGTTCTTCCAGTTCACTAACTAGGGTGATTTAGATAGGGGGTTGGGTGGAGAGCTGTAGGAGGTCTAGAATGTCTTTGTTTGATGGATGAAGAGCATTCAGAACTGCATGGAGGAAAATTAAGATGTTAAAGAGAACATAACAGCAGCCAGCACTGTATGTCTACGATCTCTTTTCATTTGTCTTCAGTCATCACCACCCAATTACTGACAAAAATCTACATTCTCCACTACCAATGGCAGGTGTAAACGTTAGTGTGTGAGTGTGTGTGCATGTGTATGTGTGCATGTGTCAGTGTGTTTGAGTTGTAGATTCTCCACATTCCTCCTCTATAGGCAGGTTGGAATTTGCATGTTTATGTGTCTGTACATGTATATGTGTGTATGTTGAGGGAGAGGGTCATAATGGGCCTCTCCCACCCATCCCCCTGCCTCTTTGTTGATGTGTTACCAGCATCCCTGCCATAGCCCACTGAACAGCCATCCCCTCCCCCACTCACTGTCACATATGACTGCAAGCTGGGAAATGAGACCCACCAGATGCAACCTGCTCTGGCACTTTTGTTTTAACTCTATACATTCTGATTTATGGTCTGCTCAAGTATTTGCCTCAGATAACATCCACAGAGTTACAGAAAACAGACAATGTTTCCTTTTCCTGTGGTTTATTGTGATGTCTGGATACAGGTGTTCAAATAATGTGTAGTGTTCTTGACTGACCTGACAGTATGTAGATGATAAAGCAGAGAAATACCACTGGTTGTCCTATCTTGCTAAGGCTTTGCAGTGCCATGGGCTTGGCTTGCCACGCGACCCCTCTCGGAAAGCATCTGATTTGTGTACTTTGCCAGGAGTACCAGTACCAGATCAATGTGCAGCTATATACAGTGTCCTCTCGGGAAAGCGTCTGGTTTGTGTGCTTCCCAGAAATAAATAGAACAGCAATTAATTTCATTCATAAGAAATGTATTGTCCCACTATACAATGTATCCGGGGTTGTAAATGTTAGTCAGTTAAATGCTCCTTAAAGCCCATTTTGATTTTGAGATTTTGTTGTTCACCAGAATGAATAGTCATGGACTGACCGTGTGGGTACGTGTGTTTTCCCCTTATAGACGCAGAGACAGTATGCGGGATTAGGCAGTTCTTGTGTGGGAACGGGAAGTGCATTACGCTGAGATGGGTGTGTGACGGAACAGATGATTGTGGAGATGGAACTGACGAGCTCCCCGGAACCTGCTGTGAGTAACACATACCGCCGTAGCTAATAGGAATACAATAGAGGATTGAACCACACTTCTAGTTCAACATCTTTTTCAGTTTCAGTCACTGATGGTTGTTCTCTCTTTTCGGTTGCACCTGTAGCGGCCAGAACATGCAGAACCACAGAGTTTAGCTGTGGTGGACGTCTGAACCAGTGTGTTCCCAGTACCTGGCTCTGTGACGGCAAAGCAGACTGTGAAAATGGAGCTGATGAGGAGAGCTGTGGTGAGTGGTCCTGTCTTCTCCACTCTCTATTGTACCCTTCTCCCCAACTTACCTCCCAACATTTCCCCTTCTTTCATCTACTCTCTCTTTTCCCTCTCAGTCCCATTCTTTCCCAACTGATATAAACCTGACAAATGAGGCTCCCCTCTAACACACACATCTCTGTTCCTCCCACAGCGCCCAAGCGCTGCACAGATAACAAATTCCGCTGCAGTAACGGCCAGTGTGTGTCAGCCTCTTTTGTGTGTGATGAGGAGTTGGACTGTGATGACGGGAGCGACGAGGCTTCCTGCCCACCCACCACCTGTAGCTCCACCTCCTTCCAGTGCAACAACTCTGTGTGTGTGCCGCGCCTGTGGGCCTGCGACGGAGACGTTGACTGCTCGGATGGCTCCGATGAGTGGCCCCAGAACTGTGGGACGCGAGCCCCTGAGGGTGCCCCCAAGCCCTGCTCCCTTCGGGAGTTCCAATGTGGCAGCGGGGAGTGTATCCACGGCAGCTGGAAATGTGATGGAGGGTTCGACTGCCTGGATCGCTCTGACGAGACCAACTGTAGTGAGTACATTCCCTCTCTCATATTACCCTTTTATTACTTCTGTTAGCTATATTCGCTTTAATATTTTCTGTCTTTAATATGTAAATTGCATATGGATTTTTGACTGACCTCTCAATCTCTCCTTCTCTCCATAGGCCGCCTCACCTGCCGCCCCGATGATTTCCAATGCGGTGATGGCACCTGTATCCACGGCGGTCGCCAATGTAACCGCCAGTACGACTGCAGAGACTTGAGTGATGAAATAGGCTGTGTCAATGGTAGGCTCTTGCCCCACATAAAGCTACTACCCCTGCTTCTACTACTGTGACCTACTAAAATGGTAATACTACCTTTGTGTTATAGTCACACTCTCCTCTCCTCCACAGTGAGCCATTGCAAGGGTCCCACCAGGTTTAAGTGCCGTAGTGGGGAGTGCATCAGCATGGAGAAGGTGTGTGACAAGCAGCGTGACTGCAGGGACTGGTCAGATGAGCCTCTCAGAGAGTGTGGTGAGTATAAAGATGGAACATGTACTTAGGGGGAAAATAGTTTTGTCTATGGTTAGCTTCTCACGTAAAATGAGTTGGATGGAAACCGTGGGAATGCTATCTAGCTGTGGTTGCTGAAAGAAAGAAGGAGTTGTGGACTGGTGTGTTGAACTGTCACTTTTCTCTCCTCTAACCCTCCCTGCAGATTCCAACGAGTGCCTGTACAACAATGGCGGCTGCTCACACATCTGCAATGACCTGAAGATCGGCTATGAGTGCCAATGCCCCACCGGCTACTACCTGACGGACAAGAAACACTGTGAAGGTTAAACTCCTTACCACTATAGCTGCATTTGTGTCCACAGAGCCCAAAAAGTTGGCTCAATCAGCAGCGCTATTGGATCTGATGTCCTTGCCAATGTGGACTTCAGACTGTACATCCTTTAGGCCTAGTGCCAGGCGATGTGCCCATTGATACCTTTGCCTTAGTTCAATCCTGTATGGCAGTGTAAAGCTGGTGATAGTGGGGTGAGAAGGTATCTGTCCTGACTGGACCACTTCCCTGTGGAGCCATGATGACCCAGTGCTGTTACTGTCACACCCCCTTCGTCTGACTCTACGCCACCGTTTACCTTCTCCAACACTGTGCCAGTTACACAGACGTCATATCTGTCCTGTACCTCTTCCCACAGATATCGATGAGTGTGCCAACCCAGACATCTGCAGCCAGATCTGTGTCAATCATATGGGCAGCTACAAGTGCGAGTGTGAGGAGGGCTACCAGGTCGACCCAGCCACAAAAGCCTGCAAGGCCATCGGTAAGTATTGGACCTAAGAAAGACTGAATGCTTACTTTGCTCATGTTTTGATCAAGTTTATTTTTATATTGTCATGGGTCATGCATTGCAGTTATTGGAACAATACTCTCTCGTCTGATCACACAGGCACTGTAGCCTATCTGTTCTTCACCAATCGCCATGAGGTGAGGAAGATGACACTGGACAAGAGTGAGTACACGCGTGTCATCCCCCGCCTGAAGAATGCAGTGGCTCTGGACATGAACATGGTTGCCAAGGAGATTTACTGGTCTGACCTCTCCCAGAAGAAGATCTACAGGTGAGCAAAGCTTCCATGTTATCTTTATCCATAGAGCCCTGTTGTAGGCCTATTGCTCCCAGTGATATTTTGATGAGGATGATGATTAGAATGATGATGATGGTATAATAAATATATTTTCTCTCTATTGTTCACCCTTCTCCTACAATCCAGCACCTCAATAGACTTGGCTGCAGACACAGCGCAACACAAAGTTGTGATTGACAGCGACATCGAAGCTCCGGAGGGCATCGCCTTTGACTGGGTCCACGGCAACATCTACTGGACCGACAGTATCCGCAGCAGCATCTCTGTGTCAACCGCCAACGGGAGCCGCCGCAAGACTCTCTTCCAGAATGATCTGGCCAAGCCCCGCGCTATTGTGGTCGACCCCCACAGCAAGTAGGTCCCACACTGGCTTCAGGAATGAGCATAATGACTGAAACATTGAGCCTACACAGGATATCTGTTGAATGATGACATGCTTCAATAAATGTGTTCTCCTGCCCTCGTAGCTTCATGTACTGGACTGACTGGGGAACTCCAGCCAAGATTGAGAAGGGAGGTCTGAACGGAGGGGACCGTGCTGCTCTGGTCACAGACGACATTGTGTGGCCCAATGGAATCACCCTTGGTGAGCACTTTCATAACTTCCTACCTTTGTGTGTGAGGGTGCGCATGCATAATTGTGTGTGTGTTTCTGCATGGTCACTCTGGTCTGACTAGTTTCTCTTGTCCTATCCCCTGGTCAGACCTGCTGAACCAGCGGCTGTACTGGGTGGACTCCAAGCTGCACACCCTCTCCAGTATCAACGTCCAGGGTGGTGGCCGAAGAACACTCATTATAGATGAACACAGGCTAGCCCATCCCCTAGGCATCACTGTGTTTGAGGTGAGTGCCAAAATTACAACTTTAACTTTTAAATGAGGCACTATGAAAATAAGTCTGAAAATAATCATATATATTTCATATGTTTATGCAGAGATTAGAAATGTTTAAATGGAGTACTGTGTATTCTGTGTGTAGGAAAGAGTGTTTTGGACAGATGTCAGCAACAATGCCATTCTGAGTGCCAACCGTGTGACAGGCAGGGACATCAAGCCTGTGGCAGAGCACCTGGTATCCCCAGAGGACATTGTGTTGTACCACAACCTCAAACAGCCAACTGGTATGTATCAGGTCTCTCAGATTTTTAATCTTCCCATAGTTAGTTAGATCAGTAGTTTGTTTATGCAAGAGTAGCCATGGAGTTAGGCACCAATGGGTTTTTGCATGACGGTTGCACCTCAGGGATGCATTTTATTCAAAGTGCTATTTTTGTGTTTGGAGCCTCAGACTATTACAATTAAGTTGCAATGCTGCAGTAGCATAGCAATAGCAATGTGCTTTCTATTGAGACAAACCAGTACCCAGACTTAATCCCCTCCTCCCCTCTGCCCCACTCCAGGCAGGGACTGGTGCAAGGTGGCCAACGGAGGCTGTGAGTTCATGTGTCTGGCAGCCCCCCAGGTGGGCATACATTCCCCCAAGTACACCTGTGCATGCCCTGACAACATGCTGCTGGCCAAAGACATGAGGAAATGTGTACCAGGTATATATCTAGCTAGCACCCTCAGCCTCTCTATGTAGCATAACACAGGGGAAATATATGATCCCTTGCTTCCTGTATAATATCTAACCTAAGTGTTATCTGTATATTGACTAGCTGCACCAACACCTGCAGCTCCAGTCAAGCCCATTGTTCCCGCCTCCAACCCCCCACCGGCACCCGCCCACACCTCCCCTGCACCTCCAGCCCGCGCCACCACTAAGGCCCCCATCATCGCTACCACAGTTACGCCTGCGCCTCCCCGCACTACCAAGCCTGTGCCATGCAACTCCCAACCTGCCCAGCCAGATAGACCCAGGATCCCCCAGGCCCAGACTACCACAGTGCCTCAAGTCACCACTCAGGGTAAGCATGACTTAAATGTGTGCTCTCATTAAATGCAGAAGTTATCAGCAATGAATATTTTTAAAGATGACTTTCCTGGAACATCACACTTTGACATGGTGTATCATTGGTCTAAATCTGTCTTGTTTTTCCCTTCAGACATCCGCCATGAATTTGCTGCTATACCCACAGCCCCTTCAACCCCTGCAGCTTTATACATCGCGCTGCCTATAGGTAAGTTGCTTTAACATCACTGACTTAGACACACAGTTAGCATGATTATTACACACCAATGATGTTAAAACCCCACTTTAGCATCAACAAATCCCCTCTGACCTGTATGTCTCTGTGTCTCTCAGCCATTGTGTGTCTGGTGGCCTTTGGTGCCATGCTGGTGTGGAGGAACTACAGGCTGAAGAACACTAACACCATTCACTTTGAAAACCCAGTCTACCAGAAGACCACTGAAGAACAGGTGCACATATGCAGGAGCCACAGTTCAGACGGCTACTCCTACCCACCGGTAAGAGGTCAATCTTTCATACACAGTCAATCTCAATGTCACTTGGAGTATGCTAGTGTTTTTGTATTAGCAAATGTAGCCTATGGTATGTTGTACAGTAGCTGTAGTTCAGTGACCTAATGTATTACTCTTTGTTTCCTTCCCCTCAGAGACAGATTGTGAGTCTTGATGATGAGGCTTGACCGTAGTGCTGCCGTTCCCTGCCAACACAAACGCTTTAAGAGGAGAAAGCAGAGGAGTAAGAGAAACATTTTATATAAGCTACCTGGACAATCTTATTTAAAAAATGTTACCTCACAACCTCAAAGACATAAGAAGGCAGAGAAAGTGTCATACCGCTGACCAAACCACTGTGTGCTCAAAGACAAATGGAAGCTCTGGAAAGAAAAGCAGGAAAAGGAGGAAGATTTCTCATTCATGTGTCTTTCTTGCCCATTTGTGCACAATCCAGAGCCATAAGAGACCATCAACTCATCTCCACCAAGCTTGAGTTTTATTGGCCCATTCTACACCATAGTATTTTTCTCAGAGACTATTTGTCTGAACTGTGAAATGTCTTACAAATAGAAGACTGTTTAGAAGTTGAACCCCATTATGAAAGAACAGTAATGTAATTGTAATATTTGAGTGTTTTGTGTTTGTGAAGAAGTGCCCTTGATATATGAGGTTAATGCAACTTTATTTAACACCACTTAGAATTGAGAAAAATCTCTCTTTCTTGTTACGTAGAATTCAGAAATTAGGTATTGTAAATAACGTAGGTATTTATTTTACTTATGTCCGAGACTGACAAAATGTTGAGAAATAATGAGCGGATCATATCTTTTACTATGTCTAGACTAATTTCTTTGTTCCTGAATTGTTTTAATATCAAAATCGGACTTAAACTAACACCTGAGCCACTTGTTGAAATGAAACCCTTTGATAGTGAATGTCGTCTTGAATTCTATACATGAGCCAATTTTACCTCTATAACATCACCAGACAGGGACAAAGTCAAATCATAGCTTTTTATACCAATCGTCCACATTGCCTCACTAGTGGAGCACTATCCAAATGGACGGTTAAACACACTGACACTTATACTGTATGTCTATGTGCCTTGGTAACACTATTGCTGTCAATTTCCCTAATATGGTGTTTAATTGCAAGCCAAGACAGTAGATTTAGGACAGTCTGTCTGAGATGTATCTTTCTCATTTTCTGCCTTGTCTAACTTTCTGTCATCCACTCCTTCTCAAGCTTCCTGTTCTTTCAGCCCAACTGTGTGAGAGCAGTATATAATTGTGTAATTCTTCTATGACAGAAAGCCTTAAAAAATTGGTTTACGGGACCATATGACCATAGGAGCCATGACTACACTCTTAGAAAAAAGGGTTCTTGGGCTGTCCCCATAGCAGAACCCTTTGAAGAACCCTTTTTGGTTCCAGATAGAACCCTTTCCACAGAGGGTTATACATGGAATCCAAAAGGGTTCTACCTGGAACCAAAAATGGTTCTACTATGGGGACAGCTGAACGATTTTAAAACCCTTTTTTCTAAGAGTGTAGCATATCATGTCTTCATTCAGGTTCAGAAACATAAGTTGCCTTTCAATGGTTTTCAGAGTTGTTTACTGGAGAGAGATATTTATTTGACTAAGTAAAAACTGATTTTGACATGCATTATATATCATGCTGCTAACCTTTTAACCAGATGATTTATTCAAATACTAATGATAGTGCTGAGGTGGCTTTAGGCTACAATGTTTGACACCTCTTTCTCTGAGATCAGAGTGAAATTAATGTGTCTAACTGTTTACAATTAAATGTGTTTGACCTTGAGGATGTCACAGTGTTACAGGTATTAGACAGACCGAGAGTTTGGGTAATTACATATGGCCTAAGCCTAACAAAGACATTATTGTTGAGTCAGTGAAAGTGTTTGTTTATGTTTCTTTTTTTAATGTGGGGTTGGGGCTAAACATATTGTTTAATTCAATAGCCGTATGGAATAAATCCAGAAATTTGTGTTAACTAACATCAACAGTGCAGATCATGAATATGTAAATATTATGTTCATAATGTATTTGTAAATATTCATTAAAAAATTTGGCCATGATGTCCCCCAGTGTAGAATTTGTACACCGTTAAACATTTGATGTACATAAATAAATGCTTATATTTATTTTAGAATCATTACACTGTGATTGGTACTTCACGTATGCCTGAAGTTTTGGTCTGACAAGCATTTTTGTGTTGTAAATGTGTCATACATACACAAAATACAGGTTACAAGTTAACTGTGTTAATTGTGTTTGCTGCCTTTGGTTTTCCAGAATTAATCAATATTGAGATGCTTTAGTAGTTTCAAAATAGTCACCTTTCACATAGATCTATTATACCTTATCATTCCATCAGATTTTTAGCACTAATTTGAGAATTAAATATTTCCAGAATTACATTTCTTTAACCTTTTAGATAATAAGGGCACTACCAATGGCCATTACATTAGCAGGATGACAGCCTGTTGAATAACACAAACGTTCTGTAATTCCTGACAGAAGCATGGAAGATATGATATATTTATTTATGAAATTGTATGATTGTAAATACACAAATCACACAGCTGTTTTATATTTCCGGACTATGTTGATTTATTGTGTTTAATTATATGGACTCAGACGACTGACCTTTAGTGTTTTTAACTAACTAACTATGGGAGTGTTTTTGTCTTAAATAAAGAAAAAGGAGCACTCTGTTTCTGCATAGATCTGATTATTTATTGACGGGACGTAGGCCTAGTTTTTGTTCAAGCTGGGATGAAGTGTGTATGGGTACTTTCTTTCCATATGTAGAATGAAATATCTAATCTTCATTGTCATATTGCCACAAGCTTTCTGGTCTACAAAGTCATAATGACACCAGTTTAGGTCAAAGCTACTGCACAAGAACACATCAAGAGAACACTTTTCACAGCACACATCTCCAACTGAAACAATTTTGCAGATTGTGTGGCAGCCTTAAAAAACAGTGTCCAAGAATAACAGGAACAGCATCCAAGAAAGCAATGAGGTCTCAGGCTACATCGCTCACGTCAAACTGTCTATGTGTCCTGGCAGCAGGCTCCCTACTGTAGACAAAGTTCAAGGCTGTGAAGGGAGGATAAATGATGACATACCAAGAAAACACACACACACACACACACACACACACACACACACACACACACACACACACACACACACACACACACACACACACACACACACACACACACACACACACACACACACACACACACACACACACACACACACATCCGTACTTATGCATATACAGTAAATACATAAAAAACATACAAACACACATACATCTCCATTCCATTCAAGTTGTGACTCTGGCTGCCATTGTGAAAGATGGAAAATGAGGAGAATCCCCATCCTTATTAGACTGTCATGGGTGCTAACTGACATTGGACACTAGATTATCATGTTACAGTAGGACAATACTGCACACAATTAAAGATAAAGTAGATGCTGGGTTTGGATCACTGGCTGAACAATGTTAACCAGCTGTCAGTAACTAGGACACTTATTCAACTGGAGATTTGGCCTCCTTTTGTTTGATTACTTTACTTGTGACATTCATCCAAACAAATAACTGCTCCCCGGAATATGACTTCATTTCCTAACACAGTGTCCTAGACTGGTTGTTTTTGTTGGCATGAGGCATTTTTGAAGCAAAGAACCTCGGGTTGTCCTTAATCATTAACATACCAACATGAGTTCAGTACAGCTGAACTGGAGCTGGAGTTTATTAGAGGTACAGCAGAGTGTAAAACTGTAACAAACTATCAATATGGGCAGTATTCTTTATACTGGTATTCAAACAGATTGGTGTAATAAACAGTTTATATCATCAGTGTAGTTAATATGAAATACAACCTATCTATATGGAAACATATTAACCATACTCTCTCATTTTAAGTAAACATTACAGAAGAGATAAATGGTGAGGCCATCCTTGTTTTTTTGTGTACATTGAATATTTGCCAATATTCTATGCAGAGGTTGGACGTATTCACTTTTCCCAGAAGGGGAAGCAGTGGGCGGAGGGTGGAAATAGGCCAGGGAAGGACACTGGTTCCTTCTGAAACCTGTTGATGTTTTGTCCATTGTTTACCTATATATCATGACTCACATTTTTAGGAGAGCCCTCTCGTGTAATGATGACATGATACAGTGTCATTCTACACATCAGAAAGCTTTGATTTGTAGTTTTGCTTCCAGTTAAATTATTCATCCCATCTTGATCTATTTTCTTCAGATGAAGACAATCTTCATCTAATTTTTAACTCCAATTTATGCCAGGTCAGGTGAGAAAAACTCCTGAGCCACAGAGTAGGCTATTATAAAAGGATACATAAATTACACCAGTTTGGTGCCTTTTGAGATGTGTAACTTGGTAAAAAAAAATGTTTGAATTCACTTCATTTTAACATTCTGCGATAAAGAGCACATGTTCAACTTAATAAAAAACTAGTTTTCACAACTCAAGAGGTTCAAAAACTAAATTACTACAGTAAGTGGCACGGAGTCCAGAATAAAGTTACAGGGTTGAAGTTTTCATCTTAAATTAGCCATACATCCCCTTGTGACAGGGGAAAAGGAAGCTTGCTGTGTGCCACAGGCAGGTGCAATTGAACACAAGCGCCAGAAAATAAATGAAATTGTTAAAACATTTCTAGCTTGTTTATCCATGGGTAACAGGGTTGACGTGTTATGATGATGGTGAAAGTCATAGAGGGTGCACTGAGGGACATGTCAAAATACTGAATTTTGTCTTCATTTATATAAAAAATCTGATTTATTGAATTATCTATGTGGTCTATATTAAAGAGCACTTCATTAAATATAACAAGCTTTAAAAATGTAACATAGGTGCACAATTTCTACTTAAAACATCAAAGGGATGCAAAAAGGCACTCATTTCGTGACACGACAGTTAAATTGCTGTCCCTTGGCTATCACCTCAGACCTCAAATAAACACCTTCCTCCTCTCTGAATCCCACTGCAGCCGCACTCCCTAGAGCTCTTCAATACCTGGTCAACTATTCAAGACATGAGGTGAATGAAGCTACTTAAAGTCATTAATCATTCCAGAAACAGTCTCTTTATCTCAGGCACTATTATTTGCTTTAGGTGGGATGTGTTATTATTTGACAGACTCGTTTGACAGTGGTGATAAGCTACATAGATTGGCAAAGAATTGCAATGTAAACGTCACTGATAATTTATTGTGGGGCCCAGGGAGATGAAGACATGACTCAGAGTAGCTATGTACAAAGAGCAAACAGCAAAGAGAACATGGGTGATAATTGATGCCATGTAAAACCATATTTTTGTTTGAAAGGATCTGAGTAAAGCCCAATTCAGAGAGGTCAGAGCCACAGGAATGTTGAGGTGACAAACAGAATATACTGAGATAATTTGGGCATAGGCCTAACTCGTCCAACTAGACAAAAACAGAACATTATATTGATGAAGTATAAAAAGGAATAGTTGTCTCGATAATTGCAATTGAAAACAGGGTGAGTAAACTGGTGTCTTTGACCTGTTCTTTCTGAGTCAGACAACACAAAAACATTAGATAGCTACAGAGTAGATTAGCATTGTATCTCCTCTAAATGACACAAATGATTTTCTCTGTCACACACTCAGTTACAACACACCTGCCTGGCTGCAAAAGTGCATTGTGAGTGACGTCAGCAGCAGGCGCTCAGCCCGTGCACAGGCAGCAGCAAATCATTGTTGGCTGACTGCAGCAGCAGTAGTACGGGTTCGACAAGCCAAACCCAATGAATATAGTTGGTCACGAATGTTTGATCTTGAACAGAACTTACAACATCAATCAACATGTCTCAATCAAAATTGTACAGCCAGAAGTACAGAAAAGAGTGGGAGTCTGTACCTGAACAAAATGTCAAATCAATTTGAGTAACGTTAGTGTATTCTACGTAATGACGCAGTTTTACGTTATCACAAAATGACATCACAACGTCATTTAGCAACTTTTAGCAACAAATCAACCTGCCTCTAGCAACTTACCCGAAAAAGCAACACTGCTGACCCTCCTCTCAGGAAACCACGTGGTAGTTCTATACATGTGGATGTTAGCATCATGAACAGATTTCACTGAATTATTTTCCCGATAAATATTATCCAGTTCACAAGTAATCATGTCAGGCAATTCGGATTTCAAGATTAATTCAAACTTTGCAGAGAAATATGACAAATATAGACAAAAAGAAGAGTTACAAAGGCGTAAGTGTGACTTCCCAAGCTTGTTAGCTAGCAAGCCAGCCGTTTAGCTCATGTTAGCTAAAGTTATCCTTTTCAACTTGCTTGCTAACTTTTGATCCCATTCTCACTTGAAATTAATCTTATTCTGTAATTTATTTAACTTACATAATAATACGATCAGAAGTTAACTTAGCCATCATTACATTTTTGGTTATAACTAGGTAGCTAGCATGTCGAGCTAGATAGCAATTTAGTTCTGACTTGTTTTCCTGGCGGAATGCTTGCAGCACATTGAATGGCTTGTCATGTTCATTATTGCTTTATTTCAGTGAAAGACAAATATGGCGACCAAGCTGACGAGAGTGAGTCTGGTTCAGAGTCAGATGATGATAGCGAGGTGGTAAGTACTATTACTGTATATACATTTGGCTAGTTATATAGTTTCAAGTTCACAATGCCAACACTGCCATGGTGTTCTGTTTATCGTTTGTCAGTGTTTTTGGCCCTACCTTTGTGTCCTTGACCTGTATATTTGTAATTTCAATGCAGACTAATGTGTGTCTTCTTAGGAACTTGACCCCAAAGTTGAAAGGGACTTCTACAGAACATTGTCTCTGCTGAAGAAGAAAGATCCTAAGATCTATCAGACTGATGCAACGTTCTACACAGTGGAAGGTATTGTTGTTGTTGCTGCAACTGATTACGGTATGACACTTTGATTCTGTGTTGCTTGTTTGTTTAAGAGGTGTCTTTCACCACCCAACTTTTCATTCTTAATCAGATGCATCCATTGGGGATGATGCCCAGCCTTCAACTTCAAAGAAAACCACAGAGAAGCCAATGTATCTGAAAGACTATGAGCGAAAAGTTATCTTGGAAAGGGGAGGGTGAGTGAGCTGCAGTGTTCCTACTGTGCATATCTTTGTATCTCATTTGGGGCAAATGGTTTGACAATAACAATTTGTCTCGTTCCCAGTAAATATGAGGATGATGATGACGAGGAGAGTGATGATGAAGAGGCTGCAAAGAGGAGAGAGGCATGTTATGATACATTGTATGTAATGACACATTTACATGGAGGTATGTCATGAGAAGTCATGTATTGTTTACCTTTGCTTTCTTTGACAGAGAGCTGCATCTCCAAGTTACATCCAGGAGCAGAGAGAATTGAAAGAGAGGTAAGGGTTAAATTCTCTCATAATCACTGTGTCCTTTGCCCTAAAGAACATGGTGTATTTACACTTATAAATAAACTCTTGTTTTCTGTCTTTTATAACTGTCTCTGGAACATAAACACTGTGTCATGCTTCCACCAGCTTCCGTAAATTCATACAGGACAGTGATGAGGAAGGCAGTGAAGAGGACTTTCAGCTGCTGAAGAGGAGGAGCAAAACACAGGAAGAGAAGGTCAGTGGGAACTGGTGCCTGACTTTGTCTTATCTTACAGTATAAAGCACTGCAGAGAGAAACATTCTATTCCTCTAACCTGTTATATTTCTACCCAACAGGATAAAGAGGAAGAGGATTATGTGGACTGGCTGAAAGGCCAGGCAGAGCTGGGGGTCCTAGAAGAGGTGCAGGACATGGTGAGTGATGGAGAAACTGTTGGAATAGAGGGCAAGAGAGCGATATGTAATGACCTGCTGTGACTGAAATATGTGCTGTGTGTTGAGACAGAAATACCTGAGGGACTATTGGAACGACCCAGAGCTGGATGAGGAGGAGTGTTTCCTTAGGGATTTTGTCCTGAATAAGGGCTACATGGAGAAAGATGACGTGGACAGGTAACAGTTATTTACACAAGTTATTTTATGTGTCTACACATATGTTTTGTCCATGTATGCTTTCAATTGTAATCGTATAGCAGTGCTCATCACCACTCTGACTGTGTACTAATCTGCCATGGCTGTGTGCAGGATTCCCAGCTATGACGAGGTGGTGAATGATGACGTGGAGGACTCAGAAGAGGATGGGGAGTCATTCTTGGAGCGCCAGGAGGACTTTGAAAGACACTACAACTTCCGCTTTGAGGAGCCTGATGCCCAGAAGGTGGACTTTCCCGTCTGTCTCTACATGCACATGTCTGTTTGTATGGTGTAGTGTATGTATATTGGTGTCATATAGTTGCCTATTGTTCCTTACAGATCAAGACTTACCCCCGTACCATTGCCACCTCTGTCCGCTCCAAAGACGAGCGCAGGAAGCTCAAAAGGGAGGAAGTGAAGGATAGGAAGAAAAGGGTCAGTAGACTCTCTTTTAGTTAATCTTATACATCACTCCATCCCTTCCTCATTTCTCTCACTCTCCCATCGAACCGACCTGTCACTCTTCTGGCCCATGCAGGAGAAGGAGCAGAAGCATGAGCAGCTGAAGCAGCTGAAGAACCTGAAGCGTAATGAGATCATGCAGAAGCTGCGGCGGCTGCAGGAGCTGACAGGCAACGAGCAGCTGGCCTCCAGTCAGGTGGACCTGGAGGGAGACTTTGACCCCCAGCAGCATGACCAGCTCATGCAGGTGACCACTCACACACCTCAAGAAGAGAAACAGATTGTAAATAAAAAGACACTCCTCTTATTGTCTCTCCCTGTATTTTTTTCTTTTTCCAGAAATTCTTTGGTGATGAATATTATGGAGAGGAAGGGGGGGAGAAGCCCCAGTTTGAAGTTGAAGAGCTAGAGGGTGGTAAGTCCCTCGTTGCTGATTTTATTATCTCAAGTAGAATTTAATACTTTAGAATCGGTGGCATTGTAATAAGGTAGCTTTCTCTGTCCTGCAGAACACTGGGACACATGGACAGGAGAGGGTGGAGAAAAGGAATATGGTGGTGAAGAAGAGGAGCATGAAGGAGAAGAGTATGACCAGCCAAACTGTGAAGATCCAGATTTTATTGTGAGTTCCTCTAATATGATCATCACTTCAGCATTGCCTGCAGACCTTCAGAAACACGTTTAGTGGAGGCTAGTCAGAAATAAAGGTCTCGTTGATGTTGGCGATAGTCAGGCCTTTGAGATTGTATGTGACTCACTCATCTGAACTCTCACTTGACCAGATGGATGCAGACTATGATCCCAGTCAGCCAAGCACCTCCAAGAAGCAGAAGAAAAAGGAGAAGATGAAGGTGGATGCCCCGCTGATGGGAAAGAAGAGAAAGAAGTCTCATTTTGCTGAGGTCATTACCCAAAACAAGCCTGTGTTTGACCCCCGTAAGTCTCAGGAGGTTCAGCGCCATGAATCTTGGGTTATTTTCCATAACCTTTTAGATTCTGTTCGATGTACTATAGATATTGAGACTGAATGCTCTTTCATGCATCCATCGTTTATATGTGTTTCAGAGGAGAAGTCCTTTGAGCAGTACCTGGACGAGTACTATAAGCTGGACTATGAGGACATCATAGACGACATCCCCTGCAGGTTTCGCTACAGGCAAGTCCTGGCCAATGACTTTGGCTTGTCCACTGACGAGGTGAGACTGGGAGCTCTAGTTCCTACTAGGTTGTCTCAGGGTTGGGGTCAATTCAGGAAGTACACTAAAATTCAAATTCTTTCCCATGCTTTTCAATTAGAAAATATTGGAGTTTGGTTAACTTTTTTAGTTGTCTGGAATTGAAATATAATTGACCCCCCCAACCCTGGGTTGTGCTATAGTGTTGTACTGTACAGACCCTGAGTCCTGCACTGATGAGCTGAGATGTGGCTGACCTGGTATTGCCACCCTCCGGGGACGGCTCTGACCAGGGCATGACTTCAGTTAATCTTCTCTCTGAGCAGACGAGGATGAGGAGACAGAATGATAGTGCATACAAGCATTTCTCTTTCTGAGTTATCAACTTGCTTGGAGCCTTATCTGCACAAATTAGGTTTAAAGTCATTTCTGTGGATTTAGCTTCTATGTTTAAAGTGGCTGTATGAATATGTTACTATTACAGAAAGTAACTTGTTCTTCCCTCAGATCCTGGGAGCAGATGAGAAAGAGCTGAACCGCTGGGCCTCGCTAAAGAAGACCTGCATGTTCAGGTACTGAACCTGGTCTCAAAACAGTAGGCATTTACTAATCAGCTACTAATGGGGAAAATGGCCTTTCAGATTTTTCCTTTTCTATTTTTTTCTTCAATCTCTTTTTCAGGTCTGACAAGGAAGAGATGAGTGATTTGCAGAACTACAAAATCAAAGGACAAAATGTGAAGAAAAAGATAGAAGTCTTGAACTCTTTCTATGCTGAGTGAGTATTCTACCATATGCAGATTTAGAGAACATATTCTGCCAGAAAACTGAATTATCATCATTGACCAATTTGTGCACATATTTCCTTGCAGGGAGGACAAAGCAGAGGGCAAGACCAAAGTGGGTAAGAAGAGAAGAGACAGGATGAAGAATGCAGAGAAGGATGACAAGGATCTGGAGGATGATGATGAGGCTGGACCCAGTCAGGAAAGCTCTGCATTGGACTCTGGTGAGGGGATGGTAGTCCAGGCACTGAGAGAGGCAGGAGACCAGGAAGAGGAGTTCCTGGTACCCAAATCCAAGAAGTTGAAACTGGAGCAGGAAACAGTTGCTACCACTCAGGAGACTGCCAACACAAGGACTGAAAGGCCAAAATTGCCCAAGAAGAAAAACAGGCACCCAGGAAGCCGCCTCATGTCGGGGAAGGGGCCCTTCAGGGTGAAAATGGGTGGGCGAGAGTTCAGCGGACAGAGACTGAAGGCCTATGGACTGAATCCCAAGAGACTGCACTTCAGGCAGCTTGGCAGGCAGAAACGAAAGGCTCAAGAGAAGACTGAGAAGCAACGGATCAAGGAGTGAGGGAGAGAACGGCACCATCATGATTTATTTCCCCTTATATTTTTGTGGTTTGCGGAGAATGGTTGGTAAAGTGACAAGCTGCACAATATAAATGGACCAGAGAACAGTATGGTTCCTAATAAATCAAAGTTGAATGAGCTTACAATAGCATTGGCACTGATAGTTGCCATTCCTGCTATTTTTCTGAGGGCCGCTTAGAATTGTATATTTTGTATTTTATTCCTGAAAACTCAGATCAGCTTGAACAACTTGGAAAATGGTTCCCTAAAATGTACAAATTTTGTCCAGAAATAACCTCTGGAGGTACAGTGAGTCTACCTATCTCACCGCACAACCGCAGTTCCATCGAAGAGAGTATGTATACTATAAATCATTGGTTCCCAACCAGGGGTACTTGGCCTATCCACGGGGTATTTGAGAATAGACCATAGGCTTACTGGTAAAATGCACACGAGGGGGTATTCCGGGCAGTGCAAAATTCAGTTGGTGGCACAGTAATCGAAAACGGTTGGGAACCACTGCCTTACATTGTTCGTCTAACGAAAATTAAACTCCGTGGGTCCATCAGGTTCCATTGCACGATTTATTTTACACAATCTCATGACATTGTCACCCCCATGTGTATCTAGCCAATCACAACGCTGGATATTTTTGGCGCTTTCTATTTGATATTTTCAATTGTAGGCATCTACTTATTGTGTATGTGAATAAATACTTTACATTTGTCCTGTAATTTAGTTTTTTTGTTTAGAATCAAAAATTCTGTCAGGCACTTTCGCTGGCACCTCATGTAAGTGCGCGCGTTCGCAGGACAACTTTGAATTACGGAAACGACTGAAGTGAACCAAAACTGTCAGTGAACTGTTTACAATCGGCAAAACACGGCAAGTTAATGCTTGTTGTACAACTTTCTAAACGTATCTAATTAAGATGTTAGTAACAGTAGCTGTCAGAGGGTCTGGGCATTAAAGTTGACTGCTGTTTCCAAACAAGAGCCTCTGCAGCTAACGTTAGTTAGACATAGCATTTGATTTTGTTGACCGTAGGCAGCAAACAATTTTTGTGGCTAGTCTGCTCTAGAACAGGCAGTCATTTATTATCTATTTCTACTCAAATATTCCACAGAAAAGACGTGTCACCATGCTTCAGGACGTTATGGACACGGGAGAGTCGATGGTCAAAATACTGAAAAGCAGCAAAGCTGACGATGAATTAAGAAAAGTGAGAGAAAAACAGCAGTCTTTCTTTGAGCGACACTTGGACACGAAGAAAACCATCACACTGGTGTTAAACGGTAAGGAAAAATAATTAACTTGTAGATCCTATCATATGATAACTTTCTTTCCATGCCTTCAAGATATATAGCCTAATCTTGATCGCCATTGTCCTCAGGTGTAGTTCAGTGTGAGGATGAGGCGAGCCAGAAACTGCTGGACATGGAGGGGCAGAAGATCCAGGCAGAGCGGGAACTGGACAGCCTGGAGCAGGAGCTGCAGCAGTGTACAGCAAGGAGCCAGAACATGGACTCAGAACTACAGTATCCTTCACCCAGTCATGCTCTGTCTCTATACAGAACAAGTTCTAAATGTACTGCAACTGGTGCTCTCAAAAGTGCACATGAATGCTGTGTTGCCCAGATAATACATATAGGGAGCAGTCACATTCTACCTTGAGCTTGTCCATTGCTGCAGGCTGACCAGGCTGCCATCCATTGTTGAAAGTATTTTGAGATTTCAGTTTATATGCCATACAGTGAGTATGCAGAGGATCCTCCCGGTGACTAGCGCTGAAGTGTGTTAAAATATGCAACAACACCTTTAAATCAGCTGTTTTCACGAAAGAGAAATCCATGCACACATTAAAAAAAAATATATATATATTTTTTTTTTAACTACATAGATTTGATATACTACCTAAATGTTTTTATCACGTTACACTTATTTTGGGACTCCACCCTTGTAAACGTAATTTGCCTGATGACATACTAGTGGACAAGGATTCTTATTTAATACAAGTGCATTTGTTTCCTCAACTCCGCTCCTCAATTACCTTTGACCTTTTTCAAAATCAGGCAAGGAGAGGTTGGAGTTGAGGAGTAGTAGAGGATGGAGTTGAGGAAACGAGGAGTCGAACAGCACCAATTGAGATTCTCCCCGTGTTGGTTTCCTTGACCTGTTCCTCAGGTTCCTGCAGAGGGAGCTGGAGAGTCTGCGTGACTCGGAGCAGGAGCTGCAGACCCTGCAGCAGGAGGTTGATGATGACACTACAGAGGTCATCCCATCAGCCATGTGAGTAGGACTAACAGCATACTGAAATAATCACTCCCAACACCACACGAGCCCACCACACTAAACCATGATAGTCGGTGAGCATTGATCTCACATCATGAACAGCATGGTGCAACTTGACAAACTGTTCATTCTGCAGATACGTGGCCCAGTTGTACCACAAGGTGACCAAGATCAAGTGGGAGTATGACACGGAGCCACACATTCTGAGAGGAGGTATTTGTCACTGCATAACTGTTTTTCCATCAGAGAGTCACAAATGTGGAATTCTTGTTTAATGGCTGGCTGATGTGGGTTTTGGTTGCGTTTAACTAAAGTTTGAGTGTACTTTAATCCCTTTCAGTTCACTATGGAGCTGACCTGGCCACACCAATCAACATAGACACCTCTGTGCGGTCTCGGTGTTCAGTCAGTGATGAGCTGTGGAACTTTGTCAGCACTGAATGGTAGAAGAGATCAAAGTAAAGTTGCCATATCTGTCCAGTAGTTGTTTGTCCTGTAGTTGGATTGTCTGTGGTGTTTGTGTTGTGTGTTGTAATACATTTATTTTAAACTAAGATTGTATTCCTATTGTTGGTATTGCCTTCCATGACATTTTGTTATATTGAATAAAGCAGTTTTTCTAAACATCACATTTCCTAGAATACTTATTTGGGTAGTAACCTATAACCCTAGCTTTTATTTGTATCTACTTTCACCATAGTCAATATGATTTTTATAAAGGCTATTTTCTCCCAATAGGTGTCATTGCAAGCCCACTGCTTTTTGATACAGTACTGAAATTACTGTATTGAAAAGTTGGGTGCTGCTCACCTTTTTTAATGCAATAAATGTCCAATTTGAAGGTGTGCTTATGCAACAGACAGTATTCTGGACTGAATTGCAGCAATAAAAAATAATAATTTGCAAAGTTTGAGAGTTTCTGGAATGGTAACTGTTATTCATGGTAAATGCTATTCCTGCATGGGCTTTCCATGTCTAAAGCAAGGAGGATGCGCAATTGGCTAGTGTTTCTGAGATTTTGGTTGAATAAAAAGATAATTGTAACTGCTGCAGTAATAATGTGTTGCTGTTAGTTGTCAACCCATTGAATTTTCCTAATGAACATCTGTTAGCCTAAAAGCCCAAGGGATAAAATAATTGGCAGGGCAGAAAGCCTGACATGAGTTATTGTGGAGATGATTTCATTTTAGAGCAACTGTATTTATTAAATTTGTGGCCAGCCCAAACTTGACCCACTTGCAAAAGTCCAAGTTGACAAAGTGAGTTCAACCATTTATGGTTGAGAGGACTTGTTTCTAGTTTTGAATGGAAAAGGGCAGTTTTTTGCTCACACACAATTTATGCAAATCTTACCATTAATCTTCATTGCACGTCCCACACGTTTTGTAAATTAGTAATTTTATTGCCGATGCTTAGGTAGGTTTCTGCCAGTGTAGCATGTGGTGAGTAGTTGATTTGGTACAGGGCGGGGGACAGGTTTCGTTTGGATCTCAACTCGTGTAACCTCGTCAGCTGGTGGTTTCTTGTTGATAATCTTACTGGAAACGGGGCGTCAAGTCTATTGTCCCCAATGACTGCTGCCTTCTCTCTGTGTTACCACAAGCGCATGCCTTCTTCTTGGGTGGTTGCTTGTGGTATGGATTTGGTGCACTGTGGGTCATGTTGGGGGTTTGTCGTGTGTGCTTGTGTGTTTTATTCAATAACTTCAGCATCAATCAGACATTTACATTTTATTGTGATATACAGTACATTGTTTCTTTGGCATCTGTCTCTGCTCTATCGTGGGAAACTACACCTTGGTGTATATGTATATTTTGTAGACTGTTCCATCTTCTAAAATTAATTAAGTTGACATATGCTTATCAGTGTTTATGCACTTTTCAGTGTTGAAGTATATGGTATGTGGTGACTATAGGTCAAAGCCTTTTATAGCTGGTGGATGATGGGAGTGTTAGCTTCCTGTGAAAGATCTGAAACATCGCTCTCACCACATTGACACTAGCACTTTCATATTCTCACACATGAGGCCTCTGGCTTCACAAAGATTTGGTGAGAGGAAATAACTAGAATAAATGTTATTTGTATGGATGTTTATTCTGCAAAACAATGTCCAAAAATACTGTTTTTGGAGATGTTGTTTACATACATTTATTTATCGTTTGAATGTACATATAAAACATTGGCAGTGGCCTCATAAATTAAGTTTAGTTTAAAATACAGAAACTATAGTTCATTTTATTTACACAATATACCGTATAGTACAGTAAGATAAATTCTTTTTTTTCATTTGTACATTTATATACAATGTGAAAGATTTGAATTGCTTGCTTTCAAACATCACTGCTGTCACAATGGAACTTCATACATGGAACCCCAAGCATTTGTGGTTTGTTTTTGACAAGTTTCTATTAATTAACCACTGTTTACAGAAGATAGACATAACACTTCATTGCATGAGAGGGATATTCTCCAGCTTGTACAGGAAAGTTCTGAAGGCTATTGTTTTTGTGAACAGGCTGTGTTCAGTATGATTTCCATACTTTGAGTCCACAAAACCAGAGCCGTCAATAAGCCTAATCTGTCCTTTTAATTGCTCTCAATCATGTCTGCTGCTACGTGTGTTTTAGAGACCTCCAAAGATGTGCAAACCAGAAGAGGCATCAACGTGAAATTATCTGTGTTTCTAAGCCACCAAGCCTCTAATGTTGGTCTGGGAACCTCTACCCAGAATTCCAGCTGACGTGAGATCAGATGACAAAAATGACATGGTTCTGGCAGCAGTTTTGGGTGTGGATGCTTCATGTTTTAACTACATGTCATTATGTTTGTATTATGTATTTTCTCTACAGGGGATATAAGGATGAGCCCTAGCATGACTCAAATGTATACTTTAATTATGTATATGACTCAAAATAATATCTACTGAATGTGTTTTCAATGTTTGTATAATAAAAATACATGAATAACGTTAATTTCACAGGTGCTGGTTGAGTGGTTCTCTTTAACTACCGGTAAATGGTGAATTCAAAATACTGCTACAAACATGAATCCATTCCTTCAGGAGGGTTTTTCTATTCTGCAGTTTGGATTATGGAAGATTGTTAACGTATGAAATATATACTGTATCTCAGCATACGAGAAAAGGAATTTCACAGTATGAGAACAGCATATTAATCCGTTTAATGCTTCGCGCCGAAGAGTAAAAACCAACAAGGTATTTATTTCTCTAACACTGTGACTGAGGTTTGACTTCCTAACAATAGACCGACCAGTCTTTAAGTGGAAACCTCCAGCTTATCTGTCTAGGAAGAAAATGCCAGACCAGCGGAGGAAGGCAAAACATAGGACAATGGTGGGTTCCGCTGACGTTCTCTACCATTGAGGTGAGAGGAAGAGTATTACTTCCTCCTTGCTTGTAGTTCCATTTACAACCCATACGTAACATGTAGTAGTCTCACAGCTGTAAGATGGTGCCGAAGAGTGGTCCAGTCAAGGGGGTATCCAGAACTCTGCTCTTACTGTAATTGGACAATTATCCATTATTACTGCTGAGTCACATTGGGCCGTCATGGACAAGTCATGTCTTTGACATCCTGGGGTAGATGGCTTTAATAGTGGAAGGGGTGAAGTTGGCAGAGGAGACTGTGATCTCCAGGCCCTCCAGCCTATGGGAGGGCGCCTCAGTCTTACTGGTACTGCACTCTAGGAAGGGCACACCTATCTTCTTCACCTGGCCATCCTTGGTGAGGAGGCAGCGTTGACACAGCAGCCTCAGGATGGCCCTCCTCATGTCCTTACTGGTCAGTGTATAGATGATGGGATTGAGGAGCGAGTTGAACATGGCGATGCCCAGGAAGTAGTCCGCCTTGAAGAGCACCTGGCAGCTCCGTGCCGGGCAGCAGAAGTCCAGCAGGAGGAGGATGAAGAGAGGCAGCCAGCAGACGATGAAGACGCCCAGCACGATGGTGACAGTCTTCAGCAGGGCCATGTACTTCTGGGACTTGCGGGCCAGGCCTTTGCGCTGCGGGCCAGAGCCCAGGTGCTTTGTGTTGGACTTGACAGTGTGGAAAATGCGCACATAAAGCACCACGATGGCCAGCAGCACAGCGGTGAACACGGTGATGAAGAAGAGGATGTAGCTTTTGGCGAAGAGCGGCAGGACGGTGGAGCACTGGTCCAGACGGCCCATACAGTTCCAGCCCAGGACGGGCAGCACCCCCAGGAACACTGACAGAACCCAGCTGGCCCCGATCAGGGCAAACATCCGGCCTCGCTTGGCCCCCTGGTAGGGCTTCATCCTCACCATGGTGACGTGGCGCTCAATGGCGATGGCCAGGAGGCTGATGACGGAGGCGGCCAGCGTTATGAAGACCCCCCCCTCCCTCAGGAACCACAGCACAGGGGTCATATTTAACGTGTTGGCCCCTGAAGTCACAATGTTCACCATGTAGGTGAAGCCTGCTAGCAGGTCTGAGAGTGTTAGGCTGCCTAACAGATAGTACATGGGCAGATGGAATTTTTTATTCCTCCAGATAGCTAACAGCACCACAGCATTCTCCAGCACTATGAGCAAGCAGATCAGCAGGAAGGCTATGGCCTCTGGCTTTAGTCCATCCTTGTACTTGTTCTCCTTCAGTTTGCCTGTGTAGTTGTAGTGTTCTCTGATGACAGCATTGCTCTGGTACTCGTGGAACATCCGGAGCAGGTACCCTGCCGAGGGGGTCATGGGAACCACAGTGGGGGCAGCAACAGCAGCGTAAGCGGCATGCGATGCTTCCATTGGTATTCTGGGAATGTTGCTTTCTTTTTAGCTGACAAGATGCTTTCCACTCTGCGTCACATAGTTCTTAAGCAGTCCATAATTCAATATGTTGGAAGTGGGGAATGTACATTCCTTAGGAAATCTATCTTTGAATGTCGTTTCTGACAGATAGATCAGTCCAGTTTTTTGTATTTAGTATTAGAATGGATGGTAATAAGAATGTTCAATGTGATTATCCAAAACCGTGCAATGCCTGGACAATCCACTGGATGGCTCAGACAAGCAAGAAACCTGGAAACAAAATAACAGTATTGATATACAGTATAATAGCCTATTTATCTGTAACAACACACACATGTAAAGAAAAGGGGGGGGGGGGCGTACATTCCTCATTAATCTTGTAATTAACAGTACCTGTCTTCATTCAAATTCTAATAGAATGTTTTTGAGTATGAAACTGGCAAAGACTTTACTCCACAGGTGCCTTACAAATGAGAAATTACCAAGCTAAGGCGCCATTAAAAATACATAATAACAGAATTCCCAATATTAGTGTTTTGTCCTGGAGAAACTTGGCCTATTATGTCACTAATTCATATTCATCTTTAGCATATTTATCTTTGTCTTCAAGCTCAGTTTTATTTTGGGGGGCAAAACTGTCATTCTGCCTGTCAACTTTGATTAATTTTCTCGATGCACACATGAACAGAAATGTAGGCACACTCACATATACACATATACTTACACTGACACCCCAACACACACACAAACACTTTTTGTATGCACTAAATCTCCTGCACTGACTCTATACACACACACACTGGACTCTACAATCACACATACTTACACTAACACCTCAAAACACACACACACACACACAATACATATGTCCACACACATAAAACGCACACACATGCATACTGACGCCACACACACTCTCTCTCTCTCTCTCTCTCTCTCACACACACACACACACACACACACACACACACACACACACACACACACACACACACACACACACACACACACACACACACACACACACACACACACACACACACACACACACGCTACTGTCTATTTACTGTCTATTATCTATCCTGTTGTCCAGTCACTTTACCCATACCTATATATACACAGCTACGTCAATTACCTCGTACCCCTGCAAATCAACTCCGTACAGGTACTCCCTGTATAGCCATGTTATTTTCACTCGTTATTGTTATTCGTTGTGCACTGTGTATTTATTCCTTGTCCCACTATTTTTATTTTTATTTTTTTAATCTTTAACTCTGCATTTTTGGAAAAGGACCCGTCTGTAAGCATTTTAGTGTTAGTCTACACCTGTTGTTTACAAGCATGTGCAAATACAATTGTATTAAATTGTATTTGAGGCACTGTTGCCTATCTGTTTGAAACATAGCATATGATAAAACACTACTTCAAAATTATTATGGACTGGGTATGCAAATGTATGAATTAAGTTACGTTTTTTAAACAATTATTAGTTATTCAAGTTTTTTATTATTTCAGAAAAATAACAAGACAACACTGAAATCTGTTGTTTTCATCAACTTATCAGTGGGCAAGTATAGGCTACAGGCTTGTATCAAAATTGTGAAGGTAAATATCTGGATTTTCCACAACATTGCTGAATTTCTCAAATATAAGACAAATAAACCTGTCCTTGTTTTAGCCTAATTTGCCATCAAATTATAGAATTTCGATCAACTGTCTAAAACACCATAATATCTGTTGAATATATAAATACCAAACAAGTATCATTAAAATATCTATAAATCCGAAGAATACCCCGTACAAATATAAGTAGGCTATTACACAAATATAACTACAAAGACCTACCTTTTAAAAGTTTCACTTTGCCTGAGAACGTGTTCTTATTTAGCGCAGTTGTCTTGCGTTGAATACCGTACGCTCTGACTGATGATCAGACGTGACAGATGGTGATAAGAGAAAATAGACTGGTGCAGGACTCGACTTGAAGTGGGCTGGGCTGGACTCTGCCCTCCAACGCTCAGGCTTCCTCCCTACCTCTCCTTTAATTGGCTTCTGAAGTCGCAATAACTGAAGGTAAATAAATTGCCCGAGGTGGCTTGGAGATGAAATAGCATTACTCTCTGGTTTACAATTATTGCAGGGATGCAGTGGGAGGCATTTATGATCTGTTTTGGCTACAGGCAGTTGCGCATGCTGTAAGGTTTAAAAGTGCATTCTTTCTAGGTCAATGCCATCTGATATGTTTTTGATCGGTGGTTGTAAAATGGATCACTATACTACTTCCCAAACTGGTCTCAGAGCATTTCATATGATTCTGTACATAAATACATCACACTCCATTTAGTATGATATGTTAAGTTTCGTATGGTATGTATTAGTTTGTGGATGTCCATCATCAATTTCGTATTATAAGTTCCGAATTACAATTTGTATGATATGTTATAAATTGCTAAATGTACAATATGTTACGAATTTGCAAAATATATGATATGTTATGAATTCCAATTTGTTGTGGCTAACGTTAGCTAGGTGGCTAGGAGGCTAATGTTAACCTTAGCTAGTTGACTAATGTTAGCTAGGGGTTAGGGTTAAGGTTAGGTTAAGGGTTAAGGTTAGGGTTAGGGGAAGGGTTAACTAAAAGGGTTAAGGTTAGGGTTAGGGAAGAGTTAGCTAACATTCTAAGTAGTTGCAAAGTAGCTAAAAAGTAGAAAGTAGTTGAAATGTTGCTAATTAACTAAAATGCACAAGTTTTCCGTGATGAGATTTGAACACGCAACATTTGGGTTACTAGACGTTATACACGTTATATGCTCGACCAATCACTGATTCAGTGATTGATTTATTTAAGTTGAAGGCATTCAGTTGTGCAACTGACTAGGTACCCCCCTTTCCCTTTCCCTTTCCCTCCTTTAATTTTGCCTTAAGTAACCTTCTGTCTCAGGTAACCATACCAAGCGTAACATATCATACTATGTAAAGTGTTGGTCCCATGTTTCATGAGCTGAAATAAAAGATCCCAGAAATGTACCATACGCACAAAAAGCTTATTTCCCTCAAATGTTGTGCATATATTTGTTTACACCCCTGTTAGTGAGCATTTCTCATTTGCCAAGATAATCCATCCACCTGACAGGTGTGGCCTATCAAGAAGCTGATTAAACAGCATGATCATTACACAGGTGCTCCTTGTCCTGGAGACAATAAAAGGCCACTCTAAAATATGCAGTTTTGTCACACAATACAATGCCACAGATGTCTCAAGTTTTGAGGGAGCGTGCAATTGGCATGCTGACTGCAGGAATGTCCACTTGAGCTGTTGCCAGAGAATGTTAATTTCTCTACCATAAGCCGCCTCCAGTGTCGTTTTAGAGAATTTGGCAGAACATCCAACCGGCCTCACAACCGCAGACCACGTGTAACCATGCCAGCCCAGGACCTCCACATCCGGCTTCTTCACCTGCGGGATCGTCTAAGACCAGTCACCCAGACAGCTGATGAAACTGAGGAGTATTTCTATCTGTAATAAAGCCCTTTTATGGGGAAAAACTCATTCTGATTGGTTGGGCCTGGCTCCCCAGTGGGTGGGCCTGGCTCCCAAGTAGGTGGGCCTATGCCCTCCCAGGTCCACCCATGACTGCGCCCCTGCCCAGTCATGTGAAATCCATAGATTAGGGCCTAATGAATTTATTTAAATTCACTGATTTCCTTATATGAACTGAAAGTCAGTAAAATCATTGAAATTGTTGCATGTGCGTTTATTTTTTTGTTCAGCATAATTTGAGGGCCCGGATTTACTTTTACTATGTTACGTCTAGTATATGAGACCAGACTGCACTTCCTACAATGATATGGTACTTACCTTTTTAAGTTTTATTGGTTTACATCTTATCTTTATTCACATTCTGAATGAAAACGTGGTCCATGGTTCTTTTTCATGATTTGGACAATGCTCTCTGTCAGTTCCCACACCTCAACGCGTATAGAGTATGTAGACCTTCCTCATAACCGTACATGTTTCTGAGGATGAGGAGGATGATGGAAATACAACAATATGTGCACTTTGTGCAGTTGTGATAAATTACTACATTAGTATGTGGAAATTACGTAAAGGGATGGTGGGTGGCTGAGTGGCTGGATCCTACTTTCTCTAAACAGGAAGCCGTCTCATTGTGCTTAGAAGGGAGAGGGATTTCCTTGAGAAACACCTATGAAGTCATAGTAAGACGGATTCGACACTGACACTGTGCATTCCAGCTTGACGTGGAACACACTGTCCTTTGGGAATGCAATGCCACCTTACTCATTTCCAGTTAGAAGAGGACTCATAATACGTTGTAAACAAATCACATTTACAGAACACACATACATTGTTTTTGTTACTGCATGAGACATGAGACTCGTTTTTAGTCGATTGGGTTCCATTCCTCTGACATGCTCCATCAGCTTCTAGAGGCTAAATCTATTTAAGCAATTTTTCTCTGTAAGGCTGTTTTATTTAACTGTTGAGGAGGCATACTTCTCACGTCAGCTGCTTCTCTGGAGTTAAACTATTTATTTTCTTGCCCCCATTAAGTAATTTTCAGTTGGCCCCGCAGTAGAGAACTGGTGGTAAACCCTGACTTGTCCTGCCTGTCTCAGTTGTCCCCTGGCCTAAGGCCCACCCAGTGGCTGCTTGCTAAGAAGGTGATCCTCTCCATGGGCCTGTCACCCGAGTGGCAGTTAGCCTCCTGCTGTGACACTATCTCACCATATCACCCTCATTAACACACAAAGAGTAGACAGAATGACACCCGACTCCGCCCAGCTGCTTCCCACAGTAGGAATCTACTCAGTCCCCCATTATTCTCCTTCAGGTCTTGTGTCTGTACTCTTCATTAGTCGCCCATCGCCCCTAGGGAGTATAGTACATGCATGAAGTGCTTTGGATTTGGATGATATATTTCTGTGACGTTGGTCTTGTAATGTGGAAGTCAATGGGAGTAAAGATGAGTTTTTAATGTATCTGTTGTTTGTGTGCTCTGTGTGTTGTCCTTTTAGGGTAGGCACATTGCCAGTATGGCTGTCATGTCTTGATTGATGAGCCAGAAACTCCCCCAAAAAAGAGGGTCCCTGTTGATCAGTCTGATAATTCTGCTTGTTTCATAATGATACAGGATCCTTTCTCTCTTACTATTTTGTCCATTGTGGGATGTGAGAATCACACCTCAGTGTAGCATTGCATTCTGAGACTATGACAACTTCCTTTGGCTGCAGCATTTCAGCGCTAATCCAGTTGATGAGCAACATTCTCACCTCAGAATAATATTCTCACCTCAGTCAAAATAACAGTGCCTGCCGTACATACTGTATGAAGGACCCTGAAAAGGTCATGAGAAAAGCAATCACACCTTCCCACTGCTTAGAACGGTGTTTCGTTAGTGTGTTTATCCAATCAAGAGCTTGTTAAATATCTTCATCCTCTGATTCAACTCTGACCCCTTCACTTCACAGGGTCAACAGAACAGAGGATGAAAGTGAGGGGTTAAACAATATTTCATCTGGATGACACTGGTTGAACTCAAAAGGACATGTCTTCTCATCCATCCTTTGGCTCACCTCAATCAGCCTGACTAACCGGTGTCTGTATGTAGCCTCGCTACTTTTATAGCATCGCTACTGTATATAGCCTGTCTTTTTTACTGTTGTTTTATTTCTTTACTAACCTATTGTTCACCTAACACCTTTTTTGCACTATTGGTTAGAGCCTGTAAGTAAGCATTTCACTGTAAGGTCCAGACAGGAGGAGTGTTGTATTCTGCGCACGTGACAAATAAACTTTGATTTGATTTGATTTCCCTTACTCCCCTACTTGTTCCACACTATCTTTTTGGCAGGATTCATCACAAAACATACAGCGCGTAGATGCAAGCCACAAGATCCACATGAGCAGAAAGTGTTTGCACTCTTTCTTCTCTCTTCTCTCTTTCTCTCTCAGTTAAATGCAAAGTGTCATATTTCAAATGTACAGTAGGTTGAGGGAGTGGCTGTTTTTTAATTTGGAAGTTGTTGATTTGGGCGGCTTGTTGACCCAATGTTGCTCTGGGTGAAGTGAGGTCATGGGATTTCCACTCCTCCTGTCTGGAGCACCGTATCTGGGTAGGGTGGCTTGGACAAAGCCTCTGTCCATCACAAACCTCTCACAGAGGCTACAGTGGAGAGACTAAAGGACAGAGACTGACAGAGTTCATAAAAATGTCTCTGAATGTGCGCAACAAGTTGTTCGCCTGCCTTTCTGTGTAGAAAGTCCAGGTTTTGATGGTGATTAACTACAGCTTAGTGTTCAAACAATGACCACAGCCCAAGTTCCAAATGAGAGGAAGTAAGGGAAACATATGAAACTGCTGGACTTTTCCTTTCCATTACTGGTCCGTCTACCTCTGTCAGGCACGTCACCTGACTCTCCTCCCAGCCACTGGCTGTCTGGAGAACTCTGAGGCTGTCCTGTGATGCAGTCCTTTTCTAAACCACACAACAGGACTCACTACACTATTCTCTCACAATTTGAATATGGATAGATGGATGAAGATTGTATCTGCCTCCCTCTCTTGTCCATTCCCTGTGTGTGACTTCTAGTATGTAAACTAGCATGTCTTACATGGAAATGCATGCAAATATATCAAACGTGGGCAGCAATTGTTGTATTAAGTGTATGGACCATAGTCTCTACTCGCCTGTAGGTCTGTAGCTTTGTGTGTTTGGAATTCTCAAGTAGAGCAGAATGTCAAATTGCTGTGATCCAGACTTTTTGTTTTTATAAGGAAACACACTCTTGAAGTTTAGCCTTTGTGTGTAAGCCAGGCAGACTTTATAGAGAGGGGTGGTGCAATAAAACAGAAATTACACTGGAATGCATTCATTTATTTCACTGGGTAAACAAACTTGTTTTAATCTTTTCCCATGTACATTTTTCCTCTTTTTGAGTGGAACAGGAGATGGAAAACGCTTTGTTCAGTTTGATGTTGTCGTTGCAGTCAGTGGGGATTGTCTGGGACAAATAAACAACAGGAAGAGGCTCCCATTTGGGAACAGTTTGATTATACACACACTCTGCAAAATGTGAATGTGACTTTGTCTGTGCATAAACACAAACATCCTCAGCTTTTATCTAAACCTCTACAAATCCTCACTCTGAAGCTGACGTGCATTGCTTTTTGAATACAAACCCCTACCACAGAGATATCACCCTAAAAGTGCAGTCAACCCATTTTCCCTGCTGCTGTGTCTCGTCTATCAACATAATATAACAACGCATTCCAGGTCCCCTTTATCCTAAGGCCTGGGGAGGGGCTGGGGACCAAACCAACCTCTAGAATGTAGTGACGTAGCAACCTTCTGAAACACTACATTCTAGAGGTTGGTTTGGTCCCCCGCCCCTCCCCAGGCCTTAGGATAAAGGGTTTTACTGACAATATTACACTTACTGTCACTTTCAATTCTCAGGCTCCCTAGCTAGCATCATGTTGGATGACCTACAAATTTTGCTCATTCTATTACATATGTAATTCTCCAGATTAGCTGTTGCTGAGTATGATTTGAATGAAGAGTCTTATGAAAGGCTGTTTTGTTCTTCGAAGCCGCGCTGAATCGTGGTTTGGGATGAGTTCATCCTGGAAGGAGGAATGGAAGAAATAACATTCCCATGGAGAAGGGGAGAAGGGGTGGGGGTGTAACCGTTCTGGGTGAGTCATGTGAATGAGGTAGGTCTTTCACCAGATTTATTCTAACTTTTTCAATGACCAATAAGCACCAATTAGCCCACCATGTCTTAGTCAGGAGTCAGATTCTGGGAAGAGACACCCTCGCTTCCACACAGAGGGGGCAGCCATCTTGGAGGGGGGCGGAATCCGAAATGAAATGATAAATGGCAAGACTCTTTTCATCTAGACGATGGGAAAATCCAGCATCCGACCCTGGGACCCTTTCCAGTTTTGGTGTTCCCCTGGTACACGATAAAATAGTGAATGTGTATTCATTGAATGAATGAATACAGATGAATAAAGTTGTCTTCATTTTTCCTCTGGTGAACTCCAGCACTAATGAGATCTAGCCCTGGGTTCATACTCTCTTCCTGTAGAGAGGAGAGCATACCCTCTGACCACATCACCTGTGTGTTAGCTACTGAGGTACAGGATATGGGTCATTGTAACAGTGTCTCAATGACGCCTTTTATGGGTTTGGGGGAAGTAATATAATATCTCTGATTTGTATTTAGGACAGACTTTGGAAGTGTACAGACCTAATATGTAATGTAAAGCCATTCTAAGAAGCACACGTCAACATTAAAAATAGCTTTTTTCAGGCCCATTGTCTGTATTCAATAGCCGTACCTAACTACGACCACCCCCAGGCCAGTCATCTCATAAACATCACTATTCTCCAATCCATTGTATAACCTTTTTACCTCCATAAAAAATAAGACCATAAAGTTGAACCTACAGTGTCAGAAGTGAGCCGGACTGGAGTGGCTGGCTTCCCGAGAGGAAGGTTAATCATTAAAACATGTAGTGTAAAGGCTGATAAGGCAAAATGCTACTCCGGCCATGCCCTGGAGTCTTTTTCTTCCCTTGTTCCGCTCTTTCTTTTGATTTGGATGCGGTTTGCTTCAAGCGTTTTGATTGTTGATACGGCCCTGTTCAAGTCAAGTCGGGTGCAGTGTAGTGTGACTAACAATGTTTTGAGACAATGTTAGTGTTCCTTCTTTTATTCCCCCTATGCCTTTTGGTGTGTTTATTAGGGTTAAATGAGCACAGTGGAGGGAAACCAGCCCACTCATTCACTCAAGTGAGGTTCTATGGTGGTGCTGGAGATTCCTCAGGTTGTATGCCTGCACAGTTCTCTCAATCAAGGGTATGGATGTTTACATATAAGATGCACTTGGCTCAACCCGTATGACGCTGTGGTGAGGACGTTTGGACAGTAACTTCTAAAGTATGATGGGATCTGTAATTTCACGAGCAAATAAACAAACCAAATATCTCAAATAACCATCTTTGCACTAAATCAAATCAAAGAATAAACAAGAAGTTTGGCTCTTGGACCATGTTTCTAAGGATGGGATTTCCTTAGCTCAATCCATGCAAACCAGCAAATAGGCTAGATTTAAACCCGTCTGAGTGAGAAACTAAACAAATCTATGAGTTTGGTTACAGCACCCAGCTATCACTAGACCTCTCGCTTTCTGTCTTCTTCCACCCCCCTCGCCTATATGTTAAATATATGTTCCGTATATTGTTTCATAGCATTCCCTAAAAGCGGAACGTAAACCCTTAATTATGCGTGTGCTCTGTCAGTGTGGTACGGGCCGCTCTGGGGGAAACCAGGCAGCTGTTAGAGTTACCCAGACCATCACAGAGGTTCCGCCGTGCATGTTCCACTGATGCTCAGCTTAACCCAAATCAAAACTATTGTTGTCTCTGCTTCTCTGATTTCCTGCACTACATCTCACATAAAAGAGAGAGTAATGTTTGGCCTTTCAATGTAGTGAAGGGCTTAAATTGGACTTACAACCCAAAGGCTTTATATTTTCTCTTAAAAACTTGTGAATCTAACTTTTACTCTTGTTAGAATATAATTTAAACCTGACATATTTTAGTAAGAGAAGAGAATTTGTTAGTGCATGCTGCCTGTGGTGGTGATAACTCCCATCACTACAGGAAGTGAATTGTCCTGCCTTTTGTGACTGTGTTGTCATTGGCTGACAATAACCCTCTAGAACCCATTACTGTAGATCTAGCCAGCACAATCTGGAGAACACAGTCAGAAGATTCAGACATGGGCCTGAGTTTGATGTGTCTCTAGCTACTTCTGTATCCCTGCCTCCCTCTCTCTACCCATCACCAGCGATTAACCGCCCGGTCTTGGGCTACACAAACCAGGACCGGTAACTTCCTCATCTGGGTCATGGCGGTAGTGGTCCGTGGCAGTCTCACTCCGATCATGTCAAGTCTGTGCGTGTTGGAAACAGGCATCAAAGATGGGAAACAGCTGTGGGGCCAAGTTGCCGGTGGTGATAGTGTGTACTGTAACGGTGAAGGGCATGATGGTGACAGTGCTCAACACATGGCAGCAAGGGGACATCAACACCCCACTGTGTCTGCGCTCTGTCTGTGTACCGTATGGCTGTGGAGGTATGTGAGGTATTCCGCTGTAAAACATATCCAGGAGACAAGGACTAGATGATTTCCAAACTCCTGTCTCCTGCACTTTGTAACTGTAGCCCTGGAACAGCCCCCTCTTCAACCCAGGAGAGGGTTTCAATTCCCCAAATCCTACCTCATCCACACACAGGGACAAGGAATTACAGCACAGGCTCATATTGGTTTACACTCTTTGTTGATGTTCTTTGGAAATTAGTAGCATGCCTTTCCATTCAGGCTCATCCCTTTGTTTATTTTGATGAGCTGTCTAAATTGAGTTGAGAGATGTATCATTTTGTGGGACGGCTGATTATTTGGACACATGGTTTCTGTTATCATAAACATGACTACCCGTATGGATTCCATGTTCTTTTTGTGTGATCCCTTTGGAAGGTTTACAATATCCTGATCTTCTGTTCATTAACCAATTACCACAAGTAATTTACCCCACTGTCCTTCTTTCCCCTGTGCATCACATGTTTATAACCCTGAAAAATGGTCCGGCATGGTGTTCATGTTAAATTATGTTAAAAAAATTATATGGGGGGACTGTTTTAAAATGTAGTTTTATTGGAAGGCTTATTGGGGGACTGTTAACTAGAGGGAAAGCAGAGCCCTGTTTGGATGCCAGTGGTTTTCACAAGCTGTCCATGGTTCCAAACCTCCAAACCAGCGCTAGCTGGAGGAATGTCAGTTTCATCACGTGTGTTTTTATCATGGAGGATTCTGACCCAAAGAGAGCAACAGCAGGACCTGGTGAGAATATGTTACTCTGGACTGCATGTACAATAGGCCACATGGTACAGAATGTATAGGATTGACTGGAGGCTCTCTGAACATTATGGTAGTAGTGCTGGGGGACATTGGTCTACTAGAGCCCTCCTGCCCCCTTCACCCTCCTGCCTGAGACAAACACAATTGATGGCCACTGAGTCACAAACAGATGTCATTCCCTGGTGCAGTGAGCACGGACAATGACACAGTGACAAATAAGGGCTTAAACCGTGCAGTGGGGGGCACACCTGTGAAATGAAAGGGCTGATCTGGAGTAATGAGAAGCAGGCCAGTGACAGAGGACAAAGCCTTGTTGTTTTAGAGGCCTAGCCGCTCTTTGTGCCAGTAAAAAAGGGAGAGCATTTCGGGGAGAGGTGAAATATTTACACTAGGCAGCAGCAGCCAGGGCTTTATGACGTGCACTAGCTGGACCATGTGCAGGGCTGCAGATGACCTGGGGTATTGTAGAACAGCTCTGGTTTCCCATAAACCTCTGCTCTGATCCACCATGTGTCCTGTGGCTGTCTTTGGCCGGTATAAGACTCTGGGGTTTATGAAATGCTCGAGGTGCCCTTGAAGTACAATAGACAAAACCTTCACATACTGTACAACACGTACAAGGTACAGGGCAGCAGCTACTGTAGTCAGCATAGAGCTGAGTGCAGTACAGGGGTTAATAATTGTGATAACCTGAGAAAAGGATGTCATTTCAGCACTTTCAAATGAAGACAATTTATTTTTGCCTGAGTCTGACACATTTATCAGTGTGCAACAAAACCTATTCAGCACATTGACCTTAAAGGGCGACTGAACTTCCTGATTTTGCCTCGTTTTAGATTTGGTTCACTAAGACATTCAAGTGGTCATGACTGAATTAAAATGGGAGTTGGCTTTTGGGGTGTGGTTTGATGTGGGAAGAGTAAGCCAAATTATTTTGTCAATTAGCTTCAGCCGGCTGGTGTGCGACTGTTGCAAAATTGGATTGACTTTGGATAGCCTATCTCTGGGGCTAATTTGAGACCGTCAAGAATTTATTATTAATGTATATGACAATATTTTCATGTTGCACACCTTTAGCTTTGTCATTAAATGCTTTCAATATTTGTATATGAATTTCTACAATTTACAGTTGGGTTGAGGTTTATAAGTCATAGAAATTTGGAGCCATTGGAATTTTAATATATTGTCTCATGTACGTTGTGTAATTTACCGATGGTCCCTAACTAGTCCCAGAGGTACAGTTGAATTGTGTGCAGCTGCACTCCGAATTGATGAATACTTGTGTGCTGCCAGCTATGGGCAAGTGGGCAGGATTGAAACAAACCCAACCTTAATTTTCGTTCTGATGCAGTCACGACCACAAGTCTCACAAAACTCTGTTTTGGACAAGACTGACTATAACCAAAATTATCATATGACACACTTTAACAGTAGAATAAATGTTTCTGACTCATATTGATGCCACATAGGCTGTTTTATAAATGAGAATTTGTTTTTAGGGGCAGTTGCCCTTTAAAGATTAAATCAGCAGCCACTGTTCGCCACCTAGTACCTTTGCTATTGTTTTTGTTTTGTTGATGAAAACAGAGCAGAGAAGCATCCGGCAGTGTGGAAAAAAGAATTGCAGTACATATTCTGCTGTTCTATTGCGTGTGTAATGATGTCCGACGGGAAAGAATTGTGTTTGTTGTCGTAATATCCCAAAGGGACGTAGTAGTTTCACCTATTAAGGATTCAAGCTTTAAGTTTGCCATTGATATTTGCTCTTTTCTTTGCTTAAGCCATTTTTCCACAACTTTGGAAGTATGCTTGGGGTCATTGTCCATTTGGAAGAACCATTTGCAACCAAGCTTTAACTTCCTGACTGATGTCTTGAGATGTTGCTTCAATATATCCACATAATTTTCCATCCACATAATTTTCCATCCTCATGATGCCATCTATTTTGTGAAGTGCACCAGTCCCTCCTGCAGCAACGCACCCCCACAACATGATGCTGCCACCCCCGTGCTTCACGGTTGGGATGGTGTTCTTCGACTTGCAAGCCTCCCCCTTTTCCTCCAAACATAACGATGGTCATTATGGCCAAACAGTTATTTTTTTGTTTCATCAGACCAGAGGACATTTCTCCAAAAAGTACGATCTTTGTCCCCATGTGCAGTTGCAAACCGTGGTCTGGCTTTTTTATGGCGGTTTTGGAGCAGTGGCTTCTTCCTTGCTGAGCGGCTTTTCAGGTTATATAGATATAGGACTCGGTGGATATAGATACTTTTGTACCTGTTTCCTCCAGCATCTTCACAAGGTCCTTTGCTGTTGTTCTGGGATTGATTTGCACTTTTCGCACCAAAGAACATTCATCTCTAGGAGACAGAACGCGTCTCCTTCATGAGCGGTATGGCGGCTGCGTGGTCCCATGGTGTTTATACTTGCGTACTATTGTTTGTACAGATGAACGTGGTTCCTTCAGGCGTTTGGAAATTGTTCCCAAGGATGAACCAGACTTGTGGAGGTACTACAATTTTTTTTCTGAGGTCTTAGCTGATTTCTTTTGATTTTCCCATTATGTCAAGCAAAGAGGCACTGAGTTTGAAGGTAGGCCTTGAAATACATCCACGTGTACACCTCCAATTGACTCAAATGATGTCAATTAGCCTATCAGAAGCTTCTAAAGCCATGACATAATTTTCTGGAATTTTCCAAGCTGTTTAAAGGCACAGTCAACTTTGTGTATGTAAACTTCTGACCCATTGTAATTGTGATACAGTGAATTATAAGTGAAATAATCTGTCTGTAAACAATTGTTGGAAAAATTACTTGTGTCATGCACAAAGTAGATGTCCTAACCGACTTTCCAAAACTATAGTTTGTTATCAAGACATTTGTGGATTGGTTGAAAAACTAGTTTTAATGACTCCAACCTAAGTGTATGTAAACTTCTGACTTCAACTGTATATTGAATTATAGCCTCAATGTAACACTGTAAGATTTAAAAGTCATAAGTAATCTTTAAAATAATATTGAAAAGTTTTGAAATTGGATTGGATGTAATTAATCATCATAGTAAATGTAATATGAGCCTTGTATAAGTCAGTCCAGCCTACATGGGCAACCTTTAGCACCTTCTATTACCTTATGGTCATACCCCAAATTACCTCGAAGAGACAGGCCTTTATGAGAACCTGAAATAACCACAACCTGTGTCTGTCTGTAAAGAGAGTGGTGGTCTGCATTTGACCCCACCTTAAAGCACCTCTCTAAGTAATATCATATTGATTTGATATATCAGGCTTCCTAAAAATGTAATTTCACATGATTAATAACAGTTGTTATCGGGTCCGTGTAACAGTCAAAGGGCAGGACGTAAAACTGCTGCTGTCTGCAGGAAATGGCCCTGCATCTGAAGAAGCCCCAACAAGATGAGCCAAACACAATCAGGCACAGATGATGAAAAGGTAATGCAACCAATCAGAGAAATAACAGGAAATCCAGACTTGATAACAATAGTATGTCAACCCTCGAGCTAACATTAGCAGGTCAGGAGAGATACAGTACATATCTGACCTCAATGTCATATTATCTGCTTATTGTGGATGTACTTTTTAATAGCAGTAGGGGCTTCATAGAGGGGTTTCGTCTTCCCATTCCCTTTTCATAACTGCAGGGCTCATTCCCATTTCCTTTGCATAACTGAGTTCATCTAAAATAACCCCTTCAATGATTAGTTAACAAACAGGGTTATTAACTTCTCTAGCATAGGGGGCAGCATTTTCACGTTTGGATGAAAAGCGTGCCCAGAGTAAACTGCCTCCTACTCAGTCCCAGATGTTAATATATGCATATTATTATTAGTATGGGATAGAAAACACTCTGACATTTCTAAAACTGTTTGAATCATGTCTGTGACCACAACATAACTTATTTGGCAGACAAAACCCTGAGGACAAACCATTCAGATTTCTTTTTTTTTGAGGTCACTCTCTTTTCAATGACTTTTCATTGGGAATCCAGATTTCTAAGGGACCTTCCTGCAGTTCCTATCGCTTCCACTGGGTGTCAACAGTCTTTAGAAATTGGTTGAGGTTTTTCCTTTGAGAAATGAAGAAGTAGCCATGTTCAGAATGAGGCTCCAGTGAAGTGTACTGTTTGTTAGAGGCGCATGACCAGAAAGCATGCTACACATTGTTTTCCTCCGGTATTGAACACAGACCGATTATTTACGTTAAAAAATACCTGAAGTTGTATTACAAAAGTAGTTTGAAATGTTTGGACAACGCTTACAGGTAACTTTTGAGATATTTTGTAGTCACGTTGTGGAAGTTGGAACCGGTGTTTTTCTGGATCAAACGCGCCAAATAAATGGACATTTTGGATATATATCGACGGAATTAATCGAACAAAAGGACCATTTGTGATGTTTATGGAACATATTGGAGTGCCAACAGAAGAAGCTCGTCAAAGGTAAGGCATGAATTATATCTTTATTTCTGCGTTTTGTGTCGCGCCTGGAAGGTTGAAATATGCTGGTCTGTGATTGTTAGCTGGGGTGCTATCCTCAGATAATAGCATTGTTTGCTTTCGCCGTAAAGCATTTTTGAAATCTGACATGTTGACTGGATTCACAACAAGTGTAGCTTTAATTTGGTATATTGAATGTGTGATTTCATGAAAGTTAAATTTTTAATAGTAATTTATTTGAATTTGGCGCTCTGCATTTTCACTGGATGTTGGCCAGGTGGGATGCTACCGTCCCACATATCCCAGGGGGGTTAAAGGGTTCAGGTGATTGGTCTGGCCTGTCATCATGGGCAAATGGTGATTACTGGCTTGAATACAATGCATACAGTATGAAGGCATTAACTGAGGTGCCGTAGGGAAGGAGACAATATCGAACCATACTGACACTGACACTTTCTACGTTTCTCGTGTCCAGGTTTTAACATCACAATCTTAATGAACCAATTACATTGTCACGCCCTGACCTTAGAGAGACTTTTTTTGTCTCTATTTGGTTTGGTCAGGGTGTGATTTGGTGTGGGCATTCTATGTTCTTTATTTCTATGATTTGTGATTCTATGTTTTGGCCGGGTATGGTTCTCAATCAGGGACAGCTGTCTATCGTTGTCTCTGATTGGGAATCATACTTAGGCAGCCTGTTTTCCACTTTAGGTTGTGGGATGTTGTTTTTGTTAGCTCTGGTGAGCCTTCAAGACGTTACGTTCGTTGTTCTTATCCGGTGTCCTGTGTGAATTTAAGTATGCTCTCTCTAATTCTCTCTTTCTTTCTCTCTCTCGGAGGACCTGAGCCCTAGGACCATGCCTCAGGACTACCTGGCATGATGACTCCTTGCTGTCCCCAGTCCACCTGGCCGTGCTGCTGCTCCAGTTTCAACTGTTCTGCCTGCGGCTATGGAACCCTGACCTGTTCACAGGACGTGCTACCTGTCCCAGACCTGCTGTTTTCAACTCTCTAGAGACAGCAGGAGTGGTAGAGATACTCTTAATGATCGGCTATGAAAAGCCAACTGACATTTACTCCTGAGGTGCTGACTTGCTGCACCCTCGACAACTACTGTGATTATTATTATTTGACCATGCTGGTCATTTATGAACATTTGAACATCTTGGCCATGTTCTGTTATAATCTCCACCCGGCACAGCCAGAAGAGGACTGGCCACCCCTCATAGCCTGGTTCCTCTCTAGGTTTCTTCCTAGGTTTTGGCCTTTCTAGGGTGTTTTTTCTAGCCACCGTGCTTCTACACCTGCATTGCTTGATGTTTGGGGTTTTAGGCTGGGTTTCTGTACAGCACTTTGAGATATCAGCTGATGTAAGAAGGGCTATATAAATACATTTGATTTGATTTCTTTTGTTGTTTTGTTTGGTGTTCGTTTTTTAAAATAAAGAAGCATGAACACGTACAATGCTGCACCTTGGTCTAATTCCACCTACGACGATCGTTACAGAACATCCCACCACAAACGGACCAAGCAGCGTGGTAAGGAGGACTGGACAAGGGAGGACATCCTGGAAGGCAAAGGATCCTGGACGTGGGAGGAGATCCTGGCGGGGAAGGATCGCCTCCCATGGGAACAGGTGGAAGCAGCTAGGAAGGTGGAGGCAGCTAGAAAGGGGGCCCAGCATTACGAGGGGACATGGCTAGCACGGAAGCCCGAGAAGCCACTCCCCAAAACATGTTTTGGGGGGCACACAAGGATATTGGTTGAGTCAGGTTGGAGTCCTGAGCCAACTCCTCGTGCTTACTGTGGGGAGAGTGTGACTAGTCAGGCCCCATGTTATGCGGCTCTGCGCAGTGTGTCTCCAGTGCGCACTCATAGCCCGGTGCGCTATATTCCAGCTCCCCGCATCGGCTGGGCTAGAGTGGTCATCCAGCCAGGACGGGTTGTGCCAGCTCTGCTCTCCAGACCTCCAGTGCGCCTCCTCAGTATATCCTGCGCCGGCTCTACGCACAGTGTCTCCGGTGCGCTCTCACAGCCCAGTGCGTCCTGTGCCAACGCCCCGCAGTTGCCGGGCTAGGGTGAGCATCCAGCCAGGACGGGTTGTGCCAGCTCTGTTCTCCAGACCTCCAGTGCGCCTCCACGGTCCAGTGATGATCCATGGCACGAAGCCTCCAGTGATGATCCATGGGACGAAGCCTCCAGTGATGATCCATGGCACGAAGCCTCCAGTGATGATCCATGGCACAAAGCCTCCAGTGATGATCCATGGCACGAAGCCTCCAGTGATGATCCATGGCACGAAGCCTCCAGTGATGATCCATGGCAGGGAGCCTCCAGCGACGGCCTCCAGTCCGGAGCCTCCAATGACAGTCTCCAGTCCGGAGCCTCCAGCGACGGTCTCCAGTCCGGAGCCTCCAGCGACGGTCCCCAGTCCGGGGCCCGCAACGAGGGTCCCCAGTCCGGGGTCGGCAACGAGGGTCCCCAGCACGGAGTCTCCAGCGACGGTCTCCAGTCCGGAGCCTCCAGCGACGGTCCCCAGTCCGGGGCTCGCAACGAGGATCCCCAGTCCGGGGCCCGCAACGAGGGTCCCCAGTCCGGGGCCCGCAACGAGGGTCCCCAGTCCGGGGTCGGCAACGAGGGTCCCCGCACCAGAGGCGCCACCAAAGTGGGGTGAGCCAGAGGTGGAGCGGGGTCTACGTCCCGCACCAGAGCCGCCACCGCGGATAGATGCCCACCCAGACCCTCCCGTATAGGTTCAGTTTTGCGGAGTCCGAAGTCCGCACCTTTGGGGGGGGGGGGGGTACTGTCACGCCTTGACCTTAGAAAGCCTTTTTGTCTCTATTTGGTTTGGTCAGGGTGTGATTTGGGGTGGGCATTCTATGTTCTTTATTTCTATGATTTGTGATTCTATGTTTTGGCCAGGTATGGTTCTCAATCAGGGACAGCTGTCTATTGTTGTCTCTGATTGGGAATCATACTTAGGCAGCCTGTTTTTCCACTTTAGGTTGTGGGATATTTTTGTTAGCTCTGGTGAGCCTTCAAGACGTTACGTTCGTTGTTCTTTTGTTGTTTTGTTTGGTGTTTGTTTTTTTAAATAAAGAAGCATGAACACGTACTACGCTGCACCTTGGTCTAATTCCACCTACGACGATCGTTACATCCATAATCACATGGCTCGCTGCATAGGAGATTAACTACATAATCCTAAACCAACATAATCCTAAACCCTGTATACTGTATATATTAATCTCCCAAACAGTGTCATAATCCCTATAGAGTAGATCTGCCTTGTTAACAAGTCAACTAGATCATTTAGAGCAATCCCCAAAAATTATGTATTCTAAATGCTAACTGGCTGCAAAGTGTTGCAATTGCACTTCTCAAGCATGCAGCTAAACCTTGAGTGAGAACACAAGGCCATTTCTGCACCTAGAATTGGATGTTAAATGAAACAACTACTCCATCCCAACAACCACTAGCTCTGACACAATGATGATGTGGTTAACACATTCTGCAAAATGGATTACTAGATAAGAGGCCGAGGGAGGTGTGTGTGTGTGTGTGTGTGTGCGTGTGTGTGTGTATTTCCTTTCCTAATGGTTGCCCTCAGGTTACTGAACAAGTCTGAGCCTGAGTGTTGTGCCAGTGTAAAGAGTTGTGGTTAAGGACAACAAAGTCAAGGTATTGGAGTGGCCATCGCAAAGCCCTGACCTCAATCCTAGAGAAAATGTGTGGGCAGAACTGAAAAAGCGTGTGCGAGCAAGGAGGCCTACAAATCTGACTCAGTTACACCAGCTCTGTCAGGAGGAATGGGCCAGAATTCACCCAACTTATTGTGGGAAGCTTGTGGAAGTCTACCCGAAACGTTTGACCCAAGTTAAACAATTTAAAGGCAATGCTACCAAATACTAATTGAGTGTATGTAAACTTCTGACCCACTGGGAATGTGATGAAAGAAATAAAAGCTGAAATAAATCATTCTCTCTACTATTATACTGACATTTTACATTCTTAAAATAAAGTGTTGATCCTAACTGACCTAAAACAGGGAATTTTTACTAGGATTAAATGTCAGGAATTGTGAAAAACTGAGTTTAAATGTATTTGGCTAAGGTGTATGTAAACTTCCGACTTCAACTGTACATGCGTTTTGTGAGAGAATTCCAATGTGGAGTCTCATAGCTGTGGAGGAGATGTTAATAGCATCACTCAGGCCTTTACAGTCAGAGGTGGGTGTGTCTGTTTTTACCCATGAGTTCATGAGCTGTTTGCACTGTTTTCAGAGACCTCCTAATTACAATATGTGACACGTTGCACCACAACTAGACAGCTGGGCTGGAGTTAGGCTGCACATTTGCTTGCAGCTGTTTTCGCCCCTCAGTAAAGAAATATCACACTATGAACTCAGATAGGCCTATGCTTCTCGTAAAAGTGTAATCTATGTTAGTGACTTCTTCTAAGATTTATTTTTGTCAAATAAGTTAATATGAATATGTGAATGTGTGCGATTGCCCAAAAATATACCACATCCATTTCTGAGGAACTTTTTTCATGTATAAAGCAAACCTTGAGTTTCGCAACTTCATAGATTTTATTCATGCATATATAAAGGACATCATGTTGTTTGCTTAGCGAGTACCAATTCCTCCCTATTCGGCCTGTACCAGGCGCAAACTCGGGACCTCTGCCTTGCTAGCACAAGTGATCACCCTCCTGAAGCTTCTTACCAGTCGGCGCCACGTGAAAAGCTAGCTGTTCACTGGCACAAGTGGGAAGACTTCAGGCTGAGGAGTAAGTTTCACACATCATCATGTGCTACATGTAGAGAATGGGTGGTGATGGCAGTGGAAGTGGGAGCACTATAGCCAATAAAGCCTGGTGAATCACATTCAGGTTTTCACTTTCTAAGAGTGGCCAGCAACTTAGATTGAAGCTGTTTCACCCTGTAACTAACCACCCTGCAGCCCATAACCATGAAACTCACAGTCTTCACCCAAGAGCCAGCTCAACCCACTCCTCCTTTTCCTGCTGCTCTGTCTTGCCTATTTTAACATCTTTGTGGGTATGGTAGTCGAAGAGCACAACCTGCCATTACAAACGACCCCTAGCAACTGGATGATGATAGTTTTCAGAGCTCTGTATTGGAGAATGTCTAAGAGGGTTAATGAGATATGGAGGAAAGAAAAGAGAGTAATCGTAATTCTATGTCAATTCGTTCTTTACAGGAAGTCATCGTTTGCCAATCCTGACTAATCCATTCCATTCTCATAGTTCTATATCCTTTCTTCAGTCTTCAGATTGGTGTGGGTGTTGGGAGTGGTCTAACTGTTAGAACCTCTTGAGTCTGACACAGAGTAGATATGGGGGCAGTTTTAGCTAACCCATTCCTCCTAAAACCACAACTCAATGGTGGACTCTGCTGAAATATCAGTGTTGGTGTAGTAGTCTCTCTCCCTCCATCACAGATTCAGCATCAGATACCGCAGCGCAGACCAACAGTGCCTCTGATCTTGGGAATGTTTGGCGCTGTTGTACATATGTTTCACTGGTCAGTGTCATTTACATTCTGCAATGTAACCATTTAAAGATCTCCTGTGTACCTAAGAAGAACATAAACGTGCCTAATCAAAGTTTAAAACATCAAAGGCCACTGAACAATCAGAATCCTTCTGTCAACTGACTGTTTGCTCTGTTACTTAGAAACAACTGTTCTTGAATAGCTATTAACACTGCACTGTTTCAACAAATGATATCATTGACTTAGCTTGTATGTCTAAATACTGAGATATGGTTATCTAAATTGCTACCTGATTCTTTGCGGAACAGAGCAGGAATCCTGAGTCCATTGTTTGGTACGACAGATAGAGGCCTTTGATGTGATGCTGACAGAAGGATGTGTGTTTGCTTATCACTAACTCTGCCCTGGGAAAACATGTGCCCTCCCTGACCACTGATGAGCTCTTTATTTCCTCTGAATCACCTGGAAATAAGGCTTTTTCAAATAAATACAGATTTTTACAGTGATATAACTAACAAAAGTATTGTTGTACAAGCTATTTCCTGAATTTCTAGAGCATGATATCTACAGTGACCCATGGAGATTGAATATAGATGTCGCAAATCCAGACTAAATGTAAATTGTTTGTAAATAAAGCAGGAAAATTCATTGGAGGGCCAAGGAGAGTCCTTAAAAGCTTCTAAACAAAGTTTATTTTCAGTTTACAGTAGAAGAAAACAAGCCATTTTGAGTTCGACTTACCGCTCATCATGTTTACAACACAGTCCCAGCTCTGGGACCCGAGCTGAGAGACACACTTTTTAGTTAAAAAGAGTCACACAGTCAGTCAAGGACACTGACACATTAGTAATATTCTCAGAAATGTAGCAGCAGCTAAAAATGAAAGGGTAAACCAGGGCTGTGGCAAAAAAAAAAAAAAAAGTGTACTTGTTGCCTTGCACCCGTCACCCCTGCTCCCCCCTGGAGTCGCTTATCGTATCTTGTCATCAAACAGTCATATCCTCACATTGTCCCAGAGGAAAGCTGACCTCTCAGCTGTAGATACAGTATAAACTCAGTCCAACTCCTCGCTGTTCTGTTCTCCCTCCATCTCAGTAGAAGGGGGAGGGTGCCTGGACAGAAACAAGACAACTTTTAAGAAGGCACATTGGCTGTATTTGCCCAAGTCATGTGTCCTTGGAGATCCTCTTTGTGTCTATTTAGAGTAGAGGTGCTCTTGTCACCCTCCTCACTCCACCTTCATCCCTCACACACAGCTCTCTCCCTGGTTGTGCGGATGCAGCTGTGGCTGTGTGTGACGTAGGGGTCAAGCGGAAGGGTTGTTGGGTCGGTGGCAGGCACAGGGGTGTTTGGGTAGGCGCAGTGCCAGGTCTGGAGAACGTGCTGTTCAGCGGTGGAGGCGGGGCCAGAGCAGTGACCAGGCAGGCTGTCCACCACAGCTGCATAACTGGAAAAGGAAGAGCTACTTGTCCCCACTCACCTCCAGTAAACATCAAGGGATCCCTCACCACTGCTTTTATTGACTTTCTGCCATCGATGCAGATAAGCCTCTCCAAGATAATGGCGAGATAACTTTAAAAAAAGGTGCTTTAGTATTGCATTTCTCTGTAATATAGAAACTCTTTAGGCGAATCCTTGAAACTTCATTACATAATGTGTTTAATACATACTCCTCTCCTCTCTTTTCCTGTGGTGATAAGGTAAGGTGCCTGTGGACGCTCACATTACCATTGACTTACAGACAGAGTGACTCAACAATTCCCCTAGACAGAGAGGAAAAGAGTTGAATGCTGCCACCAGCAGACAAGCACAGTGCAGAGCATCCTGTACCACAGCAGCAGAACCAAGTATCCTATCAATCTGTCTCTGTGTGTGCTGGATGTACTGTAAGGCCGTCTGCACCACTGCATGTATTTCAGAACATCTCAACCCTTGATTTACACTACTTATGCAGGATCTTCATCATGTTTTGTGACAGTCTTCCAACATATGTCAGGACCCAGGAAACCAGACTGCTGGACCCATGCCTGTCTGACCCTTATCAGTTATCAGTTCAGGTCATTGTCATTTGAGGTTGACTGGGTTTTGTCAGACATTGAGGCCCTTGCAAAGGCAGCGAGCCACAGCCTCCTACACTGTAAAATCCCCTGGGGGTTATTTCCTACTGTTGTTTGTGGGGACTGGAAGTATTTATCGCACTGCAAGTATTTAAGGATAGTTTTAGAGGGGGAAAAGTTGGGTCTGTAAACTTCACACAGTTCATGGGAACACAGGAACAGTTGGGTCATTAAATCATTTAGTCATCCTCCAACTAGAGAGAGAGTGCTAAGCTGTTCTAATCACAAACGTTTGGATGTCATTAAGAGGTGCTTTTGTGAAGGCTCACACGCCCTTTGGACTCTCTGTTCCATGTTCTCTCTGTGGAGATCTATAACTATTCTGTCTTAAAGACAGGGCCCTCTAAGGCTTTGACTGAACAGTGTCATCAATCAAGTGCAATTTACTTAAGAATATAATCCTTCTATTTACTATAGTCAAGTATGTGGGGCAGTTTCCCCTGTTATAGTATATGCCCATATGATTAACACTGACATAATCCACACTAACACAACACAGATAGAGCGATAGTAAAATAGGAGTAGTCCTGACTAAAAACAAACCCTTGTTCGGGGTTGGGTAATCTTACCAGAAATCCCTCTGCCTGACTAGGATCCCTGTATGTAAAAACAGATAACAGCATTATCTTAGGGGACCCCTGATTAATGTAGTGCGTGTTCAGTCCTGCAAGTTTATATCCTGTTGTTTTTATGTGTGTGTGTGTGTGTGTGTGTGTGTGTGCCACAGTCTCCATGTGACCACAGACAATGAGTGTAGCCACTGTGGTATCTGTCTGTCTGTTAACTGGGGCTCCATGAGGAATGCTGACCAGTGTGAGGGACACATATAGAATACATGAGGGAAACAAAGTGGCCTCATTCTCTCAATGGAACTGTGACACTACATTTCACCGTCCTTCATTCATGGCATAGAGGAAGACGAGAGACACTACTTATTTTCTTCATCTTGGTATTACATGGTGATAATCAATATTGACAGAAGAGTATAGAAGTTTCTGAGCCTTACAAAAAATAAAAAGTACTATGTTTCTACTTGGAAGGATACAAGGATAATGAATAAAACAACACCTGTAAAAAGTCCTGCTATCACAAAGTGGTGAACAGGCCTGGTTCTGTGGGGTCTATGTGGTCTCTATGGTGTCAATGAATGGCTTAGTGTGGGGCCCTGTGGAGTTGAGTCTGAGGATTAGTCCCTATGGTGGTGATGTTTTGCCCCAGGGTGAAAACTCCCACCACACCAGTGGAAATTGACCTCCTCTGTGGGGTTAGATACATGTCCTGTGGGCTGATTGAGGCCCTTGTGGGACCCTATCTATGTTGGCCATTTGAAGTTGGCCTACAGGTAGATCCCTATGGGGATAAATGCCCCTGCCGGTTAAATGGTATTCCCCATGGTGTTACAGTAGTCATATATTGTGCCCTGTGCGAGTCCCATCTGTCAGGTGATCTTACTTTCCTATAAAGATAAGCTTGCCATGAATTATAGTGGCAAGGCTTGGTGTTAGATGAGAGGTTAATGCTAATTGAAGCCAGGCTGAAGCTGTATATCAAGGTCATTGGAATGGTGTTGCTCTAGATTATTATCATCTAAAGCACATGGAGAGCTGTCTTCGTCACATAACTTCTCTCCCTCATAGTTCAGACGTACAGTACCTGTTTTGCATGGAGTCTGTCTTGGCCTCCAACACTGCAGACTGAACCCCACTCTGACTGTGTGGTTCCCCATTCCCTCCCTATGAGAAGATTAGAACCCTGGATTCAGACCCATGCGTTTCATCAGATCCATCTGATTGCAAACTGCAGACAGCAGGACCACAGCACTGCTTGCCATCCATTGTTCTGCTCTGAAGTACAGCCTCTAATCCACCTCCAGTATTGTTGTAGCTCTCCTTAAACTTAATGGTCCTGAACCTCAAACTTTCAGAACAACGGAATCCAGTGTTTTTGTCTGCTTGGGGAATTTTCCTTTGTTTTCCCTTCTGAGGCACTAGGTTTCCCATCCCTCAGAGAGAGGCCATGGCCTGGCCAAGGAGCCCCCAGGCTGTTTGTTTTGCGGTGGTGCCTGCTTCAGTGCCTCTGTCTTTCTGGATGGTTCTGGACTCTTTGACGTCTTTAGAAGGACTTGGATGTGGGTGAGTGCAGTGTAAGTGTGCAAGAGAGGAGAGAGAGAGAGTAGGGGAAGGAGAGACTGAAACCAAATGACTGGGAGAGAAAGTGAGAGAGTATGAGAGACAGGGGGAGCAAGGGAAAGAGACAAGGTTGACAAAAAAATCCTCAAAGACATGCTGCCTGGGTCAACATTAGTGTCTTTTTAGGCCCTTTTATGTGTCTTCTCCAGCTCAGAGAGATTTAGGGAAGGAAGCCTAAATCCACACAAGACAGCTTTAACCCTGTATAAATGTCATCAGTTCATCTCCACTGACGACTTCCGTATACATAGTACATACTGTATCATATGGAGGACAATGGACATACAGTTTTAGCTCCAGTACAAAAGAGCAAGAGGCTGGAGCTTTAGAAGCTCCTGTTTACTAGAATGTAGAGTACTGCAGGAGGTCAGTGAGGCCTAAACTGTAGGGGTGTGTGAATGGGGAACTCCACCTCCTGTGGTCATGTGTAGGTAGGAGGTCACGCACCCTCTCTCCTCATTGAGAGCACGTGTTGTGGATGAAAATTACAGGGTGAATTGATCTAAGGGAAACTCTGCAGGCAGAATGCCACCCTCTAATCAGAGGGAGTTGCCTCACACACATAGTAGTACACTCGCACTAAACAGACACATGTATGCGTACACACAAACACATACAAACAAATGTTGAAGTGCACTCAAAAACATGCATGCGCACACACTAGTCATTTATCAGATGCTCTTCTCCAGAGTGACTTACAGGAGCAATTAGGGTTAAGTGCCTTGCTCATGGACACATTGACAGATTTTTCACCTAGTCGACTCAACTTTTTTCACCTAGTCAAACAACTTTTCGGTTACTTGCCCAATGCTCTTAACCGGTAGGCTACCTGCCACCCGTTCAGGAGCAAACCAACACACTCACACAAAGCTGTTAACCTTATCCTTGGAAATCATTATGTTTTTGAGTAATCTTTCCTAAAGAACTCAGGGGAATATGGGGTGAACTTCTGAATAGATCCCTTGAATTGAAACATCAGTCAAATGTCACTCTACTGTGGTTGAAGCACTGAAAGAATATATTTCAATTTGACAAAGATGATTTATTGCCACTCAAACTTCAAACAACCTTGGTTTACTTGAACTGGAAGCCTGTGTTACTCTCCTTTTCCCATACATTGGTATTACAGAACTTTATTTCTGGCACATGATTCTTCTGGTAAAGAAAGGAAGTCAAGATTACAAGACAAAATAAATCCATTTTACAAAGCTGTCCTAAAGCAAGAGAAAGAATGCGAGAAAAGGATGCAGCTCACATAATTCATGCGGTGTGTGAGAGATTTTGGTATCGTGTGATTTCTGCCTTCCTGCCAAGCACATCGAGCCAGGGCAGAAGGCTCAAGGCTGAGAGCTTTTCTCTGGCTGTGTGGATTCAACCCTGATGAAATGGAACAGGTCTAAACAGCTAGGAGGCTTGATTTGTAGCCTTGCGTTCAGACAGCATAGTGCTCCTGGGTAAAGTCTACTCCAGGACCAGAACTCTTGGGTGGGTGAGTCAGTCAGTATGTTTCCCATGTTACATATGCATCTGCTTAGTGATGACAGCACAATTTTTTTTGTTTCATCTGGCTGCCAATTCCTTGCCCTCTACAAGATCATCAGCAGACTCCATAACCATCATCTACCATCCTCTGTCTATCTCCCTTCACTCAAGCCATCAACTGTCCCTCTCCGTCTTTGGAGGATGCAGCTTTCAAACACTTGGCCTCAATTCGTTGAGCTGTCATGATAAATTGCTTGTTTGTTTTTTTGCTCTTGAAGCGCCTTGAGATTCTATGAAAAGCGCTACAGAACTATAATAAATTATTATTATTATTGATTTCCGGTTTGGACCGGTATGACATTTATAAATAAAATCAATAGGAAGGACTTGAGAGTACAGTACAGTAGGACTTGAGACTTGAGATGTTCATCACTTGACCAATCATTTTATAGTTTTGTTTTTTCCCAGTAGTCAAATTGTTGGATGTTTCCAAGATGTGATGGATTAATAAATCACATAAAATTGGGTACAGAAATAACATCTTGACCTCTTTCTAACACCACAGCATTAAGGCCTACTGTATCACTGATTTGTGTGTGTGTCTGTGTGTGTGTGTGTGTGGGGGGGGGGGGGGGGGGGGGTCTGTCTCTCTGCGTGTGTGTGTATGGTTTGCCCTTTAGATCCCATGGGAGGGTTGTGAAATGCCTCACATCTCTCTTTCACCCAATATCACTCAACACATGTTTTCAGCACAATGAAGACATTCAGTGTCGTGTGCATCCCTCAGAGCCCTTGCACCCGTAAATCTTCCCCCTGACTCAGTAAAGAGTCCCTGTGGACAGAGGGCCTCGCTCTGATCTGCTGCTCCACGTCTGGCACACACTCAGAGGATGTGCTGCTACAGCTACATAGAAGTGCACTGTCCAAAAGGCCTACAGCCAGGCCAGGCAGGTACTGTAACATCACCAGGGAGCTGACACAGCTATTAGCTGAACTGCGGGAGCCATAGTGGAAGGCTGGTAGCCAAGTGGAAACATCATGAAGTGAAGAGTGGAGACGTCATTCGTGTACAGGTTTAACTGGTGTACAGGTTTAACTGGTGGAGAGGTTTAACTGGTGGAGAGGTTTAACTGGTGTACAGGTTTAACTGGTGGAGAGGTTTAACTGGTGGAGAGGTTTAACTGGTGGAGAGGTTTAACTGGTACATCTTTGTTCCGGACTCTCTCTCCTTCAACTGAAAATTGTGTTTACTTTCTGTTTTTTTGTTTTGTTGTTACAGAAAGAATGATAAGGAAAATAAATACAGCGTAGTGGTAGATCAATACATAAGCCTGTAAATCTGTTTGAGGTAAGCTGAGAAACAAGATCAAATGACAGATAATGGCAACATCTCTTTGACTCACTGCTTCATCTGTGACACCTAGGCTAGTATGCGGGATTAACCATATAATTTACTTTACCAAAATGAAAATCATAGCTTAAAAAACATCCACTTCTTTGCCAGAATGTTTCACAGCTGGAAGGCATTGACACAATCAAAGGAGATAAGAGATAATACTCTTTCATTGCTGCTATTCTTGGCCCAGAGACAAAGTTAGGGTGGCCATGATAAGCTGGGACCTCACTGTAATAGGAGGAAAAACATTTCCTCATAGTTTGAGCGTCTCCGTTCATTTGCATGAGATAGAGTGACATTTTCCCACACATATACACAACTGAAAGTGGTGTCACATAGAGAAACCTGTTTTAAATGAGTTGGCTTGGAGTGGCAAAGGCGGTTCACCCTCTGTCAAGGGTAGTTGGTAATGTACTGTAGCTCTGGTTCTAGAGAAAATTGAGCAGCCCTGTAAACAATATGCACACTTGTTGTGACCTGTTTGTCTTTTGTCATGAATGCTTACTGAGCTTATAGTGTCAAAGTGATGGGTGTGTGATCCTGTGTGGACAAATAACATTTCTTAAGTGTGAATGCCATTTGCAAGCAGAACTGTTTGCATTTGTGTGTGTGCGTGTGTGTGTGTGCGTGTGTGCGTGTGTGTGTGTGTGTGTGTGTGTGTGTGTGTGTGTGCGTGCGTGCGTGCGTGCGTGCGTGTGTGCGTGCGTGCGTGCGTGCGTGCGTACGTACGTGTGTGCGTGCGTGCGTGTTTGTTTGTGTGTGTGTGTGTGAGTGAGTGAGTGAAAGAGAGAGAGAGAGAGAGAGAGAGAGAGAGAGAGAGAGAGAGAGAGAGAGAGAGAGAGAGAGAGAGAAAGAGAGAGTGGTTAAGGTCACATTCCTGTCGAACATACCCTTTAGTCATGTCATGTCATGTCAATAACCCAAACTTGGAAGAAGACCAATAAGGCCATGAAATCCTTAGCATTGCAAACAGTATGCATTGAGTGAATGATAACCCAAAGTAGGCAAGAGTGAAGAATGTGCTGAATACATACTGTTACTCTTATACCCTGACTACATCCCTTGCGTCGTGTGCAGAGCATTGCAAAATAAATTTAGAAATCTATATTATTCAATTATTGCACCCACACTGCTCGTGTGCGCCAATGAGCGTCTGCGTTGCCAAGGGCTAAAATAGAAGTCAGTTCTATTTGTGACGCAGATCGCGCTGCAAGTCCTGCCTCTCCCATCTCCTCATTGGTTTATAGAAGCAGGCACTCACGTGCCATCTCCTCATTGGTTATACCCACGTGGGTGACTGAAAGACGAACGAGGTCGGTGGCGGTAATGCACCTAATTTATGAAAGTTGCCAATCGCAATATAAAGTCAAGAGAAGAAAAAGCCTGGAAGGAGGAGAGATGACTAGAAACGATTCGGTTGACAGTTTTATGTGTGGATTAATTGTCGGAGTAGAGGACCTTGTGTATTTCAGGTAAAATAACAACTCAATGTTTATATCCCAGGACAAATTAGCTAGCAACAGCAAGCAAGCTAAATAGGACAAATTACCTAGCAAGTGCAAGCTAGCTAGCTAAATTGCCATACATGTTTAATGCTTTTCGACCTGTCCCCAAATTAATATAATTGGTTCAGAGTTTGTTTTGATATTTTAACCTGCGTGTCGTGATCGCGTTTGGTGTGGGGGAACAAAATACATTTATGCACGATGGCGCACGATGGCTCACGCGCGCAGCCGATTTGGGTTCCGGCTTAGGCTACATTCAGACGATTATTCCATTAAAGTGGAGGGCCAGTCAGACAGGTAACGGACAGTCAGACAGGGAGGAAGAGGGATCAAAGTCAGAGCTAATGAGCGGAGTGGGGCTGCTGTCTGTCTGTAGAATGTCCTCATGTTGAGGAGACGGAGGATAAACACTGATCCGTTTACAGCAGAGAGGAATGTGAGGACACATGGGGAGCCTCCTGGGAGCAAGCTGCTGAGTTTAGGATGAGTGGGCTGATGCATGTGTCCATGAGCGTGTGTGTGTGTGTGTGTGTGTGTGTGTGTGTGTGTGTGTGTGTGTGTGTGTGTGTGTGTGTGTGTGTGTGTGTGTGTGTGTGTGTGTGTGTGTGTGTGTGTGTGTGGAGCAGGCGACCCAGATTTCCCATCATGGGACAGACACTCATCACCAGGAAGGAGAGAGAGAGAGAGAGAGAGAGAGAGAGGCAAGCTGCCGTGAAGCAGGCAGTTCTGTTACCCATCATCTACCATCCACACGTTTCACACACTGATGCCCAGTACTGACAGACATGTGATGGCAACTATACTGCCCGTTAGCATATATACTGTAACTCCCTGCAGTAAAGTTATTGTAAAACACATTTCACTACCGTCCAAATGTAATGCTACATCTAAATGTAGTACCACCTGTGGCAATGCCTAAGAAACCTCCTGGCAAATGTAATAAACACATCGACTATCCAGCTCATAGCTGGCTTCACGGGCCCTTAGCACTTTATAAAGGTTTAGAAACGTCTACTGTACTAATTAAATCAGCTGCCCAGTCCACAGACACATGACTCCAGGAGAGGGAAGTTTACAAAAGACTGTTTATTCTTGACCAGAGCACTGTTCTGACACTGGTTCCAACCCCTCTTAGCATGGCCCCCAACCAGTCTCTGCAGTAGGTGTGTCGGGAGAGGGGGCCCAAATGGATGAGTTGGAGATTAAATCGCCCCTCTGATGTGTATTTTTTGCTGTTTTGGGTTGAAGTGTGTGGTCTGTCTGATAGTAATGGATTTCGCAAGCAGTCAGAGACAACAGTGGGATGTCCCCTCAGATTCTCTTGCCTGTTGCCTAGAGAGAATGTAGGCCAGCGGTTCAACAGACATCCACGTGCATAATCACCACCTACACATCTAGATTAATAGCGCAAACATAGCAAATGTATTCATAGGAGGTATCCACAAGTGTACAAACATCACAGACTGGTGAAACTGTAGGAAAAGTAAAACTTTTTAGGATGGCACAGAGGCATGCATGCATCCCCTACTCCATCAATATCAAACAACATGCAACTTTACTAGATATCAAAGGCCTGGCTGTCATATATATGACTGCTGTGCTAGCACAACAGAAAGTACAGAAAATATTTAGTTCGACAGGAGTTATGGAGGAGCCTTATGGGTGTAATCTAAACTATAGAGAGACCCAGGTGGGTGTAAAGAATGCCACTGATGGAATGTATCTGTCAGATGAATTGTCCCAGGAATGTGGTGCCGTCACAGCTGAGGGGGTCAGGAGCAGTAGCCTGGTTGGTTGGGGGGATTATGAGGGGTGTAGGGTGGTTGGGCAGGGTACGAGAACAACGCAGCCTCAGTGCAGCGGTCGCCCCTCTCTCTACCACACACCACCCCAGGGTCATGACCCCCCAGGGCTCCTTGAAAGCAGTTGTTGCCTGGTGCTCCCTCTGTCTGGCTGTATCCATGTAAAGACATACATCATCAGGTAATGGACTTGATCTTTGACCTTTTATTATGGACTTTAATTATATTATGACTTTTAAACCTGTATGCCGGTATTGTCCTGTCCTGTGGTCTATGATGATATTAATGATGATGTGATGGTTGTGTGTGGTTAGGGTTGCAAAACTACTGGTAATTTAGCAAAGTTACCAGAATCTATGGCAATCTATGGTAACTTTGGTCATTTATACTTGAATAACTTTAAAAAATATGTGTTCATATATAGTATTACATTTTTCTATATGTGTCCATATTGTCCATGAGTTTCTAGTGGATAGACAACCTGGTTCAAGAGAAAATAGTGTAATTAATGAAAAAAATGGAATTGTTTTCTATTAACTCTGCAACTCTTCCAACTATTGACTTTTTCACAACTGCCATCAGTTTGGTGCCAAAAGACAGACATATTTACAAAGTAAAAAATCTAAGTGTATAAAAAAGAAAGGATATTTCATGCTGAAACCCTCATATTAAACACCAAAGGTATTCACTAAGTTGACAGTTTATTTTTAGGATAATGTTTTACAGCTTTGTCATTCTATTTTGTATTTGAAAATCATCTTATTTTATTATTTTATATATTTTACATGTGATAAGGCCACACAGAGAGCCAGAGATAATTACAGACATCTGTGATAATCTTAAGCACCCAAAAAGGCCACTAGACGTCATGTGATAAAATAAAATAAATACTTGAAAGTTACCCAAATTCTGGTAGTTACTGGTAAACTTAAGCTAAAGTTACCAGTAATATACCCTCCCTTTCCAACCCTGTACGTGGTATTGTCATTGTGGTATGTTGCCTTGTTGTTGTAGTTCCTGCAGACTGCCCTAATGAATTGCCCCTCGGGGATAAGTAACGTTTTTTAAAATTAAATTGAAGTAAGAAACATTTCAGACTACATTACTGGCACTGTCTGATGATAATAATCCACTGCAATAGTAATAAACCAACATTAAATGTCTATATACAGATATTCAACCCGATTCAATCCGAACGCGCGTTGTAGACAATGCGGCTTTGAAAGGCAAAGTTCCCACATTTGCGGATATTACATTCACAGTAAACGCTGTATATGTGAAGATGTCAGCTCAATCGGAGAGTTACCTTAAAAAAAAACACATAGCCAGCTGTCCAGCGTACTGCGCTACGGATAGAATCACGGCCTACAAATATAATTCAGACAGTCATTTTACAACTCGTTATCTCAGAAAGTTACATATTGCTCACCTTTCCCTTACGGCTGTTAGGGTGATTATATAGAGGTGTAGTTGCCTCAGGGTTAATTTCTCTGGAAACTCATGTTTTAGCTTTCGTTACAATAATATTTGGGGGGATTACTGAGGACCACATGAAAGAAAATCATCAGGCTGCTGGCTGCAGCCCTGCTGGTAGTGTTTGTGTAGTGGAATCGTGTATCATTGCCAAGACCCAATGTACGCAGCACATCAGAGGATCCATCCCTGCCAGTTACTCTGAGGTTAGCACATTGTTCCACAGTTCCTCCAGATCTTAGACCAAACAATACACTTTTGAAACCACGCCGTGATTCAATGGTCCTTGTGGAGATCCTTGACAAGTCCCAACTCATTGCTTGTTATGATAACAGTGAGAGATAGTAGATTGGCATTACATCGCAGCCCTTAGATCCTGGGAGGAGACATAGGAAGTGAGAGGAGCACAAAGCTGTCAGGTACACATCTTTACAGTACATCTTCACATTCTTATCTCTCTCTCAGACTCCTGTCTGTGTTGTAGAGGCAGAGAGCCTGAGAGCTAATGTTTACACTCCCCATTCCACACCCAGTAGAGCCCAGTCATAACACCGTTCATCTCACATACGCTCTAACAACTAGCTGCTGTACACAATCCCCCCGCTAGCACTCTGACCTCAGAGCGTCTGACAATCTGATACACACTGAGCTTTAAAACAAAAAAACATCTGCATTCTGCACTCTCTGTCTTTGTAGGATTTTCTGACAACAACTCAGGGGAAACTACTGTTTCAGAGTTGTAACCACTGCTGTCAATCTGCATAGAGTTGAGTGAGGAACACAACCAAAAACCATTAATATTAGACAGATTTGTAATGCCCCTCAAACATCCTACAATAACAAACAACTGACCAAGGCCAACTGGGTAAAGGGATATTCTAGGTGCCAAGAACCGTGGCTACAATAATGGGAAGTGTGGTAAGATTTCCATCTGTGCTTCAATCTTTACTGCAGAGCTACACAATTGACATGTCCAACTGCTGAGGTAATACCTTTATCAGTGATATCAGCCTGGTCTCATAGATTAGACGTTACATAGTAAATGTACATCTGGGACACTCAAATTAGTAGGATATGTTAAGTTCGGTTACATAAAACAGAAGGTTACTTAAGGCAAAAACAAAAGCAGATGGCTGGTCGGGGTGGAAGGGTCGGCATATAACGCGAAGGTCTAGCAACCCGAAGGATGCGTGTTTGAATTTCATCACGGACAAGCTGATCATTTCAGCTAATTAGCAACTTTGCAACTATTTACTACGTTTTAGATACTTTACAACCATTTGTTAGCTTACCCTTCCCCTAATCCTAACCCAAACCTTAAACCTTTAACTTAACCACCGAATTTAGCCACTTAGCTAAATTTAGCATTAGCCACCTAGCCAATGTTAGCCACAAGAAATTGGAATTCGTAACACATCATACGTTTTGCAAATTCGTAAAATATTCTATGAATTGTAATTTGTAACATATTATATAAAATGGATGATGGACATCCACAAATTAATACATACCATACCAAACGTAACATATCATACTAAAAGGATTTACATTTACTATGTTACATCAACCCCCTGAGTCCAGGATGGCAATATCCCATCATTATACAGTATCTTAATTAGTGCCTCTACAACACATATGTAGTGGTAGCCCACTGCTTTCTCAGGAGGTAACAGCCAGTGAACACAGGTACAGTTGCTAGTTTTATTTTAATTTTATTTAACCTTTATTTGACCAGGCAGTATTTAACTAGTGCAGTATGGTGTATGGTGTCAGTCAAAGAAGGTAATTAAGTCAAGCTAAATGAGGTGGGAGTTTGTCTGTCAGTGTGTGTGAGAGAGACACCTGACAGAGTGGTGTGTGTGCTCTGGGGAATATCTCAGCCATATTACAGCATGAAAGGGTGTGTAGGCCTTCAGGAGTTTTAACCTTACCTTACCCTCACTGTTTTCAATTTAATGCTTATCATAAAATGTATAGGCTGTTGGAAATGCAGGGAAAGTTATTTCCATTTCAATAACAGACAAGAACAAAAGAACTTACCACTGCTTGGTGTTGATGAAAGGTTAATGTTGGCCCTCTTCTTTAAAATGCAATGCAAGAGCTCCCTCTGTTGTCAAAAGCAATTGAAGCGCCACAGAGAAAGAAAATTAGCCTACTGACACATTTTGTAATTCCACAAGCATTGTATGTAATCATTTGTTCATGTCCTTGTTTTTCGACCTGGCAACATTGTTTCTCACCTAGGTTCAATTCGATTTTATGTGAACCAAACACACTCATGGCAATGTTAATTTGCTTCTATTGAATACTTTCACGCATGGAAATATTGAGCAGACAAAGAAATACAACATGGACATTTTCAGAACCCCGACAAAAAGGCTACAAATATCTAATTGGAAGTGGAAGTCATCGAGCTCTTCCAACTTCTGGCTGCTCTACCCAAAGGTCGGCAGATGGTGATATTGAATCGTTTCATTCTTGTTTTTCTTCTTCTTTTATTGGTCGCGTACACATATTTAGCTGATGTTATTGCGGGTGTACCGAAGTGCTTATGTTCCTAGCTTCAACAGTGAAGTAATATCTGACAATACTAAATACAACACACAAAATCTAAAGTAAAATAATCAAATTAAGAAATACGTAAATATTAGGACGAGCAATGTCAGAGTCCGGAATATAAATATATATGTAGATATATATGATGGGATGTATAGACATTATGGATAGTAAATGTAAACCAATAGTTAAAGAAGATAGGCCTTGACTAGAATACACTATATACAGTTGAAGTCGGAAGTTTACATACACCTTAGCCAAATACATTTAAACTCATTTTTTCACAATTCCTGACATTTAATCCTAGTAAAAATTCCCTGTCTTAGGTCAGTTAGGATCAACACTTTATTTTAAGAATGTGAAATGTCAGAATAATAGTAGAGAGAATGATATAGTTCAGCTTTTATTTCTTTCATCACATTTCCAGTGCGTCAGAAGTATACATACACTCAATTAGTAATTGGTAGCATTGTCTTTCAATTGTTTAACTTGGGTCAAACGTTTCGGGTAGACTTCCACAAGCTTCCCACAATAAGTTGGGTGAATTCTGGCCGATTCCTCCTGACAGAGCTGGTGTAACTGAGTCAGGTTTGTAGGCCTCCTTGTCCTAACCGACACGCTTTTTCAGTTCTACCCACACATTTTCTATAGGATTGAGATCAGGGCTTTGTGATGGCCACTCCAATACCTTAACTTTGTTGTCCTTAAGCCATTTTGCCACAACTTTGGAAGTATGATTGGGGTCCTTCTCCATTTGGAAGACCCATTTGCGACCAAGCTTTAACTTCCTGACTGATGTCTTGAGATGTTGCTTCAATATATCCACATAATGTTCCATCCTCATGATGCCATCTATTTTGTTAAATGCACCAGTCCCTCCTGCAGCAACGCACCCCCACAACATGATGCTGTCACCCCCGTGCTTCATGGTTGGGATGGTGTTCTTCAGCTTGCAAGCATCCCCCTTTTTCCTCCAAACATAACAATGGTCATTATAGCCAAACAGTTCTTTTTTTGTTTCATCAGACCAGAGGACATTTCTCCAAAAAGTACGATCTTTGTCCTCATGTGCAGTTGCAAACCGTAGTCTGGCTTTTTTATGGCGGTTTTGGAGAAGTGGCTTCTTCCTTCCTAAGCGGCCTTTCAGATTATGTCGATATAGGACTGGTTTTACTGTGGATATAGATACTTTTGTACCTGTTTCCTCCAGCATCTTCACAAGGTCCTTTGCTGTTGTTCTGGGATTGATTTGCACTTTTCGCACCAAAGTACATTCATCGCTAGAAGACAGAACGCGTCTCCTTCCTGAGCGGTATGACGGCTGGGTGGTCCCATGGTGTTTATACTTGCGTACTTGCGTTCTGAGATCTTGGCTAATTTCTTTTGATTTTCCCATGATGTCAAGCAAAGAGGCATTGAATTTGAAGGTGGACCTTGAAATACATCCACGTGTACACCTCCAATTAACGCAAATGATGTCAATTAGCCTATCAGAAGCTTCTAAATCCATGACATAATTTTCTGGAATTTACCAAGCTATTTAAAGGCATAGTCAACTTAGTCTATGTAAACTTCTGACCCACTGGAATTGTGATGCAGTGAGTGATAAGTGAAATAATTTGTCTGTAAACAATTGTTGGTAAAATTACTTGTGTCATGCACAAAGTAGATGTCCTAACCGACTTGCCAAAACTATAGTTTGTTAACAAGAAATTTGTGGAGTGGTTGAAAAACTAGTTTTAATGACTCCAACCTAAGTGTATGTAAACTTCCGACTTCAACTGTACATATGAAGTGGGTAAAACAATATGTAAACATTATTAAAGTGACTATGTACATAGGGCAGCAGTCTCTATTAGTACCGGGTGGTAGCCGGCTAGTGACAGTGACAGTTCAGGGCAGGGTACTGGGTGTATGCCGGCTAGTGGTGAATATTTAACAGTCTGATGGCCTTAAGATAGAAGCTGTTTTTCAGTATCTCAGTCCCAGCTTTGATGCGCCTACATGCGCCTGCCTTCTAGACAGTAGCAGGGGGAACAGGATATGGCTTGGATGGCTGAGGTCCTTAATGATCTTCTTGGCCTTACTGTGACACCGGGTGCTGTAGATGTCCTGGAGGGCAGGCAGTTTGCCACCGGTGATGAGTTGGGCAGACCGCACCACCCTCTGGACAGCCCTGCGGTTGCGGACGGTGTAGTTGCTGTACCAGGCTGTGATACAGCCCAACAGGATGCTATCAATGGTGCATCTGTAGAAGTTTGTGAGAGTCTTAGGGTCCTAGCCAAATTTATTCAGCCTTGAGGTTGAAGACGTGCTGTTGCGCCTTCTTCACCACACTGTCTGTGTGATGGACCATTTCAGATATTCAGTGATGTGTACGCAGAGGACATTGAAGCTTTTTACCTTCTCCTCTGCTGTCCCGTCGATGTGGATGGGGGTGTGCTCCCTCTGCTGTTTCCTGAAGTCACAATCAGCTCCTTTGTTTGGTTCACATTGAAGGAGAGGTTATTTTCCTGACACCACTCCGCCAGGGCCCTCACCTCCTCCCTGTAGATCTTCTGCACTAAAATCTCTCATGCCCAAATATTTATCTGCTGCTGCAACTACCACATCTATCTCTGTGATTTCTGCTCCATCAGTGCAGTGCAGTTGATCACCATGGATATAAATGCAAGAAATCCAACCTTACTAAAACGTATACTCTCTGGCTCTCTCTCTTCAGGCCTACTCACTGGAGACCTCCCAGTTGACTCACTCACCATTGGGCTATCTTCTACTCTCTTCACTGCCTCATCATAGGAAACTTTCTGCCTCACTCCAACTCTGGCAATCTGAACCTCTCTCTCTCTCTCTCTCTCACAAGGCACTTGGGATCCCAAGCTGCATGGATGCCGCATGAAGACCTAAGGGTCGAAACGTTGTTATAAATATCACCTGGGAGCATGAGCAGCAGTGTGCAGCGTTTTCCTTACAGTTTTCCATGAGTTTGCCTACAACTCCAGCACCTGCAGAAAGTACCTGGATGTGCGTTTGTTCTTCAGCTTTTGTACACCCCTACAGTTGACACAGTGCTTTCTCTATCCCAACTGTACTCTCCCTCTGACTATGCCCTCTCACATCGTGGGATCTCCCTTCTACAAACTGATGCAATGTGTCCGAGTCCTTGGCACCAAAGTCACAGAAGCGAGTTTCGAACATAGGTCCTCACAGAATAGAAAATATAACCTAACCTGACCTTATCAGGAACAAACTCTGTGTCAAAGGTCAACAAGACATACAGGGCATTCTAAGTCTCGCCATTGCCACAGGGTCTATGTTTCACCAAACGGCGGGCATCACAAATATTATTTTTCATTTGATCCACCTCAACACTCAACGCTGCCCCACTGGTCACCCCTTTTACACTCAACGCTACCCCACTGATCACCCCTTTTACACTCAATGCTACCCCACTGATCACCCCTTTTACACTCAACGCTACCCCACTGATCACCCCTTTTACATTCAACGCTACCCCACTGATCACCCCTTTTACACTCAACACTACCCCACTGATCACCCCTTTTACACTCAACGCTACCCCACTGATCACCCCTTTTACACTCAACGCTACCCCACTGATCACCCCTTTTACACTCAACGCTACCCAACTGATCACCCCTTTTACACTCAACGCTACCCCACTGATCACCCCTTTTACACTCAACGCTACCCCACTGATCACCCCTTTTACACTCAACGCTACCCCACTGATCACCCCTTTTACACTCAACGCTACCCCACTGATCACCCCTTTTACACTCAACACTACCCCACTGATCACCCCTTTTACACTCAACGCTACCCCACTGATCACCCCTTTTACACTCAACGCTACCCCACTGATCACCCCTTTTACACTCAACACTACCCCACTGATGACCCCTTTTAGCGGCTCCAGAGAGCAAAGCACACCACAGTTTGAGCCGCGTGCCGCGTGACTCAAAGCGTGTGCTTACTCTAGGTGGCGGATACACAACAAATCAAAACAATTCCACTTCTGGAAACTTTCACATGCATCCATTCCCAGTTTGTCCTTTACCCAGCCCGACACAATGTATAGGTCGGCCAAAAAGCAAGAATCCACTCTTCCCAAAAGTCTCACTCCTACCTGTCCAAACTCATCTCTGGTAGGATTCTCAGGCCAAATGTTGGAAGTCTTCACTACACCTGTCACCGCAGGTAGGCCTACTTCATCCTGGACTGGCTCAACCTCAGAGCCTTCACCACTGCCATCTGACTCCATTTCAAGATCGTCAAGGTTCTCAAGAGAGCATGAATACATATAAGTCATATTGGTTTGTAATCAGGAGACGCAGGTATGTACACCTCGAACAAAGGTGTATACTCAGGAGACAAATCTCTGATCTTAACAACACAATTTTTACACCTTCGCATCATTGCACTTCCTCCATCAACGCTCGCTGTCCTGGGGAATTCCCAAGCCTCTCCAGTCTAATGTTAGAAGGATCAAAATTCCTTGAAAGTAGGTCCTGAGCGCATGCCGAGTCATATCATCTTACTGTCCAAAGGTGTTGTATGCAGCTAGCTATAAACTCATATCCCCCGTGGACCGGTTCGTACATAAAACATTCTCCGTTCAGGTTGTAAAGGTGTCGATTTCCTCTGTAACTCGATTTAATGACGAGACGGAGGGAAGAAAACAGGAAAAATATGAGTTCTTTCTTTACGAAACGCCATTTTCCACCACCATACTAGTGGCTAATGCTACTTCCTGATGTTGTGCCCCGTGTAGAGCCAGGGGTCACCCTTTGTGGAATTACCAACAACCGGATGCATCTGATTTTCAGGGAACCAGCTGTTTCAACCTACACTATATATACAAAAGTATGCAACGTCAGCACATCGTTGGGAGCTCCATGAAATGGGTTTCTATGGCTGAGCAGCCGTACACAAGCCTAAGATCAACACGCGCAATGCCAAGCGTTGGCTGGAGTGGTGTAAAGCTCATCGCCATTGGACTCTGGAGCAGTGGAAATACGTTCTCTGGAGTGTTGAATCATGCTTCACCATCTGGCAATCCGACGGACGTATTTGGCGGATGACAGGAGAACGCTACCTGCCCGAATGCATAGTGTCAGCTGTAAAGTTTGGTTGAAGAGGAATAACGGTCTGGGGATGTTTTTCATGGTTCAGGCTAGGCCCCTTAGTTCCAGTGAAGGGAAATCTTAATGCTACAGTATACAATGCCATTCTAGACAATTCTGTGCTTCCAACCTTGTGGCAACAGTTTGGGGAATACCCTTTCCTGTTTCAGCATGACAATGCCCCAGTGAACAAAGTCCATATAGAAATGTTTGTCGAGATCGGTGTGGAAGAACTTGACCAGTCGTCACAGAGCCCTGACCTCAACCCCATCGAACATGAATTGGATGAATTGGAATGTCTACTGCGAGCCACGACTAATCACCGAACGTCATTGCCCAACCTCACTAATGCTCTTGTGGCTGAATGGAAGCAAGTCCCCCCAGCAATGTTCCAACATCTAGTGGAAAACCTTCCCAGAAGAGTGGAGGCTGTTATAGCAGCAAGGGGGGGACCAACTCCATATTAATTCCCATGATTTTGGAATGAGATGTTCGACGAGCAGGTATCAACATACCTTTGGTCAAGTAGTGTAGTTGTATTTCCCTCTGAAAACCGGATGTGGGAACTCCGCTCAGGTGTTTTCTTTTACACCTGCTTTGTTAGGTTAGCCAGGCGTAAACAACAGACTGCTGCAACCTGATTGGCTGAACGCATCACTCAACATCCGGGACTAGCATTCCTAGGCATTAGCCACTTCTGGCATGGCTGTCACTAGTTACCACAGTCACAAAGTAATAAACCCTGCGTAATTCTACAATTTATCTTCTTAAAATCTTAAACCTAACCCTAATCAAAACTCACTGCTAACCTAACCCGGACCTTAAATTAAGACCAAAAAGCTAATTTGAGTTTTTATTCATTTTTACGATATAGCCATTTTGACTTTGTGGCTGTGGTAACTAATGAAAACCTTATTTGCAGGTTGAATGGAGAATGTTTTATGTATGAACCAGTCCACGGAGATACGAGCATATGTATAACCGGCTGCATACAAAGCCTTTGGACGGTAAGATGAAATGACTCAATATTGCCATCTGCCGGCCTTTGGGATATTGCTGCTCATTGAAACTACCATAGGATAAACTGTAATACTTTAGTTTGTATAATTTGAAACATTTGTACCAATAGTCTATTACAGAGTCTTTATGACCAGGTGTTGAAATGAAGGAATGTCTTTGAAATTGGGCCAAATATGTTTAGCCTATTTTCTATGTGTATGTTAAAAGAAACTGAAATACGCCTTCTGTTTGGGAGTGCCACCATTTGCTTATCTTTTTAACGAAAAAAAAATGTTTGCCTACAGAAGTAGCATAATTTTCTTGTAGTCCAATTGTTTTGCTCTCTGTCACTTGTGTCTGCAGAGTTAAAGTTGCTTACATAGCCCACTCAGGACAGAGAATCCCAGTGAAGGCTCATGTGGAGGACAACATCCACATTCATGTCCATGATCAAAGACATGGGTTCCTCAAGAAGTTGAAATGTATTGTTTTTCTGTCTTAGTATATTGCTTGGAAAGATGACAGTGCCTGCATTTCATAGTCTACTTGTGATCTGTTCTGTTACCATCTGGTACTGTGTTTATACTCAGGTGCATATGAGGCTTCGTTGGCCTGTTCAACATGCCATGTGTATGTAAATGAAGTCTACTTCGACAAGCAGCCCCAAATTGCGGATAGGTAATGATAGGTAATTAAAAACTATAGGTCTACTGTTTTATCTAAGGGCAGTAAGGTACATGAATGACTGAATGACATGTTATTTTCGTGTCAAATCACCAGTTGGCTTGACCAGTTAATTGACACATAAACAAATATTACAATAATTCACTGTGGTAATTAAATGATAATTCTTCTTCCAGTGTTCTCTGCATTGCACATCGAATGAAGAGTGAAAAAATGTAAGGTAAAACTCAATCCATAATAGTAAATAAGGTTATCCAAGCAATAATTATATCCCTAGAGCAGTAAAATATACCTACACACATACATACTGTATACATACATACATACATACATACATACATACATACATACATACATACATACATACATACATACATACATACATACATACATACATAACATATACAGATAAATAAATACAGAAAAAAATTAACAGAAGGCGTTTGAACCCAGTCTGGCACAGAGAAGATTCATATGGGAGACAAGCCTATACACAATCTATATACACACATGTGCCATTTACCACATAGAAGCTAAACATTTTTACAATTTAATTGCAGGTAGCCCTTTTTCTTTTATTCCAGGCTTTATCTAAATATTCCACAAACGGAAATAAACAATGGACAAAAAAACATTTCAGTTTCTCCTCATTGCTCAGCCACATAATGCCAGGGTCTATCTGGTGTGCTTTCTGGAACAAGAGCAAGCGTATATCGTGGCAGAAAGGGCAATATATGATCAAATTAGTTTCATTCTCTATTTCTTTGAGGTCACAATAGTTACATAGGCTGTCCTCTTCCATTTCACTACAATACCGACCTGTTTCAATAAGCAGAGACAATATCCCTGATCTTACCTGTTTCAATTCTGTTACGGGATTTTTGTGTTTAATGACTAAAATATGTATACATTTGGCTTAGAATTATAACTCATAAATGTTGAATGTTATGTGTTCCTTGTTTAGAAAGAATGGGTTTATCTTCAGACAGGCTAGAATGATGTCTCTACCCAGGGAGGGGAAAGACCTTGAGTTGGTTGTAGATAGTTTAACAGGTGGCAGACAGTAATGAGAACTCGAACTGTATTGCCATTGTATCCGAGAGGAGGTTGGACATTAAAACCTATGACATCATCTTTATTATATAACCTGATGTAAAATGTATTATGATCAGTACTCTCGAGAATAAACGCTATTGATTGATTGATTTTAAGACTGGTTTCTGTCCATTTGGCTGATAATTATCTTACAAATTCTTATTTATGGGCAGAGGGTTTTAATTGAATTGGTTAATAAACAGGAATCAAAATTCCTTTAACAATTTGGTCCTTCGAGTCGGATCTCAAAATCTGCCTCTGTCGTTCCAAGAAACTGCTGAAAACCGTGCACGGCCGGATCCAGGATCCGTAAGACAAAGACCTGACCTCTGAATTGAGGGTTTATTTCAGGCCAGTGGTGAACTGGTACACGACAGAGGTGGTGACGAGAATCCAATGAACATTGCTTTTCCCAGTCAGCGACAAGGTCAGTAGCCTATATTCTCGATTCTGGGGGGAATGATTTAAGTTATCCTTGATTTAATGTTCTAAAAGGTTTAGAATTTATCAATAATAGGACCTTTGCTATTCCAAACAGATCCAAGGGGTTTTGTATGACCAATATACAGGTATCGATAAGGGGGCAGGTCTGAAATTGACCTGAGGTAAGGTGCACTACCGTAAATAAAAATAACTTAATAGATCCGGGTGCCATAGGGGCCAGAGGGGTTATTAAGACGAGATACTAGGACAGGTGTTGACAGGTGCAGTCGTGTTGTGCAGATAGGACAGCCATTAATTCAAAAGACATACCTAAATAGGCTTTGTGAGAAGGAAGGGTGGTTCTGTTCGGGCAAGATGACTGCACTTATCCAATACTGAAAGATGTATCAAAAAAGGAGGAGAGGGAAACCGAAATCTATACATCTGAGATAAAAGCCAAATCTATAGACAGGAGGTTCCAGGAGAGAGGGAAACCTAATATGGCGGAGTAAGATACGAGATATTAACTTTAAAAGTCCTATGACACAAAATAATAGGTTATTAACTGGGACTTTACGCCCTCGGGAAATAGCTTATATTTGTACGGGTAAGATTTAATGTCCAACAAATGCAACGCTATAGATAAAGTTTAAAGATAAAGATAAACAACCAAAATAACTAGGTAAAAACTAACGGTAAAAACAACACATACATAAATCATAGAAAAATTATAATAATAGGACCATAGCTACTAGGAGCGGCAAGGATTTATTAAACATGGGTAGTAAATGCTCCAAGGAGGTCCCGGAATGGACGGGAGTTTGCGACTACAGAAAATTTTAATAATAGGGTTATTGGTTCCTTTATTCCAAAAGTGATGGTGTTCAGGGGTTAAATAACTGCCTCCCAAGCTTGAGACCTGACTTCGATTCACGGTAAATGCTCTGACTAAAATCTGAGTCTTTAATTGTAATTAAACCATTTGTATGTTTTGCCTGAGAAAATATGGTCATTAGTGTCGGTATAGGATATAAACTGAAACGTTTTAATAACTTGTTTAGGTTAAAATGAAAGACTAATCTAATTCTAAATGATAGCGATGCGCTTTCGATGTGATACGTTGTGTTGCCTCAATGATCTTCATGAATAATGTATGGAGACATGAGTCGTATTTATATTACTGAATCGTAGAAGTGACAGTTACCTAAACCTGATGAATTCTAAAGAATAACGGAGAAATACGATAAAGTTGTGCCCATCGGAATGTTATAATTATTATGGATGATTGACATGCGATATAAATTTAGCGAAGTATATGGTACGTTTACATTTTGGAGTAGAGAAAGTTGAGAAGTTGATTTTACTTATAGGATAGTTTTGGTGCAAAACTCAGTTGGAGTAAGTGGATGTTTTGCCTAGAGGCAGGAATAAGAGAGTTAGTTTTGGTATTGTATTGGCTACTAATTTTCAGGGTACGTTGCTAAAGGCAGGTTGATTTGTTGTGTAACGACGTAAAACAACGTCATTAGGGGGGATACACAATTACTTTACTCGAATGGATTTGGCCATTGTTCAGGTACACTCTTTACTGTACTTCTGGCAGTATAATTTCGATTGAGAGATGTTGATTGACGTTGTAAAATTATATTCAAGATCCAACCTTTGTGATAAATTGGTTTTGGGTTATCGAACCCATACTATTGCCTGTTGCAGTTAGTCAACAATGATTTACAGTTCGTTGAAAGTTGCTGCGTTCTGAACACCGATTGAGCGCTAGTTGTTGACATAACTCACGATGCACTTTTGCAACCAGGCAATGATGTTGTGACTGTGATTAATTTGAATAGATATTTGATAAGAATTCTTATATTAGGGATTGTTAATTCCATTTAGTAATAAATACTATAGTTGAGGAGTTTTTTAATTAAAGAGAGCAACAGTGTGAATGTATATGTAAACGCATATCTTGATTTGAACTATACTAATCTATTTGATAAAATTACTAAACCTGTATATTCAACATTTGATAATGATTGGCAAATCCGTATATTAACCACAACGTTGAATTTAGCACTGGGTATTATAGGAGGAACGGGATACAATTTGTACTTTCCCCACCGGGTGTGGCCGTATCAAATTATGACAGAGAAAATTGGTTGTGTCATTTAGAGGGAAAAGGCGTGCATTATAGCTTTGAGTCACTTTTCAAAAGTGGCTAAAAGTTATTGGTTTTTGGTTAGGGAACACCAGGTAATTCGAACAAGAAGTAAACGTATTCTAAACATTATTTGTTTTCATTATGGGGAACAATGAACTGGGGCCTGTTGCACAAAACTAGGATAAGGGATTAAGCCAGGATATCTTGGTGATCCTGGCTCAATTGATCCGTAATCCGGTTGCACTAAAGATGGATAGGGGGCAGGAGGATATGTTATGGTATAAATTACCATGGAGATTTATTCTGTGGAGCTAGCCTGCTCCAGACCAGGCTAAATTCCAGGATCTATTTAATCTCATCCCTAATGTCAGTCAGCAGTCACCACAAATGGAAACCAATAGTTATTTCACTGCTCACTATACATTGTTATCACATATAACTAGACCCACTGTCATTATTTAAACGTTTGTGATCATTAATTTCAATGATTTTGGATAAAAAATGATTTTTAGATGATGTTGCTATCATTAGATAATTTACAGTTTCCCATAGACTATAAGGCTATTTATAAAATGATAGAATATTAGGGCCACAGAGGGGAAAAAAACACAAGTCATAATATTGTAACCAGTTGTTTTAAAGGAGGACAGTTGTTAAAATGACAGATGTGGGGCATTTCGTGAAATTGTACTTCAGTATGGTTTCATAAACAAAGACATGCTGATGTGCCAGAATATTAAGTATCACATTGTCATAAGTATCAAAACTGTAAAAACAATATGTAGCTTTTCTGCAGAAAGAACCAGCCTCATAAATTTATGACTTTATCCTTTTTCTTCAGTGTGGCCCTAGTACTCTGTCATATAAACAAATACACATTCCATATGAATATAAAAACACAATGTGTAACATTATGTTCCTTTATTGAATAAGGACAAAACAAAGCAGGTAAACCATCAGCTCCTTTCGAAACTGAAGTCACAGTGACTCTACAAGATGGAAAGCACAGAATCCAAGCATATTATACAAAATGATACATACACATTCAAAGGTCTGTATATAACACACCCTGCATGTCTGCACACTAAAATAAATGCAGGACAAATCCATACACATCACCTGAACAGACAAATGAATGGATGCAGTAGCCTCCCTGCAGCCTTGTATTACACACAGTATACCGCACAAACATCATAAGAGGCCAAATTCGTAAAAAAACGAACGCAAAAAAACCCAAATTCCTCTGCCACCGCAGGACATATTTAACCAAAATTGAAAGCACACATACTAACTAAAATAATTCAACACATATTGGTCCCTCAGCAGCCGACCACTGTCGTCATCAGGGAAGATTGCCGGATTGTCCCAGTCCATGGCTGGTGGCACTCTGGGGGCCCTCTCCTTCCTCAGGCAGGCCACATTGTGGAGGACAGCACAAGCCACAGTAATATCACATGCCCTAACAGGGCTGACCCTTAATTTGTGAAGGCAGTGAAAGCGTGCCTTCAGGAGGCCAAAGGTCATTTCAACTCTGGCCCTGGTCCTGGCATGGGCATGGTTGTAGGCCTGCTGTGCTTCCTGGGGGTCTGTGAAAGGTGTCAGGAGAAAAGGCTGGCAGCCATACCCCCTGTCTCCCAGCAACACACCAGAGAATTCACCTGTCAACACAAAATCTCATCATTACTACCTCATAAACACAGTGATATTCTTGACACAGCCATGATGGTTATAAATAGGGGTTGTGTGGCTTACCTTGTGATAGGCACTGATAGATTTCAGAGGCCCGAAAGATTCTGGAGTCATGGACTGAGCCAGGCCATTTTGCCACAACATTGCTGATCACACAGTCAGCATTGCAGACCATCTGAAATCATAAGATGAGGAATATTACACCAATCAATGCACATCACTGGCAATGCAGAGTGTTCGTCAATGGACAATATCAAAAAGTTATGTTCACCTGAACATTAATGCTGTGAAAGGATTTCCTATTCACAAAATCGGCCTCATGGGCACCTGAGGGGGCTTTTATCCTTATGTGTGTGCAGTCAACTGCACCAATGACATTGGGGAAACCTGTCACACAAAGTAATGAGTATCCTACTATGTGTTAACAGTTGTCCTGTAATTTGTAGATCCTCTTACCTGCAATCCTATAGAACTCCTCTTTGATGTCACAGAGTCTTCTGTGGCCAGGGAAGGAGATGAAGACATCTGCTAATGCTTTGATAGCCAGACACACACTCCTTATTGTGCGGCAAATTGTGGCCTTGTTCAGCTGTTCTGCATCCCCCACTGAGTACAGGAAGGCTCCACTAGCAAAAAAGCGCAAGGCCACACAAACCATTTGCTCCACACTCAGTGCATGGCTCCGTGCAGTGCGGTGCTTAATCCTGGGACCCAGTAGTCTGCATAGATACCTGATGCCATCTGCAGAAAACCTGTATCTTTCATATAGATGGTCATCAGGGAAGGCCAGTGGGTCCAACCGGTCCCTGAAGACCCTTTCTCGCCTGAAGGCTCTCCTCAGCACAAGTGCTTCTTCATCCACCACATCTCGCACGAATGGGCATGCCATTGTCAGAGCAGAAAGGAACACACAATTTTGGGCCTTCATATAGGCTAGTGGCCACACCTGGTGCTGGGGGGGTGGGCAAAAGAGGGCGATGCCTTATAACGATGACTTGGTTGTACTGATTGCTGGGAAAATAAAAAAAACCTTAGAAAGATGCCACCGTCCTGTGTGCTCACAATAAGAGCTCATATGTCATGGCTCACTTGACTTTACGAGAATATACCTAATTTTTATTTTGAGCTGTGTCATCTTCTTGGAGCTGGGGGAGGAAAGAAAAATAATGATTAATACATTTGTGTTACAGTTAGCATACAGTGTACATTGAAGGCATATCTCACCTCCCTCTCAAGTTTTTTTATTTCAAGGTCCAGTTTCCTAATTGTCCTCTTTTTTATTTCGGACTCCAGTGCAAGATTTTCCATCTTTTTCTTCTTGTACTGAATGTCTATGTCTGCCAGTTCTATTTGGCGCCGGAGGTGGTTGCCATACAACTTTCTGATAGCTTGTGAGCTCTGTGAACACAATACAATTAGCGCAGCTGGAATTTGGCAGGATGTGGTGTCCTTTTATTAATACGCACTATGTTGCCAGGCTGGTTTTCCCACTGTATAGCATCTGGGTCCTGTAAAAGAAATTAGATTTTTTGATTTTGATGAGGACTCCTCACCATTGTAGAGTAAATAGTACTTTCACAGTCTTAACATGATACCTCATGCCTTCTGGAATCCAGAGAGATGGTCTCCTCCTCATCATCGTCTCCATCATGTGCTGTTGCTGCTGCACTGGGGCCTTCACCCTATCACATTTAATCGGATTCATATTGAAGCTAGTAGACAAGACATGCCAGGCCTACAGTATGCCTTTGATGGAGTACTCACTGGATCAGCATCGTCTGGTGCTTGTGCTGGTGGCTCTAACAGGAACACAGTGCTGCCAGACACTGCAAGGCAATAGGTAAACCAAAGTCAGACAGTCCAAATTGATTCAATATGAATGTGGTTGTATCCCATGTAGAGATGGAAGGACATACCTTGAATGAAGCGGGTGGCATCTTGGGAGGAACCTATGCTCGTCTCTTTCCCCCCAGGGATCCCCTCTAAGACGGGCCTGCCTTTATTTAGCTCCAAGGCCATGTCCTCTGCTGGGGTAAGGTCAGCCTTTGGTGACCCACCACCCGTGCCTTGTCTGTGGGTATTCTTTTTCACTGCTAAAACAGTACAGACAATGTGTGAGCAGGCACCTTCTGGGTACAATATATGCTTGTGCTTTGTTAAATATTAGTCAGGGACCATACCATTCTGCAGAATGTTCTTGTATTTGATTTTGACCTGCTGCCATGTCCGTTTTGGCCCGTTCATGTTTAATCTACACACACACACACACACACACACACACACACACACACACACACACACACACACACACACACACACACACACACACACACACACACACACACACACACACATTTAATGGAGTCACACTGCAAAAAATTACTTGGTATTTTTGTCTTGTTTTCAGTAAAAATATCAAAAACTTTATCTTAGCTTTATACAGTGTGATGGAGTTACTTTACACAATTTCACTCATATCTGCAGTGCATTTCAATTAAAAATTTAACCGTTTCATAATTACAGTACAACTGCATTTTTGGAGATGTGAATTAAATATTTGAATTGTAATTGTGATGTTTCAGCGGAGCGGTGAGTGTGTAATTGTGCACTACTTACGCATTCAGGCGGTCTGCAATACTTTGCCACGCTTTTTCTCTTTGCTTTATCACTGTGGCGGTGTTGCCTTTCTTCTTAATTATATCTTTTACCTCCTCGTATGCCTCCATGAGGATTTGTGCTTCCGACGGGGAAAAGTACGCGGCTCTAGTTGCCATGGTAAATCAGTTAATCTGTGATCTGTGGCGGGGTCTATTTGAGTGAGCCGTGAGCGCGCACCTATCCAGGATTGGTTTCACCTGGCTTAATGAATCCGTGTCTGCTCATCCTGGCTTGGTCTTTGTGCAACCAATTAAGCCTGGACGCACATGTTTTGGCTTCATTGAGCTCAGCTGAGTCATTTATCCCGGATGTCTTAATTCTACTTTTGTGCAACAGGCCCCTGGTATGGCTGGCTGGGAGTATTTTATTTTAAAGGGACAGTACACATTTATCACAGTTGTGTGAGTGTAATGGCAGGGTATAAAGTATTTTGGGGAGACAATTTGGAGAAAGACTGAATGAGTTACATCAACCATTAAGGAAATTTAAAACTAATGATTTGAGGGTGTACAATATACTTATTATAATTGCTAGGTTTTGCTTGTAGTAAACGTTGGGTTTGAGGGGAATTCCATGTGTAAATATCTTAAAGGGACACACTCGCATATGGAATATTTGAAGTTTTGTTTTCTGAGTTTTCATAAATACGTTAAAAAAAATTGATAAAGGGTTCTTTATTTTGTATAATATAATAAATAACACTTATTTGAAGTGGTGGTATGGCTGATGGCTTCTGAGGTGATACAAAATTAACATTGTGGGTGTTGGTGGAGGATGAAAAGTCACTAGAGGGCGCCATTGGTCAACTTATGGAGGTTCATGTTATTGTTTAGATAAAATACAGTGGGCTCCTGTAGGAGATATCTCATTAGTACAGAAAGCATATTAGATGGTTAGCATTCGTTTTGGCCTCATTTGATCATAGTGTGAATAGTATAAAGTGGCGAACTATCTGTGGTGATTCAGGATTATTGACAGGATCGAGATAACCTTATTTAACCTATGTAAGGACTTTAGAAATTGCCACCATAGACATTTTTTTGTTTGGTTTGTAATTCCATGGGTTCAGATAACAGAGAGACACTTAGTTAATGTTTGGGACCAAGCTACAGGCAGTGAAGGGACTCAAGGCCCAGTATAATCAGTGGAATGCGTCCCGAGATAAGCCGTACCATTACACAGAATTTAGAAGGGTGGGTGCGAGCAGAGCAGAGCAGAGAGATAGGAGTGGCACAGACTGGGTCACGGTTACTGAGGGGAGACAGAGGGAATGAAAAACTTAGTTGGTTTCAGGAACTAAGGGAAAACACTGATAACTTTTAAAGTAGATAAAACACTTAACAGAGAATTGTTATGTTGATCCAGGATTGATACAAGGGCGGAGCCAAGTATACAAGGGGGGATGGTCTAGGATAGGATGTGGCCTATCAGATGTGGCCTATCAGATAATAATAATAAACAAAACATTTTTTTTATATATATATAGCGTTCCCAACTTACTTGGCGGAGACGAGTATGGTAACTAAAAAATTAGGTCAAGATATTCTTCCTAGAGTTGGGTTCCTAGGATAATAATGGATGACATTCTAGCTAATCAAATAGAACAGATAGAATGACAGAGGTTCTAGCAGAACACATTAAAAAACTGTTTGTTAACCAAACCTGTATGTCCAAGATTTTATGCTCTACAGGAGAACTACAGGAGGGGATTACCGACATGATTGGGCCAGGGGACTGGATCTGGGTCCAATCACCTGAGGAGAATAGGTGGAATGCAGCCCCATTGGGAGGGGCCAGACCAAGCACTCCTTGTGACTGCATTCACAGTGAGGCCCTGAAAAGCAGCTACCGGGGGGGCATTTCACACTTGTAGGAGGGTAGGACACACTGACACTGTCGAACAATCACAGGGGTAGGAGCAGAACCAGAACCAACAGGGTACTGGGGGCCAACTCTTACTGAAGAATCCCTAATACCCGACCTTTCCCCGCTGTGAGCGTTCATAGAAGTGAAGGTGTGGCTTGGCCTCTGGCGGTTGATATGTTCTCTGGGAGAGGGTGGGGCTTTACAGGGGCGCTGATTGGTCTGAGCTGTCTTATTGTGGGAGCCATATTCCTAATACACCACACCCCACCTGAGTATGCAGAAGGTGATAACTTGACCCATGGTTTCGATGATGAGAATTTTGTATTAATCAAGCATAAGAGATCCCTTGATCTGGATAGACAGGAAGTTAGAGTGGAGGTTAGGAAGGATGTGTCAATGGAGTTTTATGTAGACCAAAAGGGGTCTCTGACTCCTGGGCAGTCTAGGACTAAGAGCCATTATAGAATTTAGGCTGTGTAGGTCTCCGTGTGGTTCATGGACACAGGTCATAGCTCACACACAGAGAGAGAGCTATGTAAACCCATACATCCAATTTAGGAACAGATGGAATATAGTAAGGGTTGGAGTTTCTGACTGTGTTCCCGAGCAGAGGAAGTATTGTATAAAGGTATGAATTAACATTAAAACGGTAAAGTCCCAGGATTTCGGGTTATGGTATGTTGGCTTCGACCAGTTTTCAACTGATACTATGTTATCAAATACACCTCACAGGGTTCCCAGCCCATGTTCCCAGTTATTGCAAGGTGCAAACTTGTGGACACCTAAAAAGTAACATAGTGCTCTGTTATGGACATGTTCATTTTAAAGATACATCTTAGCACCCCACACTCCTGCTGAACAGTCCAGAACAGGACACATGCATGTCTGATACAGTACAAGTGCTGTACAAGTGTAACGTCCTGACCAGAGTTCTTATGTGTTTTGCTTGTTTAGTGTTGGTCAGGACGTGAGCTGGGTGGGAATTCTATGTTGTGTGTCTAGTTCGTCTGTTTCTGTGTCCAGCCTAATATGGTTCTCAATCAGAGGCAGCTGTCAATCGTTGTCCCTGATTGAGAATCATATATAGGTGGCTTGTTTTGTGTTGGGGATTGTGGGTGGTTGTTTCCTGTCTTTGTGTTTTGTCTGCACCAGCTAGGACTGTGACGGTTAGTTTGTTTTGTCATTTTGTATAGTGTCTTGTTTTGTGTTAATTAAATAATGGAAAATTACCACGCTGCACATTGGTCCTCAGATCCTTCTCGCCTCTCCTCGTCTGAGGAGGAGGACGACTTAGACTGCCGTTACAACAAGTACAGTACAAGTGCAAGGCAATGCCCTCTTAAAAATACCTGTTTATAATGACACCATACCATGAAAGCATTAAATAACACGTACGGTGCATTCGGAAAGTATTCAGACCCCTTCATTTTTTCCACATTTTGTTACATTACAGCCTTATTCTAAAATGGATTAAATCGTTTCCCCCCCTCATCATTCTACACACAATACAAAATAATAATAAAGCAAAAACAGGTTTTAAAAATGTTTGCAAATGTATAAAAATGTATATTCAGACCCTTTACTCAGTACTTTGTTAAAGCACCTTTGGCAGCGATTAGCCTCAAGTCTTCTTGGGTATGATGCTACAAGCTTGGCACACCTGTATTTGGGGAGCTTCTCCCATTCTTCTCTGCAGATCCTCTCAAGCTCTGTCAGGTTGGATGGGGAGTGTCGCTACACAGCTATTTTCAGGTCTCTCCAGAGATTTTCGATCGGGTTCAAGTCTGTGCTCTGGCTGGGCCACTCAAGGACATTCAGAGACTTGTCCCGAAGCCACTCCTGTGTTGTCTTGACTGTGTGCTTAGGGTCGTTGTCCTGTTGGAAGGTGAACCTTTGGCCCAGTCTGTGGTCCTGAGCGCTCTGGAGCAGGTTTTCATCAAGGATCTCTCTGTACTTTGCTCCATTCATCTTTCCCTCGATCCTGACTAGTCTCCCAATCCCTGCCGCTGATAAACAACCCCAGCAGTGCCTGGTTTCTTCCAGACGTGCCGCTTGGCATTCAGGCCAAAGAGTTCTATCTTGGTTTCATCAGACCAGAGAATCTTGTTTCTCATGGTCTCAGAGTCCTTTAGGTGCCTTTTGGCAAACTCCAAGTGGGTTGTCATGTACCTTTTACTGAGGAATGGCTTCCGTCTGTGTAACGGCAGTCTAAGTCGTCCTCCTCCTCAGACGAGGAGAGGCGAGAAGGATCGGAGGACCAATGTACAGCGTGGTAAGTTTCCATGATTTAATAACAAGAAAACTAGACAAAATACAAAAATACAAACGTACTAACCGTCACAGTCCCGTGTGGCACAAACACTGACACAGGAAACAACCACCCACAAATCCCCAACACAAAACAAGCCACCTATATATGATTCTCAGTCAGGGACAACGATTGACAGCTGCCTCTGATTGAGAACCATATTAGGCTGAACACAGAAACAAACTAGACACACAACATAGAATGCCCACCCAGCTCACGTCCTGACCAACACTAAAACAAGCAAAACACATAAGCACTATGGTCAGGACGTGACAGTCTGGCCACTCTACCATAAAGGCCTGGTTGGTAGAGTGCTGCAGAGATGGTTGTCCTTTTGGAAGATTCTCCCATCTCCACAGAGGAACTCTGGAGCTCTGTCAGAGTGACCATTGGGTTCTTAGTCACCTGCCTGATCCCCCGATTGCTCAGTTTGCCTGGGTGGCTAGCTCTAGGAAGAGTCTTGGGGGTTCCAAACTTCTTTACATTTTAGAATGATGGAGGCCACTATGTTCTTGGGCCCTTCAATGCTGCAGAAATGTTTTGGTACCCTTCCCCAGATCTGTGCCTCGACACAATCCTGTCTCGGGGCTCTACGGACAATTCCTTCGACGCCATGGCTTGGCTTTTGCTCTGACGTGCACTGTCAACTGTGGGACTGTAACAATCGTCGTATCGAGGAGAAGGAGAAGACCAAGGTGCAGCGTGGAAAGTACTCATAATTACTTTTAATGAATACTATCAAAACAACAAAAACGATAAACGAACAGTTCTGCCAGGTGAACATACACTAAACAGAAAACAACCACCCACAACACACAATGGAAAATAGGCTACCTAAGTATAGCTCCCAATCAGAGACAACGATAGACAGCTGCCTCTGATTGGGAACCACACCAGGCCAAACACAGAAATAGACAACCTAGACATACAACATAGAATGCCCACCCACATCACACCCTGACCAAACAAAACATAGAAAAATACAAAGCAATCTATGGTCAGGGCGTGACAGGGACCTTATATAGACAGGTGTGTACTTTTCCAATCAATTGAATTTACCACAGGTGGACTCCAATCAAGTTGTAGAAATATCTCAAGGATGATCAATGGAAACAGGATGCACCTGAGCTCAGTTTCGAGTCTCACAGCAAAAGGTCTTAATACTTATGTAAATAAGGTTTACATTTCTGTTTTTAATTTGTAATAAATTAGCAAAAATCTAAAAACCTGTTTTCGCTTTGTCGTTATGTGGTATTGTGTGTAGATTGATGAAAAAAAGAAGTATTTAATCAATTTTAGAATAAGGCTGTAACGTAACAAAATATGGAAAAAGTGAAACTGTCGGAATACTTTTCAAATGCACTGTAATTATTACATTCTGGAAAGATATACATTTAATTTTCGACACAAGTTTATGATTGTCATACAGTTGTATCAAATGACTGCTCGCCATGGGGAGGATGACATGTTGGACATGTTCCCTCTGCTCCGTCTGCACCGTCTACACCGTCTTCACCTGGAGTCTACACCGTCTTCACCTGGAGTCTACACTGTCTTCACCTGGAGTCTACAATGTCTTCACCTGGAGTCTACACCGTCTTCACCTGGAGTCTACACCGTCTTCACCTGGAGTCTACACTGTCTTCACCTGGAGTCTACAATGTCTTCACCTGGAGTCTACACCGTCTTCACCTGGAGTCTACACCGTCTTCATCTGGAGTCTACACCGTCTTCACCTGGAGTCTACAATGTCTTCACCTGGAGTCTACACCGTCTTCACCTGGAGTCTACAATGTCCTCACCTGGAGTCTACCCCGTCTTCACCTGGAGTCTACACCGTCTTCACCTGGAGTCTACACCGTCTTCACCTGAAGTCTACAATGTCTTCACCTGGAGTCTACAATGTCTTCACCTGGAGTCTACACCGTCTTCACCTGGAGTCTACAATGTCTTCACCTGGAGTCTACAATGTCTTCACCTGGAGTCTACACCGTCTTCACCTGGAGTCTACACCGTTTTCACCTGGAGTCTACACCGTCTTCACCTGGAGTCTACAATGTCTTCACCTGGAGTCTACACCGTCTTTACCTGGAGTCTACACCGTCTTCACCTGGAGTCTACACCGTCTTCACCTGGAATCTACACCGTCTTCACCTGGAGTCTACAATGTCTTCACCTGGAGTCTACACCATCTTCACCTGAAGTCTACAATGTCTTCACCTGGAGTCTACACCGTCTTCACCTGGAGTCTACACCGTCTTCACCTGGAGTCTACAATGTCTTCACCTGGAGTCTACACCGTCTTCACCTGGAGTCTACAATGTCTTCACCTGGAGTCTACACCGTCTTCACCTGGAGTCTACATCGTCTTCACCTTGTCAGTTGTGCGTGTCTTCTGTTGCCAGTACAGCATTGAAGTAAAGCAAATGAACTTGAAGCAATGAGATGTAGATCACATAGTGGTTGATAATGAATTTAAAACACATGTACCTTATGATCATGTAATGACCAAAAGAGCGCCAAGCTCCACTTCCAGATATTTAAAAATGTGAGCGCTGTGATATGTTGCATCAATTTTTCTTTTATAGAAGTTTCATCGAGCAAAATATTTTTGTTGATGAGTTCTGAATCTTCTCAAATAACATCAAATCAAAGTACAATCATCCATTCTGGAATGGGGGTAGTCTAAAGTGACTTGTATCCAAGCCAAGCTCATTGGCCACTGTGTACAACAGGCAACAATTAATTACCCTTTTCCTGTCAAATGGAAATCCAACTTTTGGTTTACTGTGAGGAGATGTCCTTATTTTTACTGAATGATTGCTTGTTAGTCGTGTTGTTACAATGCTCTACCCTCCCTTGCTTCAGGGAAAAGTGTCATAAGGCTGGTCTAAGTCCAGCTGTTGTAAAAAGCTGTGATTGAATTCTAGAAGTGGAATAATGGTTATATACAGAAAATAGAGACAGCGAGAGACAGATTTCAGAGGATTTTTCCACACATTTATTGTAATTGAATTAAAGTGGAAGTTTCAACATGATTCAACAGTTTCATATGAGTAAATAGGCAACTAAATAAATATATCAATAAATATACTGAGGTTTGTATAAATACATTTGAGGGTCAAGTAGGATGTGATGTTGTTCATTACGAAATCATTCCAATACAACTGGAATGTATGTAAATCTCAACAAAATAAAAACTATTGATAAATAAAAAGAAAATATAAGCTTAGTACATAGTACTTGGTTGTATATAAGAAACCGACTGTCTCTTCATTTAAAAAAGTCTCATGGCACTCTAAATCTAGTATTGTATTTCAACATGGATAGAAAATGATAGAATTCAGCCTATCAATCTTATAAATACTTATTTGGTTTGTATCTTGTAACAGTTCAGAATCCCAGAGTATTCATGGAATGATTCCCCCTCTTCATTTGTTGCTGTTGAGGAAAATAAAAGATTACGTTATTACAATATAATCAACAATGTCAAGTTGATTCAGAACTTTTTGTGAAGCTGGACAAGACAATTCCCCAAGCTTAGGATAGTAAAAGATGAAAGAAAATGTCATTTGAACCTAGTCAGGTGAAGCAAGTCATGCTCTGCTGTATTTATGACATCATTTTGTCCAGTCAAACTCTCTGTCATTTAACAGTCATCCTATCTGTGTGGTTTTAACCGGTCGGTTTACATCCTTAAACTCATACAGCCTATCTAGTACTTACTTGGCCAGCATCTTCTCAATGACCCTCTTGACCCAAGGAGCGCTGACATCCAGACAAATCTCCTGACCACTCTTGCTCAGAGTGGCACTGCAGGACAGACACACAGCAAAGTCAGACAATCATGAAACCTGGTAATAACTACATTTTAGTGTCAGCATTAGCTAGTGAAATTGGATGGTAGTCAGGGAGTAGGACTGATTAATTGAAGTTATATATTTTTAAGTTAACATTATATAGTAACCACATTTAATGTCAACATCATATAATAGCCATATTTTACAGTAAGCATTTGCCAGTGTAATAGGACTACAATCAGGAAGCAGCAGGACTCACATGATCTCAGTGTCTCTGCAGTGCGAGCTGGGAGGGAACATCTCTATCTTCTTAATGAGTTTACCAATACGTCTGCTCTCCGTCTCAATGCAGCGACATCGCAGGTCAGCCCCCACGCCTCTCAGACTCATCCCTGTTAGAGGTAAGAGGTCAAGGGTCAGGGGTAGAAAGAATACACAGGCATCCACCGTGATGACAAACACACTTGATTAGTTAGAGAGAGGGAAAGAGAGTCATCTGGATAAAAGCATGTTTTAAAATGGCATTTATATATATATATATATAAATAAAGATGCAGATGGACAGATTGAGTTGTATGTATGATAAGATACAAGATACAGTACAGTATATAAAGGTAAATAGTAATCCTACTGCTCATAACCATTATATTCATGTCCATTGGTGTCAATGCATTGAGTCAGAGTGATGTAGGTAATAATATAAACTCACCCTCAGTAATGGTCAGGAGGGCCAGGAGCACAACGACAAGGCTGGCTGACATTCTGATGCTCATCTTGGAGTTACAGATGATCCTACTAGAAATCCTCTAATATAGTCTGTTGTTATCTAGCTGGTAACAAGTATTGTTATATCTTTGTCTTATTGTCAGTCAGGTTGCGAGTTCTCTTTCTTTCTTTCTCTTCTTTCTTCTCTGTCTGTGGCGAGTTTGAATCTTCCGCTGTGAGGAGAGATGTTTTAAAGCCGAGTTCTGGAAGTGAGTCATTATGGCATATGGAAGATTGTGAAATTGGGGACTTGGCTGACTGACTGGCTGAGTGAGGCAGGGTATTTCTCCATGTTACTCCTGAGTGACAGCAGTGGTGTAAAGTACTTAGGTAAAAATACTTAAAGTACTAGTTAAGTCATTTTGGGGGGTATTTGAGAACTTTTACTTCACTACATTCCTAAAGAAAAGAAAGTACTTTTTACACCATACATTTCCCTGACACCCAAAAGTACTCATTACATTTTGAATGCTTAGCAGGATAGGAAAATGGTGTAATTCACACACTTATCAAGAGAACATCCCTGATAATATCTACTGCCCATGATCTGGCAGACTGACTAAACACAAATGCTTTGTATTGTAAATTATGACAGTGTTGGAGTGTGCGCATAACTATCCGTAATATACTGTATATATCTTTGGGGGGACAAATATAAATATTCTCGGTCTTATCCATAATAATGTCATCATGTAGACTAGCCTACCCTCACTGTATCTGTGAGCTGTTGGCTAGAGTACATTTGCCAAGACCAGAGTAGGCACAGTTGCATTTTTATTTTTGTACAAAAATAGAGGTAGAGTAGAAAATGCGATTGAAACACATTGAACTTTAGATTTTTATTTGGTACATGAAAACGTAAGCGAAAAAGTACATGTTGTGTGAACTATGTCATCGTGCACTGACTTAATATCAAGTCAGTTTGGTGGAAACACACTCTTTATGCCGATTTTATCATATCGACTCCAACCCCATTCGATGCGTGGAACAGATGTGAGTGAGGCTAGATTTACATAAGGGTGATAAAAAAAAAAATTAACTCACAAACGCTCTGATGAAGGCCGTGAGGCCGATACGTAAAGCTTATTAAAGAGCAGTAATACTATCAAGAGCAGTGTGCGGGTTCCTTATTTTTTCTCATAATATTTGCATGAAAATCTGTCACCAATTGGATGGAAACCTAGCTACTGATGTGGTTTTCCAAACGCAAGGCTCAGTGCAAAATGGCAGTGTTCCCATTGTTTACAAAAGTTTTTCTTTATTATGTCCAACTAAACATGTTTCCAACCCTTATATTTACACACTCACAAACTGAAAATATATGTGTACATTGTACAATCAATTGGTGTGAGAGAACCTCAAACATCACATTCATTTGTACATATCCACTGTATACATGAATTGCAGCAAAGTTGGTTCCTGTTTCAGTCACCCTCGCATGGGTCAAACAAAAACACTGTAATGTTCATAACTTATTTCAGTGTGGTGCCAGGACAATAACCTCTACCTCAATGTAAGCAAAACAAAGGAGCTGATCGTGGACTACAGGAAAAGGTGGCCCGAACAGGCCCCATTAACATCGACAGGGCTGTAGTGGAGCGGGTCGAGAGTTTCAAGTTCCTTGGTCCAAACACACCAAGACAGTCGTGAAGAGGGCACGACAACGGCTGAAAATATTTGGCATGGGACCTCAGATCCTCAAAAAGTTCTACATCTGCACCATCGAGAGTATCCTGACCATGGCAACTGCAAGGCATCTGACCGTAAGGCGCTACAGAGGGTAGTGCGTACAGCCCAGTACATCCCTGGGGCCAAGCTTCCTGTCATCCAGGACCTCTATACCAGGCGGTGTCAGAGGAAGGCCCTAAAAAGACACCCTAGTCATAGACTGTTCTCTCTGCTACCGCACGGCAAGCGGTACAGGAGCTCCAAGTCTAGGTCCAAAGGCTCCTTAACAGCTTCTACCCCCAAGCCATAAGATTGCTGAACAATTAATCAAATGGCCACCCGGACTATTTACATTGACACCCCCCATTTGTTTTTACACTGCTGCTACACGCTGTCTATTATCTATGCATAGTCACTTTACCCATACCTACATGTACAAATGACCTCGACTAACCTGTACCACGCACACTGGTACCCCCTGTATATAGCCTCGTTATTTTATTGTTACTTTTTCTTATTTTTTACATTCGTTTATTTAGTAAATATTTTCTTAACTCTTTCTTGAAATGCATTGTTGGTTATTAAGGGCTTGTAAGAAAGCATTTCAGGTGTGTTGTATTCGGCGCATGTGACAAATACGATTTGACTTGATTGATTGACAATTGACAATGCAAGCGCTGGCCGCAGTCAAAACTTGATTACCTTTCATCACAGGATTTTTGTCAAGTTCATGCAGTCAACATCTAGGCGCAAGTCAGACAATTTGTATCCCCATAATTCAACACTATTTAAAATAATTTGATAAGAGATAAGAACGCGCCCATAGTTTTTTTTGCTGGCCAGGTCATGTGATCGGGACAAGTTTAATCACAAAAATTACTTTCAAACACATAAAAGACACCCTCCTCCACTTTGCCTTATGCCCTTGGGCGAATCCGAGCAGCCATCTCTGTAGTCAGCCCAAATGATTAGCCAGGCAAAAGAAATTGGCAATTTAGGCACCTTAGCCCTCGTTTTTTATCGAGTTTGGGAGTGTACAATTATGTTCACTCCGGGGCACAAAACGCCTTATAATTCAATTCGCGATTATTGTACATCCTCTAACAAAATGATGACTGAAAACTGAAAACACAACAATGGAAGGAAGGAAAGAGTGAGACATTTTCGGGGAAGAGCGGTCCATTTAAAATGAATTAATTCTTCCCTTGCCCTGCAAGTGTCAACTCGTCAGACATCAGAAGGATCCACATAATTTGAGGGGAAAGGGTGTGTCTTTTAAGTGTTTGGAATGCAACTCTTCTTTATTATTCCCAAACCACCGTCTCACTCCTACCAACTCACTCAGAGTGCCCTCTGTTGTCACGTGTTGCTGACGAAACTCCGAGGGGGACTTCCAGAGAGTGGTGTAATTTTTTAACCTTTATTTAACTAGGCAAGTCAGTTAAGAACAAATGATTATTCACAATGACGGCCTACCCAATAAAGCCCCTTGAATTGAGTGGTGAGGGAATCAGTAAACCCATCAACTTCAGGACAATTCATGTTCCACTTTTAAATAATAAAATATCAGTAGGCTAACACTTAAACATTTAATTTCATAGGTATCTCATCTTTTGTATTTGTCAAGTCTCGAAATCAGACATAAATAAATGCACGTGTCATATAATTACTCACGCTTCTCCATTATTTTGTGTGAAATTGCGCGAACTCAAAAATAACACTGTTCCTTATGGTATTCTAATTCGCTATGAATGTGGCAGCGTTGCAGGCTCAATAGAAGTGTCTACGGGAGGGTCTAATTAGATACTACAACACCCTCGATAAATTTTCCTCCTTCAGTTTAGGGACGCTTGTGCGTGAACACGCAAATGGAGGGGAAGGGGGTGATTTGGGATTAAAGTGTGTGTTTCAACTAGCCTACTCCCTCCATCGGATGTTCTATTGGGCAAAATCATGAAGTGATACCACACCAGGGCCTGCGTTGAATTGTGAGACGGGGTTTACGACGGGAAAAGGGTGGGCAGTGGACAATGGAGGGGGCAGGATTAGACCACATTGAGGAACCGATAGTGTGAGAGGGAAATAAATATTTACTTCAACAAAAGCATATGTGTTTTGTTGTGATGCTGTTAGTGAGCTGTGGGAGCAGGGCTGGTCCTAGCCCGAATTGCATGAAATTAGTTATACAATTGCTAAATGTTCTCTCTGACACATAGCAAAATGTGTAGAATTGCAGAAAACTTGCTTTAAAATGGCAATATTTCCTCTATACTCAATCAAGTCAATCAATCAAGTTTATTTTATATAGCCCTTCGTACATCAGCTAATATCTCGAAGTGCTGTACAGAAACCCAGCCTAAAACCCCAAACAGCAAGCAATGCAGGTGTAGAAGCACGGTGGCTAGGAAAAACTCCCTAGAAAGGCCAAAACCTAGGAAGAAACCTAGAGAGGAACCAGGCTATGAGGGGTGGCCAGTCCTCTTCTGGCTGTGCCGGGTGGAGATTATAACAGAACATGGCCAAGATGTTCAAAATGTTCATAAATGACAAGCATGGTCAAATAATAATCAGGAATAAATGTCAGTTGGCTTTTCATAGCCGATAATTAAGAGTTGAAAACAGCAGGTCTGGGACAGGTAGGGGTTCCATAACCGCAGGCAGAACAGTTGAAACTGGGACAGCAGCAAGGCCAGGTGGACTGGCGACAGCAAGGAGTCATCATGCCCGGTAGTCCTGACGTATGGTCCTAGGGCTCAGTTCCTCCGAGAGAGAGAAAGAAAGAGAGAAGGAGAGAATTAGAGAGAGCCAAGATGTTCAAAATGTTCATAAATGACAAGCATGGTCAAATAATAATCAGGAATAAATGTCAGTTGGCTTTTCATAGCCGATCATTAAGAGTTGAAAACAGCAGGTCTGGGACAGGTAGGGGTTCCATAACTGCAGGCAGAACAGTTGAAACTGGAACAGCAGCAAGGCCAGGTGGACTGGGGACAGCAAGGAGTCATCATGCCCAGTAGTCCTGACGTATGGTCCTAGGGCTCAGGTCCTCCGAGAGAGAGAAAGAAAGAGAGAAGGAGAGAATTAGAGAGAGCATACTTAAATTCACACAGGACACTGGATAAGACAGGAGAAGTACTCCAGATATAACCAACTGGCCCTAGCCCCCCGACACAAACTACTGCAGCATAAACACTGGAGGCTGAGACAGAAGGGGTCAGGAGACACTGTGGCCCCATCCGATGATACCCCCGGACAGGGCCAAACAGGAAGGATATAACCCCACCCACTTTGCCAAAGCACAGCCCCCGCACCACTAGAGGGATATCTTCAGCCACCAACTTACAATCCTGAGACAAGGCCGAGTATAGCCCACAAAGATCTCCACCACAGCACAAACCAAGGGGGGGCGCCAACCCAGACAGGAAGATCACGTCAGTAACTCAACCCACTCAAGTGACGCACCCCTCCTAGGGACGGCATGAAAGAGCACCAGTAAGCCAGTGACTCAGCCCCTGTAATAGGGTTAGAGGTAGAGAATCCCAGTGGAGGGGAACCGGCCAGGCAGAGACAGCAAGGGCGGTTCGTTGCTCCAGAGCCTTTCCGTTCACCTTCACACTCCTGGGCCAGACTACACTCAATCATATGACCTACTGAAGAGATAAGTCTTCAGTAAAGACTTAAAGGTTGAGACCGAGTCTGCGTCTCTCACATGGGTAGGCAGACCATTCCATAAAAATGGAGATCTATAGGAGAAAGCCCTGCCTCCAGCTGTTTGCTTAGAAATTCTAGGGACAATTAGGAGGCCTGCGTCTTGTGACCGTAGCGTACGTGTAGGTATGTACGGCAGGACCAACTCGGAAAGATAGGTAGGAGCAAGCCCATGTAACGCTTTATAGGTTAACAGTAAAACCTTGAAATCAGCCCTTGCCTTAACAGGAAGCCAGTGTAGGGAAGCTAGCACTGGAGTAATATGATCAAATTTCTTGGTTCTAGTCAGGATTCTAGCAGCCGTATTTAGCACTAACTGAAGTTTATTTAGTGCTTTATCCGGGTAGCCGGAAAGTAGAGCATTGCAGTAGTCTAGCATAGAAGTAACAAATGCATGGATAAATTTTTCTGCATCATTTTTGGACAGAAAATTTCTGATTTTTGCAATGTTACGTAGATGGAAAAAAGCTGTCCTTGAAACAGTCTTGATATGTTCGTCAAAAGAGAGATCAGGGTCAAGAGTAACGCCGAGGTCCTTTACAGTTTTATTTGAGACGACTTTACAACCATCAAGATTAATTGTCAGATTTAACAGAAGATCTCTTTGTTTCTTGGGACCTAGAACAAGCATCTCTGTTTTGTCCGAGTTTAAAAGTAGAAAGTTTTCAGCCATCCACTTCCTTATGTCTGAAACACAGGCTTCTAGCTAGGGCAATTTTGGGGCTTCACCATGTTTCATTGAAATGTACAGCTGTGTGTCATCCGCATAGCAGTGAAAGTTAACATTATGTTTTCGAATAACATCCCCAAGAGGTAAAATATATAGTGAAAACAATAGTGGTCCTAAAACGGAACCTTGAGGAACACCGAAATGTACAGTTGATTTGTCAGAGGACAAACCATTCACAGAGACAAACTGATATCTTTCCGACAGATAAGATCTAAACCAGGCCAGAACTTGTCCGTGTAGACCAATTTGGGTTTCCAGTCTCTCCAAAAGAATGTGGTGATCGATGGTGTCAAAGGCAGCACTAAGGTCTAGTAGCACGAGGACAGATGCAGAGCCTCGGTCTGACGCCATTAAAAGGTCATTTACCACCTTCACAAGTGCAGTCTCAGTGCTATGATGGGGTCTAAAACCAGACTGAAGCATTTCGTATACATTGTTTGTCTTCAGGAAGGCAGTGAGTTGCTGCGCAACAGCTTTTTCTAACATTTTTGAGAGGAATGGAAGATTCGATATAGGCCGATAGTTTTTTATATTTTCCGGGTCAAGGTTTGGCTTTTTCAAGAGAGGCTTTATTACTGCCACTTTTAGTGAGTTTGGTACACATCCGGTGGATAGAGAGCCGTTTATTATGTTCAACATAGGAGGGCCAAGCACAGGAAGCAGCTCTTTCAGTAGTTTAGTAGGAATAGGATCCAGTATGCAGCTTGAAGGTTTAGAGGCCATGATTATTTTCATCATTGTGTCAAGAGATATAGTACTAAAACACTTAAGTGTCTCTCCCGATCCCAGGCCCTGGCAGAGCTGTGCAGATCCAGGACAGCTAAGCCCTGGAGGAATACGCAGATTTAAAGAGGAGTCCGTAATTTGCTTTCTAATGATCATGATCTTTTCCTCAAAGAAGTTCATGAATTTATTACTGCTGAAGTGAAAGCCATCCTCTCTTGGGGAATGCTGCTTTTTAGTTAGCTTTGCAACAGTATCAAAAAGAAATTTTGGATTGTTCTTATTTTCCTCAATTAAGTTGGAAAAGTAGGATGATCGAGCAGCAGTGAGGGCTCTTCGATACTGCACGGTACTGTCTTTCCAAGCTAGTCGGAAGACTTCCAGTTTGGTGTGGCGCCATTTCCGTTCCAATTTTCTGGAAGCTTGCTTCAGAGCTCGGGTATTTTCTGTATACCAGGGAGCTAGTTTCTTATGACAAATGTTTTTCGTTTTTAGGGGTGCAACTGCATCTAGGGTATTGCGCAAGGTTAAATTGAGTTCCTCAGTTAGGTGGTTAACTGATTTTTGTCCTCTGACGTCCTTGGGTAGGCAGAAGGAGTCTGGAAGGGCATCAAGGAATTTTTGTGTTGTCTGAGAATTTATAGCACGACTTTTGATGCTCCTTGGTTGGAGTCTGAGCAGATTATTTGTTGCGATTTCAAACGTAATAAAATGGTGGTCCGATAGTCCAGGATTATGAGGAAAAACATTAAGATCTACAACATTTATTCCATGGGACAAAACTAGGTCCAGAGTATGACTGTGGCAGTGAGTAGGTCCAGAGACATGTTGGACAAAACCCACTGAGTCGATGATGGCTCCGAAAGCCTTTTGGAGTGGGTCTGTGGACTTTTCCAAAAATTAGAATATTATCTGCTATGACTACAAGGTCCGATAGGAATTCAGGGAACTCAGAGAGGAACGCTGTATATGGCCCAGGAGGCCTGTAAACAGTAGCTATAAAAAGTGATTGAGTAGGCTGCATAGATTTCATGACTAGAAGCTCAATAGACGAAAACGTCATTTTCTTTTTTGTAAATTGAAATTTGCTATCGTAAATGTTAGCAACACCTCCGCCTTTGCGGGATGCACGGGGGATATGGTCACTAGTGTAACCAGGAGGTGAGGTCTCATTTAACACAGTAAATTCATCAGGCTTAAGCCATGTTTCAGTCAGGCCAATCACATCAAGATTGTGATCAGTGATTAGTTCATTGACTATAACTGCCTTTGAAGTGAGGGATCTAACATTAAGTAACCCTATTTTGAGATGTGAGGTATCACGATCTCTTTCAATAATGGCAGGAATGGAGGAGGTCTTTATCCTAATGAGATTGCTAAGGCGAACACCGCCATGTTTAGTTTTGCCCAACCTAGGTCGAGGCACAGACACAGTCTCAATGGGGATGGCTGAGCTGACTACACTGACTATGCTAGTGGCAGACTCCACTAAGCTGGCAGGTTGGCTAACAGCCTGCTGCCTGGCCTGCACCCTATTTCATTGTGGAGTTAGAGCCCTGTCTATGTTGGTAGATAAGATGAGAGCACCCCTCCAGCTAGGATGGAGTCCGTCACTCCTCAGCAGGTCAGGCTTGGTCCTGTTTGTGGGTGAGTCCCAGAAAGAGGGCCAATTATCTACAAATTCTATCTTTTGGGAGGGGCAGAAAACAGTTTTCAACCAGCGATTGAGTTGTGAGACTCTGCTGTAGAGCTCGTCACTCCCCCTAACTGGGAGGGGGCCAGAGACAATTACTCGATGCCGACACATCTTTCTAGCTGATTTACACGCTGAAGCTATGTTGCGCTTGGTGACCTCTGACTGTTTCATCCTAACATCGTTGGTGCCGACGTGGATAACAATATCTCTATACTCTCTAAACTCGCCAGTTTTAGCTGTAGCCAGCACCATCTTCAGATTAGCCTTAACGTCGGTAGCCCTGCCCCCTGGTAAACAGTATATGATCGCTGGGTGATTCGTTTTAAGTCTAATACTGCGGGTAATGGAGTCGCCAATGACTAGGGTTTTCAATTTGTCAGAGCTAATGGTGGGAGCCTTCGGCGTCTCAGACCCCGTAACGGGAGGAGTAGAGACAAGAGAAGACTCTGCCTCAGACTCCGACTCGCTACTTAATGGGGAAAACCGGTTGAAAGTTTCTGTCGGCTGAATGAGCGACACCAGTTGAGCATTCCTACAGCATTTCCCTCCAGAAGCCATGAGAAAGTTGTCCGGCTGCGGGGACTGTGCGGGGGGATTTATACTAACGTTAGTATCTGTACTTACTGGTGGCACAGACGCTGTTTCTTCCTTTCCTACACTGAAATTACCCTTGCCTAACGATTGCGTCTGAAGCTGGGCTTGTAGCACAGCTATCCTCGCCGTAAGGCGATCGTTCTCCTGTATATTATGAGTACAGCGACTGCAATTAAAAGACATCATGTTAATGTTACTACTTAGCTTCGGCTGTTGAAAGTACTGACGAACCATGTCCAGATAAAGCGTCCGGAGTGAAATTTTTTAATGAGGATAAAAAGTTGTGATGGAAAAACTAAAAATATAAACGGTATATTAAAAGTAAAAAGAAAAAAAACGTAAAGTTGTCAGTTAACTAGCAAAGTAAGGTTGGCAACAAAACGCACAGCAACAAAACGCACAGCAACACGTCTGCAAATTCAAGAGGCAAAATGTATAGAATTGCAGGAAATTTACTTTAAAACATAGAAGACTTGGGCCGGCCCTGATCATACACTATATATACAAAAGTATGTGAACAGCCCTTCAAATTTGTGGATTCGGCTATTTCGGCGACGCCCGTTGCTGACAGGTGTATGAAATCGAGCACACAGCCATGCAATCTCCATAGACAAACATTGGCATTAAAATGGCCTTACTGAATAGCTCAGTGACTTTCAACGTGGCACCGTCATAGGATGCCACCTTTCCAAGAAGTCAGTTCATCAAATTTCGTAAAAATCGTCTGTCCTCTGTTGCAACACTCACTACTGAGTTCCAAATTGCCTCTGGAAGCAACGTCAGCACAATAACTGTTCCTCGGGAGCTTCATAAAATGGGTTTCCATGGCCGAGCAGCCGCACACAAGCCTAAGATCACCACGCGCACCGCCAAACATCGACTGGAGAGGTGTAAAGCTCACCGCCATTGGACTCTGGAGCAGTGGAAACACGTTTGCTGGAGTAATGAATCACACTTCACCATCTGGCAATCTGACGGACGAATCTGGGTTTGGTGGATACCAGGAGAACGCTACCTGCCCGAATGCATAGTGCCAACTGTAAAGCGTGAGTAATTGTCAAAATTACATTTTGTTTCGTGTAAAGCTTCAGTGTGTTGTATTTTGTTTCATTTTTGAATTGTAACTTATCTGTTGATATAACATTTCTCCCAGTGCAGTATGGGTGAGATGAGGATCTACTGTTCCATGTGAGGTTAGGGTATCACGTGGACAGTGTGTTTGTAACTATTCATATTTGTTTATGACATTTATTTTTGTTTTTCATGCACAGTGTCATTATGTTTATGGACATCTTGTACCCAGATATTTGAAATGTTAGAAAGTACATTCTAACTGTGAACATTGTGGTCTCTGTATTTTCTTGTTTTTCTATAGAAAGCAGAGCCACTACCGTTTATGCATTTCACCTTGTACTTATTGCACTCAGATTGTTTTTATGCACTTTACTAACAGATTTATTTCACTTGATTGTGATTTAGACTTAACTTTACTTTATGGTGACTTCACCTTGTGGTGATTTCCCTCCTACATTATCCTATTTTAAATTTAAGCTTTGACAGAATAAACAACCCCAAATTAGTTTGTGTCCTGTGCTGGGTTTACTTTTGTCAGGCAACATAAATACAAGTTCAATCTGTACTTCAATGCGCATCTGGTGTGCATTATAAAAAGAGGAAGAAAGAGGTGGCGAGAGGTGTAAAAGACAAAGGGAAAGAGGTAAGAACAGAGGAGCAGGGAAGACACCACATGAATAATGGATCATAGTGCTACCCTAATGTTCTCCCAGTTCATCACAATTACATAACCTCTTACCTCTGATCATGCTGTGCCCTCTATGTAGCCAGTTCAGATGCGGAAGGGGTTCACCGACACAGCTGATATAACCTCTTGGATTTCGGTAGAAGAGAGAGGGGTGAAGTGAAGGAGAGAGACTGTTATTGAGAAAATAAGGTAGTTAAAGAGACAGTGTTCAACAGGAATCTGTGTGTGTGGCCTCACCTGGTGTCCACACTAAGTGGCAGCAGATTACTTTATCTTGAAAAACAGGCACAGACACATGAGGACAAACAATATAGAGTAGTTATAGAAATAATGAAGTGTCTTGCTATTCTCCATGGTTGGCCCTCTTGCTTATTCTTTGAGGGTGGAAGGAGCCACAGTTATCCACCTGAGCCTGCTTGCTACACAACACAATCCATCAATCAGATTGATACATGAGTGTGTAGGTGTGGGTTATAAGGCGTCTAATTGTTACATTTGTTTTCAATACGGGTGACTTAAAATGGCCTGTTTTGATTTTGTACATACATCACACCCTTACCTAAACAGCACCCTCACCTGAGAAGTAGAAATCAAAGGGAGAGAAACTGTGAATTTAATAACTGCAGTTGACATAGCTAAATACATGGAATAATACTCGTATTGCAATGTGGATGGCTCTTAAAAGAGCCTTTGGTTGTGCATCGTGTAGTCTATGGTGTTGCCAGGGAACAGCACCCTCTTCGAAGAAGTAGGAGGTGAAGATCTCCCGCACACAGATTGCCTCTCTTGCTGCCTCCTGAATTCCTCCAGGAGGCAGTCCCAGATGGCCCTGGTCACCTAAAGGTATCTGTAGGAATATGGAAGATAATGTCATTATTCAACTTTTACATCACCAGCTCATTGTGGATTACTAAAGTGTAATATCACTTATAACAAATCATGATAACGTTGGATAGATAGATGCATGTGCACACACATGTGCATGGGTAGCATGTGACAATAGCAGGATCATATCAAGGATAGCATGAATACATAAATACCACTTGAAGCTTGATGATGAGTTGATCATTTGAATCAGCTGTGTAGTGCTAAGGCAAAAACAAAAATGTGCACCCCTTTGAGTCCACAGGACCAGGACTGAGAACCACTGCTCTTCATTGGGACCTCTTCATCTGCAGACCGGCTTTCACAGCTCTCTGTATCTGAGGACAGAAAACCTCACAAGAAACAGACTTCATTAGACCACACTGAATATTATGTTACTATTATTTACATTTTACATTTTAGTCATTTAGCAGACGCTCTTATCCAGAGCGACTTACAGTAGAGTGCATACATTTTATTACATTTTTTTTTTTACATTTTACATTTCATTACATTTTACATACTGAGACAAGGATATCCCTACCGGCCAAACCCTCCCTAACCCGGACGACGCTATGCCAATTGTGCGTCGCCCCACGGACCTCCCGGTTGCGGCCGGCTGCGACAGAGCCTGGGCGCGAACCCAGCCCAGCCTGGGCGCGAACCCAGAGACTCTGGTGGCGCAGCTAGCACTGCGATGCAGTGCCCTAGACCACTGCGCCACCCGGGAGGCCACAATATTATCTCCATCCTCACTTCTAGGGACTGGAACTACATAAATACGTCAAGATAGCTAGCTAATATGAAGGTAGGTAGCTGGTGATATTTAATTTACTTAGCTAGCTATCTATACAGTATGTAAAGTTGGCTAGATAGCTAGCTAGTTACATTAGCAGCTCATTTGAGTTAGCTTGCACTGTAGCTATTTAGCTAATAATACATTGTTTAAAAAAAAAAAAATCTAAATATATTTACTTGCTTGAATAGGTTCCCCCAGCCATGTGGACGATTGGAAACAGGACAGCAATTTGTGTTTGTCACCAGAGCGTTTTAGAGCATATTACTTTTTACCTGTGAATAAATTCATGAAATGGAGAATGGATTAAACTATTTACCCATTTAATAACCAGACCTTCATACAAACTTGCTATGCTGAATTCTTGATGCACAATCGAACTTACTGCTATAAGCTGACAGCACGCCCACAAGCGAGATACTCTGGCGGCCTAATCGGCACTCAGCAATTTACCGCGTACTAGTGTACACGAGCCATAACACATGCAGTGCATCCGCAGTGGTGAAATGGCTACCTACGTTCGGACTCTGAGGGTTTTTGCTGACCAATACAATAACGTTCTCACCCCCCACACACACACTTATCCAATTACAGATTTCTCGACACACACACACACACACAGGCATTTCGCTACACCCACAATAACATCTGCAAAATATGTGTACGTGACCAATAAACATTTGATTTGACACACTGATCCAATAAAAATGTCATTCTGCCACATTGTTTTGTTTTAAATGTGACACGTCCAATCAGATAATACAGATCTTCTTCTGACAGCTAGCTTGATTGACAGCTAACTATGCAGATGTGTTCTGCAAGCATTGCACATGTGGATAGTTAGCTGTCATTTAACTCATGTAGGCTAGCTGTCAGAGTAAAATCATGGACAAGTTTTTAAAACGTGTAGCTCCCTCTTCATCTACTGCTGATTCCAATGTGTCACGCCCTGACCGTAGAGAGCTTTTTATGTCTCTATTTTGGTTTGGTCAGGGTGTGATTTGGGTGGGCATTCTATGTTCCTTTTTCTATGATTTGTATTTCTTGGTGTTTGGCCGGATGTGGTTCTCAATCAGAGGCAGCTGTCTATCATTGTCTCTGATTGAGAACCATACTTAGGTAGCCTTTTTCCCACCTGTATTTGTGGGTATTTGTCCATGTATAGTTGCTTGTGAGCACTACGTTGGCTTCACGTTTTCGGTTTGATGTTTATTGTTTTGTTGGCGACATCTTATAATAAAGAAGTATGTACGCTCACCACGCTGCACCTTGGTCTACTGTTTCCACCTTAGACGATCGTGACACAATGTCAACAACAAGGCAGACAACCCGGTCCCTGTCAAGAAGAGAAAATACCACCCAGACTTCATCAAATATGGTTTTACATATATAGAAAGTCAGGTGTGGGCCAGTGGAGGCAGGTGACTTGAAAATTGAGGAGGATGGGAGACACACGGTGTAGGCGCGGAACGCACAGAGACGACAAAGTGTGTTTCAAATACTAATTATTTGAACCTAAAGTATTTAATAAAGACATTTATAGTATAATATTCTGGGGAATGGGAATGAGAGGGCTACTTACACTGTGTTGGAAAGGGATCACAGCAGTGATTGTATGAGGCATGAGTTGAGGTGTTCAGAGGCTTGACCAGTGCAGGACAGGATTTGACTGGGAAGACAAAAAAAACAATAATACAACACATTACACAGTTAGACAAAAGAGCTAAGAATGAGTTAGTCCAAGTAAGAAGTAAAATCATTGATGTGTAATAATGTGATTTAATAATGTGATTTTGTTTGTATGTGATTGACTCTGCATACAATAATTAGAGAAAATTGATAGGGGGACTCATAGTGCTTGGAGGGGAAACATTCAATGTGCCAGTGGATGAGCGGGCACATGAGACGCGGCTTCAGTTCATGTCAGGAGAAAGTTGACAATGGTAGTGGAGTGGAGTAGTCATCACCTTTTAATCAGGGAACAGGAGGGGACTTAGCTGTACATACAAATAGCAGATACATTTCATTACAGCTGCGCCATCGTAGGTTTGGACAACAAGTTTCTCTATGAAGATAAACTCAGACATCTCAAAATTCAGAAAGTCAAACACAGACTGCGCATCTCGCACACTTGACACATCAAAGTAGCCCAAGAAACATTACTGAATAAAGCCCTGATCATCCGTATACCTGACAACTGCAAGCAGACTGGTGGCACCATAGGTCCCAGAGCGGGGGGGCAAGTTTTACCCCCTGGGGCGTGGAGTTTTTCCTTATATGTTAACCTAACTAGGAAAACTCTGGACCCTATAAGGTATGACAGTGATAAAGGTTGTATATGGGCTATGATGGACCCAGTTGTTCCTAATCAGGTCACATGTTGTTGTTTTTAACTCCTGAATAAAACTCCTGGCCCTGGGGGGATGAAAACCCTGTCAAACTGCAGCTACCTTATATTTGTTCATATTAATTGTATTCAGACTAGACTAACAGGGGGGTTTCCTCTACCCAGACACAGAGACAACAACTGATAGACAATAGAACTCACAGGGCTGACCTTGCTTTATGCATCATGCAGGCCTATGCAACTGTAAGCCTTATAAAACATTTATTCACATCTGTCATCAGTATTATGCTGAAGATTAATTCCAGGTAGCCAGCCCAATTTTGAATATAAACAAAATTCGATCACATTCACATTTTCTCCTGACACACAATGGACTATAAATATATAAATATATATAACGTCACCAATTAGTTTACCCTGACCAGATGGACAGGGCGCATAGGCTGTAAGTAGCCTACAGTTGATCAGACTGAAAAATGATCTTGTTTTCATCCCATACAGCATATCAGATTTGTTTGGGTGTAGCCTAGGCTACTGCAACATTTATGTCATGAGTTTTTGCTTGTGTCTGTAGTTGCCCTTGTTGGCGGAACTTTCCTTCTGGTCGCGTCATCTTAAAGCTAATTCTTCCATGCCCAAAAACGCAGTGGTGTAGATAAACCGCTTAAGAACATCCCTGTTTCTTCTTACTTTCTCCTTGTGTTTGAATATGCATGTCACGACTTCTGCCGAAGTCGTTGCCTCTCCTTGTTCGGGCCGTGTTCGGCGGTCGACGTCACCGGTCTTCTAGCCATCATCGATCCATTTTTCATTTTCCATTGGTTTTGTCTTGTCTTCCCACACACCTGTTTTCAATCCCATCCATTACCTCTTGTGTATTTAACCCTCTGTTTCCCCTCATGTCTTTGTCAGAGATTGTTTTATGTCAAGTGTTGTTTCTTGGTGTATAGGTGCGCGACGGGTCCTCGTACCCATGTTTATTTTATGTATGTACATTTTCGTGTTTGGAGCATGTTAAGTGGACATTTATTAAAAGTCTCCATTTACACTCCGATTAACTCTCCTGCGCCTGACTTCCCTGCCACCTATACACATGACTCTGACAATGCAGACCTTCATCATAATCGATGCAGATTTTTCCCAAAAGCTTGAATCTGATATGGCCATTTTTATGCTTCCTGCTTTTGTTTAGCTGAATGATTGATGTGCTTCGGGTCACTGTACCCACCTTTCGACCAAGGCTCAACCTTTCCATAAAGCAGGCAATGCCAGTACATTTGATACCAGTTGGTATTAAACGCCCTCACCTTTTCATCCTTCTTCATGAAACCGATCTCAGGCAGAGGTCGACCCTTGGTTTTAATTCACACCTTTTCCATGTACCCCAGAGAATGAAAGGGGTTCTTTACACATAGAACCCCCATAATGCCCTGTAGAACAATCCCAATACAACACACTTGGTTCATTCTCTGATCCTAATTTTATGATTGGATGGACAACTTGTCAGTTCATACTGCAAAATCTTTGATTGGTTGGAGGACATCCTGCAGAAGTCGTCATAATTACCATGTATGTCTATGGAAAGGGGTGATGTCTACGAGCCTCCTAGGTTTTGTTTTGAAGTCAATGTACCCGAAGGAGGACAGAAGCTAGCTGTCCTCCGGCTACAAAATGATGCTACCCCAGAGAGTGCTGTTGAAGTTACTGTAGACCTTCATTGCAAAACAGTATTTTAGTCAATTATTTGGTGACATGAATATATTTAGTATAGTTTTATTGAAAAAAGGACAACATTTTAATGTTTCACTAATTGTATTTTTATGAAATTTCACTGAGGATGGTCCTCCCCTTCCTCCTCTGAGGAGCCTCTGCTGGTGTAGACCGAAGTGGGTCCTATGCAATGAGCTGTTAGCTAATGAGAGCATGAAACCTTCCAAAATGAAAAGGCATCTGGGCACCAAGCATCCAAGCCATAAAGATAGACAGCTGACTTTTTTAAAGGAAATGTCAATATCTGGAGTTCTCACAAGAGTCATTGAACAAGGTATGCACAGTACAAGAAAAGTAACTTTGGGCATCATACCTTGTGGCCCAGCATATTGCTAAGTGCAAAAAAGCCCACACCAGCGCAGAGGATCTCATACTCCCTGCTGCGATTATGTGCACTGAAATCGTGGGATAGTCAGCCGCCAACAGATTCATAACCATACCCCTATCCAATGACACCATGAGGAGAATCCAGGACATGTCTGAGGACATATCGTGTCAGACATCATAGCGCAATACTGCAAATGGCCATTACGCACTGCAGGTTGATGAATCCACAGATGTGGCTAACCATGCAATTCTAATGGTCTGTCAGACACGTCTGGGATAATAACTTTGAGGAGAAGTTCCGTTTTAGTGCTGATTTGCCCATCACCACCGCAGAGGCTGTCTTTAGCACAAGGGATATGTACCTGGGCTCCGTAGGACTGGCCTGGGATCGGTGCGTACTGACCACTGATGGGGCAGCTGCCATGACGGGAAAGCACTACGGATTAGTAAAGCTGATCCTGGAGAGAGCACCGAGTGCGACGTGGAACCACTGCTTCCTACACAGGGAGGCTTTGGCAGCAAAGGACATGGTGCCTGAGCTCCACGTCACTCTCCAGGATGTGATCAAGTGTGTCAACTATATCAAAAAGAGTTCCATGAAAAGCAGGTGTTTCCAGGCCTTCTGCAGGGATATGGGGAGGGAGCACCAGCAGGTGCTTTATCATGCAGAGGTCCACTGGCTTTCCAGGGTAAACTTTTCTGACGCTTTTATGAGCTTTGAACATTTTGATTGTGAGGAATGGCTTGCGCAGGTTTGCCTACCTGGCGGATATTTTTGATAATCTGAATTTGCTCAATGTGTCAATGCAAGGGAGGTGGCACAATCAATTTGAACAGAGGGACAAAGTGGATGCCTTCAAGATTAAGTTTACCATTTGGGCAAATCATGTTTCTTTACAGGCTGAGTACACCGCTCACGTCGCGTGCGCGAGCTTTGAAAAAAACATTTAGTAATCTATATTATTCAATTATTGCATCCACACTGCTTGTGTGCGCCAACGAGCGTCTGCGTTGCAAAGGGCTAAAATAGAACTCATTCCTATTTCTGACGCAGATCGCGCTGCAAGTCCTGCCTCTCCCATCTCCTCATTGGTTTATAGAAGCAGGTACTCACGTGCCATCTCCTCATTGGTTATACCCACGTGGGTGACTGAAAGACGAACAAGGTCAGTGGCAGCAATGCACCTAATTTATGAAAGTTGCCAATCGCAATATAAAGTCAAGAGAAGAAAAAGCCTAGAAGGAGGAGAGATGACTAGAAACGATTCAGTTGACCGTTTTATGTGGGGATTAATTGTCAGAGTAGAGGACCTTATGTATTTCAGGTAAAATAACAACTCAATGTTTATATCCCAGGACAAATTAGCTAGCAACAGCAAGCTGTGATTGCATTTTAGAAGTGGAGTAATGATTATATACAGGAAATAGAGACAGCAAGAGACAGATTTCAGAGTTGTTTTTTTTACACATTTATTGTAACTGAATTAGATTGGAAGTTTCAACATGATCCAACAGTTTAATATGAATAAATAGGCAACTAAATAAATGTATCAATAAATATACTGAGGTTTGCATGAATACGTTCGTTTGAGGGTCAAGTAGGATGTGACGTTATTCATTACGAAATCATTCCAATACAACCGGAATGCATGTAAATCTCATAATATGATTATAACAATGCAAGAAAAACACTTTATAAATAAAAATAAAATATAAGCTTAGTACATAGTACTTGGTTATATATAAGAAACCGACTGTCTCTTCACTTAAAAAAGTCTCATGGCACTCTAAATCTAGTATTGTATTTCAACATGGATAGAAAATGATAGAATTCAGCCTATCAATCTTATAAATACTTATTTGGTTTGTATCTTGTAACAGTTCAGAATCCCAGAGTATTCATGGAATGATTCCCCCTCTTCATTTGTTGCTGTTGAGGAAAATAAAAGATTACGTTATTACAATATAATTAACAATGTCAAGTTGATTCAGAACTTTTTGTGAAGCTGGACAAGACAATTCCCCAAGCTTAGGATAATGAAAATTTAAGAAAATGTCACTTGAACCTAGACATATTTCTGTCAGGTGAAGCAAGTCATGCTATATTTGCTGTATATGCTGTATTTATGACATCATTTTGTCCAATCAAACTCTCTGTCATTTAACAGTCATCCTATCTGTGTGGTTTTAACCGGTCGGTTTACATCCTTAAACTCATACAGCCTATCTAGTACTTACTTGGCCAGCATCTTCTCAATGACCCTCTTGACCCAAGGAGCGCTGACATCCAGACAAATCTCCTGACCACTCTTGCTCAGAGTGGCACTGCAGGACAGACACACAGCACAGTCAGACAATCATGAAACCTGGTAATAACTACATTTTAGTGTCAGCATTAGCTAGTGAAATTGGATGTTAGTCAGGGAGTAGGACTGATTAATTGAAGTTATATATTTTTAAGTTAACATTATATATTAACCACATTTAATGTCAACTTCATATAATAGCCATATTTTACAGTAAGCATTTGCCAGTGTAATAGGACTACAATCAGGAAGCAGCAGGACTCACATGATCTCAGTGTCTCTGCAGTGCGAGCTGGGAGGGAACATCTCTATCTTCTTAATGAGTTTACCAATATGTCTGCTCTCCGTCTCAATGCAGCGACATCGCAGGTCAGCCCCCACGCCTCTCAGACTCATCCCTGTTAGAGGTAAGAGGTCAAGGGTCAGAGGTAGAAGGAATACACAGGCATACACCGTGATGACAAACACACTTTGTTAGTTAGAGAGAGGGAAAGAGAGTCATCCACGCATGACTGTAAGTTGCTCTGGATAAAAGCGTGTGTTAAATGGCATATATAAAGCATATATACAGTATATATTTCATATCTAGAGAGGGAGATGCAGATGTATTTGTATGTACAATAAGATACAAGATACAGTACAGTATATAAAGGTAAAATAGTAATCCTACTGCTCATAACCATTATATTCATGTCCATTGGTGACAATGCATTGAGTCAGAGTGATGTAGGTAATAATATAAACTCACCCTCAGTAATGGTCAGGAGGGCCAGGAGCACAACGACAAGGCTGGCTGACATTCTGATGCTCATCTTGGAGTTACAGATGATCCTACTAGAAATCCTCTAATATAGTCTGTTGTTATCTAGCTGGTAACAAGTATTGTTATATCTTTCTCTCTTTGTCAGTCCAGTTGCGAGTTCTTTCTTTCTTTCTTTCCTTCCTTCTCTGTCTATGGTGAGTTTGAATCTGCCGCTGTGAGAAGAGAGCCGCTTTGTCTGCCACTGTGGGGAGAGAGCTGTTTTAAAGCCGAGTTCTGGAAGTGAGTCATTGTGGCAGATGGAAGATTGTGAAATCTGGGATTTGGCTGACTTTGAGGGCTTATTGAGGCAGGGAATTTCTCCCTTTAACTCATGAGTGACAGCAAGACACATTGACTTGATACCGGTACCCCCTGTATATAGCCTCATTATTGTTATTTTATTGTGTTAAAGTACATTTTTTTACTTTAGTTTATTTAGTAAATATTTTCTTAAAACTGCATTGTTGGTTAAGCGCTTGTAAGTAAGCATTACTACACCTGTTGTATTCGGCGCATGTGACAAATGAAATTTGATTTGATTTTGATTTATCAACAGCTTTCTCATGGAACAACCTCTGTCACGTCATACAGATGGAATAATGCCAAGTTAAAGAGTCATGACATGTTATGAAATGCTTGAGTTTTGAATGCATTGATGATTCTTTACGAAACGTATGTATTTTATAAACTATTCATATGAGTAAAGTGCACAGCGCTATATTGCTCATTGACAACTATGTATCAACACATTTAAGATGAGTACATTGGAATCCTAACTGACATCGACTAATAGAACATTTCTAATGCAACCTAGCTGTGGACAAATGGCTGAAAAATGCGTATTGTGTCACAAGACATTCGTCACACAGGATGGAACGTTTCAACAAAGAATCATCATCACCAGTGATTAGGCTCACCGGATCACCAAACTTCTGAACCTAACTATGATATGAGGGCCAGTAGTTTACCCTGACAGCCTGGCCACAGACCTTATTTATTTTATTCTACCATTGAAAGGGGCATGATATACTGTATGTTCGCTCACCTACTGTATGATGGGGAGTTTCAATGAAGACATAGTAGGGAAAAGCAGGCAGACAACACAATGCTTGAATTTAATCCAATTTAATTCAATTCAATAATCTTTTATTAAAAGTACTACATTTTATTGCAAGTAGGGTTACTTTACACCACCCGGGCCTCTAAAGCTGACTGATGTTTTATTTACAAAAATAGGCCTACCTAATAACACTTTAAATCATCATCTCTGTGCATGCTTTACACCGAGTATAGAAAACATTAAGAACATCTGCTCTTTCCATGACATAGATTGACCAGGTGAATCCAGGTGAAATCTATGATCCCTTATTGATGTCACTTGTTAAATCCACTTAAAATCAGTGTAGATGAAGGAGAGGAGACAGGTTAAAGAATGATTTTTAAGCCTTGAGACAATTGAGATATGGATTGCGTGTGTATGCTATTCAGAGGGTGAATGGGCAAAACAAAATAGTTAAGTGCCTTTGAACAGGGTATGGTAGTAGGTGCCAGGTGCACCGGTTTGTGTCAAGAACTGCAACACTGCTGGGTTTTTCCACACTCAACAGTTTCCTGTGTGTTTCAATAATTGTCCACCACCCAAAGGACATCCAGCCAACTTGAAACAACTGTGGAAAACATTGGAGTCAACATGAGCCAGTATCCCTGTGGAACGCTTTCGACACCTTGTAGAGTCTATGCCTCGATGAATTGAGGGTGTTCTGAGGGCAAAAGGGGGGGTTCCTAATCTTTGGTATACTCAGTCTATATCACAATCTCTGACTACACTTTAAATATAATGTTCTGTTATAAACATTACAGTCACTAAAACAGGAAGTGACAAACAATACAATTTAAGCAAACATTGAGTAACTGAAATTACATTCCTCCAGGCAGGGTGCCAGAGACTCAGCTTGCCGTGGGAACTAAACACATGAAAAAAATTCAACATGAACCAACACATCTGGGCCATACAACTACGACATCACACCACATACGACCATTCAGCCCCATCTATGAGAGGAAGTGTGTCTTTAAAAAAAATGTAATAAGATTGATGGGGTATTTTGTATAATGTCCCTTTTTCAGGACCCTGTCTTTCAAAGATAATTCGTAAAAATCTAAATAACTTCACAGATCTTCATTGTAAAGGGTTGTAAACACTGTTTCCCATGCTTGTTCAATGAACCATAAACAATGAATGAACATGCACCTGTGGAACAGTCGTTAAGACACGAACAGCTTACAGACGGTAGACAATTAAGGTCAAAGTTATGAAAACTTAGGACACTAAAGAGGCCTTTCTACTGACTCTGAAAAACACCAAAAGAAAGATGCCCAGGGTCCCTGCTCATCTGCGTGAACGTGCCTTAGGCATGCTGCAAGGAGGCATGAGGACTGCAAATGTGGCCAGGGCAATAAATTGCAATGTCCGTACTGTGAGACGCCTAAGACAGCGCTACAGGGAGACAGGACGGACAGCTGATCGTCCTCGCAGTGGCAGACCACATGTAACAACACATGCACAGGATTGGTACATCCAAAAATCACACCTGCGGGACAGGTACAGGATGGCAACAACAACTGCCCGAGTTACACCAGGAGCGCACAATCCCTCCATCAGTGCTCAGACTGTCCGCAATAGGCGGAGAGAGGCTGGACTGAGGGCTTGTAGGCCTGTTGTAATGCAGGTCCTCACCAGACATCACCGGCAACAACATCGCCCATGGGCACAAACCCACCGTCGCTGGACCAGACAGGTGTCGTGTCTTTGGCTATGCCGGATTAAGTGATATGACAAGCTATTCTATAAAATCGTTTCTGCGTAATTAATATTACCTGATTGAGCTAATCATGTAAATGTAATTAACTAGAAAGTCGGGGCACCACGAAATAATATTTATAGAGCTGTTATCTTCCGAATAAACTCTTAAAGACCTAATAATATTTTACATCAATAGCAGTCAATATTAATCGTCACCTTATTTCAGTCTCATCTGAAAGTTGTAAATTCTTGGTTATCTTCACGAACCCTGGCTAACAAGTTGAATCAGCAATACAAAATTGGGTTTAATTATTTATTTACTAAATACCTAACTAATCACACAGAATTACACATACACATAATTAATCATAACTTGATTACAAATTACGTCATAAAGGAAAACATCCCTAGCGGGCGGAACAGATATGAGAGCTTGTTACACAAAAGAAAAGGGCTGGGTTTGAGTGAAAGAGCGGGAAGACTGAGGAACAAACGGCGAAGCTGTGCTATCGTAAATACAATATCTTATGCATTCTAAATTACCGCCCATTTGGAAAAGGAAAATGCAATAAATATTTACTCTGAGCTGCGCTTCAGTAGGTTGGTGGTAGATGGAAGGCCGTGTTGCCAAACCGAGTCCTTTGTCCTTTGAAGAATGTCTCTGGTGGTCAATTGGATAGTTGTAGTAACGTCGTTGTGTGATAGACGGGATACTCTGTCTGTTCCTTCCTAACCCTCGTTTGCAGCTGCTGTTGCTAACTCAACGGCTAGGAGGTATCACTTCTGTAGTGTATAAGAGTTCAAAGTTCATATCATTCGCAACCAAAGCTCACGCTGATGTTGGCTTCGTTCTGTAGTTATTATCTGAACCATTCTGACATCGGACCGTCGTCCTCACGTCCTCGGAACAGGAGGTTCAATTTTCGTCAATGGCTTATATAGTGGAGGGAGAAAAGGGGTGTGTTTCATAATTTACAACCTATGTCTCTTCACGTGGGCGGGCCACTGAGTCGGGCCTAATTCACTCATGAAAACCCAATTCTCACATTTTAGAAGCTAAAATCACATTTCATCCCATCACGAATAATTTCATATTCAAACATTTCAATTGAACAACAATTCCATGTGAATCCGATAACTCTGATGTGTTGACTTTCCACTGTAGAGTTTATGTCATTCTATCATTGATGAGAATGTGCCAGATGACAACCGAACTGACATAATATACATTAAGTACCACCGCATATGTTCAATTGGTCGGATTACCAGAATATAATTCATTTCCCCCCAACTTCTGATGTTCCCAGAATCTCTATGTTAACCAAGGGGTTTTCTAATGTCACATCAGTAGAGTAGAGAGAGGAAAAAGCGGGGAAGACGTATTTATGACTGTCATAAACCTACCCCCAGGCCAACGTCATGACACAGGACTGGCAAAAAGTGATCTTCACTGACGAGTCGCGGTTTTGTCTCACCAGGGGTGATGGTCGGATTTGCGTTTATAGTTGAAGGAATGAGCGTTACACCGAGGCCTGTACTCTGGAGCGGGATTGATTTGGAGGTGGAGGGTCCGTCATGGTCTGGGGCGGTGTGTCACAGCATCATCGGACTGAGCTTGATGTCATTGCAGGTAATCTCAACGCTGTGCGTTACAGGGAAGACATCCTCCTCCCTCATGTGGTACCCTTCCTACAGGCTCATCCTGACATGACCCTCCAGCGTGACAATGCCACCAGCCAAACTGCTCGTTCTGTGCATGATTTCCTGCAAGACAGGAATGTCAGTGTTCTGCCATGGCCAACGAAGAGCCCGGATCTCAATCCAATTGAGCACGTCTGGGACCTGTTGGATCGGAGGGTGAGGGCTAGGGCCATTCTCTCCAGAAATGTCCGGGAACTTGCAGGTGCCTTGGTGGAAGACTGGGGTAACATCTCACAGCAAGAACTGACAAATCTGGTGCAGTCCATGAGGAGGAGATGCACTGCAGTACTTAATGTTGCTGGTGGCCACACCAGATACTGACTGTTACTTTTGATTTTGACCCCCCCCTTTGTTCAGGGACACATTATTCCATTTCTGTTAGTCACATGTCTGTGGAACTTGTTCAGTTTATGTCTCAGTTGTTGAATCTTGTTATGTTCATACAAATATTTACACATGTTAAGTTTGCTAAAGATAAACACAGTTGACAGTGAGAGGACGTTTCTTTTTTTGCTGAATTTAGTTCACAGATTTTGCTGCAATGCATGTGCTATAAGTAGGGAAATTCGTTTTTTCTGACCTTAAAGTGACCTCACTGGGAAAACACATTAACTGATAACAGAGGGCTCATTTAAGTGGTGAGGCAAAAGCAACTGACTGTAGACAAAAGTCAAAGAGTGAAGTCAGCAATATGCATCTGCAACAGTTGAAAGTTGGACACTATAGGGACAGGTCGAAATTTACTGGGGGAGGGTTGTGTGTTTTTTTTATTGGGTACAAGGGAGGGTAGTGCGTTTTTTCCTTGGTTTACATTCACTCTTCTGTTCGTATTTTCCCTAAAAACAATGGCTTGACATACTTTTTATATTACCCTAATAAAGTTTAGAAACTTTTGTGAAGGTTTGGTATGGTGTGGTTATTGTTAAGCTTTAGCTACTGCAGGCCTATGATATGAAGGCAGTGCGCCCCAGCTCTCCCGACCCGGCTCTCCAACTGACTCAGACAGTTGATCTTGAGGTGAGGAAGTCTGTTTCAGGCCTACTAGAGTTACTCCTATAATCTAACAATATAATGCTTATCTTTATAAAAATATTCTGATCAAAAATGTACGAATTAGCCTCCTTTTGTACGTCTCTATCTGTATAGCTGACGCAGGAGCCATTTGACATAAAGAAATGCATGTAGGTGTTGTAGCATGCCACCAGCATATCTCTCTCTATCTCTCTGGGGTTAGGCCTAAGCTTCTCTTCCTTTATATATTTGTACATAAAACATTCTCCATTCAGGCTGCAATGGCGTCGATTTACTCTCTAACTCGATTTAATGATGAGTAGGCAGGAAAAAAACGGGGAAAATATGTGTTCTTTCTTTACAAAACACAATTTTCCACTACCATACTAGTGGCTAATGCTACTTGCTGATGTTGTGCCCCGTGTAGAGCCAGGGGTCACCCTTAGTGGAATTGCCCAAAACCGGATGCATCTGGTTTTCAGGGATAGAGATAATTCAACCTACACTATATCATATACTGTATATATCACAACTCAGGATATGACCCAAGATGCAGACACAGGAGACGGATAGTACAGTTCTCAATAATTTATTACAACACGGGGCAAAGGTCATGGCGAGGACAGGCAGAGGTTCGTAATCAGGTCAGACTCAGGAAGGTACAGGACGGCAGGCAGGCTCGGGGTCAGGGCAGGCAGAATGGTCAGAACCGGGAATACGAGGAAACAAACACTTGAGAAACAGGAAAACGGGAAAGCACGCTGGTAAGACCTGACAAGATAAGACGAACTGGCAACAGACAAACAGAGAACACGGGTATGAATGCTCAGGGGACAATGGGGAAGATGAGCGACACCTGGAGGGAGGTGGAGACAAGTACAAAGACAGGTGAAACAATCAGGGTGTGACAATATACAAAAGTATGTGGACACCCCTTTAAATTAGTGGATTCTGCTATTTCAGCCACGCCCGTTGCTGACAGGTGTATAACATCGAGCACACAGCCATGCAATCTCCATAGACAAACATTGGCAGTAGAATGGCCTTACTGAAGAGCTCAGTGACTTTCAGCGTGGCACCGACATAGGATGCTACCTTTCCAACAAGTTATTTAGTCAAATTTCTGCCCTGTTAGCGCTACCCCGGTCAACTGTAAGTGCTGTTATTGTGGAGTGGAAACGTCAAGGAGCAACAACGACTCAGCTGCGAAGTGGTAGGCCGTGTAAAAATAATCTATTCTCGGTTGCAACACTCACTACCTAGATCCAAACTGCCTCTGGAAGCAGCGTCAGCACAAGAACTGTTCGTCGGGAGCTTCATGAAATGGGTTTCCATGATCAAGCAGTGACACACAAGTCTAAGATCACCATGCGCAATGCCAAGTGTCAACTCGAGTGATGTAAAGCTTGCTGCCATTGGACTCTGGAGCAGTGGAAACGCGTTCTCTGGAGTGATGAATCACGCTTCACCATCTGGCAGTCCGACGGACGAATCTTGGTTTGGGAGATGCCAGGAGAACCCTACCTGCCCCAATTCATAGTGCCAACTGTAAAGTTTGGTGGGGGAGGAATAATGGTCTGGGGCTGTTTTTCATGGTTCGGGCTAGGCCCCTTAGTTCGAGTGAAGGGAAATCTTAATACTACAGCATACAATAACATTCTCTAAGATTCTGTGCTTCCAACTTTGTGGCAAAAGTTTGGGGAAGGCCCCTTCCTGTTTCAGCATGACAATGGCCCCATGCACAAAGCGAGGTCCATACAGAAATAGTTTACCGAGATCGGTGTGGAGGAACTTGACTGGCCTGCACAGAGCCCTTACCTCAACCCAATCGAACACCTTTGGGATGAATTGGAACGCTGACTGCAAGCCAGGCCTAATCGCCTGACATCAGTGCCCGACCTCACTAATGCTCTTGTGGCTGAATGGAAGCAAGTCCACGCAGAAATGTTCCAACATCTAGTGGAAAGCCTTCCCAGAAGAGTGGAGGCAGTTACACCCAGCAAAGTGGGTGTAACCGGTGTGAAATGGCTAGCTAGTTAGCGGGGTGGCGCTAATAGCATTTCAATCGGTGACGTCACTCGCTCTGAGACCTTGAAGTAGTTGTTTTCCTTGCTCTGCAAGGGCTTTTCCTTGCTCCGCGGCTTTTGTGGAGCGATGTGTGACGATGCTTCATGGGTGAATGTTGTTGATGTGTGCAGAGGGTGCCTGGTTTGAGCCCAGGTAGGGGCGAGGAAAGGGACGGAAGCTATACTGTTACATTGATGCTGTTGACCCAGATCACTGGTTGCTGTGGAAAAGGAGGAGGTCAAAAAGGGGGTGAGTGTAACCAGTGTGAAATGGCTAGCTAGTTAGCGGGGTGCACGCTAATAGCGTTTCAATCGGTGACATCATTCGCTCTGAGACCTTGAAGTAGTTGTTTCCCTTGCTGTGGCTGCGGCTTTGTGGAGCGATGTGTAACAATGCTTCAAGGGTGACTGTTGTCTTTGTGTGCAGAGGGTCCCTGTTTCAGTGCAAAGAGAGGGACGGTAGCAATACTGTTACATGGGGACCAACAGATCCGACCTGCGTCTGGTTGAATCCGAATGCATATGGATGTCTATGAAATTTCTCAAATGTCCGGTAAATTAAAATGTTCCTTGTCGTGTTGTCCGGCACCAAATTTTTCTAAAGGAAACTCTGAAATGGCATATTTTTTTTGAAGATTTTAGAATATTCGCATGAAATCTGTCACCAATTAGATGGAAACCTAGCTATAGACACCCTAAATACGCGCTAGTCCAGTGTCACTTGGATTTTGTCTGCACATCATGGTTTACCAGCAGCTCCAAACATCTAAAAAATAGCTACCTGCCAAACAAGCTTGTAAGAACTGTACTTAAACTGCCCCCTCATACTCATCTGTAATGTGTCTGTATCTATGTAATTGTACATGTATTTATGTAAAAAAAATAGGGACAACATTGGAAATAAGTCCGCGACTTTATTGTGCAATCCCTGTCACTTTTAAAAATCTTTGTGTGTACTGGATATACAGTATGTATTTTTTTAAATGACAAATAAAATCTTTCTATCATTCCAAACTGTGCAGCGGCCAATTGATGAATGGAAAGTGACTGTTACAAACACCAAAAAGTTTAATGAAATTCGGAGATTGTCAAGCCAAGCCTTCGATACTGGATAAGCCTGCATGGTAGGGAGGGATGTATTTGCTGTTTGTCGAGATTGACATGGTCTATTTGTTGTGGTGCTGAAAACGCAAACCATGATACTGAAGGTCCCAATGTCAGTATGCTTTGTTTATTGGTTGTGTGGTGCATTGGCTCAGAAACCTGCTGGTGGACAATTCATTGCATATATTTTATATAATTATAAATATGGCATCAAAATTTAGATAATCAGATTTCCCCCTAGCTGATCCTTGTTTGCTGCTGGCTCTGATAGTGAAGTAATGAAACAGGCAGGGAGGGTGATCTTGACTGTGGTGGTTGACGAACCCTCAACCTTCTGGCCTGTAACCCTGTGTGGCATGGACTGTGCCACAAAACATGCTGAAGTGGCAAAGTCCATATCCATGTTAATAAACACAGGGTTGCTAGTTATTGTTATTTTTGGTCATAAATATTAGTTTGAGTTTGTAATATTTGTGTTGTGGAGAAATGACCAGGCAGGAGACGGGAGTACAGTTAGTTTCGTTTAGTCAAAACCTCTCATGCTCTACAGTCCCCGGCACAGTTGTGCGCATGTGCAATTCCTATTAGGTGTAGTAACGTCACACTGGCGTAATACATCACTGCTTAGTAACAGCATAGTAACTAAAATAAACAGATGTAGATCCCAGATACTACAGAGTTAATTCTATGAGGAGGGAGGGTGTTCAATTTATTTTACAATACAAGGGGAGGGTCATGTGAAAATATTTTTTATGTTGGGGAGGGGGGTTCATTTTTATTTTGTGTTGTACCAGCCCCTCCCCCCCAGTAAATGTTGATCTGTCCCTAACCACGTTTCCAGCCACAGTTTACATATAAAACACATCACAACAGCTGTGCCTGTGATGGAAAAAAGGAAGTTACGTTAAAATTTTGTAAATGCTGACAGATCATTTGTTCGTTCGACATGGTGGGATATTTTGTGTCTTTTTAAATTAGTTATGCGAGAAATGGTGGTGAAAACACTGTAAACTTGGAGTCACGCTATGATATGGTGTGTGGTCCTCCCACTACGACTTGGGAAACCATGCAGTTTATTAGGCAACAGATGAAATAAGTTATGAACTTCAGAAAACTTGCTTTTTTCAGAGAATTCATTTATAGACACTGAATTGATCTGAGAGTCAAAGGGCTATGGTGAAGCTCATATAATTAAAGATGGTGTTTAAAATATAACTCTGACTTGTGTGTGGTTTGTAAACTCTCATCATTTAGTAATACAGGAAATTACCACGACAGGTGTAATTGTAATAACATACAGGAACTCAAGTCCTTTTGTTCACCCAACCTAGAATACCTTACAATCAAATGCCGACCGTATTATCACAGCTGCGTATATCCCCCCTCAAGCCGATACCACGACGACCCCCAAGGAACTTCGCTGGAGTTTATGCAAACTGGAAACCATATATCCTGAGTCTGCATTTATTGTAGCTGGGGATTTTAACAAAGCAAATTTGAGGAAAAGGCTACCTAAATTCTATCAGCATATCGACTGTGGTACTCGCGCTGGAAAAACACTCGACCATTGTTATTCCAACTTCCGGGATTCATACAAGGCCCTCCCCCGCACTCCTTTCGGCAAATCTGACCACGACTCCATTTTGCTCCTCCCTTCCTATAGGCAGAAACTCAAACAGGAAGTACCCATGCTAAGGACTATTCAACGCTGGTCTGACCAATCGGAATCCACGCTTCAAGATTGTTTTGATCATGCGGACTGGGATATGTTCCGGGTAGCTTCCGAGAATAATATTGACGTGTACACTGAGACGGTTAGTGATTTCATCAAGAAGTGTATAGGAGATGTTGTTCCAGCTGTGACCATTAAAACCTACCCTAACCAGAAACCGTCTATAGATAGCAGCATTTGCACAAAACTGAAAGTGCGAACCACTGCATTTAACCATGGCAAGGTGACTGGGAATATGGCAGAATACAAACAGAGTAGTCATTCCCTCCGCAAGGCAATCAAACAGGCAAGACATCAGTATTGAGACAAAGTGGAGTCGCAATTCAATGGCTCAGACACGAGACGTATGTGGCAGGGTCTACAGACAATCACAGACTACAAAAGGAAAACCAGCCACGTCGCGGACACCGACATCTTGCTTCAGGACAAGCTAAACACGTTCTTTGCCCGCTTTGAGGATAACACAGTGCCACTGACGCGGCCAGCTACCAAGGACTGCGGGCTCTCCTTCTCTGTGGCCGACGTGAGTAAGACATTTAAATGTGTTAACCCTCGCAAGACTGCCGACCCAGACGACATCCCTAGCCGCATCCTCAGAGCATGCGCAGACCAGCTGGCTGGTGTGTTTACGGACATATTCAATCTCTCCCTATCCCAGCCTGCTGTCCCCACATGCTTCTAGATGGCCACCATTGTTCTTGTACCCAAGAATGCAAAGGTAACTGAACTAAATGACTATTGCCCCCGTAGCACTCACTTCTGTCATCATGAAGTGCTTTGAGAGACTAGTCAATGATCATATCACCTCCACCTTACCTGTCACCCTAGACCCACTTCAATTTGCTTACCGCCCCAATAGGTCCACAGACGATGCAATCTCCATCACATTGCCCTATCCCATCTGGACAAGAGGAATACCTATGTAAGAATGCTGTTCATTGACTATACCTCAGCATTCAACATCATAGTACCCTCCAAGCTCATCATTAAGCTCGAGGCCCTGGGTCTGAACCCTGCACTGTGCAATTGGGTCCTGGACTTCCTGACGGGCCGACTCCAGGTGGTGAAGGTAGGAAACAACATCTCCACTTCGCTGATCCTCAACACTGGGGCCCCACAAGGGTGCGTGCTCAGCCCCCTCCTGTACTCCCTGTTCACCCATGACTAAGTGGCCATGCACGCCTCCAACTCAATCATCAATTTTCAGACGACACAACAGTAGTAGGCTTGATTACCAACAATGACGAGACAGCATACAGGGAGGAGGTGAGGGCTCTGGGAGGGTGGTGTCAGGAAAATAACCTCTCACTCAATGTCAACAAAACAAAGGAGACGATTGTGGACTTCAGGAAACAGCAGAGGGAGCACCCCCCTATCCACATCGATGGGACAGCAGTGGAGAAGGTGGAAAGTTTTAGGTTCCTCGGCGTACATACAGTTGAAGTCGGAAGTTTACATACACCTTAGCCAAATACATTTAAACTCAGTTTTTCACAATTCCTGACATTTAATCCTAGTAAAAATTCCCTGTATTAGGTCAGTTGGGATCACCACTTTACACAGCCTGGAGGTGTGTTGGGTCATTGTCCTGTTGAAAAACAAATGATAGTCCCACTAAGCACAAACTAGATGGGATGGCTTATCGCTGCAGAATGCTGTGGTAGCCATGCTGGTTAAGTGTGCCTTGAATTCAAAATAAATCACTGACAGTGACACCAGCAAAACACACATCATCACACCTCCTCCTCCATGCTTCACGGTGGGAACCACACATGCGGGGATCATCCGTTCACCTACTCTGCGTCTCACAAAGACACAGCGATTGGAACCAAAAATTTGGACTCATCAGACCAAAGGACAGATTTCCACCGGTCTAATGTCCATTGCTCATGTTTCTTGGCCCAAGCAAGTCTCTTCTTCTTATTGGTGTCCTTTAGTAGTGGTTCCTTTGCAGCAATTCGATCATGAAGGCCTGATTCACGCAGTCTCTTCTGAACAGTTAATGTTGAGATGTGTCTGTTACTTAAACTCTGTGAAGCATTTATTTGGGCTGCAATTTCTGAGGCTGGTAACTCTAATGAACATCCTCTGCAGCAGAGGTAAATCTGCGTATTCCTTTCCTGTGGCGGTCCTCATGAGAGCCAGTTTCATCATAGCACTTGATGGTTTTTTTTAATTCTTGAAATTTTCCAGACTGACTGACCTTCATGTCTTAAAGTAATGACGGACTGTCGTTTCTCTTTGCTTATTTGAGTTGTTCTCGCCATAATATGGACTTGGTCTTTTACCAAATAGGGCTATCTTCTGTATACCACCCCTACCTTGTCACCACACAACTGATTGGCTCAAACACATTAAGAAGGAAAGAAATTCCACAAATTAACTTTTAACAAAGGCACACCTGTTAATGGAAATGCATTCCAGATGACTACCTCATGAAGCTGGTTGAGAGAATGCCAATAGAGTGCAAAGCTGTCATCAAGGCAAAGGGTGGCTACTTTTGAAGAATCTCAAATGTAAAATATATTTAATTTGTTTAACACTTTTTTGGTTACTACATGATTCAACGTGTGTTATTTAATAGTTTTGATGTCTTCACTAGTATTCTACAATGTGGAAAATAGTAAAAATAAAGAAAAACCCTGGAATGAGTAGGTGTGTCCAAATTGTTGACTGGTACTATATATATATATATATATATATATATATATAGTTATTATTATTATTATATATATTGTTATTATTATTGCTATTTTTTTATTGGTACACGGGCATACATAAGGGTGGGGCAGCCAGTTGCCTATCCCTGCTCTAAGTGGTAATTCATGACGTCTTATGTTTTTGAATGTGGTGTGATTTTTCATTTATGCCACAAGATGGCGTCATGCTCGCTTTTTGAGAAAAGTCTCTCCTGGACACACTCAACATGACTAGGTATTCTAAAATAGAAATTACTTTTGGTTCTCTGTAGTTAACATGTGGTTTGACGTAGACTCCTTGGAAATGTGCTCCTTCATAGAGATGTAGTATTTGTTTATTTGCCAAAAGCTATTTGAAACTGAAGGCATGGGGGGTAAATGTAATAGCACACAACAATTTCATCAGATCAAGGCTATGGTGAAAACTGTAGTAAAGCAAAACGTACTGACCTGATGATTTATGAAATTCCAACCTCTTCTGGATCCCTCCTAAATGCAGAGAGAGTGAGTCAAGCATATTCACAGAATAATATACATGCACACACTTCCCGTTATTTCGTTTCTTACATCACTATTGTTTGGCTCAGCAGTTCCTTAAATGTGGATGAACTAGTAATTCATGATATACAATGCCTCTCACATTATGCCTGAGTCATTCAACACTGCACTGCCAAGGTTTTAAGTGGATAAAGCTGAAGAGGTGTTTATGTGAAATTGACAGAAAACATCCTCAGTCTTTGAAGTGCTAGTCAATATTTCCTAATAAAAAGCATTTGTTAGTCTACATTTTTTGTTTTCAGTTTGATCAGGCTAACACATTGAAGGGATATTTTGACAGAATTGGAAACAGAAATATGTAGACGAATGTCTGAAGAATAATCGTTTTAAATGATTTACTGTGTGCGTGTGTGTTTGTGAGTGAGAGAGAGTCTGGGGTCTGAAGAACAAATGAATGGAACGCCTATACTTCAAATGACTAAAAAGTTAATCAGCAGGTGAATTTAACTTGGGTTTAGCTCTATTTCTCTGTAGGACTTAGCTGCTTTAAATATAATGTACGATGTGATATGACGATGCACTACAACTTTTACGCGACAGCATCATATTTTGTCGCATCTAATAACAATATCGGATGGGGCGTTAACTTTCAATTGTTTCTTATAATGAACTGTCACTTAGCCAATAGGCTATCTCAGTATAGGGCCTTTGTTGGTTTGATCATTTCCATCTCTGGTTTCTCAACGAGACATTTCAACGAGAGAAGAATTATGTTTCTCGTGCCAGCTATTGTCATTTTAGCGCCATATCTGTGGAAATTCAGACGAATTTCTATTATTATCCGTTTTTGTTATTGAAACCACACAACGCGTTTTTCCGGCATGGCATTGGACCTGTTTCCAATCTGAATACATGCGTGATGAATTTGGCAAATCATCAGCAGCTTTTGTCGGTAACGTAGCCCACCCACACCAGCCCAGTCGCCCGCTGCCCTGGGGTATCAATAGGAAATGTGGAAATCCCAACAAAGGACTAAATCATTAAACATAAACAACCCAGGGCCTTCGAACAATACAAAAGTGCCATCCGCTTCTGGCATTCCTTTTATGTATTGGCAAGTGCAAATCTATTACTTTCAGCATAATACCAGTTTATTCTCAGTTGGCTATTAGGCCTATATAAAAGGCAATTTAACAGTGTCATTACGGACTGTTATATATTTAAAGGTGTGTGTTTTCAATTGAGTAGCATGCCGATGGTTTCCTTGTTCATGAGAAATAAGGCATATCAATTACATTTTTCTCAGTGTGTAATTTATGACATTAAGACCGTCCTGTTACCTCTCGCTAAATAGGCTTCTCATGGAGGAAAAATAATGTCAGCAAGCCTAGTGCCCTTTACCTTAGCCAGATCTAGTCATATGCCTATCACGAAATTACAAGTAGGCTAGCTGCTACATTTAATTGGCATAGTAGCCTAGTTTCAATATGCTCGAATATTATTCCTGTTGCTATTATAATAGCAGCATGTTATGAGCATAATTAGGCAACTATCAATTTCTATAGGCTACATTTCCCTCTATAAATTGTAAAAGTTGCAAGGCGCCGTAAATTCTTTATCTATAGGGATAGACACCTTCTGAAGGTGACCTATAGGCCGACTGGTCCACCAATTGTTTTTGCCACCATAGGTATAGATTATGGAGTTGGCTCATACTTCTCTTCCGTCACTGCAAGTCCCCAATATCAACACAATTATTGTTAATCTTCACTCTCCTTTGATTTGTCTCACTTACCTTGGCTAAAACGAATAGGCCTACCACATTTATTTTTGATCGATCTAGATTGATTGATTTAATCTAGCCTTTAAATTATTGCAGAATTTTGAATGTGGGCCTCTGGCTGTAGTATATGAAGTGATATTTTCACAACCATTATGCCTTTATCCAAAGCACATCATTTCTTGAAAGAAGCATTAACCTAATAAAAATGATTCCTCACTTTGATTTTATTAAACTTCATGTCAAACTTCGTATTATCAACATTTCTAACTCAACACGCTTCCCTACATTATAGTTGTTTAGTCAGTGCCATTTGTGCAAAATGTTCGAATTTATGCCTCGATCACACCTATAGTGTTTACGCAAAATGTACGCAGCATCATCTGGATATGTGTGGATCAAAAGTTCAACATTCACCATCTGCTACTGTTTCTGTCAAGCCGTCTATGCATACAATAAGATGCACATGTTCGATAAATCCAGCATATGCACCACACAGAACGCACTGCAACTGCCTCTGTAACACAATGCTGCAAGGTAAACGCAGAGTTCCATTTGAAAGGAATGTACTTTTGGTGTACCAAAACACAATAAAGCTAGATGGAGATGGAGGCTTTTGGCAAATTTTTATTGTGTAGCCTTTCATTCATACTCATACTTCAATTCATACTCTCCTCCATGTTTTGCACATGGGCATATGTTGCTAAAATAGTACAAGAAAAATGTTCGAAGCGCCCTTAGTAGAGCATTATTATTTATTCAGAAAAAAGCTTATGTTGAGTTATCTTTGCTTTTGGCGCTTCACGAAATTACAATTATAGGCCATTTTGTTTTTGAAAATGTGTTATTGATGTGGTGATAGTTCAAATGATCTAGGGCGGCTATATGTCTACTCCTACATATATTTGATATTTCGAATAGCCATCTACAAGTAGGCCTTGGTCTAATAGGATAACATAATTTCCCCCCACCATATTGATATTATAGTTGTCACTTATTAAACGAATGGTAATTTACTGAATGGAATTTGAAATATGATGTTGATTTTGGAGTGATGGGCTGATAATAGTTAACTTTGGTACCGATTGCCTTGTTTCGATTGGTTAAGAGCTTCTCCTCGAGCATAACCATGACATCACAGTCACCTGATCCAATACGGTTACAGTTCCAACAGGAAACCAACGGGAGAGGATGCTGGACATCTTGGAAGACTCACGGTGCTTCATAACTTTCTCAGCCTCCCTTTTCTCCGTTTAAGGCTAAAAAGTTGTTCCATTTCATGTTTGTTTGGAGATAAAAAGGCTTTGGATTTTTTGAAGGATTGTTTTTTAAAACCTTGAATAACTAACGTGAGAGGGGGCTGAGCGCACATATTGTAAGCTTGTTTTTTTTGTGAATGGAGAGGGCAAAGCCTTGCGCGTGAGCATCTATCCCTTTCAAAGAACTGACCCTTTCCCATCTGTTGTGGCAGGTGGTATTGGCTCTGCCCGTAGACAATGACATTGGACTTGGAGCCCATGGAAGATTTTGTTATTGACGTAGTAGGAGAGGGTCTCAGGGATAACGGAGAGGAGCATCTCGTGTCCTTACCTTTGGAAGAGGCGAGAAGCGCAGAGCATGAACCTGACACTTTTTTGTCTTCGAGCGGGCAGGACGAGGATAGGGACGACTACTCACCCACATCGAAGTGTCCTCCAGCAGCAAGTAAAAGCCCGGCGTCGGTAAAGCCTCCGTACTCATACATCGCTTTGATAACCATGGCCATATTACAAAGCCCCAAAAAGCGTCTTACCCTCAGCGAGATATGTGACTTTATCAGTCACCGATTCGCTTATTATCGTGAGAAGTTCCCTGCCTGGCAGAATTCCATCAGACACAACCTTTCGCTCAATGACTGCTTTGTCAAAATGCCCCGGGAGCCTGGTAATCCAGGGAAGGGAAACTACTGGACGCTGGACCCCAATTCTTCGGACATGTTTGAGAATGGGAGCTTTCTGCGCCGAAGGAAGAGGTTCAAACGCCAGCATTTTCGTTTCGGGGTGCTCAAGGAGCAACCCCTTGAGCCCAGTGGCTTTCACAACTTTTATGGCACTTATGGACTTGGCACAGCGGGTCTTCAGCTACCCAGTTTGGAGATATATCCTTTCGGCTTCCATCACCATGCACACTCGTCATGCGCGCCCACCATCCCACCTGTTAGCTGCCTGCTACCGGCTTTGTCGAGCCTGTTTGCCCGGAACACTTTCGCTGCCAAGGCTTTTCTTCAATCACAGCAGCCTGTCACTATCGGGTCCTTCAATCCGAGCCGCTGTGCCACCTTTTCTTCCGCTTTGAGCTCCAGCGCTCCATACGCGTCCCCTGCGCTGTTCCACTCCGCGGCGTCTCCACATCTCGTCAGTTTACATCAAGAATATCAGAAATTACAAACTCAGCGCAGCACCTCTGACCTGGCTAAATGAGTAGTGCTTGTGAATATTTGAGTTGTGTTTCAGACTTTAAATTGTTTATTTGTATCTCAGGTGATAGAGATTTTTGAAGCTCTTGTGGAAAAAGGTATTTGGCAAGTGATAATTGGATGGACTTTCTTGTTGATCTAGGCCTATTTGAAGAGTTCTTAAGTATGCTGTAGATTTATGCCTTGCAATGATTACATTTTTCATAGCATCTTGCTTTTTACTTTCTAAAGTATGAAATTACATTTGTCAATTGAAATGCAAATATTTAACTGACGAGTTTCCTTTTACATTCGGAAAGAAATAAAGGGAATTATTTAAAACAATATATTTAACTCAGTCATTTTCTTATAGGCCTTTGCGTCACTGACCTGTCAATGTTAGCACAATTGAAGATCTGTAATTGATGCCTTTAACAACTGATTATTGCATAGCGTATATTTTTCATCAATGGAAATATAGCTGCATTTAAAAATAAAAAAACTATAGTAGGCCTAAATGCGCAGTGAACTTGATTGCATCTTTCAGCAGGAAAACCATTTAATTCAACATTTTGTTGATTGTGTAGATTATGTGTGGGTTAAATTATGTTCAGAACTTTTTACAAAATTAGGGTAAATTTAGTTCGGCTGGTTAGCATTTCTCAAATAATAAAATATAATTTTATTCAATTATATGATGTTTAGGCCTACATGTAAAAATGTAAGCCTATATTAAGTCAAATAAAATTCTTAAAATAATTGTCAAATTTTGACGGTATAGCTTTAAAAGTGTCTGTCGAAACAGGGACTGAGGATCTAGTGATGTGCGGAATCAAACGATATAAAGATCACATGAACGAGATGCAATATTGTGTTGACTCTAATCTATTCTAAATCAAGTATCCTGGAATGTTATGACTACATGTTGAGGATTTTCTGATACTACAATTGAAACATTTTATTTTTGTTCGTGTTTTTTATGGCTACAATATAGGAGCCTGCAAATATTTATATATCATAAAAATCTCTCAATGCGGTTGTTCTACAGCATCTCGCTGTGGTTTGCCATTCATCCCCAAAAACTGACGCTTAAACATATTGTAAATTAATGCTCTTTCTAAATTTGAAGTCTAGAAGTAACGGTCTGTGCAGCTGCGCAGCTTTCAGATTGTCAGTTGAGTTACACCACATCCATCCATTAGTTCAACATCGTATTATAATTGCCTGATTTTGCGTCATTCTCCACACAGCCTGCTCGTTCTCAAACCAAAAATTGAAAAAATCTGTACAACACATTCAAAGACTTCATATTTTCATGTCAGATTATGAGGTAATTTCTAAACCCGCATTTGGTTGTCTCTCTCCAAAGCATTCCTTATAAGATTTTTTTATAGAAATGTTTTAATATGTTTGTATGGGAGATGTAGCTTGAGCCTATAGCTTACTATTCAAAGAGGTATACCACAAACGAACCGTTGCCAGTTGAGGATTTATTCAAATGTGTTTAAATAGACATCGACAAGACGTGATTTAACTCGGTTTTGCTAGAACCAGATTCGTGGAATATAGATCTATTAGTCAGAAAATAAAAGCAATATTACATTCTAAGAAAATTAAAGCCCTATTAAAGCCCTGAGAATTATGGATGTTTTAAAACAATATTTTAAAGTAATTAATAACAAATTGCTTTATAATTTGATAGATATCACAATCAAGTAAAATTGTGATACTGTGTGCTATATATTTGTAAACATAAAAGGAACAAAACATAAAAGGAATATAAAGGTTTCCTTACCCTCTTAATATCGTTTGAAATATCTGGAGCCACATTGCAGATGATTCTAATGCTGTTTCAACCCAAAGTAACAGACATTTCTCATGGATTATAATGAAGATTGAGTATTTGAGACAGATTATTCATGTAAATGTTGAATTATATAATTAACCATATTTGTTGTTTTCTTTTAATGTCCTTGTTTAGATTTATTGTGTGTTTTTCTTTTACTTCTATGCCAGACCGTGCTGTGTTACACTGAAAATGACAGGAAGAAAATAATGTTAGGTTTCATGGGAGGAAAGTATTTATTTAATTATATTCTAAGTCTAGTTTAGATTGATGACTACTCTAAAGCTTTTGGAAAGGGCTGATGGATAGAAGTACAATATCCAAATCAGTCTAATGCCGTTTGGCAACCATTGAAGGAGTTAAATAAATAAAAAAGATTGTTGCCTGATGGCGAATTGTTAAGTTGCTTGACTGAGAGCGAAATACACAATGATTTTCTTTGTGGGTCCCCGTTTGAATAAGGAATAAGTTTGATTCAGGAAATGTACAGACTCGCTCATAGTGGGTCACACTGTTTATTTGATCCTTTTTGTGGTCATATATTTTTGTTGCACATAAAACACTAAACGTTTATTATTGCTATTGATAATCTTAAACAGTGTGGTGGGAATTGTGGTGAACTAACCTTAATAGATTCAGCATGAGATTCGTATCATCTGACAGTAAATATTTAGTGTTCGAATGATACTTATCTGCTTGAAAGAAAACTGAAAATATCACTAATGGGTAATTTTAGCCCATGTATCCAACAGAGACTGTATGATAACAGTGTCAGAGCGGTAATGCCATCTTTTATTATGTGGTCAGTCATGATTCATCTCAGAACTCTGGTAAATTAGAAAATAGATCAAGTGTAAACTCTGGGACAGCCAGTGCCTTCATTGATTATGCTAGCATCCTCAGGCCTCGGCACATATACAGTTGAAGTCGGAAGTTTACACACACCTTAGCCAAATACATTTAAACTCAGTTTTTCACAATTCCTGACATTTAAACATAGTAAAAATTTCCTGTCTTCGGTCAGTTAGGATCACCGCTTTATTTTAAGAATGTGAAATGTCCGAATAATAGCAGAGAGAATGATTTATTTCAGCTTTTATTTCTTTCATCACATTCCCAGTGGATCAGAAGTTTACATACACTCAATTAGTATTTGGTAGCATTGCCTTTAAATTGTTTAGCTTGGGTCAAACATTTCTGGTAGACTTCCACAAGCTTCCCACAATAAATTGGGTGAATTTTGGCCCATTCCTCCTGACAGAGCTGGTGTAACTGAGTCAGGTTTGTAGGCCTCCTTGCTCGCACACGCTTTTTCAATTCTGCCCATACATTTTCTATAGGGTTGAGGTCAGGGCTTTGTGATGGCCACTCCAATACCTTGACTTTGTTGTCCTTAAGCCATTTTGCCACAACTTTGGAAGTTGCTTGGGGTCATTGTCCATTTGGAAGACCCATTTGCAACCAAGCTTTAAGCTTTAACTTCCTGACTGATGTCTTGAGATGTTGCTTCAATTTGCCCACATAATTTTCCATCCTCATGATGCGATCTATTTTGTGAAGTACACCAGTTCCTCCTGCAGCAAAGCACCCCCACAACATGATGCTGCCACCCCCGTGCTTCACGGGTGGGATGGTGTTCTTCGGCTTGCAAGCATCCCCCTTTTTCCTCCAAACATAACGATGGTCATTATGGCCAAACAGTTATATTTTTGTTCCATCAGACCAGAGGACATTTCTCCAAAAAGTACGATCTTTGTCCCCATGTGCAGTTGCAAACCGTAGTCTGGCTTTTTTATGGCGGTTTTGGAGCAGTGGCTTCTTCCTTGCTGAGCGGCCTTTAAGGTTATGTCGATTTAGGACTGGTTTTACTGTGGATATAGATACTTTTGTACCTGTTTCCTCTAGCATCACAAGGTCCTTTGCCGTTGTTTTGGGATTGATTTGCACTTTTCGCACCAAAGTACGTTCATCACTAGGAGTCTTCTTCCTGAGTGGTATGACGGGTGGGTGGTCCCATGGTGTTTATACTTGCGTACTATTGTTTGTACAGATGAACGTGGTACCGTCAGGCATTTGGAAATTGCTCCCAAGGATGAACTAGACTTGTGGAGGTCTACATTTTTTTTCTGAGGTAGGCCTTGAAATACATCCACAGGTACACCTCCAATTGACTCAAATTAGCCTATCAGCCATGACATAAGCCATGACATAATTTTCTGGAATTTACCAAGCTATTTAAAGGCATAGTCAACTTAGTCTATGTAAACTTCTGACCCACTGGAATTGTGATACAGTGAATTATAAGTGAAATAATCTGTCTGTAAACAATTGTTGGAAAACTTACTTGTGTCATGCACAAAGTAGATGTCCTAACCGACTTGCCAAAACTATAGTTTGTTAACAAGAAATGTGTGGAGTGGTTGAAAAATACGTTTTAATGACTCCAACCTAAGTGTATGTAAACTTCCGACTTCAACTGTAGAAGCTGCAAATGCGCACCTTTGAAACGTCTACATTTTAACCAGGCGTTATGGTTGAGAGTCACTTTCCCTGGTCAGGTATGAGACCTCAAAGTCAAGCGCTCCTCATGCGTCAGTCAATGGGTCTGTGTAAAAGCTTTGTAGATGAGGCAGAAGTCAATCCTCTTTTATCAAGAACAAATAGAGAAAGAGACAAACAAACTATCAGAAAAGCAGAGGAGTGCTTTTGATTGACAGAGAGAGAAAGGAGTCACTGCACCTGACAAAATAAGCAAGACAGAAACTGTGCATGTATGTCCTCTTGTATGTGTTCAGCTGTCCTTTATCATACATGACTTCTCCATCCCTGTTGTAAGAGAAGAAGAAACTTGCCAATAATCAGTTGTGTTTGCCTTTATTTTCTTTCCTTTCCATTCTTCAAGATGGCTGTCTAACAGGATGTGGGAGAAACTGTTACTACCTCCTCTCTGTCTGTCAGTGGACCTGTTGCATTAATCCCTGGTCAGCACCACCTCTCTCCTACATTCTTTCTCTTATAGTCTCACTTTTGTTCTTGTTAAATGGCATGTGAAAGAATGTTCCTTGAGACTGCCAATTCATTTAGAAATTAAATATGTAAAAGGGCTCAGCAATTGTAACAACAATGACACTGGGCCTTAAATTGAATATGTCACTACAGAAGACTCCAATCGATGTCACATTATGGTTATTCATGACATTATGAACTTGATGAATGTAGGTTTATGTGACTCCTATCAGTGATGCGTGCCACTTTACCGCTCCAGGTTTCTACTCAGTTCGCTGTGGATGATCAGTTATGACTTATTATAACTCACATCTTCCCTCTGATGTAGAGGCCATTTCCTGGGAAAAGTCTGTTGATTTAGTCAGAAGTCCATTCATGCCTGACACGGTTGCTATGCCATGCTTTCATTCTAGCATTATTAAGGCCAAGCCAAACAGGCAAGGTAAACTCATTCCTCCAACACCCACCCTCCCCTTTCTTCCTTTCCACAGCCAGATCACGGTGCAGAGAGTGGTGCATTGTGGGATAGCCTTAGCTAATTCAGTCATTAGAGGAAAAAAAATGTTTCAATGTTATTCCTACATGTTATTCCTACATTTGAAATGTATCATTTGGAATGAGTTTCCTTGAATGTTTTTATTTTCCTGAACTGTTGAGAGTGGTTTGTAAGTTATTTAAACTGATTGAATTGAAATTGATTGAAAGAGACCAAAGACAATGCAAGCATTTAAGTGCAGCACAATTTCAAAGGGATTATCTGTTGGCTACAGTGATCAGAATTGAGGGTGTGGTAGTATCGATGTATAGAGGGGGAAGCTACAGTAAGTAGGTGGCATTTTTAGTTAGCCTTTGAAAAGCTAGCCCTGTGCTACGTTTGATCAGAGCGGAGGTTTTCTCCTCTCACTTTAATGGCTGACTTCCACAGGCCCGGCTTGTTGGCGTTTGCTTTTCCTGGCAGGGCTGATCCCTGCTGCCCCGCTTTTCAGAGTTATTCAATTATATATCTTCCACCCTCCGCGTCTCCCTCTCTCCCCTGCTTCACCGGTCTATGCTTCACCCTGCCAGGCCCAGTAAAAAAGGGTGCTGCATTGGTGCACCGTTCTCAAGTCTCGTGCCCAAGAATTTATGTGTGTGGGGCGGTGGAGGGCAGTGCAGTGTGTTTTCGGAAAAGGGACCCCCCCCAACCCTCGGTGCCAGCAGATGACAATGACATATAGCAGGAAAGCCACCCAGAAGGAGAATGATCTCACACCTCAGCCACGTGCTGAGAGAGAGAGGGAGGAAGAAAAAGAGGGAGATCTGGGTAGAGAGAGGGAGGGAGAAAAATAGGGAGAGAGGGGTAGAGAGAGGGAGGGAGAAAAAGAGGAAGAGAGGGGTAGAGAGAGGGAGGGAGAAAAATAGGGAGAGAGGGGTAGAGAGAGGGAGGGAGAAAAAGAGGAAGAGAGGGAGGGAGAAAAATAGGGAGAGAGGGGTAGAGGGAGGGAGGGAGAAAAATAGGGAGAGAGGGAGCGAGAGAGGGAGCGAGAAGGCTTTATAGAGATGGAGATAAAGAGATTGCAAGGCAGGAAAAGACAAGTAGGCATGGGGTCTGATTAGGTGCCTGATAAGACACGGGTGAAGTTCTCTGAGTTGGTGTCGAGCCTTAGATTTCCTGGTGTTAATCATAGAACCCTAATGGACTTTGCCTCTATACCCATGAATTGACTAACCACACCCTCCACCCACTGACTCCCTCTATGTTCCAGAAGAAATACCCAACTTCTCTCACGAAACACCAACATCAAAAATATTCTCGCAAACAACATCAAAATATCCGCAGTTGCGCTCTGGGTTTTATTGTTAATCAGCCTCATTATAACATCTGTGAGACAAAAACACAGGCCCTCTAATGCAGCCATTATGCAGTTCAATGGGTGGCATTTGGTCATGACCCCCCTACTCTTCCCAATGCCCCCCTTCAATCTTCCTGGTACCCTGCTGCGTCCCAGCTGGCGACCTCATGCCCTCACCATTTTCCTGCAGCCTGGCACCTCTTAGGACTGGTGGGTGAAGAGAGCTCTACCCAAAGTGCCCAATGATTGGGCAACAAGAATCGGGCAATGTCATGTACTCTACCTTCTTGTCGTCATCAAGTCCAGACCCTCAGGTATGGACCAACAGCTCTAACCCTAGCACAACCGTGGCCAACAAGAAACGCTAGCTAGCGTATCCTCAGAGAGCTCAGATCAAAGGCACTGAGGGGTGATGTCACCCACAGCAGCCCCTTAACCGCCTATTGCACCAAATGAGCGCCATTAGCCATACAAACAAGACTAAAACGTGCTGTCATTTAATCAAAAAGAAGCAGGAAGCACAATTAACATCTGGTCCAAAACGTGTCAGAGTGGGGTCAGGCTAGTCGGGCTCTGATTACAGTTGTAGTAGGCCTATGGCTTAACGAGAATAACTCAGTAACCCCAACCTGGCCATGGTCTGCTCTGGCCAACTGATCTCTGAGCAAGACAGAGTGGCCTGCCTGCTCCACCAGACATCACCATGTAGACGTGATGAAGTTTGGAAACTGAAGTTAAAGGGTAACAGTAGGGGATAGGTCTCTCCTACAACCCCTCTCTGTCCAGTTCTGGTTTTCTTTCTTCTCTCAATAACGTCTGCAGTGGCATATTACAACTTGGAAGTGGATTTTAAAAGGGCATTGAAAATGTTGCCAGAATGGGAAAAACATGGACTGGCTCAATCATAGCAGATTAGGCAGGCGAGCCAAACCTCACGCTTTGTAAAAAATCAGAAAAAAAGCCTTTTTACGATGGTGCTCAGACCAACCACATAGCAGGGAAGCCAAACCTAGCCCTCTCCCTTTACTGAAAAGAATGGCATCAATGACATAAAGAGAGTACATCCATTGAATTGGCACCTCATATCTCTCACCCTTTGCTACATAATGTCAACAAAGTCATTGCATCCCTGAGGGTGCTGGTATTGGAGCAAAAGCTTTATTTTATCAGTGCTGCAGGTCTGGGTTGGGGAAATTACAAAGCTAATTCAAAGGCTTGTACACAATGGAACAGTAACATAAGTCCAGTAATTCTTACTGTATGTAATGAATGTTGTGTTATACTATGTAGCAGTGATGTGATAAAGCTGATTGCTGTGAAGATCAGAGATTAGAGAGTAAGCGTAAAAGCACCGCCCTGCCACCCAATCTGTCGGCCAGCGAGCTGTTCATCCCATGTTGCCTCCGTTGGTGGTCCCTGGTGTAAGCTACATTTTCCCCTTGCTTCTCTCTCCCCTGTTTTTTTTTTTATAGCAAACACAAAATTGTTCCTAATTCGCTGCTGCTAGAGGGGGGTAATTTGCGGCTTTTGGCTGAGTGTCGCAAGCCCCAAATTTGAAAAAGCTGCTCTGGGGAAGGCATTCTATAAGGCAGTAGAGCTACAGTAGGGAGAATCACTTCAATGCATCCAAAGGAAAACAGACACAGCAGAACATGATGATCTCCATACTCAAAAGGCATTTATGTAATAATAACTTGGGGACACTGAAACCCTTCCTTCTGAGCTTCTGCCAACAATCAGAGCTCTTTTAATTCATTCATCATTGTAATATGTGCTCACTCCAAGTAACTCTTGTTTTTAAATTGCATACACAAACATTGTGTTTGAAATGCAGTATGGAATCACCATTGTATGTCTGTTACTTTCATTTTCATAGCAGACTCTTACTTTTGACAGTAGAGCAGCAGTAGAGTTTGTAGCATTTAAAACCAACTGGCGAAACGTAAAAATTCTGGTTAAGATACATTTGATATGTGATCGTTCCAATTTCCGGGAGGATCTATCAGATGCCAACTGAAGTCCTCCCTCATTGTGCTGACAAATGTGAGAAAACAGTTCTTCATCATAAATAGACTATTTAGTCATTTCTAGCAGGATACACTGACAAAATATGACGTCAATATCAATATTCAACATGTTGGAAAAGTAAGCAAAGAAGAGAAAACAATTAATACAACAGAAACCTACAATTGGTTGGGGTGATATCTTGTCTGTGTGTGCGAGAGAATCTGGATCTCTCTTCACACTCTGAGCAAGCAGTGACTCAGCCCAGGGGTTTCTGAGCGCTCCTAGCTCAGTCGACACAAAGGCCCTAAGAGGTGCTCATTCATTTTGATTAACAGGGTCCTCCTCTCTCTCATCCTCTCCTCGATGGCTTCCTCTCTCCTCAGGGAAAGCCTGCAGGGATGTTTGTCTTTTTATCCGGCATGGTTTTTCACTTCCACAACAGCACGTCATTACCCAGAGTGTTTAAACGCTTAAGTACGGTTTAAAGGGGAGAGAAAAAACACTTGCAGTGCACAGCTCTACATTAACTCTACATCACTCAGGGGAGAAGTAAAACCTGCCCTCTGAGCAAAATGAAGTCAATAAATAAAAGTAGCGGTTGTCAGATGTCTGGAACAGCTTGAGAGGATTTGAACAACAGGGTAGCCCACCGTGTTGAAATGAACGCTGCTAAGTTTGGGCCGTCTCTTCAGAACTCCCCACTACCAGTTGCTGAGCGCTATTGACTAATGAGGTTGGGCCTGGTGCATGATAAGACAGAGTTAGAGGAGCATTTAATCCATTTAAAACACAGTCTGTTGAAGGACACAAAGTCGCAGCAGTGCAGAAAGGGAAGAGAGAGCAACATCTTAAAACAGATGGGGTAGGTAGAGCCTGATTACTCCATTGCAAGAATATAAGAGGAACATAAAATGTGTTCCTGGGTTTAGTTTGATGGGAATAACACTTTGATAATTAAACTGTGCTCAGGATGTTGTTCATCCACAGGTTGCCTGGAACCACAGGCAGAACTCATAAAGCATGGGGCTGCAGCTGCTCTGCTACTATTTTCCCAAGTCAATGCGATTGATCATAGGTCTCAGGGTAGGTCCAGAGGAAGCTGCAGGTGTGGGGAAGGGAAAACACAGTCACATCTCAAGTCAAACAAATGGCGTCTCCACTGATGGAGATGGATGGAGGAGCAGCATTCCAATCGATGCTGGAGATCTCCACTCCTCAGCCCTGGGTGCACTCGGCTGCATGGGCCAAACATCTGGAGAGGGAAGGAGGGAGAGAGGGAGTGAGGGAGGTGAAAGCTGTTAACTGATCGGCTGTGTTTATCTAAAGAGGCACGGGACTCCTGCGGAGGAGGGAGCCCACGAGTGAGCCTGTGTCAGGGAGGAGAGTTCACGCCCTCGTCCCTTTTCTCTCTCTTTTTCTCTGCATCCTCATCCCCTTCACCCGCCTGGTCAGCTGAATGGAGGGAATGCCAGTCGAAGAGGGGATGCTGGTCTGGTCTCTGGTGCAGACACTGGTGGCAGGCTGCTGCAAAACACAGCATGACCACTTCATCAGCAAACTGCTCCTCTCTTCTCCGCAGTTCTTCCCTCTTCGTTCCCACTTTCCCTCCCTCTATCACCCTCCTCATGTCTCTCTCTGATGCTCAGGGAGCAGGAGACTAAACCATACTTTTCTATTTTTTTGGGCCTTTCCCCTGTCTTTTCCCCAGCAGCCCTATAAAAGGCTGCCCCGGTCTTGTTTTCTCTACAAGTCAAGGGATGAGCTGGGGCTCATAAAGTGGGAGCTCAGAGGGCAAGCGGAGGTCTCAGGCTCTGTAAAAGAGTGCATTGGTAGTGGGGGGGGGGGGGGTCTGGCAGAGGGAAAATATAGAGTTATACGTAGGACACCTTGGGAGCATTTGATCCCTGCGAGCGTGCGCGGTCTGGGTAGGACACGCTCTGTAAATTTCCCTCCCATGTGCTGTGTTCTCAGTAACGGCAGCCCGCGCTCGTAAAAAAGGAAACAAAAAAATATAGGGATGACAGGTGCCAAAAGCAGGAATGTGAAAAAAGTTAATGATGAAAAACTATCACTGTGTGTGTTTCTCTCTCTCTCTCTCTGTGTGTGTGTGTGTGTGTGTGTGTGTGTGTGTGTGTGTGTGTGTGTGTGTGTGTGTGTGTGTGTGTGTGTGTGTGTGTGTGTGTGTGTGTGTGTGTGTGTGTGTGTGTGTGTGTGTGTGTGTGTGTGTGTGTGTGTGTGTGTGTGTGTGTGTGTGTGCATGTGTGTTTATACTGCTGATGGCACTGTGGAGGATTTATTTAAACAGATGTGAACCCTCAGTGCCAGGTTGACCTCAGGTCCTACTTGGCTACACTGAGCCTGATCTATTTGCCCTGGAAAAATAACACTCCATTTAACAGACTGACCTGTGGAAAAAGAGCTCGCAAACACATTGTAACAAGTCCAGAAATAAAAGACTACATTCGCTCAGTTTCATATTTTGCACATTCTACTTTTGTAATTGAATTTTAATATGACCCAACATACAGTATACTGGATTGCAGACAGAAACTATATATGAGTCCTTCTTTGTCCTTGTCCTCTGTACAGGATTTGAGCAGAGTTACAGTAAACCTGGGAGGTATATATCCTTTCAGACTCAAATATAAAACACTGGATTTATACACTCATTGACCGACGACAAACTTTATACCAAATGCACTGCACGTTAACCACACTGAGCATGAGAGTGGGTAGTGCAGGGGCTGCAGACAAGAGCCATAAAGAGAGGAAATTTATGTGGCGGTGTGGCAGAGGGGAGGTCAGCGCAAGAGTGAAGTGTGGAGGGGTCAAAAAGAATGGGGAGACAGCAATGTTTGGAGAGGAGACAGGAGAGAGCAATGCTAATTTATACCCTGCTAATTGGAAACAGCACAGCTCTCCACCTGAACCGCATTCCGGGGCCCTATGGCCAGCCCAGCACTGGGCCCGGGCGGGCAACGTGGGAGGGTGATGAGGACCGGGGGATGGAGGGGTGGAAGAAGGAGGTTAGGGTCAGTGTCAATGGCGGCTTTGTTATTGGGGAGGATTGCTCCCTCGCCCTACAGATGAGACAGGGGTGAGTGTGTGTTGGAAATGTTCAGGGGGTCACGTTATTGTGACAGTCCCAGACACTAGGCTGTAGAGGGACCACCCTGCCTCAAATAAGGAAAAGTCGACACAATCTGTTACTTCTTCAATCTGACACGATCTAACAATCTACACGACACAGTGAGCGCACTGACCAACCGACTTCAGCAGTCTAAAATGACTAGGCAAATAAATATGACAGCCTCCATAGATAATTACTGTTGTACAGAGACCATGTTGAACCACGTTGAGTCATGGCAATAGACGTGAATACACAGATGAATATGTCAAACTATGGCTGTGAGTTACAGAGCTTAGTGTCTGTAATATTTCAATGAATGATGAAGTGTTCAGATGTTGGCTGCAACTCTAGTCTGGCGGTGTGATGGAAATGAAGTAATCTTGGAATGTAGATTGAAAAAACATTGACGTTTCTTGATGTGCTTCATATCTGAACTGCAGTTCTACATGATCTGTTTACAGGGCTCTGTCTGTGTCTAATGTAGGCCTATGGCCCCATTTAGGCCCATTTTCCTAATAGTGCTGTATGTGCTATTGATAAAGCAAACCATACAGTCACTGCTAAGTGATGGGCTGTCAGCATCCACACAAAGACAGGCTTCACTTAATACACTGGGTATATAAGAGCAAAGAATAGATAAATAGATATGTGCAGAAAAGCCAAATTCCTCCAAAACAAAAACAAGACCAGAGTTGAAAGACACAACGCTGAAGTCAGACATATGGGGAGCATATTGGTCGCAGATTTCTGATCACACAAATACTACTTTTCCTTCTCCTTCTGGAGGGAACATAATACAACAAAGATTGAAATGTGGTGGAGGCTGTTTTGATGCCCTTTAAAGGCGTGTCGGTTGTCTGTCTCGCTTGAGGATATTTGGGAGAAAAAGGTTTTTCTTCTTTTCTTTTTTTTTCAGTTCACATGATTGACAACTTGAGTCTGCACACATGGATGAGTGTGAGTCTCTTGTGAGTTATTGTGCGACACACACACAGTTCTACTGTAGTGGTCTGTAGACAAACATTTGTCTATTGAATCTGCGATGTGTGCTTTTTTTCTATCGAGCATCTATTCCTAGCAGCACCGAAGCACATCAAAGTAGCCCCGATCTGTCTGTTTCTCTCACGGTTTGTCTCTCACACTGATTTCTCTCCCTTTAAACAAACCATGCACAAACTGAAACACATTTGTGTAAGAATATGCTATGTGAGGGATTAAACATTTTCTTTAGATCATGTTTTGATTATATTTTCATGGCAGTCTTGCAAACGCTTTATCTCAGACTGACACATTGATTTAAATGTGACCAAAATGAACGTGCCAAAGCATGGACATCGGGGTAAAATTATATTGGACAAAATCAGGAAGGACAGATTACTACCATATTGATTATTGACTATCACCAATAATGTCTTTAGAATGTTGCCTTAAAGTGATGCTACAGAGGTTTGTATAATTTCAGCCAGTAGATTTGAAAGTAGCGGTCACGAGCCAAAGCGGGTCCCCGAAAATTGTGCAAAATTGGTGTACAACCAGGACTCTAAAGTCAGCCATTTTGGTCGCAAATGCTCCTCAAAATTTGTTCATCATTCGAGAAAATCTAAATGCATATTTCCATGAAACTGATTGAGATAAAATGGCTGGCATGCAGTTGCAGCTTCGACGTTTCATCTGTAAAATGGGAAGAATTATCATTCACTATAGACAGTGATGGGCTAATATGGTTATTATAAACAGCTATAATGTTGATACAAATACCTGTCATTGAAAGTCATTTGTGGAATATTTGGTTTCTACAAGGCCCAATATAGGCTATATCTCAATTGATGTCAAAATATTTTCTGGTATTCCTTAATTATGTGTTTTGCTACTATCTTTTAGAAGTTAGGAGCACCAGTGCTACCAATAAAAGCTGTACATTTTGTGTACAACTTCATCAACTTCGTATGATATGTTCCCACTAAGCAATTTTTTTGGTGCAGTCGCGACCGAATTTGATTTCAACGTCCAAGGACGTTGATTTTTGATCCGGTCCATACCTGCCTTTATTTGGCCCAAACATAGACGTCTATAATTTGTTCAGATTTGGTCCGGTCCGGACCAGCCATGATTTGGCCCAATCATAGACATCTATGTTTCACAAGTTTGGACAGCATAGCACAATACAATACATTAGAGCACAGCAGAGTACCTACAGTACATTACAGTACATTAAATAAAAGTAGAGTATTGTACAGTAGAGTATAGTAGAGTACAATACAGTAGAGCACACTAGAGTACAGTAAAGTATGGTGTATTGTGTTGTACCCTACTGTACTTTACTCTAATGTAGGCTACCCTACTCTACAGAACTAAACTGTACTGTACTCTACTGAATGAAACTATACTTTACTGTAATGTACTCTACTGAATTAAACTGTACTGTTTGGTACTGTACTGTACTGTACTGTACTGAATTAAACTGTACTGTTTGGTACCGTACTGTACTGTACTGTACTGTACTGAATTAAACTGTACTGTTTGGTACCGTACTGTACTGTACTGTACTGAATTAAACTGTATTGTTTGGTACCGTACTGTACTGTACTGTACTGTACTGTACTGTACTGTACTGTACTGTACTGAATTAAACTGTACTGTTTGGTACCATACTGTACTGTACTCTACTCTGTACTCTACTCTGCTGTATTAACTGTGCCATACTGTACTGGGATGTTCAAACTTGTGAAATATAGCCTAGACGTCTATGATTTGTTCAGATTTGGATCTGGTCAGCACCAACCAAATGTGTACTTGTTTGGGGGTGGAGCTCATTAGAATAATACCAAGCATTCTTTGCAACTGTTTGTTTTTGCATTTCAATTTTGGTCATTCAGCAGACGCTATTATCCTGAGCGACGTAGAGTCAGTGCATTGAACTAAACAATAAGTGGTCTGTTGATTTATTTTGAAGGTTGGACTGTCAGTTTGAAAGATTCTGATAAAGCTAACACACTGTAAGTGTATGTGTGACAAGTTGGAGCAATACTAATTATTCTGTTGTGTTTTTCAGCTGGCTCCTCTTCCCATATAAAAAAGTATTATTGTGATATAATGCTTACTTCGTCTGGAAAAGACGTCTAACGTCATTTTGCTTACTGGGTTGTGTCCTGCAAATAAATAAATGCAATTTGTATCATGTGTTACGAATTCCAATTCGTACAATATGTTACAAATTCGTAAGTGCTTAAGATCCCCTTCAACCTCTTTAAAGAGAATACTATTCTAATTGCTATCAGAAACTGTACGTTATTGTGTTTTAACTGTACGTTATATTAGCTTATCACTCTCAGCTTGACTCCCTTGCTCTCTCTGGGGAGGCTGTGACCGAAGTGCAGCAATTGAAGCTCCATGGATTAAAACCTGTTTTCCCCAAGACCTGTCTCTGTCATCTTTTATTGTTTCCCTCTCTTCTGTAGGATGCATGCTATCAAAGGAACCACAGAACAAATCAGAGGGTCGTCCCTGAGTGCCGACGGCCTGTCTCTCATTTCAAACTCAGCTTAAAGCCCCCTCCCCCCCTCCGCGATTATCAGGGGCCTCAGTAGCACCCACCTCTCCGGGACCCCTGGTTTCAACTGCGTGGGAGCCGGACCGAGTCACACACCAAACGGCAACCAACCGCAACCACAACCGCCGCTATCCGCTGCCTGCTGCGCAGTCACTGGAAAAGCCTGCCTCGCCCGGGCCCCGTTCTCATTAGCTAGCTCAAGGTTGAGTGTGAGTATGTTTTGTGTTTGGCCCCTTTGAAATGATAATACAAGATAGGGCCTTTGAACAGGAGTTATTATGTGTTTTGGAGAAAGGCCTGTATTTCTGGGATGGAATTTGGATGTTTCGCAGAGTGCTCGGAGATGCCTTAGTTTAGTCATAGCTCACAGTAAACGCCTCATAAGGCTCTGCTGTTTAGGGACGGTTTGGCGCATTATTCCTGGGAAGAGGTGTGATGGGTCAGCCACTAGTTTATCTGGTGCAGTGTAGGCCTACAGTAGGCCTATGTGTGGTTGTGGCAACGCAACCTTCAGAATTTCTCCAGAATAATGGTCCCCCGTTTCTAAACAGTCAAATATGAATACCCATGTCGAACCAAGTACGACATGTCAAACCGTAGCTCATGGTTTACTAGATGTTAACAGGCTCTCACATTGCCTCTGGTGGACAAGTACTTGCCATGTTAATACATCAACTTGCCACCAAGTAACTTCAGCATTGTAAAAAGGCATGGACAGAGTGTAATCCACTGAATCTTGGGCTGGGCTGTGGATCTGTGCAAACAGCAGAGCCACAGAGCTCCAAGTTGATTCTGTGTCAATGTGGCGTGGCACCATTCGTCCTACTTGTCTGTCTTCTCCTCTCGTCTCTGTAGATCTCAGTTAAGCTCTCTCAACTTTCAGATGAAATGGTATCATCATGAGCCACATGACTTGAATGTGGACCAGAGTGACATTTGACGTATGCGGTAAGAACGAGTGCGTCGCCCCTCTGTGTCTTATTCATGTGGTTGAGGCAGGATTATGACTTGATCCAATGAGTTGAACTGGAGAAGTGAGGCTGGGGTCAGATCTGCCTTGAATTAAACCAGTGTTGTAGCAGAAATAATACCATCACCTCCCCCAAGCCCAGTAATACAATTGGAGGAAAGTGTGTGCTTGTGTTGGCCTGCCGGAGCCCCTGATCGAACCACAGGTCGGTGTCCATTACAGAGAGCAGGGTCTCTGCTGATGGTTCAAACACAGCCCACGGCCCCAGCTTCAAAAGGCTCTGCTCACCGCACCCACTTATAGCCAACGGCGCATGTCAGTTAGTGTGGACCACACTATTCATCAGTTATGGCCAGCTCTGGGGCCATCCAGCACCCACAGCCCATAGTGAGTCGTCATTAGTCCGGAGTCAGGCCCCTCCCCTCCTGTAAATTCTCAAGCACTGGCTTTAGTAGGAGGTGTGGTGTAAAACCACAAACTCTTAAGAACTGTCACACAAACAACAACCCAGCCCTCCCAGCCCTTTATCCCAAATTCTAAAACTTTCACCGCAACACAGATAACTCTTTTTAAAACTCTTTCCAAAGCTGTTGGGAAATTTGGCCTGGATGTGTGTCTTTTTAAGATGGCTCAGTTTTGCCTCCTGCTCCTCCTTATGTAATTGCCTCTTGTCCATCCACACCCCCCTTCCCTCCTGTGGTACCGCTCTCACACACATTAAACATCTCACAGTAGGACCATATACTGTACACTCCTCTTGACAGAGATGCAGACCATCTCTCTCTCTCTCTCTCTCTCTCTCAATTCAAGGGGCTTTATTGGCAGGGGCTTTATTGGGAAACATGTTTACATTGCCGAAGCAAGTGAAATAGATAATAAACAAAAGTGATAATAAACAAAAACTCTCCCCCTCTTCTGTCTCCATCTCCATCTCTCTCCACATCTGGCTCGGGTCCAAGGCAGGCCAGCAATGTGTGAGGGGATGAAAGGTGACTCTCATATTGGCTGGCTGCACCAGTCCACTTCCACCCAGTTGTGCTTCTCCCATCCTAAACATCAGTCCAGCTTTTGGTGCGTGTGTGTCCCCCACTGGATCGTGCTAGCTCCCCTAACCTCGGCAGATGTACGTGATTGTAGGCCTACAGTCATGTTGGCTGTGGTCTCTTCTTTGTCCTGATACTTACATTGATTTGCGTGAAAGCATGCACTAATTGTACTCCTCTAAGGAAATTAGTGCTGTCCTTTCTTTCAATTGTGCATTATAATACATTTTGTTAATAACTACAGAATATGTACTGCATGCTTTACCAATCATAGCAATGTCAAATGGTCTGGATAACTGAAATAAACAGATTCATTTGGAAGTTCTATGTTGACTGTTCCATGTGATTATTGAAAGAGGTAGGCTTACCCCTTCTAAGGTAAAAGATGTCAAAAGCCATAATAGTAAATCATGTGTTTGGCATGACATATCACCTCATGAAGCAATAAACTGATACTACCATTCAACGTCAACTACTTTAATATTGCCAGCCAGCTATAAACATCTTCAAACCCTTCAATGCGCTATTACAATGGACACATCTTCCTTGCATTATTATTTGCTAACTTGGCCGAAGCTTTCATCTTGGCTTTATGAGTTGTCGCACCAACCCACACATGGACAGGGCAAATGTTAGCTCCTCACAGTGCCCCGTAAACAACTGCAGACACACACACACTCACGCTACAGGGAGGAACATGAAAACAGCACTAATAGGAAAAAGATGAGTGGACTTAGAGCATGTGCTGTGGAGAACACTTGGTGAGGAGAGAGGAGAGCAGGCAGGCAGGCCACTGGACCTAACTTTTTAGGCCTTGCTCTGTTGGAAGGGGAACAGCATGGTCTGTGATATAATTATTACAGTATGCCCCGCTATATGCAAAGCAAAAAAATCTATGAGGCAAAGTAACAATCAACCTTGAATTCCCAAGTTGGCATATCACTTGCTACCCACCCAGTAGGCTAGCCACCATCAAAAGGCCTTTCTAATATCTAGACGCACCATATCACCACATTATTAGCCCATATTTTTAATAAAAGTTTCTGTCTACCTTTCTCAAAACTTATTTTTGTAAATTCTGGTTGGAATGTGTAGTATTTGTTATTTCCTCTGTGATTACCTTCAGGGATGAAACAGTCTCTTTTTATATGGTCCAGATTCATTTAGCCAATGCCTTTCTAGCCTGCTGTATTTTTATTCAGATGTTCTTCTCAACAAACCACAAAGAGACCATACAGTATTTGATGTGTATTAGAGGGTATACTGTGGTTGTAATCAGTCCTGTCCTGTTGATATTTTGAGCAGTTTACGGTGAGTGCTGTGTAAGCTAGCAAAGGGAGAGGCCTTGTCTGCGGTGGAGGAAAAAGTGTGTCATCCTGTTTATTTTCCTTTGGTTTGCGCGATGATAACAAAAAAATATTGCCGTGTCCACGACTCACAGCGAGCTGCCCCCACTTCAACGGGGGACCACAAGGTCTTTAGAACAACATCTTTGCTCTGAGGGAGAGCTTCAGAAGTTACAGCCGTTGTGTTAATGATGGGTCACTAGTGATTCCATGAGCTGTTTGTTCAGATTTCTGGCTTTGGTTATGCATAAAGGCACAAATCAACTCTGCATCCTTTGCCGTCCTGATGAGGCTTCAGCCTCTGAGGACCAACCCTGGGCCACAACTGTCTACACAGACGAGATACAGCCTCCCTCTGATTTAGGCCTAACGACATGGTTGCCTCTACTCACATTGTCTGCGTATGGAAATACATCTCCCTACTTTCTACCCCTCTCTCATCCCTTCTTATTCTTTCTTCTTATCTCCCTCTATCATTACTCACTGTCCTCTCGCTGATGCATATCCAATAAGACAGAGCAATATTTGGACAGGTGTTCTTTTTTATATGCATTATCTTCAAGGGGTCTACTGGACGGGTGCACCACGTCATTTCATTGCAGTTTCATAAGGAATGAACTGGCATCATACCCTGGTTCACTGTAGACCGCTATACTGTAGTCCACACTGTACTGTATGCGTAATTCTTAACAATAAAAAACTGTTTAGCACCAATTTTCCTTTACTTTTAAACTTTCTTTTTTTCCTGTTTCAGACAACTGTAGAGGCCACATCTGGAAGACAGATGTAATCCCTGAGCATGTTTTCTCTCTCTTTCTCTCGCTTGCGCACACATATTCACTCTCTCCTCTTTCTCGCTCTCTCTCCACTCTCTCTTTCTCGTTCCTTTCCTCCCTCTCTTTTCGGGAAACATGAGAGCTGGACTAATTCTCTCTCTCCCTCCCACCCCCGGCGGACCACCCACATTCGGAAACGCCTAGCTGTTCCACAGGCAGGGTCTCTGTCAGCTTAGAGTGAGAGGGAGAGAAACTTAAAGAGAGAGATGTAAAGATGGGTTTGACTGATGGTTTTAACAGAGTATCAATTACATCAATGTCAAACCCGTAACCTACCCTTGCATAAAGAGAAGAGAGGAAGCTTTGAGAGCAGTGCTTCAGTGTTTTCCAAAGTCAGAGGCACTTTCACTTAGGACTCCACACTCATCACCACTATTATTAACACCCTCTACACGCTCCAGCAATTGTCCTCAGCTAACACACACTGCTGCAGATGGTCCACCTATAGCGGAGGTCTCCGTTATCTATCATGCGAAAATCTTATTTTCGAAAAGTAGCCTATACTCAACTCCTAAATATAGTGCTTGAAAATTTTGGCCAATAAATGGGCAAATTCAGTCTGAGGGAAATGTGTAATTGTATGCTTTAAAAGTATCAACTGTGTGACATATACAGGACACAACAAATTGCCTTAGAAATTGTATTTTTATTTCCTTTAGTTAGCAGTAAGGTATTCATTTTCAGTTGAGCTCAAATATTTAATGTTTAACTTCAATGTTTTGGTCAACGTCTCCACCAAGTGGATCATGTATGTAACTTCCCCTTTATTTGAAGTCTTTAGTAGACCCTACCATACCTTCTATAATAATTGGTTTTGAAAATATGACCAGCCAAAATAGGCATGCCAGCAGTAAAACAACAAATATTATAACAAGTATTGGGAGGACTGTACGTTGGTCAAATACAAGCCAATTGTGTTAATGCTCAATAAAATACGTGCAGTGAAATGACAAAGGGAAACTAAAATTGTTCTACTTCATATTCACCATTTCCAGCACCACCCCAACATCAACATATGTGAAAATGGTACGTTCCTATGTTTTGTAGTAAAAAAGAAAGAGGAAGATGATTATGACTAATTGTGAGTAGGCATTATTAAAAATAGCAAATGGTTGATGTCATCATTGGAAAACACTTATCTTTCTCAATATTTTTTACTACAAGACATAGAAATGCACCATTTTCACATATGTTGAGGTGGTGCTGGAGATAATGAATATGAAGTTGAAGAATTGTGAAATGTCCCTTTAAGGTTAATAACTGGAGATATGGATCCCATTGCCATTATTTCTTTTTCTCTGTCTTCGGGGTCTTCCTTCTCCCCACTTCAGTGGCTACTGAGCCCACAGTGGCCCCCAGCATCCGCCCAACGGGCCCACCTACAAACAGGCCAATGAAAGACCCCAGCAGAGACTCCATCCTCAGCATCTTGGGCAGCCCCCTCAGCCACCCTGTCAACCCCTGCCACAAGGATGAGAGAAATGAGGGAGAGGAGGAGGCAGGAGAAAGAGAGGCAATACCCTCTGTGTCTATGTTCAGGTTGTGCACACTCCTCTCTGCCTCCTCCCTAACTCTTGCCATCTCTTCATCATCTAGCTCTTGCTCTGGAAGTGAGGCTGAGGAGGGCACCTCTTCATTAAGCTCCTCTCCCCCTCTTCTCTGCCACACTATCTCTGCCTGCTTCTCTCTCACCCTGGCCTCAGCCTCCTGGTAGAGGGGGCAGCTGTAGAACTCCACCCCGCTCTCTTTTACAGTCTGTTCAACCTTCTCCAGCAGCTCTTCCACACTCTTCCTCTCATCCTTCTCTCCTCTACTCCTCCTCTCCAGAGAGTGATAGCGATCTCCACACATCACCACCAGCTCCAGTAGGTCTTTGCGTCTGGTGGCGATGTACTCGTCCAGCTGTTGTCCCAGAACCATCTGGTCTGTGTGGGTGAAGAGGATCAGGGTGTGCCCACTGACTGCAGTGGGGCCAAAAACCTTCTCCAGGGCCTCCAGGGCCCGCAACTCCATGTCAGCCGGCCGGTCCACAGGGACACACAGCAGGAAGGCATGAGGCCCTGGGGCCGACAGGGCCACGCAAGAGGAGACATGGTGCCTCACCTCCTCCGGGGGGCGCTCTGAGCAGAACCAGTCTTGGGCGACTACCACTGATACCTGCAGGCAAAAACAGTGTGTAATGTTAGATCCTCTGGTTGACATTTAAGTCATTTGATCAGTGTGTAGGCTACTGTCCTTTTAAAGTATCAACAAAGTATCTTACCCATCTCCCTGCAATGGTTCCTCTGTGCTTCTCACATTCCTGAGTGACAGCTGGCTCACTGGCAGTCTGGGTAAAGAAAGCCTGGCGGCCCAGTATGGCGTTTCCAGCTGCACTCTGTCCTGCTCTTGTCCGGCCAAGCAGAACCAGCCTCAGCTCTGCATTGGGACAGGGCGAGGAGATGGAGTGTTCTTAGAAAGGGAGGATTCAGTAGCCCGCACACATCACAAGCTTCGGTCATCTGACCTCTGCTTTCATTTTCCGTTTACATTAGTACTGGTCAATAAGAAAATACTTTTGTATCTCTGAAAGTTCTGCCAAAATATGTATTGTAACAATGGAGACATTGTACATATTTTTCCTGTGAGACAAAAAAATGTATTAATAGAACATACTCAAATCACAAAACATCTCATAGGATATACCAGGGTTTCCCACACTCGGTCCTGCCCCCAACCCTGGGTGCACGTTTAGTTTTTTTGTCCTAGCACTACACAGCTGATTCAAATAACCAACTCATCATCAAGCTTTTATTATTTGAATCGTCTGTATAGTGTTAGTGAAAAACCCCAAAACGTGCCCCAGGACCGAGTGTGGGAAACCCTGCGCTATAAAATGTAGAATACGATAAACACGTTTCATAACATTTCAAAATACAGACATCAGCTCAATCGCAGTGCGGAGATAGCCTCCCTCGCATTCTAAAAACGGACAGGCCGTGAAGTGCGTTTGTGGCGAGTTAACAGTGCACAAGCGAGTACGAAGCAGTCATAAACAAACGCGAAGTCAACACTTCCTGAAACCTGCGCGAATAATTGGCAGGCTACACGTACCTGTTTGTGGGGGACCTGATGCCATCTCTTGCTTGTGCGATATTGCCAGATATTCTTGCCGTATTTAGTATGCACTCTAGTCAACTTCCTCGTTCCTACGTCCTGGCTCACTAGAAGAGGGATCGGTCTGTGCGGTGTGCTTCTGTAGTCTTCAGGGCGTGGGCGTAGTCATTGCTCTTCAAGAACAGCCTGTTTTAGCATGCTACGTTTTTGTAGGATATTTTGACGCAAAAAATGTCAAGTAGGCTGACTTCAAATACCAATTATGCAACATCATTAGAATCAATATGTTCAAGGCATACTTGCTCAAACTTCCAAAAATCGAATCTGTGTAGGCCGATAATCTGCCAGAATTGAAAGGGATGTGCAATATATTATGTCGGGTATTCAACCGCGGTACTGCAGGGGTACAAGAAAATAGAAATATTTGTATTTCAATGTTTTTATGAATATTGCTAGCAACAACAGAATAAACGAATTTTGAATGACACCTGCAGTAGAAAAGAGAACACTTTATTTCTCAAGTCCTAATATTTGGCAGATTAGATTAGTTTATTAATCACAATGACAGGGTCGCAGATGTAATTGCAGGGTACAGTGAAATTCTTAAGCTTCAAGCTCCAAGAGTGCAGGTCAAAAATATACAAAATTACACTGTCTTTGGTATTACACTCACTGGAGTGTCTGACATAGGCTTTGAAAAGCACCTGCAAATAGGCTACCAGTGCCACGCTTTTTTTTTTTTTGGACATACATGTTTGACAACACATGACTAACCTTTGTTTAACCAGTTAAACAGTTGCTCTTAGAGAAAATGTGTTACCTTTCTACATAATAGACTATGCTAGAGTTTATGTGGGGAGGTCAAAATAATGAAAAATGATCAAATCTATTAATTTTAAAATGTTGATTACTTAATTCACCTAATGATAAGACAAAACGTGATATTTTTCAGGGGCTAATGTAGAATGGGGGTCCCTGGAAAACCGGTTTGCCTGGGAGGGGGTCCCTGGGCAAGAACATGTTGAAGACCCTTGTGTTATGTCGATACTGATTATTTGTCGCCACTTTCGTATACACATACAGTGATTGGTCGCCACAAATGGTTTGTTTACATTTCTACCGTTGTGGCTAGATGAAGTAGACCTACAGCACCATCTAGTGGTCGCATCGGGGACAACAGTTGTTGACAACGTAGCGTTGTAACTGAGCCCTTTTCCGAACGCCTCGATCATACCAACAGTTGTAAAACAAAATGGTACGCGGCATCATCTGGATATGTGTGCAACAAAAGTTCAACATTCACCATCTGCTACCATTTCTGTCAAGTCGTCTATGCCTATAGTTTGACTTATACGTTCGATAAATCCAACGTAGACACCACACAGAATGCACAGCAACTGTCTCTGCAACGCAATGTTGCAAGTAAAACGCAGCGGTCCATCGGAAATGTACTTCTAATGTACCAAAATTCAAAGCCATGTCAGTGTGATCGAGGCGTAACCTTGACCTCGTTCTCCTAAACTGCTACATCATTTCACCCAACCTGCTGCGTTGGTTCTCCTAACCTGACACGTTAATTATCCTAACCAACTATGTTAGTTCGCTTAACTTGCTATGTAAACAAACCACCTGTGGCGACAAATCATCAGTATCACCAAACGTTCACTCAATTTCTAAAACGTATGAACACAAAGCTAATCACACAGTTGACCAAATTATGCTAGATTTGACTTCTTGGTTAACAGAGAATCCAAAGCACTTCAGTAGGGAATGTTTTGCATTCCTCCCTGGCTGGGGCATAGAGGCTTGTGGTAGCACAGACATAGTGTTCTAGTTCTGTTGTATGTGTAGAGAAAAGCATATCATCCTCAATCTGACAAGGATCCTGAAGATTCACAGCAGCTGCTGCAGTTCATGTACAATTCCCTTTACTCACTTAAAAATAGCAATTTCAGTTGTAGGTATAACTGGCCTTAAAATGTAAATTATCTTGATACACTACAATGGTTTGTTACAATAAATATAAGCCTTATTCATTCATTGGTTTGTGTAGGAGTCAGAACAACAGCTGTAGTTGAAAAAAGATGGTGGTGGTACATACCAGTCATATAAGTCTGCTATGCTCAGTCTGCATGTTGACACTGTCATTTTTATTTTCAACATTTCCATACTGTATACTCAGAGGAAGAAATGTATTAATGAAAATGTGGCTTACAGCTTTGTGCTTCAAAAGCTACAAATACCAGAACAGTAGTTTGATTGCAGTTGCCTCAAAATGTTTCTACCGTATACAAATTTCATTCTACAATCAAAATCTAAACCTTAATACTCAGTAAAATAGCATATATACAAAAGAGCAAGTCATTATGCAATTAACTGGTAAAACAAACATGAATAGTTGTCAAAATATATTATTTTCATGGTATGTTGATGGAAGAGGAACAATGGTGGACTTGGGCCCTGGCTTGTCCGTTTGAGTAAAAACTAGCCTCTGGAGATACTGTATACACACAGAAAACACACACGCCCGCACACATTCCCACACGCACAAGAACATACAGTTAAATCTGAAGATGCTAACAGACATGCCAGAGGGAAAGAAAAGAGTGTTCATTAAAATGGTTTCAGTAAAAAATAAGAAATTAACACATTTTAAAATACATTTAAAAACATGTTGAAACTATTAATATCCACATTTTCCAATGCCTTGCTGCATAAATAATAGTCCCAAGCCACGCTTCTATAATGGGCACTCTCACTCCAAACGTTTTACTTCATGGCGAGGACACTCAGTAGACGGGAAAGGAAATGTTTCTGTTGGCTTCACAGCCCTGGCATGATGTAGGCAATGTTGTCCAAGGTGTTGGACTGAAAGAGACATAAAAGAAGGAGAGAAATGTTTCAAGCTGGCCTTATGCAACACACTTGCTGTCACACAAAGTGCTGTCACTACAGCCACATATTTTTACTTTACAGCCCAAGTGGGAGATGAAACCTTTCAGAACAACATTTCAAATAGATGGCAAGGTGTGAGTGATTTACCAAGACTTGGCGGGGACATCCGTTGAGCTGGGGGATCTGTGCTGTGAGGCAGGTCAGGGGTCCCAGGGCACACAAGATGGAGTCCAGCAGTACAGAGAGACTGCCTGACACCGCCACCATCCCCTGAGTGAGGTGAGATCAGAGGCAGTTAGTCTAGTGGTCACACACACAAATCTTTGTTCAGTCTTTACTCATATGAAGTGATAATGAGACATTTCTGTTATAGGTGAAGAGAGTACGTTTGGACACAAGAGCTAAGTTAAAAGATACAAGGAATAGGTGGTTGGTGTGTGTGTGTACCTCTGTCTCCTGTAATCGGTGGCCGATGAGGGACAGGGACTCTCCCAGTAGTTGCAGGTGGGCGGCCGCATCGATGGGGTCGACATCAGGGACCCGTGCTGGTGACAGGGACACACCCACAGACGCCCGGTTGGGGGACACCAGCCCTGCTCCCAGCCCCATGCCCTTCATAGAGCCTGAGACACACACAAATACAACACACGCAGTGACCAACTGACCATGAGTGTCCTGTGGGCTACTGAGAGAGAGATAAAGCAGCATAGAGAAGGGACAGGACTACTGATTGACTTGGTATCACTGTCAAAGCTGATAGAGCTGCAAGGCCAATGTGGCTGCAGATGGGCTCTTACTAGGGATGCACCGATATCACATTTTTGGTCGATACCGATATCTGATATTTTCCTTGCCCAAAAAAACCAATAGCGATATTTAACATTTTAGCGCCTTTTAAGCATTCTAGTATAGTTAAATAGTTAACGCACACACATGGATGCAGCGGTCTATGGCACTGCATCTCAGTGCAAGAGGCATCAATACAGTCCCTGGTTCGAATCCAGGCTGTATCACATCCGGCTGTGATTGAGAGTCCCATAGGGCAGCGCACAATTGACCCAGCGTCATTACATTTCACGTAAACCCTGTTTTTCTGCATCAAAGTAGCAGTCCTTGTACCTAGCATTGAGCATGGTGGTGACAGTAAAGAGGCTCAGAGAGAATGCCACCGAATTGCTTGTTCACAGCCTAAGTTATAACCCCACGGTCGGTGTGGGCAGTTTTGTTGAGCAGGCGTTTCAATGCCGTGACAGAGGGTATCTGCTGCAGACACAGTTGATTAGCTTATTTTTCCAGTCAGTTGTTCGAATGGCACTAGGGGTGGGTTCATGTTTCCATGTTTCAAACATGTTCTCATGTGCCATTGAAATGGCAGCAGCGGTATGAGAACCAGCACATTCTTGAGCATGCAATACAGCTTTCCTCAGTAGGAAATCCTCGTTGAAACACTGCTGTCAGACTCAGCATGCTCATGGGGCTGACATCGCTGGTCCAAATGTCAGTCGTGACACACATAGCAAGTAGCATAATGAATTCCATTATCTTGGCGTTAATGGATTTCGCCTTTGAGTTGTCTCGCTGAAATGTTCTTACTCTTTCAAATGACTGCTCAACTTGAACTTGTTTAGTTGTTGGAAGTGTGCACTTAGTATTTTTCTGCTTTTGTTCTGTGTAGCGCCGTATTTTTTGTGGCATCATTACGTCATCTACTTATATACGTATGCACGTCAGCTTTGACATCGATTTTGCACATCGGCATTAAACTAGACATCGGGCCGATTCCGATGGTGGCATTTTTAGCTAATATCGTTCGATTCCGATATGCTCACCGATTTATCGTGCATCCCTAGCTCTTACCTTTGCTTTTGACTCCATCTGTGGAGCTCTTGCGTTTGACTGTGGTGGCCTCAGCTTTGTTCTGCTTGTGCTGCAGGTACTGAGCTTTCTGCTTCCACACCTACGTGTATATAGAAGCAATTTAGGCCATGGACCATGACTCATAGCATAGTGCTGGCGGGCCATTCTTAAATTGATTTCAAATGTTTATAGAATTATCAATCAAATCTCTTTTTAAATTGGTAATTTCAAGTGAAACTTACCAGTTTATCTTTTTCTGGGAGCTGTTTCCACACCTCTGCCAACTTTTTGCTCAGCTCTCCAAACACTGCAAACAGTAAAGTCTTTCTTTAGGTTTTGTATAGCATATGTACCACAATCATTAATAGTTACAATGTAATTATAAAAAGGGATAACTCTGCCCACCTAGTCCCGGCTGCTCTGCATTGATGTTGACCCTGTACTCTTTACAGAACACCTGGTACGCTGTTGTGTTCTTCTTCTTGGGCTGAGAGAAAGGAGAAGAGCAGAGTATATAAGCATTTCACTACACCCGCAATAACATCTGCTAAATCAGTGTATGTGACCAATCAAATTTGATATTTACTGTACATATATATACTGTACAAAATGCAGGAAACACTGTCTAAAAGCCTAAACTACCAATCTGTTTTGGTTCTTACCTTATCTTTCTCCTTCTCGTGCTTTTCCCTTTCCCTCTCCTCCTTCTTTTTCTTCTTCTCCATCATTGCTACTTCATTACTTTGATGATGGTGAGTAAGGATGGGAGTAGGGATCGGGGCCCCCATGGCATACATTCCACCAGCTGCAGAGTGATTGGCTGAGCCATGGGTATGCGTGTGGCCTCTCGATGGGTCCCCTGGAGAAAGCATACAAGGAGCACATATTAGAATGCATAATAAAAGTAACTGTTGAAGTAACCAATGTTAAACATCTTTCTGCAATAGGACTAAGGCAGACTAGAGGCAGCGTTCCAAAAGTTTCTAATCACCTCCTGATCCTTTGCTGTGCTTCTTCTCTCTCCCGCCTTTGTCTTTCTCCCTGTCCTTCTCTTTCTCCCTTTTCTTCTTGCTTTTCTTGCTCTTCTTCTTTTTCTTTGACAGATGCTTGTACGAGTCGTCTATCACCAGCTCTCCTGCCTCCAGTTCGCCCCCTGAGGAGGAGCTGTCTCCCCCCATACCCCCACCGTAGTGCCCTGACACACAAGAGAGAGGACATAGGGTTCATGCAGGAATCAACACAAATACAGGAAAAGTGGTTAAGGGCACATACAAATGTGTTTCTAATAATGTCTCTCATAGCGATAAATCTAGCCAAAGGCAATCTTACCCTCCACCTCCACTTCTTTCCCCACAACAGGCAGTGGATCTCGGCTCTGCTGCATCTTCTTGGGGACTTTAGAGAGCTGCTTCCGGTCTCTGTCCTTCTCCTTTTTTATCCCCCCTTTTGAGGATGAGGAGGAGTGGGGAGGGAAGGGAAAGCCCTCTCCTTCGGCCTTCTCCTTAGGCGAGACCATGAGCTTCATCCTCAGCCCATCCGGCTCACGTATGTTCAGGAGATCTCCTTTAGGGGTACCGGTACCACCATGGAACAGAGACGACGACTTGGAGGAGGAGTGCTTTTTGGAAGAGGAGGATGAGGACATAGGGCGGGAATGAGAGGAGTGGCTGCCTTTGCTTCCTCCGGTGCTCCCATCACGTTTGCGGTCTTTGGAGGAGTGGGAGGAAGAGAAGGAGGGGTAGGAGGGCTTCTTGTGCAGGTGTGGGCTTGGGTCTGAGCCAGTGGCCATAGGGGAGGTGATGGCCTGTAGGAGCCCCATGGCTGTGTCTGTGGGATGGGAGGAAGACGAGGAGGACAGGGAAGGGGAGTGGTCTGACGACTTTCGCTTCTTCTTGTGGGGAGGTGGGCCTGAGAATTGCTGGTCTGGTAAAGAACATAGTGAAGGGAGAGTGAGAACATAATGAATCGGTTCAGCATAAAATTCACGCAAATAATTCAATATTTTTTATTGACAGAGCAGAATTCCTTCCTCCCTTACCTCTGTAATAGTAGTCTTCATTGTGCTTTTTCTTCTTCTTGTGGGGGTCCCCTCCCAATAAGAAAAGTTCTGAGTCCTAAATGAAAAAGTCAGGATTTGACTAAATTTACAACCAACAGAAACTACATGGCACTACATTTTGAAACCAGTGTTCTGCTGTTACCTTGGGCCGTTTCTTGGAGGACTTGCGGACCTGTGCAGCAATCTCCTCCTCCTCTCTAAGCAGGTCCTTGTATGATCTCCTCTTCTCTCTCTGACTGCGACCAGCCACAAGGCCCACTTCCCCTTCCATCCCTACCTCTGAGAAAGAGAGAGTTGTAATGCACACTGAGAACATCAGGCATTGCATGACAATTGGAATGATGATGATGACTTTTAATAACTAAATTATTGACAGATTTCTCCAAAATAACATAAGAGGCACAAGAGGAAAGAACTGGCACAAATTACCAACTACTCCTTTCTTCTTGATCTCCTCAAAAGCCATGATCTCTCTTTTCTCCTCAACAGGGTTGCTCGTCTCTCTGTGTCACTAACAAAAGCAAGATATTAGAACAGTCATAAGGATATGGAGGAAACATCAACCACTGACTCAGCCAATATAACACTGACATGCAACTTGTGACTTGGAGCAGTTTTACTGCAAAATACAGGATATTTACATTTCACTGTGAACGGAAGGATGTCAAAAATAAGAGACAGACAACAATAAAGAAGTATTTTAACACCAAATTGATCAAACTGAGTAAGCCCCTTCAAAAAGCAAGAACTGCCTTGTTACAACTCGCCACCACATATGGGTGATGAGAGAGGACATTCAATTGCTGTCTCTCCTTAAACTTTGGATAACCGTCTACACTGATAAATGGCATGCTTGAGCCTATAGTAATAATAGATACATTACAAAACTGAAGTGTGTTTAGGCAATTGAAGGATAAATTCCCGCCTACTTTCGAAAAAATACACAAACACACCCCCTTTCATTAGCTGAGAGTCCCTAACTCCCAAAATGTGCAACCTCTTCTAACTCGTATTGCTGATTATGTGCTGGGTTATCCGGAAGGTACTGCAATAGCAGTCCGTGGCTTCTGGTGCAGCTAGGCCTATGTCAGTCTAAACGGACAAATAAATACATTTTCATGCATTTGGTTCATAAATTCTGTTTTAGTATGCTGAGATGAAAATATGTGAATTTTACTGTCGCAAAGAGAGAAGAAATGTAAATTATATGTAATTTTACTACCTCTCCGGATTCACCAATTTACGCGGTTCCAGTCGCCATCTTTGATATCAGTCTACAACGATGAGTGTCGGCAGGGGGAGGGACTTGACTGGGATGTAGCGAATCACAACAATGAAATCGTGTACGTTATTGCAGTGCACAATGTCAATTGGCTGGAAATATACATTGCGTCTATTAATTTCAAGATATTGTAACCAATATGTAACAATTACTTTTCATTTACTAATTCTATGAATGGATAATGATACCTGCATTAACTGACAATGCATATTGATGTTACACCGTCTTTTTCTTATAAAGCAGAGGCAACAAATATTTCCAATTTTTTTTATTAATCCATTAACTCAGATTGTTACAACCATTTACAACAATGACCATGATTAATTTTTACAGTAAACATTCATGTACAACACATGCAAGGCAACAGAAAAAAAGGCAGGTACACAAAGATGTTGAGAGGAAGACCAACACAACAATCAAGGGTAATGAGTTCATAAAGATTTTTTTTATTTACTTTATCACAGTAGTATTCCCATTACCCCGCCATAAACAAAAGAATGTATCCACAAAGAGATCCCCCTCTACCTATCCCCCAAATTCTGCTTCTGTAGACTGAGTGACGTGAAGCTGGCCAGCAAGTCGGTTACCTCATCAACCTGAAACAGAAGAGAAGCCATAATTGTCACCAATGAAGACTCATTCATTCTTGTAATAAGAATGATACCAATTGGTTGTGTTACCATTTGGTTCAATGCCAAAAAAAACAGGTGTGTGTGTGAGAGAGAGTGAGTTAAACACAAATGTCTCTTACCTGTTCTTTGGTGCGTGTGTGCTGCAGCTGTGTTGAGATATGATCCAGTCTCTCTCTGGCCTCACTCTGTCCCATCACATTCAGGTACTCCCTCAGCATTTGAATGATCTACAGAGCCATGGAGAGAGAGAATTTCAGACTGCACAAATAAATGTTGGTATACTAATGTTTACATAGTGCTGTTGTAATAACCCCTTATTACCTGTGTGACCTCCCCTCTAAGAGTTTCTATACTCCTCGAGTCTCCTTCCTGCAGGATGTTGAGTTTGGAGCGTGCCAGGTGCAGGGGGGTCCTTCCTGCTCGGTCTAGGGCATCCACACGTGCTCCTGAACAGAAACACAACATTAACAAGTTATCATTAGCAGGTGTACAGTATGTATGTCCATGTGTCTTCATACAGTATGGCTTCTCACCTCCTCTCAGCAATGTGGTAATTACAGGCACGTGGTTGGTACAGGCCGCTGCAGAGACAGGCGCAGAAGTGGAAAGATTTTGGAAAATATACATTATTCAGATATGGAAAAGTTAAATCAAAATAAATTGTTCATCTTTTACTTTTCTGCCATTGGGACCTAATGTAGCAATGTTGTACACCCCTGAACCAAATGCTATACTTTCAGTGCCATGTGTTGTTCTTACCCAGATGGAGAGGGGTGTTCCCAAGGCCATCCCGCTGGTTAGGGTCAGCGCCGTAGCTCAGAAGAAGTTGCACTGGAAGGAAGGGGACAAGTTAATACTTTGTTCACAGTAATGCTGCTGTGATTATTATCAGTTCATAACAATGTCATTACTGTTGAGTAATGAATCATGAGCCCCTTGCACTTCTCAGTTTGACTTACCGATGCTCTCGTTGCCATTACAGGAGGAGAAGTGGAGGGCTGTTCTTCCTTTGTCATCTGCTGCACAAGGGTCTATGTCTTCTAGAAGAAGCCTGCGCACTGGATAAAAAAAGAGACAGAAACGTTAAACACCTGAAAGGGATACCATATATTACTTGGTCTTGTTGAGTCTTACAATAGTTGATGTTCCGATAGTTCTCTTCAGTGCCTACCTGTATCAATGTCGTTGCCATTGGCAGCCTCTCGGAACCTCTTCACCGCTAGAGAGAATGAACAAACAAGCCAAAGGTTAGGTAAACATCAGGTAGAATGCTAAACTCTGTGCTTTGAGTGTTGACATGCCTATCACCGTCTGATGTATTAGGCTAGTATAATGCATACTGATGATACTTTTGTCAAAGTTCAGGAGCCATAGGCAGATGCCTTGCATGACATCCCGTCCCTCCACAACATTCATACAGCTTTACACTATTCACACCTCATGATTGCAACATTCATACAGCTTTACACTATTCACACCTCATGATTGGGTGTGTAATTCACGGCTCTCTCCATCAACCCAATTTTTTTCTCTCCAATTTTGAGTGTGTGGAGTTTCTGTACCATAAATATCTTTTCCAATGGGCCCCACATGTCGCCGTGCTCTCCCGTGTCGCCTCGCTCTACACCCTGTCACCTTCCCGGGTTTGCTGCTCGCCACACCCGCCACTGATCCAACTCGACTGGGTTCCCATAACAAGTGGAGGTACCGAAGTTCTTGTTCAGCGGTCTGTCCCGTACGACTCAATCTCACCGTGCCCTCTCCAAAGCCAGTTATCCCAAATCCCCCAGCAGCACCTCCATCCATCCTCTCCTCATTTATCTTTAGTTCACCCTCTTTCTCCTCCGCTTCTTTTGGTTCAGTCCCCACGGTGCATTCACCCTCCGAGCTTGAACGTTCATCGTCAGAAGCTGTTGCAACAATTGGACTCCACCCGTCCATTTTCACCGACTCATGTGGAATATTTATTTTGGCGTTTCTCTCTTCAAAATGATTCTCGTTCGCAAGCCAGTACTAGGAGCTACGAAAATAGTCATTTATGTTGATGAACTGACTTGCAACTTTGAATACGTCGTTTATTTACTCGGTTGACATCGCTGGCTCTAGAACATCAATACATAATCTATTCTACGCATATTTACCATTGTGGCTCATATGTTCATGCTTTGAATTCAAGATGCGTCCCTGTTACAAGAACCAAAATGTCTCCTGTTTCATTATTTAAATTCTCACGAGAACAAGCAGTAAAATGCGCTCCCATTGTAAAGAGGGACGTTGACAAGGACCATTACCAATCAGAGCCTACGTTGTTCGTTCTCTCGACACAAAGCACCCACCCCCGTGCTAAAAAAGCCAATGAGCAAGCGGGACACGCGGGATGTGTGATACAGTATTCAATTTCGGGTTAGTTCTACGTGAGCTCCTTGGGACCATAACCTTAACCTTTACCTTAACCATTATGCGTTTCAACTTCAATGTGTGTGTGTGTGTGGGGGGGGGGGAAGCAAAGAACATGTAATATCTTTCATAAAATTTGATATTATGAATAAAATCATGGATGATTTTACACTCAAGAAATCTTGAGAGCAGATACGATTTAGAGTGAAGAAATTCAAGATATATTATTTGCCCATAACCAGGGGCGAAAATCTGATATCAACCTTGGAGGGGACAATTACATGACATTTTCTCAAGAGCAATTCCTGAGGGGGACACCAAAAGTAGTGCTGTAACACATAGCCTACGTTGTAATATGTTAAATGTATATTGAGGAACCATAATTCCTACAACTGAATAATTGATAGGTACAGTAGTTAACTGAAGGGGTTTCCCAACTTGTTCAAATGTTTAAATCATTATAATACTACTACTAATAATAGTTATAGCAGTGCTCCTTACCAGTCCACTATGTATGCAGGTATTCGTACTTACATCCAGCAATATCAAGAAAGGCCAGTAGGTAGCAATGGTACTGTACACTGTATGGGTGTAGTTTTCATAAATACAATGAACATGGTGTGATCACATCTAAAAGAATTTCCATTGAGAACCATCACAAAGTTGGTCTCCGTATTGAATTGACCTTTTAATTTTACTTTTTCTGATACATTTATATAGTCATTAAATGTGCCACTGGCCTGAGTCTACTACAATATCTTTACAAGAACAAAAAGCTTAAAATAAGTACAGTTCTAAAAGCAAAATAACTACTTCAATGAAAAACCCAAATAAATCAAACAAAATATCCTTCAGTCAGTGTCTCAACTCTTCAAACAGCAGCTATGGACAAGTATGTCGCACAAAGTATGCAATTTTAAATAAAATAACATGAAATAAATAATTTGTAAGTGTACTGTCATGTACTAAAAACTACTAAACAAAAGAACAAATATCAATTACACCAGGGGTTCTCAAACAGGGGTCCATGGACTAATTGCAAGGGGTCCGTGAAATAAAAAAGTGTAATGAATGTAGTCAGTACCACAAGGTTTCCAGTAAGTTTACATATAATATAGAGTGGAGGTCCCTGAGGACCTCTCAAAACCTTGCCTGCCTTGCCTCAAAATATGCAGGGGTTCCAGTACGCAAAAAAGTTGAGAACCACTGCTATACACACTACTGAACAAAATAACCAAACATATGTTTGCGGGTTTCAATGGATCCAACAAATTGCTGGCTGATATTTTCCTTCTTGAGACTGTCCAGCCTGTCTTTATGTACATTACAGACAACTACGCCGTTCAGTCTCTCTTGGCCCATGCTAGCCCGTAGCCAAGTCTTTAACCTGCGGAGTGCACTGAAACTCCTCTCAGCCTCACATGAAGACACTGGCACCACAAACAAAATTCTGATCAGCACCTCAACTTGGTCAAACAACCCCCGCACCTCCACTGGAAGCCTCCTGAGGACCTCTGCTGCTGCAGGGGTATTTGTTGTGAAAGAGAGGGATCTGCACTGAAAGAGAATCTATGTTCAGTTCTGGGTACTGATCTAGAGACTCATCCAACTCCCCCGTGAGAAGCGCTCTTTCCAACTTTTGCAGGACGTTTAGACCGTCCTGGTCAAAACGGTCGCCAAACTGAAACTCCACACCATCCAACACTTAAAAAAATTCTGCCCTATAGTGATCCACTGCTTTGCCAGCAAATCGCCTTGAGTGCGTCTCAATGGATTCAATAGAGTCAATCAATGCTGTTGCTTTCTCATACAGTGCAAGGTAGCTTTCGTCATTTCTCTTGCCCCTAAGAGATGACCGCACACACTCGACTGCAGCCTGCATACCAGAGACAGTCTGAGTTTTCTTCTGCAGTGAAATGTTTAGACATTCAAGCTCTCCAAGAACAGCAGAGGCAAGTGTGAGGCCCAACACAGTCTTGCCTTTTCTGAAGTGCTCGAATAAGCCACTGGCAGTTGAAGCTGTCTTGGATGCAGATTTTGCCATCTCCTCTAGGCTGCTTAGTACCCGCTCATACTGCCCTAGCACAGCTCTTATAGCAGTATTCCGCACAGTCCACCTTGTTGGACATAGGGGTTTCCGGGTGGGCAGATTTGTTTCTTTGGACGTGGCAATTGATTCAAACATGCTCTTAAACTTTCCTGACTGGCCATAGAGGACACCTAACTGATGGACCCAAGAAAGGGAATCCGGGATCAGTGGGGAGGCTGAGCAGCCAGCCTGTGTAATCAGATTTACACAGTGTGCTCCACAATGGACATAGAGGGCTAATGGCTGCTGCCTTCTCACAATTGCCTGTGCACCTGTGTATTTTCCTGCCATGTTTGAGGCACCATCGTAACTCTGCCCACGTAAGCCAGACATGGGCAAATTGAGCCTCAACAACACTTCAGTTGCCACTTTCGCAATGCCCTCGCCTGTTGTCTCCGACACACTGTATAGCCCAATAAACTCCTCGTGAGGGACAAGGTCATGGTCAACATAACGCAGAAAGACACTCTCCTGTTCAGCCCCAGAGACATCTTGAGTACCATCAACAATTAATGAAAATTGTACAATCGGAAGAGACCTAATCTCAGCTGCAATGCCTCGAATGATTGTATTGGCCATGATGTTCAGAATTTCATTCTGTGCTTTGGGGCCTCTTGAAACGTCAACACTCTGTTGGCAAGAGTTTGCGGTTCAAAAATTGTGGGTGTGGCTGATATGGTTTTGTGCCATCACTGAGGTAACTGGACAATGCTGTGCCACTCTCCCCTATACTGGTGCTGCTGGTGTAACGGATGTGAAATGGCTAGCTAGTTAGCGGGTACGCGCTAGTAGCGTTTCAATCAGTTACGTCACTTGCTCTGAAACCTAGAAGTAGGGTTGCACCTTGCTCTGCAAGGGCCGTGGCCTTTGTGGAGCGATGGGTAACGATGCTTCGTGGGCGACCGTTGTTGATGTGTGCAGAGGGTCCCTGGTTCGCGCCTGTGTCGGGGCGAGGGGACGGTTTAAAGTTATACTGTTACACTGGCAACAAGGGTGACACCTGGTCCTGCCGTGGCTGTGACATTGTTCTCTGAAGTCTCTCTCCCTGGCTCTTTCCCTTTCCCCACCCTCACTGACTCAGTCTGTCTCCTAGAAAATAAATAAGGTGTTTTCCGTACTCCTAACTACCGGTACCCAAAACTACACAATTAATCACAACAGCAATACCATTGCCATAAACAAATCTTAGTTTAGTCATCAGTTTAAGTTGAGAGCGGGGGTATTGTTAAAGGAATTTAATTCCTATCTGTTTATCAACCAATTCAATTAAAACACTCTGCCCATACATAAGAATTTGTAAGATAATTATCAGCATTAAATGGACAGAAACCAGTCTTAAAATCAATCAATCAATAGCGTTTATTCTCGAGAGTATTGAATCATAGTACAATTTACATCAGGTTATATAATAAAGATGATGTCATAGGTTTTAATGTCCATCCTCCTCTAGAATACAATGGCAGTATAGTTAGAGTTCTCATTACTGTCTGCCACCTGTTAAACTATCTGCAACCAACCCAAGGTCTTTCCCCTCCCTGGGTAGAGACAAAATGTCCTGTAAGGAACACAGCATTCCAGCCTGTCTGAAGATAACTCCATTCTTTCTAATAAGGAACACATAATATTCAGCATTATGATTATAATAAGTTTCATTCATACAGTAACATCTAAGTCAAATGTATACATATTTTAGTCATTAAACACAAAAATCCCATAACAGGTATCCATGGCATTTTCCAATTATGTCCCTATTTTACAAGTCAAAAAAATTGAGAACCTTTCATAATGTTGCCAAACAAAGACTCAACAAACTTACGTGAGACTCCCTGTCTCTGCCAGTCTGTCCCTGCATATCTGTCCCCAGCTCTGCTGTCTGTGTGCCAACTGTTGCCTGCTCTGCCTAATGACATCATTGTGAAACATTTCCATTAGCATTTCACTTCTTTCTTATGAACATTTTATCAACTAGTCTTTGAGATATTAGGCTACTAGAGTTCTTACTTTGCGTTTTGGTGTACTGAAAAATACTCCGATGTCCGTCTTTTTTACCTGACTGGCTGGCTGGCCGGTCTAGCTGCACACACACACATTTACACAACATATGCTGCAACCTTTTCTAATTTTAATATAGTTTGTTTCATATTGGCTGGCTTCCAACAATAGCTGAATTTGTAAAGCTAGCGAGCACCAATTTCGTTTCTGTGGTGTTTGCTATAATCTTTGCTACCTGGTTAAATAAAGGTGAAATAAAATAAATTTTAAAAAGTTCACTAGCGACAATTTAGCTTTTGCAATGAGACCATTAAATATATTTAAGACAATGGTATAAGAGAGTGTAGTTCTGTTCAGTTTGGACTTCAGTTTATCGCTAACCTTATCACAGGGACTTTGAAGCACTACAGCTGCATGCTGATCTTGGAATAAACTGACAATAGCAAAGATTCCATCTTTGACGACGCCACATTAATGGAATAGGTACTAGCTAGCTTGCTAGTTAATGTTTGCTTTAGTTTGAGCGCTAGCTCTGCAAATTCAGCTAGTGTGTGAACCCTGCCAACATAAAAAAACAAAAAAAACATTGCTATGGCGCGATTGACTGGATTAACCTCACGTCAGTTACGTACATTGAGTGCCTTTCGGACAGTAGATACGAACCCTCTATTACCTTGCCAGCTAAAGAACTGGCAGTGGATCAAACCATTGTGAGGCAAAGGGCGGGGTGGTCGCAATCTTTTGAAACTTAAAAACGCGCTATTAAGTGTCTATAATCAGCACAAGTGCTTTCATTGCGTATTATTAATATTATTGAAATTACATAGTTATGTTTACAGTGATAGATTGGGGGGACAAATCATATTTTTCCCAGGATGGGGGGGTCGTGTCCCCCCCGTGATTTCCGCCTATGCCCATAACCGTGTAAACTGTATAATACTACAAAAACATGGAAACATCCAAGTTTTATGTTCTCTCTCTTTAATGTCGTACATCTGTTAAAACAGAAAATAAAGTAAGCAGATAAATAACAGTAGTAGGCCTACACAAATAGTATAAAAAATAAATAATGCGTAATTCATAGATCACCATGTAATGAAAACCCAACATCACCCATACTGTTTGTACACACATTCAAATCTAAAGTTTCATCATATAAAACATTCCACAATTTAGTGTAATATAAAATATGATTTAAGGAATACAATGGGATAAGCAGTCAACTCTCAGAGGAATCAGGATGGTTGTTCAACCAAAATATTTGGAATATACAGTCAGTTTGGACACACCTACTCATTGAAGGGTTTTTCTTTATTTTACTATTTTCTACATTGTAGAATAATATTGAAGACATCAAAACTATGAAATAACACATATGGAATCATGTAGTAACCAAAAAAGTGTTTAAAATATAAAAATATGACAGCTTTGCACACTCTTGGCATTCTCTCAACCAGCTTCACGAGGTAGTCATCTGGAATGCTTTTCCAACAGTCTTGAAGGAGTTCCCACATATGCTGAGCACTTGCTGGCTGCTTTTCCTTCACTCTGCGGTCTTACTCATCCCAAACCATCTCAATTGTGTTGAGGTCGGGTGATTGTGGAGGCCAGGTCATCTGATGCAGCACTCCATCACTCTCCTTCTTGGTCAAATAGCCCTTACACAGCCTGGAGGTGTGTTTTTGGTCATTGTCCTGTTGAAAAACAAATGAAGGTCCCACTAAGCGCAAACCAGATGGGATGGGGTATCGCTGCAGAATGCTGTGGTAGCCATGCTGGTTAAGTGTGCCTTGATTTCAAAATAAATCAGTGTCACCAGCAAAGCACCCCCACACCATCATACCTCCTCCTCCATGCTTCATGGTGGGAACCACACATGCGGAGATCATCCGTTCACCTACTCTGCTTCTCACAAAGACACGGCAGTTGGAACCAAAAATCTCAAATTTGGACTCATCAGACCAAAGGACAGATTTCCACCGGTCTAATGTCCATTGCTCATGTTTCTTGGTCCAAGCAAGTCTCTTCTTCCTATTGGTGTCCTTTAGTAGTAGTTTCTTTGCATCAATTCGACAATTGCCTGATTCATGCAGTCTCCTCTGAACAGTTGATGTTGAGATGTGTCTGTTACTTGAACTCTGTGAAGTATTTATTTGGGCTGCAATCTGAGGTGTAGTTAATTGCATTTTCTGAGGATGGTAACTCTAATTAATTTATCCTCTGCAGCAGAGGTAACTCTGGGTCTTCCTTTCCTGTGGCGGTCCTCATGAGAGCCATTTTCATCATAGCTCTTGGTTTTTGCAACTGCATTTGAAGAAACATTCAAAGTTCTTGAAATGTTCCATATTGACTGACCTTCATGTCTTAAAGTAATGATGGACTGTCATTTGCTTATTTGACCTGTTCTTGCCATAATATGGACTTGGTCTTTTACCAAATCGGGATATCTTCTATACCAACCCTACCTTGTCACAACACAACTGATTGGCTCAAACGCATTAAGCAAAGAAATTCCTCAAATTAACTTTTAACAAGGCACACCTGTTAATTGAAATGCATTCCGGTGACTACCTCATGAAGCTGGTTGAGAGAATGCCAAGAGTGTGCAAAGCTGTCATCAAGGCAAAGGGTGGCTACTTTTGAAGAATCTCAAATGTAAAATATATTTATATATAATATATTTATTTTTGTTTAACACTTTTTTGGTTATTACATGATTCCATATGTTATTTCATAGTTTTGATGTCTTCACTATTATTCTACAATTTAGAAAATAGTAAAAATAAAGAAAAAACCTGGAATGAGTAGGTGTGTCCAAACTTTTGACTGGTACAGTATATACAAACTGAGTGTACGCAACTTTAAGAACACCTGCTCTTTCCATGACACACTTATTGGTGTCACTTGTTAAACCCACTTTAATCAGTGTAGATGAAGGGGAGGAGGATTTTAAAGCATTGAGACATGGATTGTGTATGTGTGCCATTCAGAGGGTTAATGGGCAAGACAAAAGATTTAAGTGCCTTTGAACAGGGTATGGTAGTAGGTGCCAGACACACAGGTCTGTGTCAATAACTGCAACACTGCTGGGTTTTTCACACTCAACAGTTTCCCGTGTGTATCAAGAATGGTCCATCAACCGAAAGATATCTAGCCAACTTGACACAACTGCGGGAAGCATTGGAGTCAACATGGGCCAGCATCCCTGTGGAACGCTTTCGACACCTCGTAGAGTCCATGCCCCGAAAAATTGAGGCTGTTCTGGGGGAAAAAGAGGGGGGGGGGGTGCAACACAATATTAGGAAGGTGTTCTTAATGTTTTGTAGACTCTGTATACTGTATATATTCATGGACATTATAATGACAGGTAGAGAATGTCTTGGGACATCAAAACTGTCATAGGCTTAGTTTTAGGATCCTTGGGTAAACAATCAGAAGTCGAGGTTTATTGCAGAGGACACTGAGGTTCCAGCTCGTGTAAGGTAATCAGGGAACGATGGGTCTGTGTCTGGGGATGCAGAGTCCTGTCCTCCAGGCATTAGCCCAGCATCATGGGCATGCTGCCACAGCTGACTATTCCTAACAACCCCATGCTTCCTCAGGTATCCCTGACGACAAAACAGGGGTGGCTTTTGATTGGTAAGGGAAAAGCGGAAACATGACTCTGTGGGGAAAAGAAACAAGTTCAGTTTTACACACTGTAAAACAATAATCAAGTAATAAAATGTCTCATGAACTGAGTGGGCAGAACCATAATAAAACAGTAATAACACAGATCCTGTATGAAAGTATGTCACAAGTGAACAAACAAATCGTGTGAGATAAATAGATGAGTAGGAGGTACTGTATATGGAAATATAAAGAACATATCCTAAGGGCATATCTACCCTAGTATAATAAGGTGTTGTAATGAGGGATCAGGTAAGGACATGCTCTACCTGCATAGAAGGCCCTGAGGTCAGTGTGGAGACAGTGTTCCAGGAAGCGCCGCAGTGGCTGGCTGTGGGAGATGGGCCCATCCCACTCAGTCAAGAAGTCCTCGATCATGTGATGCACTGCCTTGGGCCGTGGCAATGGCCAGCCAACAGGACGGTGTCTCATGTCCCTCTCTGTTTAGGATGGCAGACAAATGAAAGAATAACATGTATTCGTTTTTACATACATGCGTAGGTTTGAGTGCTGACGTCCTACCACAAAGATGCCTTGTACTATACACAGACATACTCTTCATTTGAATGTCATTACTTAACTTAGTCTTTAACACAACCATAAGGCCAAACTGTTTTGTACTCTTCATAAGGTTTCTAACATTCTCACACTCACCAGTGGGAAGTTTGTCGTAGTAATATAGAACAGGGTGGAGGAAGTTGGACCTCCAGGCACGGGTCCACTCTGACTCTGCCCTGCCAGGGCCCAGTGAGTCTGTGCGGTTCAGCCCGTACTGTAGAACCAGAACCAGCAGCCCATGCTTGGAGAGCTGGTGGCCAGACAGAGAAGAGAACTGGGGCAGGGCCTGGAGGGGAAACTCCTCCAGATACTCACAGTGAGAGCTGACAGGAAAGGAGAAGATTATTCTAAATTAAAATGGTTCACAAATGGATGAATTTAGGCTGCGTTTACACAGGCATCCCAATTCTGACCTTTTTTTTTTTACTAATTGGTATTTTTTTATCACATTAGATCTTTTCACATCAGATCGTTTTCAGGGCTGCTCAGATTGGTCAAAATACAGATATAAAAATATCAGAATTTGTCTGCCTGTGTAAACACAGCCTTAGTGAACATAAATCGGGATATCTACAGGCAATCAATCAATGTGAGATTCATTGGTAGAGATAGGTAAATTTCCATGAGGGACAATAATCATGAAGAAAAATGTGCACAGTGTTTCAGCACTACTTACCCTCTTAGTAAAATGATGTCTCCAAGTACCCCAAACATTTGGTACGGTCCGGAGGCCTCATTGACCCTCCTCAACAGCCAGGACTGCAGCTGACTGATTGACAGTTTGATTGCTGGCCAGGAGTTGCTATGGTAACGCAGCTCAAGGACTCTATGTACAGCACGCACTAGAGTGGAACACAACAAAGTTACAACAATAAATAGTCAAAAAACAAACACATTTTGTCTATAAAAACATTACTTTATTGACAAATTTGTAATTTCAAAGTTTTCCCCCCTTTACAGGCAGTTACTAACTAAATCAGATTTACTCTGTCTACGTTGTAATACCAGCAGTTTGAATGGTTACCTGTGTATCGGAAGCCATGGATGAACCCCCCTGCAGAAGAGCGATAGTCTCTTGAGTGTGCAGCCGTCCCCAAAACAAAAAGGTCTGGGGTTCCCCGCCCCTCGTACCATGCTGTCACTCCTGGCAACCGCCCCCTGGCACCCTCACTGCTTGGTGGGCGGGCAGAGCTGGAGAGATTAACGGTATCATTAGGACAGCCTGACATTATCTGACTGAAACAGCATGGCTTTTCCAATGAAAATTATAAAACAGAAGATCCACCACTTCCATAGAAAACAATAAGTTTAACAGAACTCTTTTTGCATTATGTAAAGACATGCCACTGTAAAGTATTCATTTACATACCCATCAAAGATGCTGAAGTTGAACCGGAACCCCAGGCAGCGGATCACACGATCATATGGCTGGCGGAGAGAGAAGTTGTCATTGTGGTACACAGGCAGGTTTGTCGCTGTGACCTTTGAACTGTTCCTCCCATCCGAACTGTCCAGTAACTCAGATAGAGTAAGGAACAACTTGCCACGCTTTTCCTTCCCACTGGATCTGCACTTCTTCTTTCTGCCTGAGCGCTTCTTTTCATCCTCTCCATTTCTGACGATAGCAATGTCCTCAAGGCCTCCCTCCACCAGCCCATCAAGGGACTTTAGCTGGTACGTGTCTAGCAGCTCATTGTTCACAGCTCTGTGGAAGAGAGAAAATAGGTCACTGATATGAACAGATTATGCTAAGGGGATAGCAACATACTCTGATCTAAAACACTAATGCAGGAGTACTAAATCAGTGAAACAAAAGAAAGATCAATTGGTAGGAGAGGACAATATGGGAGTCAAAACCTGATGTTGGCTCTCAGTACCTGAGGTCTCCGACGTAGTGTGTCTGCCAGGCTAGGCGGACCGGGCTCGGGCTGTAGAGATGGATCCGGCTGGCCCGACCCAGGATGCTCTGAGCTGTTTCAAATGCTGAGTTCCCCTTACCCAGGATCAGCACGGCCTGGTCCTTATACTCCTCTGGGTCCACAGGGATGGACTCATAGCCCTCCACCAGGTCTGAGCCCTCAAACTGGACCTTCTGAGGATCCCACAGTCCTGTGGACACCAGTAGGACTCTGTGGGTCAGAGAGAGAGAATCATCTCTTTAATGGTATGCATAGTGGAGAATGTTTCCATATTTCCATCCTTTTACATTAGATATGTGTATAGATATAACACAGTACCTGCATGTATAGTCCAGTCCACGCTGGTCAGTCAGTATGTATCCCCTGCCTCTAGGTGATTCAGACTCTGAGGCCCTGATCTTCCCGATGTCCACCCCATACTGGACCTTCAGCCCCAGCTCCTTCACATACATGGAGAGGTAGCGGGGGAATGAGTCTGCATCTGGGTAGAGCTCCCGGCTGACTCGCTGAAGCAGCAGGTCGGGCCTGTCACTCAGGAGGGAGTTCCAATCGTGACGAAGGTTGAACTCGCGGTTCCGCCTTCCTGTGTAGATCTTGTTGATGCTGATGAGTTTCCTGTGTCGAGGGTATCTTTAAAGGGAGAAAAAAACATCCATGAGATACAACACATGTTCATGTACATGGTGTAGGTCAGAACATATTTCTATGAGCAGGGCAATAGAGAAAGTTGCATCATTGTTGCACTGTCACAAAATACTTTGCCGGCAAGTGCAATACCCGATATAGTCGACACCCATTACTACAGAGGCACTCACATATTGAAGAAGCTCCCTGGCCCCGAGTTCCTCTCCAAGATGATGTAATCTCTCTGACTCTTGGAGAGAAAGTGACCCATCTGAAGGCCAGCGGGCCCGGCTCCAAGCACACAGTAGTCATGGTGACGGGTGCTGTTGTGACTGTGGTAGTCATCAGGAAAACATTGGATCAGAGCGATCAGGAGGGCTAGGAGAAGAAGGATAGGGGAATCCATGACCTATGAACGAGTAAAAGGCAATGAAGGCATTTATTGGTGGGAGAGTGGGTTTAGTGAAGGTCATTGCAATACCCTGGTGACAATAATCAACGGCAAATTTAAGTTTTGAAAGCGGCAATCTGAAAATATCCACTGAGAGCAGCAACCATATTGTAATGAAACAGCAGGGAGCAGGTCTCGAACCCTCGACCTTCTAGCCCGAAGTCCAGCGCGCTATTGACTGTGCCGCAAAAGCATGCTCGTGCGGCAGAGTCGATTTCCGCGCTTATAAACCCAGGGTCGTCACAATATTATTGCCAAAGTCATGCAACTCTTTTCAATGGCTTTACCAACATAAGAAGGTCAATTGAAATGAAATATCAGATAGCATTGTTCAAGTGAGTGGAAGAACAGAGAAAGTACGACAATAGCGGGCCTTCATGGGGTGTATCCCCGTGCTTGCCTTGAAACTCTGGCCCGACATCATAACTCGACATGAGGGGATGCAGCTGCACTAGACCGCTGGTTGAGAAGCGCTCCACGAGCACAAAATACACAGCATATCTATTAAAGTAGGATGTTTTACCTTTCACTGCAGTGGTTCCCTCTATTCTAATCCCATATCATTTTGCATTTGGTCTGTAAATAAAACTCTCCAACAACCTATAGTCGGAATTTCATAACGGAGCCCCATCCCTTGATACGACACTCCAGCATACCACAGTACTCTGACCAATAAACGCTGCTCTATTCTGGCCAATAAGAGCTTGTGTGTAAAATAGAGGGCGTGATAAACCTTAAAGTGATGGACAAGAAATGTTCCATACTTTTGATACAAAAGTATCAAGTAGCAAAAGTAACACATTTGACCTTCTTTATTACATTCTTTATTAAAATGTTATAAACTTTGTAATGTTGCAATTTTTTAGATAATTGTAGTAGTTTGATATTTTTTTCGTGAAAGACATACTAATCATCATCAAATGTTAATTAAGTGAAACATAGCATGCATATTATTATAATATCATAAACACAATTAACTATTTATAAAATTCTCATGCCTAGAAATTGTTTTTATTTTTGCCTTCTACAACTGCAACATACACTTCTGTTGAGTCATGGTACCCCCCTTCTCTATTTTGTTGAAACCTGTTGAATCAGGTTATCTATAGATTGGTAATAGATCAATAGATACATAATAGACAAATGTAGGGTAAACCATACAAATTGAATGTTGAGCACAAGAGTTTACAATGTAATCCCCTGAAATGAATTTTGACCTGCAGTTGGTCATTTGTGGCTGAAACTTTGTACCAACACAAAGTTCAATGAACACAATGGGAGAGAGAATTGGATTAAATTAGATTAATTTAACCATTGAGTCCTGCCTGCAGTTAAATCAGCATATTGAATCACTCTTGTTATTCAGTCGTGAAGAAGGCACGACAAAGCCTATTCCCCCTCAGGAAACGAAAAAGATTTGGCATGGGTCCTCAGATCCTCAAAAGGTTCTACAGCTGCAACACTGAGAGCATCCTGACTGGTTGCATCACTGCCTGGTATGGCAACTGCTCGGCCTCCGACCGCAAGGCATTACAGAGGGTAGTGCGTACGGCCCAGTACATCACTGGGGCTAAGCTGCCTGCCATCCAGGACCTCTACACCAGGCGGTGTCAGAGGAAGGCCCTAAAAATTGTCAAAGACCCCAGCCACCCCAAGTCTAGGACAAAAAGGCTTCTCAACAGTTTTTACCCCCAAGCCATAAGACTCCTGAACAGGTAATCAAATGGCTACCCAGACTATTTGCATTGTGTGCCACCCCCCCAACCCCTATTTTACATTGCTGCTACTCTCTGTTCATCATATATAAGCATAGTCATTTTAACTATACATTCATGTACATACTACCTCAATTAGCCCGACCAACCAGTGCCCCAGCACATTGGCTAACCGGGCTATCTGCATTGTGTCCCGCCAACCCCTCTTTTACGCTACTGCTACTCTCTGTTTATCATAAATGCATAGTAACCATATCCACATGTACATACTACCTCAATCAGCCCGACTAACCGGTGCCCGTATATAGCCTCGCTACTGTTACAGCCTCGCTACTGTTATTTTTCACTGTCTTTTTACTGTTGTTTTTATTTCTTTACTTACCTATTGTTCACCTAATACCTTTATTTTTTAGAAATTGCATTGTTGGTTAGAGCCTGTAAGTAAGCATTTCACTGTAAGGTCTACTACACCTGTTGTATTCGGCGCACGTGACAAATAAACTTTGATTTGATTTGATTCATCTTCATAAAACTAAAAGGTACATACACTGAGAGCACAAAACATTAGAAACATGACATTCCAGGTGAAAGCTATGATCGCTTATTGATATTACCTGTTAAATCCACTTCAATCCATGTAGATGAAGGGGAGGAGAGGATTTTCAAGCCTTGAGACAATTGAGACATGAATTGTTTATGTATGCCATTCAGAGGGTGAATGGGCAAGATAAAAGTTTTAAGTGCCTTTGAACAGGGTATGGTAGTAAGTGCCAGGCACACCGGTTTGAGTGTGTCAAGAACTGCAACGCTGCTGGGTTTTTCACACTCAACAGTTTCCTGTGTGTATCAAGAAGGGTCCTCAACCCAAAGGACATCCAGCCAACTTGACACAAATGTGGAAAGCATTGGAATCAACATGGGCCATGTGGAACGCTTTCAACATCTTGTAGAATTGAGGCTGCTCTGAGGGCGAAAGGGGGTGCAACTCAATATTAGGAAGGTGTTCCTAATGTTTTGAACACTCAGTGTTTATAACTTTGTTCTCACCTGTAGTCAACATACTCTCCCTCAATAGCAGAAGGAACACATTCACTTCCTGTAGTTCATGTGACTGTGTTTAATGATTTCTACCATTCCATCTGTTCACTCATGCTCTCCCCTCACTGGTAAATCTGCCCTGTCATGTTAAGCTTCAGCATAAGGGAAATGAGTCAACACTCTCACTTCCCATTTGATTTAGCTGACAAACATTGGGAGAGAAGGCGAGGGAGTCAAATATAAAGACAGGGACACAGGTCAGAGGACACAGCAACTCTAAACCCGTTTGAGAAGGAGGCAGCTTTTGTTTACCAGCTGTATAACAAGACATCAACAAGAAAATACCCCACAGGTAAATGATCAACTCTTTCACTGACTTGTTTTTTAATAAACTGTAACAGTTGGTCACATTTGGATAATAATGTTATAACCACCATATAAAAATTCTGGATTACAGACATGGAGACAGTCAACTCGGCACGGAAAGTTGATATGCAGAACCCTGGCAGGTACAGTCATTTTGTAACGAATGGTCGATATGTTAACTAGATTATTGTATTTCAGACCAGGTCAGGGCTGATATATGGTAAAGTAAAGGTATTGAACATACAGAACACAATTACTAACTGCAAACTCTGTGCTCACATTTACTGTACTCTGGTAAATCAGGATGTCCTCCTAATGTTCTCCATCTCTCCTCAGTGATTTGTCAGAACAGATAAAAGCAGCGACTAAAGAGATCCATGTCAGGGCAGAAAACACCCAACTGATGCTGAGCTATCAGAAGGGACAGATAACTCTTCCGCAGTACAAGGTGACAAAAGCCAATCTGAGAGTAAATTAAAAACCACTTGCCAAAATAATTGACAGTGGTTTTAATATTATGAATGGCCTAGAATGCCTTTTGTTTAACTTTCTACATAGTCATGGAAAATGAGCACTCACTGTATACTAAGTATTAATCTGTAACCCGTCTTTTCCATGGCAGCTTCTTCTGTGTTCCCTCTACGAGATCTACAAAGCACTGGAAGAGGAGATGGACAGAAATGCTTCCCACCCAGGTGTTGCACCGATATACTTCCCTCAGGAACTGGCCCGACTGGAGACACTAGAGAGAGATCTGGAACACTTCTTTGGACAGGAGTGGCGAAAGAGAGTCATCATTCCTGCTGCAACACACAGATATACACAGAGACTTCACAAGGTACAGGCTATAGATATACCAACATGCAGGGTAGGCACACTATCTTAATTGTGTACCTGCTTAGTAATAACAATTTATTTGTTTCCCTCTTCAGATCGGTGAAGGCAATCCTAAATTGCTGGTGGCCCACGCCTATACCCGTTACCTAGGTGACCTGTCAGGAGGTCAAGTTTTGGGGAAGATTACCCAGAAGTCAATTGGGTTAAGCAGCGGAGAGGGACTGTCGTTTTTCTCCTTCCCCGGAGTGTCAAGCCCTAACCGCTTCAAGCAGCTGTACAGGAGCAGAATGAACAGCATCGAGCTGACCAAGGAGGAGAGGGAGGGGGTGCTGGAGGAGGCTATCATGGCCTTCGAACTCAACATCCAGGTGAGAGAAAGAGAAGAGGGAGGAAGGGAGAAAGCAAACTGGGTAAGAATATAGGTTATGGGAACTAATACAGTAATGAAAAGTCACTATGAAAAGTTATACAGCTGTACCATTGAGAGCATCTTGACTGGCTGCATTAGAGCTTGGTATGGCAATAGCACCGCCCTCGATCGCATGGCGCTACAGAAGTTGGTGCGGACAGCCCAGTACGTCACTGAGGCCGAGTTCCCTGCCATTCAGGACCTCTATATCAGGCGGTGTGAAAGGAGGGCCTGGAAAATCGTTAAAGACTCCAGCCACCCAAGTCATATACAGTTCTCTCTGCTTCTGCACTGCAAGCGGTACCGGTGCATCAAGTCTGCCATCAACATGCTCCTGAACAGGTTCTATCCCCAAGCCATAAGACTGCTAAATAGCTAACTAAATAACTAAATGGCTAACTAAATAGCTACACAGACTGAGTTGACCCTTGTATTTTATTTTTGCACCGTCTGTATGCACACTCACACACACTGACACAAACACTCACTCCATAATTTGCTCACACAAATAATATGCACATACATTTATACTGACTCTACACAGACGCACTCACATTCTATCATCATATACAATGCTGCTACTCTGTTTATCATATATACCTACACATATCACTCCAGTATCCATGCACATTTTAAATATGGTTCTGGAACTGACTGATCCTGTATAGTATGCTTTCTCGTGTTCTTATTTCTTTTTCTCATGTTTTTGTTCTACTTTATTTTTAGTATTACATTCTTATTTATTACTGCATTGTTGGGTTTAGAGCTTACAAGAAAGGCATTTCACTGTACTTGTGCACGTGACATTAAAACTAGCTAAACATAACTGTGCAGAGGAAGTGAAACTGGGAAGGTCTAGTGAACGATGCAGTGTAAACGTGTTACTGGATGCCACCGCCATAGCATATTGCTGATGATTGTATTTGTCTTGTTCAATGAAGACATCCTGTGTTATTTCTCATACAGGTCTTTGATGATCTACAGAAAATGTTAAGTGTCACAAAGGAAGCTTACGGTAAGTACAAGCTCATATGTTGATTGGAAATATGTGATCTTTCAGCTTACTTGCGTGTTATAAAAAGATATTACTTTGCTTTTGCAGGGGACCAAGAAAAGGCCAAGACGCCAGCTATCACCCCCTCTTTGTCCATCGTGCAGTTGTCACTGGGCATTTGTGTTGCTTTAGCAACAGTCGCAATGGGTATCTATGTATTCTAAAGCCTTGAAATAAGTCCTTAAATATGTATATTTATGTAGTTGACAGAATCACTTCACTAATCATAATTATCCATTTAAGGGTGTGTGCACTTAAAGCACTTTGTCATGACTGTACTTTTTTAAACGCCTAAGGCAATCTTAAAATGAAAATTGACATGTATTAATTGCAATATCTTTGTACATAGTATGTTTCATTAAAGACTATGCACACCATTTCAACATAAGAAATGTCTAAATAAAGAAGTTTGGTATTTATTTTCAATACAAAATACCTTACACAATGATTTAACGTTAACACTCTTTAGGGCATTCTCATGTCAATTTTCTTGCCCCAAACAATTCAACAACAATACAGTTCATCCAAACTACCTCCATAGCATCATTTGTTTAGTCTAAAAAGAATAGACACCAAATTACTTATGAGGGCAATAGAACAGCAAATAACTGTTGTTGGCTTAACTTGGCAAAGCAACACATGAAAAGGTATACATCAGTGGCTCTGTAGGCGGACCATGGCCTAGGATGGAGAAGACGTATCGACGTGACTTCATGAAGATGTCCACTGGCTTGTGAGGAAGAGTGAATTGATGAGACGCCTGTCCCTTCTACTATTTACAAAGCCCATCGTGACTTAATCTTTGTGCGTATGCATCTTTTTGTGAGACTACTTGACTCTGTAGAGCACCTTCCTCTGCATGCGGTGCTGCAGCTCTCCCCTCCTCATCATCAGGTGAAGAACCTTGTAGATGGCCTGCTCTGGATACTTCTGTATATGGGAGAGGGTAGAGAGAGATTCTGGTCAGTGGACAGGTAAACAGGCTACAGGGCAACACGTAGGCCAACTGAGGACAGCACTGAATCATATAGACAAATGCCAAACATTCCAATGCCCAAAGTACTTTAATGTAATTGACCAAGTGGTCCCGTCTCTGTTCAACACAGTATATGTTCAAAGTAGACTAGTGTAACTGACCTGCTTGGTGAAGTCCTGGACAATGCTGTGCTCGGACACCTGGGAGCCAATGGCAAAGCGCCTCTTCAGCTGCTTCTCAACACGGGAAATCATCTCCTGGTCCTCCTGAGTGGTGAAGCCCTCCACACCCGAGAGGCTGCCGGACAGCGCAGCGTCCAGTGTGGACACCTGGAAGAGCCGCAAGGCCTCGTCCACCTCCTCCTCTCCAGCCACAGCCTGCAGCTTCATCTTGGCCAGGGACTCAGAGATGCGCACCACAGCCTCCAGCTGCCTGCAGGGGACCACGGAGTACAAAGCATTATGACACTGAAGATGGACAGTATCCTGACTGGTAATGACGTTGGCAGGTGAAGTATCATATCATACCTGACAGTGATGGGGATGGAGGCTCTCCTGTCGCTCTCCCTCTCATGTTCCCTCGCTCCACTCCTCATCACCACATATCTGTTCTTCAGCTTTTCAGCTGCCGCCGCAGAGAGACGTGGGCCGCATTTTCTGTCATGGCACTTTTGACCATTACAAACCAAATCCCTTCATGTGTACATACTAGTGTGTAGTATTGTTTCTCTGCGAGTAGAGTTCATGAACTCAAACTAAACAGAATCTAACATATACAGAAGAAATCTGCAGAAATAAAGGAATTTTCAAGACTCACGTTCTGGCATAGGCAATATACTTCTTCAGTGTGGCCAGTGTGATCTCTCCCTCCACACCCTCAGTCTGAGTATGAGCACTGAGATGGACGTTCATCACGTGGCGGGCCAGAGTCTGAGAGAGAAAAGAAGGTCAATAGTGTTAACACTGTGCTAGCCTGGGCCGTGTTCAGTATCCCTGTGCATAAACCTTCCCACACACAAACAAACCCAGAACAGACTAAAGTGTGTTCCCTCACCATGTCTCTCTGATGGTCGTGGATGTCCTTGATGATAAAGATCATGTCAAAACGGGACAAGATGGTAGGCATGAAGTCGATGTTGTCCTCTCCCTTGGTGTCGTCCCAACGGCCAAACACAGAGTTAGCAGCGGCCAGCACCGAGCAGCGGGAGTTCAGGGTAGTGGTAATGCCAGCCTTGGCAATGGAGATAGTCTGTTGCTCCATGGCTTCATGGATGGCTACTCGGTCATCCTCTCTCATCTGAGAAGAAAGAGACACAGTTAAGCGTCTGCAAACAAACTAGTCAAGTATTCAGCAATTTATGTACTCTCTTGTCCATGTTTCCTTACTTTGTCAAACTCATCGATGCACACCACCCCACCGTCAGCCAGTACCATGGCTCCTCCCTCCATGATGAAGCCACGGGTGACGGGGTCCCTCAGTACAGAGGCTGTCAGACCAGCAGCACTGCTGCCTTTACCTGAGGTATACACCTGACAGAGGAAGAGAAAGAGGGAAGATACGAGTTAGCGCTTTCGATAGGGGTCACTAGCATGCTGATAAATTAATTGTCAGCAAATGAAACTTCTGGAATCCATCTTTGTAATTCTGGTTTAAATCTATGTTGAGGGAGTGTCATGATTGCTCTGAAATATATATATCTATCTTTCAATTAATCTTGGAATATATACACACATACAGTGGGGCAAAAAAGTATTTAGTCAGCCACCAATTGTGCAAGTTCTCCCACTTAAAAAGATGAGGCCTGTAATTTTCATCATAGGTACACTTCAACTATGACAGACAAAATGAGGGGGAAAAAATCCAGAAAATCACATTGTAGGATTTTTAATGAATTTCTTTGCAAATTATGGTGGAAAATAAGTATTTGGTCAATAACAAAAGTTTATCTCAATACTTTGTTATATACCCTTTGTTGGCAATGACAGAGGTCAAACGTTTTCTGTAAGTCTTCACAAGGTTTTCACACACTGTTGCTGGTATTTTGGCCCATTCCTCCATGCAGATCTCCTCTAGAGCAGTGATGTTTTGGGGCTGTTGCTGGGCAACACGGACTTTCAACTCCCTCCAAAGATTTTCTATGGGGTTGAGATCTGGAGACTGGCTAGGCCACTCCAGGACCTTGAAATGCTTCTTACGAAGCCACTCCTTTGTTGCCCGGGCGGTGTGTTTGGGATCATTGTCATGCTGAAAGACCCAGCCACGTTTCATCTTCAATGCCCTTGCTGATGGTAGGCTTTGTTACTTTGGTCCCAGCTCTCTGCAGGTCATTCACTAGGTCCCCCCGTGTGGTTCTGGGATTTTTGCTCACCGTTCTTGTGATCATTTTGACCCCACGGGGTGAGATCTTGCGTGGAGCCCCAGATCGAGGGAGATTATCAGTGGTCTTGTATGTCTTCCATTTCCTAATAATTGCTCCCACAGTTGATTTCTTCAAACCAAGCTGCTTACCTATTGCAGATTCAGTCTTCCCAGCCTGGTGCAGGTCTACAATTTTGTTTCTGGTGTCCTTTGACAGCTCTTTGGTCTTGGCCATAGTGGAGTTTGGAGTGTGACTGTTTGAGGTTGTGGACAGGTGTCTTTTATACTGATAACAAGTTCAAACAGGTGCCATTAATACAGGTAACGAGTGGAGGACAGAGGAGCCTCTTAAAGAAGAAGTTACAGGTCTGTGAGCCAGAAATCTTGCTTGTTTGTAGGTGACCAAATACTTATTTTCCACCATAATTTGCAAATAAATTCATAAAAAATCCTACAATTTGATTTTCAGGATTTTTTTTTCTCATTTTGTCTGTCATAGTTGAAGTGTACTACCTATGATGAAAATTACAGGCCTCTCTCATCTTTTTAAGTGGGAGAACTTGCACAATTGGTGGCTGACTAAATACTTTTTTGCCCCACGGTATATGAATTAATATATTCATTCATCTAGCCCATCCTTACCCCAATGGGAGAGCACCTCTCCACAAACTTGAGCAGCTGAGACTTAGCAGTACCGGGGTCTCCCAGCATTAGCAAGTTGATGTCTCCTCTACGTGTCAGCCCGTCAGGCAGCCTGAGACAGGAAAGGTCATTATACATACACACTGGAGAGAAATGTACGCACATCAAAAATCTATTAAAATTCTACATGCCATTTCCAATGTTTGACTCACCTCTTCCTGGAGCCGCCGAACAGCAGGCAGGCGATGGCCTTTTTCAGGTCATCACTGCCATAGATGGAAGGAGCGAGGGAACGGGCGAGGGAGCCGTAGACGTCGGGGGAGGAGGCCAACGCTCTCAGCTCCTCCTCTTCCTGAGGGGAGACTGACCCTGTGGCCCCGCGACCTGAGAGAAAAAGATAGCATTATATCTATAACACTATCCCACATAGGACATAATGTTGGATAAGTAATCTAACCTCTAGTAGCCTTATCGTGCCTACCTGCTCCCTCTGTGTCCTGCTGAATGCCCACCACACGGAGGTAGGAGGAGCGGATGCCCACGCCTGCACTTTTATCTCTACCCTTGCCCTTAGTTTGGGCCACCTTCTTGATGGAGTAGATCCCCATGATGGTCACTCTGTTCCCAGGGACCACACGGTCACACAGGTACCTGAGGGGAGGCAGAACACAAGCTGTAATGTGGTATGTACTCGTCGGTCTCACTTTGCACTGTGTGTATATATCGGGCATGTGTTAATTGCATTTCATTGAGAATATTGAGGCACACAGATGATGATGTGTGAGTGTTACCTGTCACAGTAGAGCTGCAGGTGGCGGGGCATCTCTCCGTGTGGCACAGCATCTGGAGACTCCTGCAGACGGAGGGTCTGGAAGTCCACACAGACACAACGGTCTGGAATTATGAAGTAGGGATCTATAGGACACCTCACCCTGCCTGCCTGCTCACTGAGAGAGAGATGTTTAAGAATTAAAATCACACACAATGATGAAGCAGATGACTTTACACACACACACACACACACACACAATGACTTTATGCATTTTTTCCATGCACTGGAGTGTACACACAAACATTCAACAACTCAGAGGGTTGCACTCACGTGTTGCACTTTCGGGGAAGAGCGTAGCCCTGCAGGCCTGGTGGCAGGGAGATGTTACTGATGACAGAGCGACAGCCACGACACTGCAAACACACCCTGGTGGCCTTGGCCCTCACAGCCGTGGCAGAGATGACGATCCCAGGGACCTTCACCAGCCTGGACACCTGCTCCGACTACCAGAGAGAAAGAGATGGAGAGTTCAGAGTCATGGCATGTTACATGGATGGAAAATTTAGGGAATCTTTCATGCCACCTTCTACATGAACCAACTGAAAGGTGAAAGGCCCAGCATTGCATCCTCAGAGTCTCTTACCTTGAGGTTGCGGATGGAGGCAGGATGGGCGTCACTCTTTAGCATGACCTGGATTTCCTGCACTGTCTCCTCTCCCAGGGGCCTGGGACGGGTCACCTCATCAGCCACCTCCTGGGCAGCCTCCTCCAGCTGTCAATCATAATGGCAGGGCTCAGTTTAAAGGGATAATTTTCAGATATAATTATTTGCCAAATAGAATATAAGATCAGTATGATACGATCAGCAACAGAAAATATAGGAATCCATCTAATCCATGAATTATTCAGCCTGCAATTGCTCCAATTAAAACTCCTCAAATGATTTGTCTGTTATTAGTCTATTCAATCTTCTCACCAGCGGCAGGTTCTCAGAGGGCACCTTGTACAGGCAGTCTGACAGGTCCTCGTCAAAGCTGGCCAGGTCTTCCATCTCCACCTCCACCCAGTACTCCCCCAGAGTGTAGTGTCTCTTAAGGGCATCTCTACACAGCAGAACACATGTCAACAATCCAAAATGAACAATAAGATATAAATATCTTAAAACAGAATGCGAATATAATCATAAGACAAATAAAAACCTACTACAAACTCAATCACAGGACCATGAAGAGTCCAACTTTATTCCTTCAAGACCATTGTGGTGATCAGTGTTAGTTAGCTAACGTTACAGTAACTGGCTAACTAACTGTTAGCTAACTGGCTAACTTAACGTTGGGCATCTGTGGAACATCACACCAACCGGCGGTAGCCATCGACAATGACTTCGTGGCACTTAACACAATCTCGATCTTACCTGTATTTATAGGTGAAACCGGTGCGATCGGTCCCAACTCTGAACTGCCGAAGAAATTCACGGAATCGTTTCTTGATCTGGCTCCGTTTCACTCCACCTTCATCCCCTAGTCCATCTCCACCGCCGAAGCTGTCACTGTAATAAACTCCCGGGTCGTCGAAACCAGACATAATGCACCGATTATATCTACAAAGTGCTGAAAATTAAGTTAGCGCGCGCAAAGTGGAATAATCCTAAAAGCAAAACAGTTTTTGGTGATTAACGCCAATGATCTTCCGTGGACAATGAATTCCACGCTGACTCTTTCGCGGCAAAAATATCGTCACTTTCCCGCGAGGTCGAACAGTGACGCCTTGCCATTGGGAGATATGATCGACTAGTGATAATGATTGGCTGAATACATTGCAGGAGGCGTATCCTGATTGTAGAAGGGTGGGACTTGCAAGAGTTTGTGGCGGGAAAAGAACGGGGATAAAAAAAATACGACCAAGCCAGGGACATTACATTGTGGTGGCGCTACAACAACCCAGTTCGTTGTGTTTACAAAGTTACGGTTGATGCAAGCACACGTTTATTGCTCTAAATAAAAACATGACTTTAAAATATATTCTAGCATTACAACCATATCTAGCTAGCTCCATTGGAAAATACTGTAATGAAACAGCAGGGAGCAGGCCTCGAACCCTCGACCTTCTAGCCCGAGGTCCGGCGCGCTATCGACTGTGCCGCATGTTCGTGCGGTAGAATCGATTTCCGCGCTTATAAACCCAGGGTCGTTACACGACTACCTCCTTTCAAAGAGCGCGTCCTCGCGCTAGCTTGCGACTCCACGTCTTACAGGAACGCGCTCACCAGCCAAGCACACGTACTGTCGTGGATGCAAGGTCCGATCACTTCTGACACCAGTGTAATGAAACAGCAGGGAGCAGGTCTCGAACCCTCGACCTTCTAGCCCCAGGTCCGGCGCGCTATCGACTGTGCCGCAAAAGCATGCTCGAGCGGCAGAGTCGATTTCCGCGCTTATAAACCCAGGGTCGTTACAATAACAACGTTTTGTTAACAAAGGTATTTTATTCATTCAACTGCAACACAAACGCAACACAAATAGTATTGACCACAATTGAGCTTCATCTGTAACACATTACCCTGTATGTAATAAATTATCTTTGTCGCACTGTCATTCATAGGCCTCCTGTGTAACCTGTAACTGCAGTCCAAACTCTGCAAGCTCCTTGTCTTTTAGACTTGCTTATTGGCAGCAAAATGATCCACGAGTTCTTCTATTTAAGACAGAACTCCATGCTTCCTGCCTGTCTGTATGAAAGCATCCACAGCGCGGTCAATGTCCTGGTCAGTGTGGGCCGCTGAGATCTGGACGCGGATTCTGGCTTTGCCCTTTGGTACTACTGGGTAGGAGAACCCAATCACATACACTCCGGTGGGAGACAGAATAATGGGTACTTGTAGTAGATAGACATAACACTGAAGACTACAGTTCTTCAAGAAAGGGCAGATTGGAGGCCTGATTCAAATGAACATTTTTTCCCAGTCCTTGTATTCAAGCAGTGTAGTTTGCAGCTAATAACCTATTAGGTTGAATACAAAATATCAATGAGTATATCTGTCTCCCTCTACAGGTTGATGTGTGTCCACTCATTTGTAATTCCACAGAAATCTTTTTGATCAAGCTTTTCAAAAATAGTTCAGTTCTATAAAATGAGTGGACAAAAAAATCCATAGAGTATTTCTATTTATTATTATTTTATTTTTTTTACCCCCTTTTCTACCCCAATTTCGGGGTATCCAATTGTTAGTAAATTACTATCTTGTCTCAACGCTACAACTCCCGTACGGGCTCGGGAGAGACGAAGGTCGAAAGCCATGCGTCCTCCGAAACCCAACCCAACCCAACCAAGCCGCACTGCTTCTTAACACAGCGCGCCTCCAACCCGGAAGCCAGCCGCACCAATGTGTCGGGGGAAACACCATGCACCTGGCTTCCTTGGTTAGCGTGCACTGCGCCCGGCCCGCCACAGGAGTCGCTGGTGCGCGATGAGACAAGGATATCCCTACCGGCCAAACCCTCCCTAACCCGGACGACGCTAGGCCAATCGTGCGTCGCCCCACGGACCTCCCGGTCGCGGCCGGCTGCGACAGAGCCTGGGCGCGAACCCAGAGTCTCTGGTGGCACATCTAACACTGCGATGCAGTGCCTTAGATCCATAGAGTATTTCAAACCAATATACAGATTGTGTTGTAATGTTTGATAATGCTTGAAATCTGCTTGTGCTCCATTCATATTCAGCCTGAACTGTTGCCTCGCCTAGTTTCAGCATGTCATCAGCCATCAGAGAGGCTGGCATCCCCCAGCATCACAGGACAGATAGGGTGGTCAGAGCCTGAGATGGTGAACCCAGCCTCGGTCATTTTGTTTCTGAACCTACGAGAGGGGGAGAGAATAAAGACATTACAGAAATAACACTCGTTCCTTATACAGTATCAATGCCTTCAACTTTCATTGTTGCTAACTGGGTTCTCTGGGAAACATGTAGTGCTCTTGAAACTGTAAACATGTGTGGAAGGACACCAGTGGAGGCTGCTGAGCAGAGGACAGCTCATAATAATGTCTGGAACAAAGCAAATGGAATGGTTGATACCATTCCACTAATACCGCTCCAGCCATTACCACAAGCCCATCCTCCCCAATTTAGGTGCCACCAACCTCCTATGAAGGACACATTACAGATAAGAGATGAAACAAGCAAAAGTGTTTAATGCAGAATAAACACAAATCTTGTCACTTTTTCAGCACAAGGGATTAGTCAATCTCAAGGTCATTCTTTCTGTCCAAAAATGATGCAGAAAAACTAATCCATGCTTTTGTCACTTCTAGGTTAGACTACTACAATGCTCTACTTTCCGGCTACCCAGATAAAGCACAAAATAAACTTCAGTTAGTGCTAAACACGGCTGCTAGAATCTTGACTAGAACCCCCAAAAATGATCATATTACTCCAGTGCTAGCCTCTCTACACTGGCTTCCTGTTAAGGCAAGGGCTGATTAAGGTTTTACTGCTAACCTACAAAGCGTTACATGGGCTTGGTCCTACCTATCTTTCCGATTTGGTCCTGCCATACATACCTACACGTACGCTATGGTCACAAGACGCAGGCCTCCTTACTGTCCCTAGAATTTCTAAGCAAACAGCTGGAGGCAGGGCTTTCTCCTATAGTGCTCCATTTTTATGGAATGGTCTGCCTACCCATGTGAGAGACACAGACTCGGTCTCAACCATTAAGTCTTTACTGAAGACTCATCTCTTCAGTAGGTCCTATCATTGAGTGTAGTCTGGCCCAAGAGTGTGAAGGTGAACGGAAAGGCACTGGAGCAACAAACCGCCCTTGCTGTCTTTGCCTGGCCAGTTCCCCTCTCTCCACTGGGATTCTCTGCCTCTAACCCTATTACAGGGGCTGAGTCACTGGCTTACTGGTGCTATTCCATCCCGTCCCTAGGAGGGGTGCGTCACTTGAGTGGGTTGAGTCACTGACGTGATCTTCCTGTCCGGGTTGGCGCCCCCCCTTGGGTTCTGCCATGGCGGAGATCTTTGTGGGCTATACTCGGCCTTGTCTCAGGATAGAAAGTTGGTGGTTGAAGATATCCCTCTAGTGTTGTGGGGGCTGTGCTTTGGCAAAGTGGGTGGGGTTATATCCTGCCTGTTTGGCCCTGTCCGGGGGTATCGTCGGATGGGGCCACAGTGTCTCCCGACCCCTTCTGTCAGCCTCCAGTATTTATGCTGCAGAAATGTATGTGTCGGGGGGCTAGGGTCAGTCTGTTATATCTGGAGTATTTCTCCTGTCTTATCCGGTGTCCTGTGTGAATGTATGCTCTCTCTAATTCTCTCTCTCGGAGGACCTAAGCCCTAGGACCATGCCTCAGGACTACCTGGCATGATGACTCCTTGCTGTCCCGAGTCCACCTGGCCGTGCTGCTGCTCCAGTTTCAACTGTTCTGCCTGCGTTTTTGGAACCCTGACCAGTTCACCGGACATACTACATGTCCCAGACCTGCTGTTTTCAACTCTCTAGAGACAGCAGGAGCGGTAGAGATGCTCTGAATGATCAGCTATGAAAAGCCAACTGACATTTACTCCTGAGGTGCTGACCTGCACCCTCGACAACCACTGTGATTATCATTATTTGACCCTGCTGGTCATCTATGAACATTTGAACATCTTGGCCATGTTCTGTTATAATCTCCACCCGGCACAGCCAGAAGAGGACTGGCCACCCCTCATAGCCTGGTTCCTCTCTAGGTTTCGGCCTTTCTAGGGAGTTTTTCCTAGCCACCGTGCTTCTACACATGCATTGCTTGCTGTTTGGGGTTTTAGGCTGGGTTTCTATACAGCACTTTGTGACATCAGCTGATGTAAGAAGGGCTTTATAAATACATTTGATTGAATTTGATTGATTCAATTGCTCTTTTCAAACATGTCCTGTTCATACGTATTTTTCACAAAGACCAACACAAAAAGGCTTATCTGTTTTTGTCCGTGCTCCTATGTTAAACCGTTCCATAAGCTTAGATGGTGTCTACCACATTCACCAAAACAGAGGCCCCAGTCCCCTCCCCCGATTCCCACCTCATGGTTTTGTCCCCGACACTCTGAGCAATCTCATTGGAAGCGAGGAGCAGCTCGACAGCCCGGGTAGCGCAGCCCACGACAGGAGGGGGTAGGGAGTTGGAGAAGAGGTACGGACGAGAGCGCTGCCTCAGCAGGTCAATCAGAGGTTTAGGACCCACTGTGTACCCACCTGAGAGAAAACAGATAGAAACCCATATCCACCTTATACAGTGCATTCGGAAAGTATTCAGGCCCCTTGACCTTTTCCACATTTTGTTACGTTACAGCCCCCCCCCCCCAAAAAAATATATAATGAAATATCACATTTACATAAGTATTCAGAACCTTTACTCAGTACTCTGTTGAAGCATATTTGGCAGCGATTACAGCATTGAGTGTTCTTGGGTATGACGCTACAAACTATGCTTGGCACACCTGTATTTGGGGAGTTTCTCCCATTCTTCTCTGCAGATACTCTCAAGCTCTGTCAGGTTGGAAGGGGAGCGTCGCTGCACAGCTATTTTCAGGTCTCTCCAGAAATGTTCGATCGGGTTCAAGTCCGGGCTCTGGCTGGGCCACTCAAGGACATTTAGAAACTTGTCCCAAAGCCACTCCTGCATTGTCTTGGCTGTGTGCTTAGGGTTGTTGTTCTGTTGGGAGGTGAACCTTTACCCCAGTCGGAGGTCCTGAGCACTGGAGCAGGTTTTCATCAAGGATCTCACTGTACTTTGCTCGGTTCATCTTTCCCTCGATCCTGACTAGTCTCCTAGTCCCTGCCGCTGAAAAACATCCCCACAGCATGATGCTGCCACCACCATGCTTCACCGTATGGATGGTGCCAGGTTTCCTCCAGACATGACACTTGGCATTCAGGCCAAAGAGTTCAATCTTGGTGTCATCAGACCAGAGAATCTTGTTTCTCATGGTCTGAGAGTCCTTTAGGTGCCTTTTGGCAAACTCCAAGCGGGCTGTCATGCGCCTTTTACTGAGGAGTGGCTTCAGTCTGGTCACTCTACCATAAAGACCTGATTGGTGTAGTGCTGCAGAGATGGTTGTCCTTCTGGAAGGATCTCCCATCTCCACAGAGGAACTCTGGAGCTCTGTCAGAGTGACCATCAGGTTCTTGGTCACCTCCCTGACCAAGGACCTTCTCTCCTGATTGCTCAGTTTGGCTGGGAGACCAGCTCTAGGAAGAGTCTTGGTGGTTCTAAACTTCTATTTAAGAATGATGAAGGCCACTGAGTTCATGGGGACCTTCAATGCTGTAGACATTTTTTGGTAGCCTTCCCCAGATCTGTGCTTCAACACAATCCTGTCTCGAGCTCTACGGACAATTCCTTCGACCGCAATTCCTTCGGCTTAGTTTTTGCTCTGACATTCAATGTCAACTGTGGGACCTTATATGGACAGGTGTGTGTCTTTCCAAATCATGTCCAATCAAATTAATTTACTACAGGTTGTCTCCAATCAAGTTGTAGAAACATCTGTTTTTGCCTTGTCATTATGGGATATTGTGTGTAGACTGATTAGTTTTTTTTAACCATTTTAGAATAAGGATGTAACACAACAAAATGTGGAAAAAGTCAAGGGGTCTGAATATTTTCTAAATGCCCTGTATCAATGTAAATGTTCAAGTTAGTTTTGTCATCCATTTATGGAGTTCAATCACACAGCCTACATTGTCAATAGTGACATTTCATAAGCATTGAGAACATACAGTACCGTTATGCAACTCCATATATGAGTCAAAACAGAGGGAAACCTACCAGCTGCACCTTCCAGTGCTTTTCCCAAAGTAGAGTTGACAATGTGAACCCTGTCCATCACTCCCAGGAGCTCATCTGTGCCCGTGCAAACAAAATGTAATAACACTATTAGTCGACATAATTGGCTACGAAACCATAATCCTTTTTAGTTTGCCTAGGCATAATTACATCATTAAAGTTCTATCATAATTTCTCCATCTGTCCTTTTTTCTCTCCACCCGTACCGTCACTCACCTGCCTCGTGGGCCCATGAAGCCTGTAGCATGGCATTCGTCAATGAAGACCATGGCTCCATACTGCTCTGTCAGGTCACAGATCCCCTTCAATGGAGCCATGTCACCATCCATGGAGAACACACCATCCGTGACAACGAGGCGTAGACGACATGACTGAGGAGGACAGGGAGCCATGATGACCAGTGATGCAAACACAGCCCATTAACACTAAAATCAATTCAGCAACCTTTATTTATTTACCCATCACTATGGTTTCAAGCTTCATGGATTTCAAGAGGATTCTGCATAATAAGCTTCATGAAAGGTGGAGACCTTAATTCAAAAAAGATACTGTGCAATCATATTCTAAGAAATATGTGTAATGGCTGAAGGTAGTGCAGGTATTATGATGGGGAAGACAGGGTTTAGAAATCCTCTAGCTGGAAGATGGACAGCAGATGATGCCTGTCTTACTCCTTACCCCGCTGTCATTATGCCACAATCACATCAAGGAGATTCTTATTTTAATGCGTGTATAGCACCCTCTTTACCTGGGACTCTTTCAGCTGGGTCTCCAAGTCATTCAGGTCCATGTGTTTGTATCTGAACCTCTTGGCCCGACACAATCTGATCCCATCAAGGCATGATTCAGCTCATCAGAAAGAACTGTATCGTCAAGCCCCAACAGAACCTGATGTAGAAAAAGAGTGCATTACTACTTTAGGCCTGTTTAATACAGTGGCACAGAAACTGTAAAGACAGACCACGCAACAGAATATTATAAAACAGTTAATCACATGTTAATGTATTCAAGAATCACAAACCTCAAATATGCCAGCTGTTTTGACGCCAACGCAGGGCTATAGGATGCAGTCCTCACGCTCATGGAACTGAGCCAGCTTCTGCTCCAGATCTTTGTGAATGTCCAGTGGATCATATGGTAATACGAGAATGAGAGGAGACACCATCACAGAGTAATGTGAACTCACACAGAACCACCAGAAACACTTGAGCAAGCAGTCTTTAGGTTACCTGTGTGCCACAGATGAATCTCACTGAGCTCAGCCCAGCACCATACTTCTTCAAGGCATCTATCCCTGCCTCCACTACATGGGGATGGCTGGAGATGCCCAGATAGTTGTTTGCGCAGAAATTCAATATGTCTGCATGGGGAGAGAGAGAAACAATAGGTAAGCATATATAAGCCAGGTTCTCCAGAGGACATGCACACCATAACAATACTGACCCAACTGCCAGAGAAAGCTTGATTTACCAGTAACAATTACCACAGTGACCTTGCATGACTGCTGGGGGGAGTATGAGTGAGGGATTTCTGCCATTGTGTACTTACTGGCAAATACAGAAGAGTGCCAGCTGTACACGAGAGGATATGCCATAAGCCATTCATAAATCAGCACTAGGGGTCAGTCTTTCTCTGGTACACAAAAGTGAACAGTAACAATTTAGTAGTTACATTGGTGGCAGAAATATGGGTTTAAGAACACCAGCAGCCACCACAAATCACGATAACACTAAGCACACGTATAACTTCCAGTTGCCAAGTAGGGCAAGTCTCGGTCATGTAGCTAGCTACCCCAACACCACCAGGCTGAAATGAATTTCCGCGAAGTTCAGATGGGGCGAACAAGACTAAACTAGTAGGTAAACTTGCTAGCGAACTTAGCTTGCTACAACTCCTAGCTGTCTGTATGCAACAAGTTCGACCTCGTTAGACAACGTGGGTAGACTAGACTTAAATTCCACGGTGCCAACTTTTGCCATATGTTTTTCATGTCACTTGAGGACAGCAATACATAGGTAGGCAAATCAATATAATTGAAAGTTGGTGAGCTGACCCCTAACTAACGTTATAACGTCAGACTACTCACCGCCACGACTGCCGTCCACGTTGATATGAGGACCCTGCTTGGACGTGATTATTCTTTCTCCTTTCCACGTTCCACCAGTTCGGATCATTTCAAGTTCATGCTCCAGCACCGATCTAGCATCGGCGATAGCTGCATAGCCCCGGTTTGAGGTGGTAGTTGAGGGTCTCAAAATATCTCTTATTGGGGCACTAAGATAACGGACAGCTGTTCGAAGAAGCATGGTGAATTTCTGTCCAAATATTTCCAAGCAGTTAACAGGATAACAAGACAGGATAACAACGTAGACATGACTAGACAGGATAAGGATAAGGAGACTAGACAGGATAACAACGTAAGATGTGGCCAAAAATAATGTAAGTGACGTCAGAGTGATATGTAAAGCACGTGGGCGTATCAAGGAGCACCAATCAGAAGCTATGGGAGTGTAGAGGTGTTTTCTGAATCTAACCACGTCTCAAAACATATAGCCAAAGACAGTACAGTATGAAGATATGATAAACTATCCCCGATTACACTTGTAGGCGACGTTGCCTGGCTAAGCTCATGCGTAGAAACACGTCATCGGGTCTTAATGGTCGTCTGGCGCCGAACTACGCATGTGCAGGCAGTCAAATCAAAGGCACTCCTTCGATGTAAAATAGTTTTGACGAAAATAAAAACGTTTCAGTTTGTCACTTTCCCGATGTTGGAGTAATAACATGTTACACTACTTAAGACATTGGCTCGAATCTAGGTTGTGCCTTTAGATTTCGAGAAAATGTACAACTACGGAATATTTCTTTACTTCTCAAAACCCAAATCCCGGCTTGGAAGTCTCGCGATGTTGCGCTTCTGGTTTGAGAAACTCCGTCGTATTGCCACGCTCTGGGCGAGTTCGTTTCACATGGCCAGTTGTCCGGTAAGCGGGGTTCGCACATTTAATTTGCAAATAACAGAAAGTAGCCTACTTCAAATAAAACATTTTAATTTCCAATTAAACCTGTAGAAAACCGAAACCACTGATAAAAAAAGATTACCAACCAAATAAACAAAGCAGTCTCTAAGTCCGTGATTGGGAGTCCCATAGGGCAGCGCACAATTGGCCCAGTGTCGTCCAGGTTTGGCCGGGGTAGGCAGTCTTTGTAAATAAGAATTGGTTCTTAACTGACTTGCCTAGTTAAATAAATAAAAGTCCTTCCACTTGTACACAGGATACAGAAATGGAGGTAAACAGCTTATTCTGAAAAAGACCAAGACAGCAATCTTGATTTATACTAAACCAAAATATAAACAACACGTAACGTGATGTTTCATGAGCTGAAATAAAAGATCCCAGAAATGCTCTCAAATTTTGTGCACAAATTGGTTCACATCCCTATTAGTGAGCATTTCTCATTTGCTGGGGACAAAAGTACACAAACATGTGCAGTTTTGTCACACAACACAATGCCACAGAGGTCTCCATTTGAGGGAACATGCAATCAGCATGCTGACTGCAGGAATGTCCACCAGAGCTCTTTCCAGATAATTGAATGTTAATTTTTCTACCATAAGACACTTCCAACATCATGTTAGAAAATTTGGAAGTACGTTGAACCGGCCTCACAGCTGCAGACAACATGTAACCACGCTAGCCCAGGATCTCCACATCCGGTGTCTTCACTGGACAGCTGATGAAACAGAAGAGTATTTCTGTCTGAAATAAAGCCCTTTTGTGGGGGAAAAAAATCATGCTGATTGGCTGGGCCTGGCTCCCGAGTGGGTGGACCTATGGGTGGACCAGGCCCACCCATGGTTGCGCCCCTGCCCAGTAATGTGATATCCATAGATTAGGGCCTAATTACATTTATTTCATGAATTGTAACTCAGTAAAATTGTCATTTATGTTTTAGTTCAGTATAGTTTAGATACCGTGCAGAATAGAGATTTACAGATCAAAATGCAGTATTTCAGAGAACCAAACATTGACCTAGTTTATGCTTCACAGTGCATTTCTAAATGGCCTCTTCCATACTTTGGTTTTAGGCACATTTGTTTTTAAAACGTTGAACTTCGGATATCAATTCCTTGTATCAGGAAAAAATACATAGTTCAACTTCCTCTTGCCACAGCTGTTTGGAGCTCCTCTCAGCCCTTCGCTGTTCCGTGTAAAAGTTATGCATCCCAGTTTCTTCAGACACCTTTTAAAGTTGATATGACAAAAGCATTAACACTCCTGTAAGTACTTGACAGATTCAACACGCTTTTTAAAATGACATTGGAAATTGCAAAACCATTGTGTTATTCAATCACAGACTAGTGGAATTATGGTATACCAATTTTACAAAACACAGAAATCAATCATATTTGCAGAACCATGAAAATCAGCCCACACGCTGAGCACCCATCTCCCAGAGTGAATAAGAACAAACTATCTTTAAGACTTCATCTGTGTTTAATGTTACAGTATTTCATCATGACATTGTGTAACAGTTGATAAACTTCAAGTACTCCAGAAACAATTAGGTTTGTATTGCTCTTCCTAAAAAAAGTGTTCTGTATTACAAATGGGATTCATCATGAGCATCACATCATTCATTTTCCCTAATTATAGCTTATTGCAATCTACTAACATTGTGTATATCATGCCTGCATTTTCTGGAATGCACACCATTCAATGTTCATCTGAAAATATTGGGCATATTCCATTCTCTTCTAAGAAATGTAACAGGAATTAAACTCAATCATTGTGCAAATGTTTGTATTCGCAGCCACACCAGAGGAGGCTGGTGGGAGGAGCTATAGGAGGACGGGCTCATTATGTCTAGAATGGAATAATGGAATAGTACCAAACATAAGGAAACCACATGTTTGACTCCATTCAATTCCATTCCAGCCATTATAATAAGCCAATCCTCCTATAGCTCCTCCCACCAGCCTCTGCTGGATATCCATATACATAGTGGCACAGGACGACTTAAGTTCTTATCATAAAGCACTCTTTTAGTGTAAGTTAAAAACACTTGGTCCAAGTTCATTTAGCCTTAACATAAAAATATACATTAAGCATACTAGATAAAGACCTAAACCCAGGAGAGTTTAACATAAAGTAGTTCTGTTGTTTACCTGAGTGTCAGTAGCACAACCCAATTGTCAGGAGTTGTTGTTCCCACCAGTCATTTACTCACTGTATGTGCCAATCATACATTCATCCAGTTCAGTCCTCTCACACTATTTGGGAAAATGGCATTGGTTATGTGACAGGTTGCAGCTTGGCCTATGACTCGGAGTAGTTGTTGTTGTCACGAGAAGAAGCTTTCAGGGACGGGAGACGCTCCGCTGCTCTCGCCCGTTCTGCCAGAAACCTGTCAAACTCTAAAAGGAGGGAGAAAGAGAAGTTGCCTTAGGCAGGCTTTGTTGGTCTCAAAAAGGATTACTCAGGACTTTGTAATAGTACAAGGAAGCAAACTAAACTGTTGTTGGATCTACATAGCGATACCCAGGGAGTGGATGAGAGCTGGATGAGGAACTAAGAAATAGAAGCTCACCCTCACTTGTCACACCCTCTGAATCAGCCATGTCGTCCTCCTGTGACACACATGAAAGCCATGACTTATGGTCACGTCAACAGTCACATGTCCAAACAAAATTGAATATGTTCAAAAATCCAGGAATGTTACATTTGCTGGGGTAAAGCACCGTGCAGGCATTTGCAATTACTGTATACTATGTATAGTCCATAAAACCAAATTAGAGAGGGGGTGCAAGGACTGGCACTGGTATAACATGGAACCAAGTTGGACTCTGCTTGTATACCATGACATTGAGTGAATGCTAACAGTGACCCACCTCGTCCACATCCAGCCACTTCTCAATGTCATCCATCACAGACGTCTGACTCACAGGGATCTGGGAGAGTTAGGCAAGAGATTACTGTAAGCCACTGTTTTCTTGTGACGACCAGACTCTGGAGTACCATTACCTTTAGATTTTTCTTGGGCAATCTACACATAACCACCATTCAAGCATGCTGACCCCTAGTATTCTGATTGAAACCAGTTTATTTTAGACGGGGAAACAAGGGATCCATCCACCACACCAAAGTTACGGCAGGGAAAACATAACAGAGTGGGAGTAAATTAGCAAGCATAGTAATGATTTAGAAGAGTCATGATTTAAAAGGGATACTTGGGAATTTTGGCAATGAGGCTATTTTGGACACAGACAAAAATGGCATTCATGAGTTCATCTGACTCTGGGGAAGTAGATAAAGGGCCTCATTGCCAAAATCCAGAAGTATCCCTTTAAGATGTGCCAATACACACCATCTATCAGTTTCAGAAATGAACACTTATAACACTCAACACATGAATGCAAAAATCAAAGTAAGAAAAAAATAACCAGATCAGGCACACCGGAAAAAGATCATACAACCATCTCAGTACAAAGACGGAAAGGAAACAATCATTCATTAAATACACACTAAACATGCTTGAATACAAAACATCCCAGCATAAGCCCCAGGGGTAGAATGCAAAAGGAATGGCACTGTGCCAGCCAATCAGACCCAAGGGTGGAGTCTGGGCTGTCATCCTTTACACAGACATTTTTATTTACGAACAAAGATACCGGTAGACATGCATGCCATAACACAAAACCATTGGGTTATGAACAAGGAGACAAAACAGAGACAGACAGACAATCTTATAGCACTAACAAAATTGCCAATTTTGCACGTGAAATTGTGGCAGGACACAGAGAACATTGTTTAAACATATAGAGGCAGGGCAGACCTACACATTACCTAAGACACAGGGTTATTGTACATATTAGTGACACTTAGTAACACTCCACAGGGCATAAGGACTCCATGGACACAAGCAATGCCCTTCCTAAACAAACATCCTTTCAAATCTGTCCTGGGTTAAATAATTCTGGGGTTACTGACCGTTCCAGTGTTCTGTAATCTGGTGTTCTGTGCTTGAGCCAGACTGTCGGCAACACCTTCATTCCGCTCACTAAAACACACATTTCACTGCTTAGAAAATTATGCAGTTTACATACAGTAGTAGAATAATAGCCATCTCCACAAGTAACCATTGGCCAAAGTATGAACAACTTTATTGGAAAACCAAATACAGAGGAGAAATGTTCCTTCAACATTTGTATTGCAAATGTTTGCACAGTTTTCTCACTAGCCATGTAAGCTTGCAGTTCATGTCAGACTCCATTCATAATCCTTATTGACAGAATGAATGGCACAAATATCTTGAGCAAGATAAGCAACCATCCTGAGCCAGCCAGGTTCACTTCCAGTCTAGACTAGTACACCAGCTTAGCTGGAGCAGGACTGTTATAACCTAAACAAGCCAGGGAGTGACAAGACAACCACAGCACCAGTTCATTTGTTATACAGTACTAAGCCATGAGAAAGTCTTGACACCTGCTTTAGTAAGCTCCCTCTCACTCTTGCTATAAGTCTGAACAATCCATTCTACCATGAAAGCAAAACCTGGACTTTTGTTGGAGCTGTCTATTACCTCGGTCTCGGTTGTGTCTGTGAGATGCTCCTGTTCTGTGCAAATTCATCGAATTCCCTCATACCTATGTGGAAAACAGGGTAAGATAATGAATTGTACTTTAAGGACACATTGAGAACCTCTATCAGATCGAGGAACACTGTAGTTACTTACTGAGTCCTGTCATCTGACTAGACACTGTGTCCACTGTTGATCGGCTGAGATGGCTGTGGGTGGGAGCTGTAACAACAGGCTTGATTGCTGCACTGAGGTCAATAAGGTTGACGTAGGTCAGGCTCTAGGCGATTGGGAAAAAGGTGAAGTTGAACAGTACATATTTCTCATCCAAACATGCATTTGTGATAAGGGTAAAGGACCACAGATCCTTAAGAAAAAACACTTACCTGCTGTGTAGCTCTTAGTCTCTGAAACCTGGAAAGGAAATAATGAAAATCATACTGCTATCACAGCAGGAATTATTGACTGTATCTGATGATGATCATTTAGGACAATACCTCTGGTAGCGAGTGAATGTGGCATTGATTTCATCATTGGCAGCCAGCAGCTCCTCGGTCAGTTTCTCCTCACTGAGTCTTGGGACCAGCTCCATTATCTTATCTTGCATGTCTTTACATGCTGCATACAACTCCTACTGACAGAGAGAGAGCAGGAGATGCAGAGAGTCAGCGAAAAGACAGCAATGGACAAGAGAGATGGATACAAACAGATGACATGTGTCACAGCCATGGATGAACAGCCATAGAGAGAGCCCAGCGAGCGAACCAACTAACCTGAAGCAGCTCCTTGTCTGAATGCTTAGCTGTTGCTGGATCCAGTTGAGACATCATATCTGACATCACGGTCAGGTTACCTCGAACCACTCCCAGGTCGGTCTTCAACTTTTTAACCTGGAATAGGAGTCAATGTCATCAGCACTCATATGCTAAATTGTGTGGGGTGGGGTTGGCATAATACTGTAAAGCATCAACTTTTATTATACATTCTGAATGTGAAACAAGTAACTGAAACATCCACAGTGCACAAGGTAATTGGAATTTAAAGTAATGCCCTGGAGTGAATTCAGCCTGCATGCAAAAGATTGTTGTGTTACTAAAATAAAAGCCATGCCATTTTAGAGGCCCCTGTATGACGTGAGCGTTCCAATCACCTCATAAGGTGTGAAGGTGAGGGGTCCCTGCTCGCTCTGTTGGGATGCAGGAAGCTGTGGTGATATGGGGACAGGCCTGGTGGATGAGGGTGCAGCAGATACAGTGACAGTAGGCCCGTTATCAGGCACAGTCTGGTGGACAGAGCACAGGAACTAATTGAGTTAGAGAATAGTGTTAAGGAGTAGGGAGTTAAAACAGCTTAAGAGAGGTTTAGCAGAAAGTTGTAATCTGTATTTGTCAGTGAGGAAATGCATGCATTTTCACCAGTCATTGTTTGAAGGTATACCCTATTTGGAGTGTGAATGGGGGAGTATCCGTCCAGTTCAGTCATGGGAAACTCCAGTCCTTTCCGTCTCAGGTCCTCGTACACAGAGACCACGCCCGTCAGAGCTGGTGAGCTGCGGAATGCGTCTGCCCATGCCTGAACAATAGACAAACACATCATAAACAGCACACACCCGACAATAGCTAGCTGTCAATTCCAACACAGCTCTGTGACTTACTGAAGGTATGAGTACCAATGCCATCTCTCACCTGTATAAGGCTGAGCACTCTGTCATGCAGGACCAGAGGGGGATTGTTCTTGGGTAAGATGGACCTGACAAGAACCCCCTCAACAAACTCCCTGGTTGAGACTAGCACATGGAACCTGTGGCCACAGTTCTTCACACACGCTTCCAGTACCTGAGAACCAACATGACATAAGAGAGATGGAGAGAGAAAGAAAGTTAGGTTACAAGTTCATGAAGAAAAGGGGGAAAAAAGTATGGTGAATGAGAGAGGTAAATATGACACTCACAATCAATGCCAGCATGACCTCTCTGAAGTTCTTGTTTCCAACAATCCTCTTCTTTATTGCTTTGTATGCATCTCTAGGCCTGTAATCATTGTAGGTAAACAAGCAACTTCAAACAACAAGAGCACAATACAGTAAGGGGAAAAAAAGGAAAAAACAGTCCATTATGTCAACAGAGGATACACACCCCTCCTCTGTCTCGTTGATGATGTCACAGATGTCCATGTTGAGGGCCCAGTCCTCCGACTGCAGACTGGAGCTGGTTGCATATTCTGAGAACAAAAACAATTGAGACATTGCACTTTATTTTGCATAAAATTATCTGGAAGACATAGTCACTGTGAAACGGTCTCTGCCTCATAACACAACTCTCAATAGCTGTTTATTAGCTTACTTTGATGATGCCTCTACTCATCCATGCGAGTTAAATCCCTATTTGTTTGTCAAACTCATTCTTTCTCCATCTAACTGACTGGTTCATGTGACCAGCATTAGGTTCCTTGGCAGACGTTTACTTAAACAAATTAAATGTTCTGTCTTCATTCCTCTGAAAGGGAGGGGATAGAAAGAGGATTTAGCTCAGTTGAGAAAGTAGAACAACCTCTCCTACTTGTACCGTCTCATTGTGGTCATATACATTAAAATAGGCAGATTGTTTTTCCATCTATAATTATGTCACAGGGGGAGTTTAAGCTTATAAGATAAAATAGGCCACTTGTAGTCTACATAAAAACAAGATGGCAAGCAGATTCATTATTAATCAGCAACGTTACTCACTCTGAAACATCTACAGTATACATGTTATTCCATTATTTCTTAAAGGCCCAGTGCAGTCAAAAATGTGATTTCCTATGTTTGATAAATATTTTCACACTATTAGGTGGAAATAATACTGTGAAAACGATAATGTCCGTTTAGTGTAAGAGAAAAGTCTACCTGAAATTTTTGCCTGTTTTGGTGGGATGGAGTTTTGGCCTACCTGGTAAATTAGTTAATATACCAATAAGAAAGAGTTCCAAACCTCTGCAAATAACAGTTCGTTTTCAGTTTTCCTCTCCCACTCAGTCCTAGCAAAATTATTGCTTGAGAAATTGCTCTTTGCTAAGAAGTACATTGTTTATTTTTGACCATTTGAATTTAAAACATTCACAGTAAGGTACTTAAATGATTTGATATCGAGATAAAAATGGCTGCATTGGAACTTTAATAAATGTCCCCTTCTTAAAATTAGGTCACGAAGGAAGGGAACAATTTTTCACCACCCCACCCAGAGCTTGCCAAACGATTGGTCTATAGACCAGCAACAATACCCAAACTGGCCAATGAAATTCAGGATTAAAACACTGTAAACCCGCCTCTAGGGTATTATTGTGCGGTGCCAGTGTCAGTCAAGTAATAGCATAATCTAAATCTCTTTTTGCACTGTCAATCTTGATCAATTAACTAACTATAAGCAAGCAATTGTCACAGTTTCGTTTCTTATTAAATACATAACCAATAACGCCAATTTCCCTTTCCATAGCCTACGGATTATCTTGTGTCGTTTTATGGAGTGATAGTGTCTGTTTTCCAACAATAGCCTACCAATGTCTTGTAGCCTGTCATGTCCGATGCAACAATGTAAACTATCTACAAACTCACGCGCAAACCACTATAAACCTACTTTATTAGTTAAAATGTAACAATTACCTATTCGCTGGCCCACGGGTGTAGTAAACGGGTTCCCTGTCAGAAACTCCATCCTTCTTTCTACCAGTCAAACCAAAATCCAGAACTGCGCTTCCGTCGTTTCCACAGCAGAGGAGTTATCGCAAAGAACTGAAGCAGCACAAATGGAATGAAATTAGGTTACGTCATCTGTTAAAGTGAAAGTTACATTCACTGAACATTATTGTCTACTAATTGGGAATTTATACATTGCATAAAATGAGACCATATTAATACATGCAGAATGATAGGGTAGCCTACAATAGAGCCACCAGAACATTTGCACAGAGAGGAACAAAATAAACACTATTTAGCTAAAGGCTAAACGATAAACCATCTTCACATTCTACCCCATCATAATACGTGGACTATGAAGCTACACTACATGACCAAAAGTATGTGGACACCTGCTCGTCGAACATTTTATTCCAAAATCACGGGCATTAATATGGAGTTGGTCCCCCTTTGCTGCTATAACAGCCTCCACTCGTCTGGGAAGGCTTCCACTAGATGTTGGAACATTGCTGCTGGGACTTGCTTCCATTCAGGCACAAGAGCATTAGTGAGGTCAGGCACTGATGTTGGGCAATTAGGCCTGGCTCACAGTCGGTGTTCCAATTCATTCCAAAGGTATTTGATGGGGTTGAGGTCAGGGCTCAGTGCAGGCCAGTCAAGTTCTTCCACACTGACCTTGACAAACCATTTCTGTATGGACCTCGCTTTGTGCACAGGGGCATTGTCATGCTGAAACAGGAAAGGGCCTTCCTCAAATTGTTGCCACAAAGTTGGAAGCATAGAATTGTCCAGGATGTCATTGTATCCTGTAGAGTTAAGATTTCCCTTCACTGGAACTAAGGGGCCTAGCCTGAACCATGAAAAACAGTCCCAGACCATTATTCCACCTCCACCAAACTTTACAATTGGCACTGTGCATTGGGGCAGGTAACGTTCTACTGGCATCCGTCAAACCCAGATTCGTCCGTCGGACTGCCAGATGGTGAAGCGTGATTCATCACTCCAGAGAAAGCGTTTTGACTTCTCCTGAGTCCATCAGAGGCAACGCATGGCATTGCGCATGATGATCTTAGGCTTATGTGCTGCTGCTCGGCCATGTAAACCATTTTCATGAAGCTCCCGACGAACAGTTCTTGTGCTGACATTGCTTCCAGAGGCAGTTTGGAACTATGTAGTGAGTGTTGCAACCGAGAACAGACAATTTTTACACGTTACGTGCTTCAACACTCTGCGGTCCTGTTCTGTGAGCTTGTGTGGCCTACCACTTCGCGGCTGAGCCGTTGTTGCTCCTAGACATTTCCACTTCACAATAACAGCACTTACAGTTGACCTGGGCAGCTCTAGCAGGGCAGAAATTTAACAAACTGACTTGTTGGAAAGGTGGCATCCTTTGACGGTGCCATGTTGAAAATCCCTGAGCTCTTCAGTAAGGCCATTCTATTGCCAATGTTTGTGTATGGAGATTGCATGGCTGTGTGCTCAATTTTATACACCTGTCAGCAACGGGTGTGGCTGAAATATCCGAATCCACTAATTGTGTCATTGTTTTCTTGAGTCATGTAAACTTTAAAGTAACAATACTGTCGGCTCTGTGCTTTACAGCAATTTCAACTAATTCAGCTTTCTGCCACCAGGTCGCACTGTTTCATTATAGATCATGTAAATGTTAAGGTTAGGGCAGAGATGTTAGATTTACTAGTCAGTCAGTCACTACTTATGTTATGGTATGGTTTCTATTTCACATAGGCTATTTCACTTCATTTACTGTGCACTATAAGGAGTTATAGACACGTCTATATTATTTTATTACAGTATTTTTAGATAGTAATGAGAATATGTGCAACAAAAAAATAAATGATATGTACTGTGGATGCTATGACATTGTAATAGCATGTATTTATTGAAAAATTCCTAAAATATTGAATAGTTTGTGCATTTAAGTAAATAACCTGCAAATTACATTCCTTAAATGTTGTTTTCTTCCTCAAAGAGGGTGAGATATGCAGGAGAAAAGCACAATAATTGACTTGTTATGCCGCAAAGTTGCTAGGAGTGACTCAGAATGACTCATGTGAAACAAAAATGAAAACACTTTAGAGGTGTTACTCTCACCGTCTCTGCCTTTACTGTTCTGTACCTCACAGATATGATTCCATAATATCACTAATAAAAATGTCATATCTTCCTGTGTGTGACTGATTTGGTTGCAGGTGCTTTGAGGTTGCGAGAGTGTTTCAGAGCCGGTCACTGCATGTGTGAGTGTGAATATTGAACGTGCAGCAGATAGTGTTTGAGAGATGGTCACTGTCTGTGGTCATCATATGTGAGTTGCTGTGTTGCACCTGGAATAGTTGTTTTGTTCATTAATGGTCTCATGAGTCTGGGAGTAAAGAGAGAATCAGGGTAACCATCCCTGTGGTCCTCTCTGCTGCTGGCCTGTCACACCCAGGGGCTTTCTGACACAACTGGGTTCCACAGCACAGAGACTGAAAAGGCACTGGCCATTCACTGTGACATTTTGCTCCACATACAGGATGTGTATTTCAATGGCATTCAATTGTCCATCTGATTCCAAGTGTTTTTCAACTGTACCAAAGGAGGTTGGTGTCACCTTAATTGGGGCGGACAGGCTCGTGGTAAGGACTCGAGCGGAATGAGTGGAATGGTATCAAATATATTAAATACGTGGTTTCCATGTGTTTGATGCCATTCCATTTGCTGTCCAGCCATTATTATGAGCCGTCCTCCCCTCAGCAGCCTCCACTGATCTGTACCCATGAAATGAACACTAACAAAAACTATCTGGATGATTACAGAGAGAAGGAACCATTATGGCCTATGTATACCATAATCATAATGCAATGGGGAATTCTTATTAGGACATGTTGGTATAAAAATGTTTAGGGAGTAATAAGCCCTTGAATCATGGTGGCCCATGCTATCTTATGTTGAACAATGGGTGTGAGAAATGGTCTTTCTTGTAAGGAAGGGTACCAGTGTGTTCCAATGCAAAGTCTTGGTGACCACTGCAGTGAACCAATAGCCAGCCTACATGGACCTGTCCAATCCACAGCTGAAAGACAGTCGCTGGCACAGCGTGATTTGTTCTCTCAGAGGAAGCTCATGAGTTCAATACAGGGACTGCAAAATGCTAATGGTCACCAATATTGAGCCCAATTCTGAGTCAATAGACAGAAATGTCATGTAAAATGATGTCGCATCATCACTGTCAATGTGATAAGGATGAATAGAAAATATAAACAGATTCCATGCAATTTGGAAGCAAGTCAATGTCTGGCCAATGTACTGTAATTTCTCCTATCTCCGGTTATTGAGCCAATGGTTTACAAGATCTTGCACATCACATATTGAACTGGGAACTGAGACATAATCGACAGTAACTTGATACATTGAAGATCATTATTTAGCTGTTGTACACTAGATCATCCAGGTGTGAGATTCTTTTCAGAATATAAATACTGTTCAAGTTGATCAAGAAAAGGTTGCAGAAATGCATAGAATGTGATGGAGGAAAGGGTCTCAACTCTCATCAACTCTTCCTCAACCCTGAGTCAGATAACACAATTCCATAGAAGTTTTCTTTTACAGCTCTGTCAACCAGTATTGATTCAATCTCTCATTGTCACACTTCAACAGTTTTCTAATCCTCCACTAATGAATTAAATTAAACCAGTCACAGTCACCGGGCACAGGTCAATGGAGATACAGTAGAAAGACAGGCAGCAACATGCATGGTTGGAAAGGCCATCTCTTGCAACTTGTGTTCACCTATGCTTCCAAGGCAAATTTGCGAAACCACATGATTCAAATGCCCTTTATATATAATTGAGATGCCATTATGAACCTATACTTAATTTCTTTAATGTCACTAAACGCACAGTGCTTAAGTTATTACTGGATTAATGTTGTAAAGCATATGAATTTGATATGATGTTGACTTTATTGATTATTGTTAACTTAAACCCCCTCACCTCAGCATGCTATCTCTAACACCATGCTTTCAATTATAAAAATAATCATCTCACAGCCTTCATTTCTACATTTGTCAATAACAACAACATTACATTGAAAGGCAAGGTGACATGTTACTAGGGAACAAAACTGTGAAGAGTGACTGCATCCAGTTGAAGCAGGACGCATGTTATTAAGGCATGCTGGGTTATTCTTCTGGCCCTTTGTGAGAGGCCTGAGATATTCCTCCACTCCACCAACAGCTTCCAGTGGGCAGCCTCCTGATCCCTCCCAATGTGCCACCTCTCTCCATATCTGACATGCACACTGAGATCTCTTATTTAGTTTCACTTGTGTAAATGTCAAAATCATTTGTCAAGGGAACAACATACATACAGCAGGGGAGCATACAGCTCTGACTATGGGGTTGTATTTACAAGGAATTGATTTGTCTGAACCTGCTTTGAGCTTTTCGGTCATAACAACTCACAACCAGAGGGGAAGTCCAGGTGGGGAGAGGAGGGCAGGAGGAAGAAAGAAAAAGAGAAAAATGTGTTTGCCAGAAATGGTCCCTAATTAGTGAGGCGTGTTATCTTCTGTGCAGGGATTGTTTAATGTCTCGGCCCACGCCGCATATGAGAACGAGCTAGCTGAGAATCAGCAGCTTCCAATTAGGGTGGGTTGGAAATAATGTGTCTGAATTCTCTCTGTGCAGCTGCTTGATTGTATGCTTTTTTGGCCTGCAAATGAAATGCAGTGAGGTGTCTTCACTGACGCAGAGTCTGGTAATTTGCAACCGGCTGTGCCTCTCTCTCAGCTGTCAGGTAAATGCCACAGAAATGATTCTTCACTCTTCAAGTATCTTCAATCCACAACAATATCTCGCAAAACAATAATTACATCTAAAACACCCATATCATTAGGTCCAGTAAACCAAACTATTGAACAGCGTATAGGCTACTGTATTGTCAATTGACAGTTTTCCATTCTGAAGCAGTGTGTATTATTATTTGTTAGGATCAGCTTTCCTTTGCAGATGGTCCCCCAGTGGTGGACTTTCTATGGAGTGAAGGATTTCAGAGAAAGAAAAAGCCAGTGGATCACAATCCATCTCCCCTGAGTCCCTTGGATGAGTCATCTGTGTGCGCAGTGCAGGGGAGCTGAGGTGAGGAGGAACGTGTTCTGGGGCGAAGATACAAACAGTTGGTTCTCACTAGTGTAGAGCAACACCATTGCTCCCATCATGGGCCGTTGTCATGACAGTTGCACACGCATGTGGCAGAATGCTCTTTGTAATAGGTTAGATGTTAAAGCCCAAACCCCATGCATTACATTTTCTTTGTGGTGACAGTTTAATAATGCCTGTCACAGGAAGTTGGTGCCACCTTAACTGGGGAGAACGGGCTCGTGGTACTACCCGGAGCTGAATCAGTGGAATGGTATCAAATATATCAAACACATGGTTTCCAAGTGTTTGATGCCATTCCATTTGCTCCGTTCCGGCCATTATTATGAGCCATTCTCCCCTCAGCAGCCTCCACTGGCTCCTGTGTCTTTGTTTCCCATGCGCTCGACACCCACCCATGTCTCTGAGATGTGAGCGTGGAAGAGAAGAAAAAAAACAGCCTAATTATCACACTCACTTGATAACACAAAGCATTTGTTAGCGTAGTGATTCATAGAGATGAGAGTTAGTACAGAAAGCACAAGATTCAATAAGGTAAAGATGTACATGATCTTGAAATAAATCAATTTAGCTCCTTATAACCAGCTTACAATATCCTTGCACAAGCGTTTACCTGACTTGGTGGTAATATAGTCCAGATTTAAACAGTTATTTAATAATAATGGTTTAATAATGGAGAATAAACCTACATTACAACTCTTTAATTAGACAAGCACGCTAAACCAATACAATATTTACAACCAGAAGTTCTGACATTCTAAGCCACAAAACATAATAACAAGTAGCCTAATCACAATCAACTCCCAGGATCAATCAACTCCCAGGATCAATCAACTCCCAGGATCAATCAACTCCCAGGATCAATCAACTCCCAGGATCAATCAACTCCCAGGATCAATCAACTCCCAGGATCAATCAACTCCCATGGCCATTAGGATCATAAATGTGAAAATACATGTTCAGTTTTCCACCCAGATAATGTGCTACTACCAGTCAGTTTGGATTAAACCATTGTAGAGAATGAAACATAAACATACAGAGCATTGTGAATGAGCTGTTACATTGAGCAGACTGTGCTCATTGATAGATGTCAGGTTAAAGAGTGTTTTGTAATAGAATAAGCAGCAGACAGTTGATTTAAAGGCATATTATCTCATTCAAAGGGGAGAAATTCTGATCTCCATTATGCTTGGAAAGTTGTCCTTGATACTCTGAGATATTTGTCAAAGCCACGTTCACAGTACATGGTTTTCACCATCACACATTTACCTCTACTGTCACAAAGAATTACAAGTATCGCAAATTGGCAACAGCAATTCCCGTCAGACCAATCAGCGTAATAGAAGGTAATGGGGAACAAAAAAAGCAAAACATGGCATTTGAAACTGAAATTGAAACAATATTAGAATTGTGAAAGCAGAGAGCTGAATGTAATTCTGGTGACTTTCCAGGAATCAGACACAGCTAATGACAGGGTAGCTACCACAGTAAAGCAGCTAGTCCAGAGGGGAGATACCAAGGAGCCAAATGACAGAGAGGAGGATCTATTTTAGCTCTTTTTTCACCTGGCATGGAAGCCAAGCAAGCAGTGGCCTTTAGCAAGGTTAAGCAGTGTCATAGTTAGCCGTGACCATGTAAAATGTCACCAAGAGACAGAGTGAGGTTTGCTAGTCATAGCTGTGTAGACAATGCCCATGGGAATGAAGTGTCAAGCTCTAATGCATTGAAGAGGGATAATTGCAGTCATAGCAACACATAACTGTCTAATTACTTTAATTGGACAGGGTCCATTTGAATAAGATAATTGCTATTAACCTGGTACTCAATGACTCTCCCGCTGCAGTCGTGGAACGACCCTGCTGATCATTTCCTGATAAAGTATATAGCCTATTTGACTCAGCCAAGTCCATAAATCAACACATATCTTCTTCATCACCATGATCAAAATAAGTATTCTGGTGTGTAACCATGTTTCAATTAACAGAGGTACTATCCTTTGGACAGAGTGAAAATGACAACAGAACGTTTCCATTCTGATGCATTCTTTTGTAGCAAATTTGGGTCAGCTTCGGGAAATGACTATCTATAGGGCCACCCTTGGATGGTTGGTGTATATTTGCGGATGTACAAATAAGGAATATTTGCGGATGTACAAATAAGGAACGCTGTCCGTAAAACCTGTAGTATGATTTGAAACGGTGAGTGACTCCGTTTAAAAGCTCTGCAGCGGGAGAGTCATTGAGTTTGATCATGGTGATGAAGAAGATATGTGTTGATTTATGGACTTGGCTGAGTCAAATAGGCTATATACTTTATCAGGAAATGATCAGCAGGGTCGTTCCACGAAAAGAGTGCCTTTTGCATCCCTTTCAAATTATAAGTAGAAATTGTTCACCAATGTTGAATTTTAAAAGCCTGTTATATCAAATGAAGTGCCATGTGATAGACAAAATTCCAAAATTAAGATTTTTTATATAAATAAAGACTTAGTAAAGTGCAAAAAATCTGCACTTTGACATGTCCCTCCGTGCACAATATGTGACTTCTTTGAAGATTTTCATGGGGCGGCAGGTAGCCTAGTGGTTAGAGCGTTGGGCCAATAACGGTTGCTAGATCGAATCCCAGAGTTGACAAGGTAAAAAGCTGTCACTCTGCCCCTGAACAAGGCAGTTAATTCACTGTTCTTAGGCCATCATTGTAAATAAGAATTTGTTCTTAACTGACTTGCCTAGTTAAATAAAGTTTAAATAAAAAATACAAATAAAAAAACACAACCCCAAAATTCACCATCATTGTAAAGCCCTAGTTATTTTGTTACTTTGACAAAGTCATTTCTGAAGATTGTTATTTATTAGTGATTAATTTACGTCTGTCCCTCATTTTAAGGTCAACCCTGTTACGTGAACTGAACTCTCATTTCAATATGAAGTTGTACATGTGCTCTTTATGACAGAATGCAAAAATTTGTTGAAATCTAAAGTCGTTTTTTTTTACCAGGTTACACTTCTCAAAATGCACTAAATTGGAGCAATAGATTCATTGATGGGAACACAGTCCCAACCGTCACTGTACATATGTTTAGGGTTATAGTCGAAGTATGAGAGCTCTGTGTGCCCGCTCAACACAAATAACCCCATCCAGAAACCAACAAAGTGTCTCCGTCTCTCCACAGGGCAGGAGTCTACATGACAGAGCATGTGAAGCCGCAGCACTCCTTCAGAAGGGTGAGACCGGTTTTGGTGACGAAGGGAGTGGACGAAGTCTGCTGGGCTTTGGAGGTCATCCTTCGGTCCTCTGTGACGTCTGGGGGAAAAAAGAGACATTATCATCCACATCAGCATTGTTAATGTTGTTATCATATTTTAACTTGGTTTATTCAATGCGTCTTGGACTAACTGCACAAAAGGAATCTTCATATTAGAGCCTTGACTAACAGCACTATGGTAACACATTTGCACATACCTTTTTTCTTCAAGGTCTTGGGGAATTTAGACTGCAAGAAATCAGCCATTTCTTTGTCCTCCTCTCTCTCCCTGTTGAAGGAGATATAGTGGTATGAGCACAGTTAACACAAGGTAAAATCTTCCTATATCTTTCACAGCCACTGTTGCCATAAAACACAGTCATACACAAGCATGCACACACAAAATAAATAAATAACCAACTGGATAGAGACAAAGAGGCATAGAGGCTCCGACATTTGTTCATGTGTGGATGGTGTGAATTCACTTTAACAATGTATCATTTTCTCTTCATGATTTTCTAATGTCAACATCACTTTACTGTAAATGATTAAGTATCTGCTCCCCACCTATCACCCAGCTTTCTGAGAGCTGTCAAAAGTGTCACTCAGACTTGTAGTCAGAGAAGCAGGGATGCCTGACATGCAAGACAGCTAATTTAGCGCTGTAAACAAATGCAATGTGGAAGGGGCTTGCTTCCTCTGTGTGACTCACTGTCATTTACACTAAATATACACTGAGCAACACAACGCTCAGCCCAGCCTCTAGAGAGAATACAATACTCAATAAAACACAGAAGTGAAAAATACCCTTTTAAATCCACCTCAACAGATCGATCGCGTGGGTTTAATTCACATTGACATGGAAGAATGTTCACCAACTGGCTCAGATACAGTATGACTCAGAGGTGACAACAACTGAGTCACGAATATTAATGGTCACTAGATGCTACTTCGGCAACATGGATAGTTACATGGAAAGGCCCTTGCCTTTAAGAACATGGCCCAACCCTCCTTGCCTTTAAGAACATGGCCCAACCCTCCTTGCCTTTAAGATCATGGCAGCACTCACCTGAGCCTCTCAAACTCCACGTCATCCACCAGGAAGTCCCTGGTCTCCACCAGCTTGTGGATCTGCTGCAGCAGCTCCTCCTCCCTCTGCCGGTCCTCGTTGGATTTGTCTGTGTCTGGAGTCATACAGACAGTATAGTCATGGAGTGGTCATACAGCAGTCACAGACAGTTCATATAGTAATCATAGATGTTAGGAATCATTAAGCATTCATACAGCTCCAGTTCAAGATTAAGAACCAGACAAATTCATCTTAGGCTGATGGATCTGTAACCACCAGATGACTGTGCATGGTGTTCCTGTTATAATACTGAGAAAGTGGCGTGGACAGCATTACCACTGGATCTAACTTACCAAATGTGAGATAATTCAGAGAGAGGCTGGGGCTGAAACATTGAAATGATAAGCTGAGATAATGAGGATGTTGTGCTCCAAATCTTCTGCTTGTTTGTCCTGCAAATCCTTTATTATTGGCTTTCCTAGAGCACTACCTGGACCATAAGCCCTTTTGATGCAGATATTCCCTCATTTTCTGGCACAGCGAGTGTGTGTGCTCTCTATAATGTGAATTGAACACCTCACACAGAGAGTCACCTCACACAAAAAAGATGCCATCTAGAAACCAAAAGGGTTCTTTGGCTGTCCCCATAGGAGAACCCTTTCCACAGAGGGTTCTACATGGAACTCAAAACGGTTCTACCTGGAACCAAAAAGGGTTCTACCTGGAACCAAAAAGGGTTCTCCTTGGAACCAAAAAGGGTTCTCCTATGAGGACAGCCGAAGAACCCTTTTGGAACCCTTTTTTCCCCTAAGAGTGTATGGTAGCCTACCTGAAACAGACACCAGCTTCTGAAGTTCTTTTTTCAGCCGTGTGATTTCCTTGCAAAGCTGAATGTCGTCCATCCTGAGGAAAAAAAATGGAGGAATCTATTTCATTCTCAATCATAAACCACATTGATATACTTCAAAGGCAATCTCTTCACAGCCGTTTAGTATGACCCAGGGGAAGAGAACCCAGGACGAGGTGAGAATCGGATCCTGTCACGTATCGACTGTCAGTACAGTGGCTGTTCTTCTCCATGTACCACACTTAGGTCTGACACTCAGGAATCAATCCTAATTGCTCTTATTGACAGACCAACTGAATCCCATACAGAATGCTTCCATACAGAGGACGGAGAGATTGTAGTCTTAAAGATACAATCATGCTGGCTCCAGTGTTGAGTGGTCTCTCTGAAGACACTGTGGCTTGCATGTATAACCCCACACTAGGGTTAACACTTAAGGACAGACAGTCACTACAGTCAGACAGATCCTGCTGGGCAGTAATAAGGGTTGTGACATAGAGGACCTTCTGATGTGATCACCCTTCCCCTGGGACCACAATGTGCCAGACAACCCTGCAGGTGTCCTGTCTACTGAGGCATAACTTTCCTCAAGCTCTCAGCTTCTGCAATAACTCCTCTATTAGAACGTGATCAATATAACAACAGCGAATTATAGCAATTAAAAAAGAATTGCTGCTGAGTGAAAAAACTGTCTGACAGGCAGGCAGGCAGAGCTAGGAGAGATACTCTACATGAGTGTAAAGATAATGACTTTTATTTCAAAATAACTTTTGGTGACTCGAACACAGTACATTTAAATGGCCAAATACATAGTAGAATGTAATGCTATAGAATTTAAGCGATTTCCCATTTCAGCTTGGTAAACAGACATGATAACAATAACCATATTAGCCTATCCTACAGACAGAAACCACTTCAGTGGAAATGGCGAACTGAATTAGCTTTCTCCTCTTCTCAGGTGGACTGAAATTATTGTTGGCTGAGGGTTTATTAGCTGAATTAACTCTGATACCACAGGGCCTCTGAGAATGAGTCACTCCCAATCTATCGGAGCTGCAGCTGCATCATATCTCATTTCACTAATTGACTCAGGTAGGGAGGTTTAAGTAAACAATACTGGTCAGACACTGAGGCTCTGGATAACTGGGCTTTTCCTTCGGACAATAAGAGGAAAATTAACTCCTAGATACACATGCCCCAAGCCCTTTCAGCACAGGAAATGTGTTATTATTTTCAAGCCACTTCACAGGAGTGACCAATACAGTACCTGCATCACAGCTTATTTGCATTGAAATTGTCTACGTGCTTTAATATGGATTCACTTTGTATTGACCTGTCATTGTGTCTGAAGCTGCATCCCACATTACACGTTCACAATAAAGCACCTTGTGGTGCCTACAGCATTGAAGAATACACGCTGAACTGCATACACCTAATGCACTGCATGCAAATGAGAGTTCTCATTTAATTCCATAAGTAAACCATGTCATGTTCGTTTTTAATTTCACTTCCACATACGTAGATAAGGAAACAAGCTACTTTACACATCAGAAACCTAACAGTAATTACTTTTCCACATGAACAAAGGTACATTGCTTGTTATTATGCTATCACTGTTCAGTTTCTCTCTGTTACAGCTGTGGTCAGCCTTGAAAAGACCTTGAGCTCTGCAGCGACTGGCGTCAATATGCTCCTGTCCCTGGAGATGAAAGACAAGGAATCACAGAAACAGTAAGAAGTGAGAAAAGCTCTCTGTGCCGCTGTGCTCATCTACTTAATGGTGAGCGGAAGTGCGGTTATTTACCAGGCCAATAGTGATTATTGTTCGTGTAGAGCAGTGTTAGTGTTCAGTAATCATACTGATTCTCACAGAAATCCCATAGGATGTTTTACTTTGATTAAAGGGTTTCTTATATGTAAGCTCCAACCCAGAAAGGTCTTGACGAGGAATAGTGAGAATGTAACCTACTGTATGCATCGGTGCACATCTCCCCAGCAACTGGACCTCCCCATACCCAGCATCATTATCTTTTCTCTGAGTCTCTCCCCTCTTTCCCCTGCACATGTCACAATAATGAAGAAGAAACATTACAGCCAAGGGGATCGGACTGAGAGGAGTATAAAACCGTTTGTTTTTAGAACAAAGTCCATGTGCAGTGTTGAGACAAGTGTACGAGCTGAGCTGGTAGACTAATAGGACAGCAGACAAAGTGCTGCTGTCCTCTACACAGTATTCACCTTCATGCACAATCGCTAGGTGCTGTCATATGTGGAGCGTCACCAAGTCCAAGGTGATCAACTCTATTGACCCCTGTGAAAACCTACTACAGTTCAACCACAACCCATTCCACAAGGAGCCAGGGCATGGATGTTATGTGTGAGACTGAAAAGGCCCAAAATGTGTATCCTGTTCTTCTACCTCATACTAGAGGGCTTTGATAAATCACCAAAAGATGTCAGAAACTGAGTGTTGGTGTGATTGGATAGTTATTTAAAAAAATGCTCACATGTATCTTAGTTCTGATTCCCTCCGTACTAGAACATCACGTATCCGCTCGATTCTGAAAAGCTCCCCTTCAATGTGATCTATTGTGATGGTGGAGTCCGCCATTGAGACAATGTCTTCCTCTGCTGGGAGAGAAACAAGAAAACAAAGATACACTATATATACAAAAGTATGTGGACACCCCTTCAAATTAGTGGATTCAGATATTTCAGCCACACCCACTGCTGACAGGTGTATAAAATCGAGCACACAGCCATACAATCTCCATAGACAAACATTGGCAGTAGAATGGCCCATACTGAAGAGCTCAGTGACTTACAATGTGGCACCGTCATAGGATGCCACTTTTCCAACAAGTCAGTTCGTGAGCAGCCGCACACAAGCCTAAGATCACCATGTGCAATGCCAAGCATCGGCTGGAGTGGTGTAAAGCTCGCTGCCATTGGACTCTGGAGCAGTGGAAACGAGTTCTCTGAAGTGATGAATCACGCTTCACCATCTGGCAGTCTGACGGACAAATCTGGGTTTGGCAGATGCCAGGAGAACGCTACATACAGAAATGGTTTGTTGAGGTGTGGAAGAACTTGACTGGCCTACACAGAGCCCTGATCTCAACCCCATCAAACAGGCCTAATCGCCAAACATCAGTGCCCGACTTCACTAATGCTCATGGAAGCAAGTCCCTGCAGCAGTGTTCCAACATCTAGTGGAAAGCCTTCCCAGAAG